>NC_064861.1:5701729-6301729 GCF_024139225.1 Suncus etruscus | reverse complement strand
GGCTCTAGGAAATCTCAAAAATAACTAAAGAAACATTTATTACCCTCAATTCATTTATGTGGTTTTTAAAATGAAATTTTCTTAATGAAAGTAAAAACATTGATTTTATTACTACAGAATATACAGGCCCAGGTCTATCCATATTTAAGGTGTGGCTTATGAAAACCATGCTATAAACTTTGGGGTCTTGGAGATTTGGGATGGATAGTGGAGTTGGTACCAAAACCAGGAGAAAGGGCAGCAATAGTCTTAGGCCAGGAGGCAGGAGAAAGGACATGATGGTTTATACAGTGACATAGAGGCAATGGTCAGGGGAAAGCATCCTGACAATGCATTTCTTAAGCAGCAAGAAGGCTCAGGTTCCTGCCAGAAGCAGTCATAAGATATCAGGAGTGATAGTACAGCAGGTAGGCACTTCCTTTGTACACAGCTGACCCAGATTTAATCCCCAACATCCCATCTTGTCTCCCCGAATACTGCCAGGAGTTATTCCTGAGTTCAGAGCCAGGAGTGAGCCCTGAGTACTGCACACAAAGAGAACAAAGAAGCCAGAGAAATTATTGCTTTCTGTGGACATGGAGTAAAATTATAGTTTGGCCATGTTCATTCTTGTTATAAGGCCATTCAGATGAGCAAAGCAGGCAACTGGCCACGTATGGACATGAGCTTCATAGACTACTAGACTTTAAAAACAACATGAAATGAGCAATAACATACTAAAATCATGACAAGTACTCTTGGTTTAATGTTATCATTGTATTATTTCTCTCCCAACACCCTACCTTAGGGAAATGCTGGAGAGAGTGGTCCCAAAGGAGATCCTGGTGAAAAGGTATGGTGTTCTGGAACACGAGAGTATCTGTCTAGACAGAAAATATTCTGTGTGAGAAAATGAGGGTTTTTTTTGTTTTTTTGTTTTGAGAAAATGGGAGTTTTCAGAGAATGAACTGGCTAGTTAGCTATATAAATAATGATAAAAATTAGAGAATTTTTTATTTTTATTAATATATTTATGTAATCACCATGATTATAAACATATTTGTAATTGGTTTTCAGTCATAAAAAAGTACATTCCCTTCACCAGTGCAACCTTCCCACCACCAATGCCTCCATGTCCCTCCTCCCCCAACCCCTGCCTGTATTGGAGACAAGCATTCTATTTCTCTCACTCATTACCATTGTCATAGTTGTTTCTCTAACTGCACTCACCTCTCTTTGTGATAAGCTTCATATCATAGACTGGTCCTTTCAAACCTCATCTCTTGTCTCTGGTATTATTACCACACTGTCTTATGTTTCTTAAATTCCACAGATGAATGAGACTATTCTGTATCTATCTCTCTCCCTCTGACTCATTTCACTCAGCATAATAGTTTCTATGTCCATCCATGTATAGGAAAATTTTATGACTTCATTTTTCCTGACAGCTGCATAGTATTCATTGTATATATGTGCCACAGTTTCGTTAGTCACTCATATGTTGTCAAACATCTGGGTTGTTTCCAGATTCTAGCTATTGTAAATAGTGCTGTGATGAACATAGTGCAGAGGGCATTTTTGTATTGTGTTTTTGTGTTCCTAGGGTATATTCCTAGGAGTGGTATAGCTAGATCGTATGGGAGCTCAATTTCCAGATTTTTGAGGAATCTCCATATTGTTTTCCATAAAGGCTGGACTAGATGGCATTTCCAGCAGCATGAATGAGAATTACTTCCTCCCCACATTTACGCCAGCACTTATTATTCTTGTTCTTTGTGATGTGTGCCAGTCTCTGGGGTGTGAGATGGTACCTCATTGTTGTTTTGATTTGTATTTCCCTATGAAATGAAGAATTCTACAAAATTTAGAAATACACTGAGGAACCAGAGAGATAGCACAGGAATAAGGCACTTGCCTTGCATGGGGCTAACCCTGATTTGATCCCCTGGACCAATGGTCACCCAAGAACCACCAGGAGTGATCCCACATAGCAGAACCAGGGGTAAACCCTGAGCACCACAAATCCCCCAACCACCCCCAAAATATAAATATACAGTGAAATATTTATTTTAGACAAGGAAATTATTCTACAAACTCATAGCTACATATTTAAATGTGTTGAAGAAAAATGACAAGTCACATGTTCTAGTCACATGTTTAGCTTTAATTCCAGGAATTCAATTTCAAGAAATAAAGATACTAATGTGCAAACAGAGAGTCATTCACATAAGCAACTGTATATACAGATACAGATACAGAAATTTGTCCCAGATTTAGCAAAAAATATACTTAAGGGTTGGGAGGGAACATAGTTGGATTATAAATTGATGTCACTTATTTTAAGACTGCTGAGCCAGCTTGGAACTATGAAATCAACTTGAATCTACTCCATTCAGATATTTTCATCAGTATTTGTACTGTCATTTTGGTGATCTTTTTAGCCTATATATTGATGAGGCCTTATGACTGATATTTCTTTTTTTTGTGACTAATATTTCTAACACCTGTCTTTTTCTTCTAGTCTATCATAATAACTTGTCTGTATTTACTCTTCACATAGGAAAACTATTTTATTTAACATGCAGTACATGTAAGATTTAATAAAAGAAATATTTTAAGAAGCTGAACATAGAAATAACCAAATTTAAAAAAAAAAGAAATAATCAAATTTTAATTTAAGTTCATTAGTTAAGTGATTAAAAATTTATTCACTTAGGGGCAGGAGAGATTGTACAGTAGGCAGTTCACTTACCTTGCACATTAACTACTTAGATTTATTCTTGATAGCCCATGTGGTCCCCCAAGCTTTGCCAAGACTGATTCTAGAAACAGGAACCAGCCAAGTGGCCCAACCCTCCCACCAAAATGATCCCTTTAGATAATAGTTGAGAATAACAGTATTCTACTTTGAAAATTATTACAGTACAAATGAATAATGGTTCATCATAAAAATGCTCATAAAATAAAAAAAAATCTTATGCTTATAAACATTAATATAAACATGGCACAGATGATAGGAATACATTACTATCACCAAATACCAAATGTTTTGGAATTCGAAGAGCATCCTAGAAATTAAAGTTGTTTCTCAATTTTTTTTAGACCAGAGTTTCTTAACCTCGGAACATTTAACATTAGCATCATTAATCTGACCTGTCAGTGGTGGGGTATTGTAGAAAGGTCAGCATATTCCAGGCCTCTAAGTTAAGAATCCCTTGGGCATCTTGATTTGAGACAACCAACTCTTCTCTAGACTTTGCTGAATATCCCCTGGGGGATAAGATCACCCCTAGAGAGAAACACTGAATAGACCCATTTTAGATTCTGTTAAATTTAAGCATCTTGTGGCAATCAACCTTGGCCCACATTGGCTAACTACTTAAGGAACCAGAAGAATACCTTGTCTACTGAATCAAAATTTCAAGCCCCTCACCCCCACCCAAAATTGCCCTATTTTACTTTCTTCATTTTTCTTGGAAATAGAGGTCAACAGACTTTTCCAAGAAAGGGCCAGAAAATAAATATTTGGGGTTTTAAGGCTCATATGGTCTCTGCTACAACCACTCAACTCTTGTCATTGTAAAGTGAGGGTAGCGGCAACATATATGGACAAATGAGCATGGCTCTATTCCAATGGAACTATTTTTATGAATGCTGAAACTTTTATGTTTCTCTCATGTCTCATGAACCATTAGCATTCTTTTTATTTTTTAAGAATTAAAACAGTTTTAAAAAATCATCTTTAGTTCATGGGCCTCAGTGAAACAGGTAGTTAGCTGGATTGGATTTGCAAGTCATGGATGCCAATCTCTGCTAAGGAAGAAAATGTGCATGGAGGAGCAGTTTCTTCAAGTGAACAAAATGTATGCCAATGCTGAACTATGTCTCTGGGGGTGGGGGTTATGTAGCAAATGTTAGGCTTTTGAAGATGTACTATTAAAGCTTCATTTTGAAAACCTAAGGCAATAATTTTTTTTCCTAATCAACACAGTTTGATTTTCAGTGGGCAAGCAATTCTTTTCTTTGAAAAGACCAGGAGAGGGGCCGGGAAGGTGGCGCTAGAGGTAAGGTGTCTGTCTTGCAAGCGCTAGCGTAGGACGAACCGAAGTTCGATCCCTCCCCCCCCCCCATGTCCCATATGGTCTCCCCAAGCCAGGGGCGATTTCTGAGCGCATAGCCAGGAGTAACCCCTGAGCGTCAAACAGGTGTAGCCCCAAAACAAAACAAAACAAACAAACAAAAAAAAAAGACCAGGAAAATCTCAAAGGAATACTACACTTATTTTTTACATTAATGCAAATCCTTTACCATGCTGACTCACACATATCATTTGCCAAGAAATATTAGTATCCTTACCACATGGAAATGGAAACCAATTAGACAGGTTGTTTTTCTTTTTTTTTTATCAAAAAGTTTTATTAGTTCACTGAAATTACATAGAAGAAATGCTTCCATCACAATGGAAATCATCTCTAAATTCATGCTCTAAACAGGGGTTTGTAAATGAGCTCCTGTAATATAGAATCTGTAATCTGACCCATGGCATTCATCCCTGAGTATCCTATAATTGGAATATCAATTTTGATGTGTTTTTTAGACATTTCCTGCTTCTGTCATCTAATTGGTTTCCAGCATGTTAGACGCTCTCTTCTCCTGGTCTCTGCATTCAATATGTGAAACTCACTCATCACTTACCAAATCTAAGATGTAAAATCAAAAATATTTCTTTTCTGCCCTTGATGTAGTAAGTAAATTGCATCATTGACTGGTTCACTTTAATAGGATAGGTTTTTTTTTGTTTGTTTGTTTGTTTTATTTTGATCCAACTCAGTGGCTTTGGATGGTAAAGCAATCTAAGCCTTCCCAAACTGGGCATCTGGAAATGCTGTAGAGATGTAAAAATCACTAGGTTGGGTTTTTTTCTGTATTCAGTAACTCTAGTGTACTTGAGGTTTAAGAATCAATAACTATGTGAAGTTATCATGGAAAGGGTCTGATCTACTTTTGAGAGTGCTAATCCCACCAACAAATGCAGAAATGGGTTTCTTAGCCTTGTACCCTCCATTGAAAGTGAGTGCTCACAGAATGATTCTGCCCTACTGCTCCAGTAGTCATGATTTTCTCTAGTCATCCTAAAAACCTGCCTCCACCTTCTTTGTATTATTATCTGTCCCCCTTTTTCATTCTCTTTGTTCCTCTGTTCCCATTCACTTCTGCATGCCATCTCAGTCACTATGAGAGGAACTGGGATATATATGCATCCTCTGGACCTTTCTCAGAGTGACATATGTTTGGAGCCACCAACTTGCCTTCAATTCTTGTCATCTCAAAGGAAGACACATCTCAGCAGGACCTATCTAACTCAGCACCAATTCTCTTTGCCGTTTCAGATCATTTGCCTGTTCACCTTCTCTCAACTTTTCATCCTGGTCATTTATCCAGTGAAACTTGGATTTGTGCATTTCCCCAGGCAGACTTTTATGTTTCCTCAGGGTTGGTTCTGCCACCACTTGCCTTCAGGATACCTTGAATACCCTCCACAATTCTTCCCAACCCTTCCTGGTTTAACTGAAACATCCAACTCCTGAAAAAGATAAAACAAACAAGCAAAAAGTTTATTATACCAGCTATTATGTACCCCACATCAATCCAAGTCTAGCCATATAGGTGCTTGATAATAAATATTTGTTGAATGAACTTTTATTTTTAAAAAATGGTATTTATACTTTCATCTTTCTCAATATTTTTTATTGACTGATTCCCCATCCTGTCTTCTGTATATTTACAGTGACACAAATTCCCATATGTGACAGTTTCTTTCTAGCCCAGATTTTTCTCAATGAAAATAAAAGTATTTATTGTGGGAGCTGGAGCAATAGTATAGTGGTAATGTGTTTACCTTGCATGCGACTGACCCAGGACAGACCTGAGTTCAATCCCTGGCATCCCATATGGTCCCCTGAGCCAGAGGCAATTGTGGCCAAAAAAATATTTATTGTGCTTAGAAGTAGAACTCTCTTTGTTCCTGTGCATACAGAAATAATCACTGCATTACTCACAATTGTTTCTCTTTTTTTTTTTCTGTCATGTAACTTGTATTTGTTGGATCAGTGTGCAAATGATAGTAAAAGTCGCCCCCCCCCATCCAGCAAAGTATTTTACCTCTTTCCATCATGTTTTCATTTTCTCTCTCTGAATAATGAGGATGATAAGCAGTGACATCTTGATAAATCCCCACTTCTTGCAGCTATGTCCTTAAAAATGTTTTACTTATCAATGGCTCCCGGAAGTTGCCTTGTCACTTAAGCAATATAAAAAAATTTCTTGAGATTTCACAGTTCTCCATTTTTAAAAAAAATTACTCATAATTGACCTTCTACTAAGATGGCTCAACAAATAAATCAGTCTTTCAGGAAATGCCATTTCCTTTCCTTCCACTTCCTATGAGAACTAAATCTGGCCCTATTCTTTTTTTTTTTTTTTTTTGGTTTTTGGGCCACACCCGGTAACGCTCAGGGGTTACTCCTGGCTATGTGCTCAGAAGTTGCTCCTGGCTTGGGGGACCATATGGGACACCGGGGGATCGAACCGCGGTCCGTCCAAGGCTAGCGCAGGCAAGTCAGGCACCTTACCTTTAGCGCCACCGCCCAGCCCCAAGTGGCCCTATTCTTAATTAGTGGATCATCTAGTCACTTTTTATGAAAACAGTGGGGGAAAATAAGGTTGATTTTTAGTAGCAGTAGTTCATGTCAGATATCGCCTTTTTTTTTTTTAGAGAGAGAGAGGGGGCACACCCAGCGACACTTAGGGGTTACTCCTGGCTATGAGCTCAGAAATCTCTCCTGGCTTGGGGGGGGGAACCATATGGGACGCTGGGGATTGATCATAGGTTTGTCCCGGGTCAACCATGTGCAAGGCAAATGCCCTACCATTGTGCTATCAATCTGGCCCAGATATTGCCTTTTATTGATAAGATTTCTACAGTTTTACAGGCTAGAGAGATAGCACAGCGGTAGGGCATTGGCCTTGAACGCAGTAGACACAGGACAGATGGTGGTTCGAAACCTGGCATCCTATATAGTCCCTTGACCCTGCCAGGAATGAGTTCTGAGCACAGAGCCAGGAGTAACTCCTGAGCGCCACTAGGAGTGACCGAAAAATCAAAAACCAAAAAATTTAAAAAATTTAAAAAAGTATTTCTACAGTTTTTGTGCCCAATTGCAAAATTAAATAAACCAATAATTTTTCCATATTTAAAAAAGAAAAATTAGAATTGAGGAAGTCCAAGATTTATTTAACATCTCTTTGTTTCAATTTCCTCTTCTATGAAGTGGAAACAGTAATATCTGCTCTTTCTCCTGGGAGCTCTGTGAGGTCTGAATAAGTGAATAAGATGAGAGAAGAGAGGTTAGCAAAATCCAAATAGCTTTCATGAATACAAAAGTCTTACTGTGCAAAATATTGCAATGGCATTGGCATTTCAGACTTGACTTAGTAGGAATAGGCAGAAGATGTTATTTTATTAGCTGCACTTATTTCCCTTCCTGTTGAAACACTATTGCATGGTAGTGATTGGGGAAAGGAGCTGAAATCATTTTACAAGACAGTGCTTGTGTCCTTTTTACAGTTCATCATGTTTTAATTTTCAACTAATAGCAATTACAGATGCCTAAGAAACACAGATATGTTTTCCTTAATAAACTAATTTATTATTTCCTTCTTCCTAAGCTTTTTCTCCCTAAAGATTTTTTCATTATGATCCTGGCTGCTGAACTGGTGAACACATTCTTTTTGATACTTGTCTCTTCCTTCACAATATTTGTATGAAGAATTTGCTATGTATGAATTTAGTATTTGAATAAAAGGAGCCACAGAATGTGATCCTATAAATCTTTGCCTTGCACGTGGCCAACTTGGGTTTGATTCTCTGCATCCCATATGGTCCCTTGAGGCCACCAGGAGTAATTCCTGAGGGCAGAGCCAGGAGTAACCCCTGAGCACTGCCACATGTCACCCATAAAACAAAAAATATATATAAATAGAAAATAAATCTAATAAAAAATAATGTGACCCTATATGGCAGGTTGTCTAATGGGATACCAACAAGTAGTCAGGAAGAACATGTACACATAATTCTTGGGTGACCTGTAGACCAAGGGAGCCCACACCATGCAGTTAAGAGTAAATGTGAGGCAGCATCTAAAAAAGAGTTAAGAGAAAGAGAGGGCTAGAGAGAGGGAAAATGTCTGCCCCAGAGTTAGGCAGGAGAGAGGGTGGGGGTAGGGACATTGATGATGGGTAATGCGCACTGGTGAAGGGTGTTGAACATTGTATGACTGAAACTTAATCGTGAACAACTTTGTAACTTTGAAAAAAAAACTATATGTAACAATGGTGCTTAAGTATTATTTTTTTAAAAAGGAGTAAACATGAAATTGTAAGGGTGGGTAGGTGATGATTCTCTGAGGCAGAGCTGAGTTGAAAAAGAAGGTGCCTACAATAACGAGAAGAAATGTGGGAAGGAGACAAATGCCCCCATGCGCAGCTCAAAGGGCTGGGGCATATGAAAGGCCTGGGTTCAAGATCCAAGCATTGCTAGCACTAAGCCAGGGAATAGCTGTGGCACCCAAACAAACAAAAGCCCAAGTGTTTCAGGTCTGGAAGCCTGAGGCCTTATCTCTGCCTCTAGAAGTTTCCTAGTTTCAGAGCCAAGACATAGAAGCCCACAGTGCTGACATGTGGCAGTACGTGTGATCCAACTTGGCTGCCTCAGCATCCTGCTTTTGCCTCTCGACCTCCTGTTGCCTGTTTCCAGGGCAGGGGTGTGGCAGGAGCTGGAAGGCCTCAGACCTTCTGGTCTCAGCACAGAGATGAGTGGTACTATATTCTTAGCACCTTCCACTTACGTACTCCCACACATCTGCTTCTCTGCTTCTCAATAATACACCAACTTTCGCCATGAAGTTGCCTTCTCTGAAATCTGAGTAGTATCCTGTGGGGAAACGGACTCTGTCTCCAGATTTTTTTCGTACCTTACCTGTATCCCTGCCCCCTCCCCTAGACATTCATCATCCTCTATCTGGACACTGTATTTCAATGGCCTAAGTGCAAAGCTAGAAGACAATAGTCATAAGTAGTCATGATTCATGAGGCAGACAAGCAGCGTCTCTAGGGAAGAATTTCTTACCTAGATTCTCACGTTTCTTTCAAGGAATGTGCTTCTGTGCTCCTCATTCAGAGAAAACCCATGTTCTGAGGAAAGGCATCCTGGATCCTAGACACTGTTGACATTTTAACAGCTGAGGTGTTGATTCCAACTCTTCAGGAGTAGAGCTGGCCCATCAATCATGAAGTAGCTGTGTGTTCTGTATGATGCCTATATCCATAACTTGTGGAGTAATCTCATGGCTTTCTTTGTTTAGGGTGACCCTGGATCCTCAGCTGCAGGAATCAAGGTAACTGCAAATATTTGTACTTCCGGAATTAAAGGCTCTGCTTTTCTTCCCTTCACCACCATTGATGATTATGATTCTGTCCCAATTCTCCTTCCATGGTCCACTCCAAACTCAACCAAGGAGTGTCTTCTTGATTAAAACTAAATTTAAGCCTGATTTAATCTAATTTAAACCTGATTAAATCTAAATAAGTCGCTCTCTATCTGATTGATCGTATCAAAAAATGTAGGGCCCGGAGAGATAGCACAGTGGCGTTTGCCTTGCAAGCAGCCGATCCAGGACCAAAGGTGGTTGGTTCGAATCCCGGTGTCCCATATGGTCCCCTGTGCCTACCAGGAGCTATTTCTGAGCAGACAGCCAGGAGTAACCCCTGAGCAACGCTGGGTGTGGCCCAAAAACTAAAAACAAAACAAAACAAAACAAAAAATGTAGGTTTGTAGATGAGTCTTAGGTATATTTAAGCAACAAGTGTTTATCTAAAGAAGAATATAGTGGACAGAGTGTGATTAGGAAAATTTTGAAGCATTCTGAAACCATCCTTTTTTTTTTGGTTCTCTTTGACCAGGGAGAACCTGGAGAAACTGGTCGGCCAGGGCAAAAGGTAATTTCTGCAGTCTGGTATGTTCTTCATGCTGTGTTACTATTTTTTACATGTGCTGTTCTCTCTGTAACGCAAGAGCAATATTGCAGTCAAGCTGATGTCAGGCTTTGCATGCAGTGTTACTGTTCTTTGCATTTTAAATGGGTTGGTGTGTCTGCAGCCAGGGGTGAAAACATTCTGTAAAAAAGTATGTCTTGGTAATTGAAGCCTATGTGGACTCAGCTGTTTGGAACTAACAAAGATCCTCAAGTGGGACCTGAGCACAGCAGGGCATTTGCCCTCCATCTGGCCAACCCGGATTCACTCCTTGGCATCCTATGGTTCCCCAAGCCTACTAGGACTAATTTCTGAGCCCAGAGCCAGGAGTAACCTCTGAGAACTGCCAGGTGTGGCCCAAAAAGCCAAAACCCAAAAAACAAACAAACAAAATATCTTATTGGGTTGAAATGCCGGCCATTTATCTTGCATGTCTAAAAATTCTCTGCATGTTTCTATCTTCCATGAGAAGAAATAAACTTTTACTAAACTATCAAAAGGGGATGATGGACAGCATGAAAATGACCCCCCCTTTGCTTTTCACTGCAAAAACTTCCCTATGCATCATTTTTGTACGAAATTGCATTGGTTTTTGTGTGTGAGTGCTCTACATCATTTTTATGTACATCATATCTACTTCAATAGTCAACAGTTATATTATCCAAAGAGATTGGCTCATGAACTAAATTTTAATTATAGACAAATTTAATTATAGCCAAAGCACTTCAAGAAACTACTTTCTGGATACAAACATTAATCTCTTGATAAGCTGCATTCTGTGATCAATTGAGAGTTTACAGTGGCTGCGTTTAGATTCATATTCTCATTTGAACCTGAGGCAGGAAGTCAGTACTAGCAGTTTTTTGTATAAACATCTGATACCAATGTCCAGTGCAGTCAGATGTTAAGTAGCAGATGCAATGTGAAATGTGAATATGAATCCCATATTAGGATAAATCTCCAAATACAGTGACTCTGCCTTTGTTTAGCAGTAACTGTAGACACAACATTGCAGGAAAACATGACTAAGAAGGGTTAATCCACCTCATGAGATTAAAGGGAAAGATACTAAATCCCATTATGATTGGTTTTGAAGCATAAAACATAAAAGAACATTTCCCTGGGAGATAAAATCAACAAGATGGTCATTCCTTTGTTTTAAACACCTAGGATCAAAGCAGTTTTTGAGAACCTCTTTTATATTTACTTAACAGTTTTTAAATTTAAAAATGGAATTTTCCAAAACCAGAATGATAATATAGTGGGTTAAGGCTCTTGTGTTGTATAGAGCAAACCATAGTTCTCCTAGAGTGACCCCTGAGCACAGTCAAGAGTGATTCCTAAGCACAGACCATGAGTGAGCCCTGAGTATAGCTAGCTATGGCTCAATACACACACACACACACACACACACACACACACACACACACACACGCACGCACGCACTCACATACACACACACACGCACTCACATACACACACACACTCACATACACACACGCACTCACATACACACACACGCACTCACATACACACACACACACGCACTCACATACACACACACACACTCACACACACACAGTTTTCTGAGTCCAAGAAAGTGACTCAGTATTAAATTATATGCCTTACTTGCATGAAGCTCAGGGCTCTATCCTGATATTACACAAAAATTCTTTAAAATAAAGATAAGGCCCAATTTCAGATAAAACTCAGACTTTTCCCAAAAACAAGAAGAATTCTGCAGGCATTGTTATTGAATTTAAATGATTTTCACAGATTCTTCACATTAGAAATTAAAAGTAATGACATCAGAAAGATTCGTGGTTTACTTTTATATGTGAAAATCTGTCTTCTAAGATATACAATTTTAGGGACTCTACACTTTAAAAATTAAAAGGTTAAATTTAAGCTGTCCCCCAAATAACTAAATGAAATATCTACAATAGCATTGGATTGGAGACCTCCATGGATTGAGCACATGGTTGTATTCTTGAGGCCTGGTTCACTCCCAGGCATCCATGTGAGCACCAGAGGAAATGAGGAGTATCCCTGAGCACTTCTGGGAAGGAAGGAAGGAAGGAAGGAAGGAAGGAAGGAAGGAAGGAAGGAAGGAAGGAAGGAAGGAAGGAAGGAAGGGAGGGAGGGAGGGAGGGAGGGAGGGAGGGAGGGAGGGAGGGAGGAAGGAAGGAAGGAAGGAAGGAAGGAAGGACGGAAGGAAGGAAGGAAGGAAGGGAGGAAGGAAGGAAGGAAAAGGAAGGAAGGAGGAGGGAAGGAGGGAGGGAGGAAGGAAGGAGGGAGGGAGGGAGGAAGGAAGGGAGGAAGGAAGTAAGGAGGGAGGGAGGGAGGAAGTAAGTAAGGAGGGAGGGAGGGAAAAAGAGGGAGGGAGGAAGGAAGGAGGGAGGGAGGGAGGAAGTAAATAAGTAAGGAGGGAGGGAGGAAGGAAGGAGGGAGGGAAGAAGGAAGGAGGGAGGGAGGGAAGAAGGAAGGAGGGAGGAAGGAAGGAAGGAAGGGAGGGAGGGAGGAAGGGAGGGTGGGAGGAAGAGAGGAAAGAAGGAAGGAGGGAGGGAGGGAGGAAGGAAGGAGGGAGGGAGAGAGGAAGGAAGGAAGGAGGGAGGGAGGAAGGAAGGAAGAAAGGAAGGAAGGAGGGAGGTAGGAAGGAAGGAGGGAGGTAGGAAGGAAAGAGGGAGTGAGGGAGGAAGGAGGGAGGGAGGGAGGAAGGAGGGGGGGAAGGGAGGGAGGAGGTAAGAAAGAAAGGAGGGAGGAAGGAAGGAAGGAGGGAGGGAGGGAGGAAGGAAGAAAGGAGGGAGGGAGGAAGGAAGAAAAGAGGGAGGGAGGAAGGAAGGAGGGAAGGAGGGAAAAGGAGGGAGGAAGGGAGGAAGGAAGGAGGGAAGGAGGGAAAAGGAGGGAGGAAGGGAGGAAGAAAGAAAGAAAGAAAGAAAGAAAGAAAGAAAGAAAGAAAGAAAGAAAGAAAGAAAGAAAGAAAGAAAGAAAGAAAGAAAGAAAGAAAGAAAACAAAAGAAGAAAGAAGAAAGAAAGAAGAAAGAAAGAAAGAAAGAAAGAAAGAAAGATAGAAATAAATAAAAGAAAGAAAGAAAGAAAGGAAGGAAGGAAGAGAAAGAAAGAAGAAAGAAAAGAAGAAAGGAGGGAGAAAGGAAGAAAGGAAGGAGGGAGGGAGAAAGGAAGAAAGGAGGGAGGGAGGGAGGAAGAAAGGAGGAAGGGAGGGAGGAAGGAAGGAAGGAGGGAGGAAGGAAGGAGGAAGGAAGGAAGGAAGGAGGAAGGGAGGGAGGGAGGAGGAAGGGAGAAAGGGAGGGAGGAAGGAAGGAGAGAGGAAGGAGGGAGGAGGGAAGGAGGGAGGAAGGAAGAAAGAAAGTAGGGAGGAAGGAAGGAAGGAGGGAGGGAGGGAGGAAGGAAGAAAGGAGGGAAGGAGGAAGGAAGGAAGAAAGGAGGGAGGGAGGGAGGAGAACGGAAGGAAGGAAGGAGGAGGGAGGGAGGAAGGAAGGAAGGAAGGAAGGAGGGAGGGAGGGAGGAAGGAAGGAAGGAAGGAGGAAGAGAGGGAGGAAGGAGAAAGGGAGGGAGGAAGGGAGGAGGGAGGGAGGAAGAAAGAAAGGAAGGAGGAAGGAAGGAAGGAAGGAGGAAGGGAGGAAGGAAGGAAGTAAAGAGGAAGGAGGGAGGGAGGGAAAGAAGGAGGGAGGGAGGGAAGGAAGAAAGAGGAAGGAAGGAGGGAGGGAGGGAAGGAAGGAGAGAAGGAAGGTAGGAGGGAGGGAGGAAGGAGGAAAGAAAGGAAGGAAAGAGGGAAGGAGGTAAAGAGGGAAGGAGGGGAGGAAGGAAGGGAAGGAGGAAGGTAAAAGGAAGGAAAGAAGAGAGGGAGGGAGTGAAGGAGGGGAGGGGAGTATTTCTCACATAGATTCTATTGTTTACAGAATGGAAAATTCAAATTTATTCTCAAGTGATTAATAAAATCTTTTCTTATTTATAAATATAATTTAGATTTATTTGGGGGAAATTTATAGGTTTACATATGGGAAATTAAATGTCCCTTTGTACATTACTAGAAACTGCTTTGAATTATATTGAGAGAAGGGGTAGAGTCATTAAAAGTTTGTAACCTATCTAAATAAATATGTACCCTGAAATGAGTATCCTTTTCATTAATATTTAGGCAAGATTCTACCCTTTGATACAGTTTTAATTTCCCACAATATTTATGGCTTCCTTTGGATTTGACAATACTTCTCCCAACATTGATTTAGAAGTAGAGTATTTTCATGCTTGGTGCTTACTTCAATTAGAAAATCACAAACAGAACTGAACCCAGAATCAATTCAAATCATCTTCCATTGAGTTGCTCTCACTATGTTATGGGTTCCTTTGCTCCAAATTCATGTCTTTACAACTTCCCAACACATAGAGAACAATATGGCAGAATGAAGTATTAATTTACCAGCTATCCACTGTCTAGGAGTTTCTAAGAATGCAAAGTTGTAATTTAGAATAACATTTGTAATGTAGAAAGGATTAAATTATAGTGGGAACTTTTTTCTTGTAAAAATTTCACAGTAGAGTAAGTGATTGTTAAGTGAGTCTATGCTTGTAAAAATTACTGTGCCTTGATGACCATCAGAGGTGGCCCCAAACCCAAAACTAACAAGCCAGCCAACAACAAAAACACTTGATCCTCCTATTGGAGAGGGTCCTTGGATTGAACTACCTCTTAAAGTGCAGCCAGTCACAGGGACATGGGGAAGGGCAGGTACCTTAACAGCAAACCAGAGTTTCCATATATAGAATTTAAAGAAAGGGAAAGAAAAAAGAAACCCCAAAGTTGAATGCATGTATATAAAGTATTTCTTAAATAGAATAAGAGACCATTTCTTAATTATGACCAAGCTTTGACCTTGAGCCATACATGTCCCAAAACTCAGTAAATCTTCTGAATCTAAGACCAGGCAAGAATGGTGACATGAGTGCTGGAGAAATAATTTAAGAGTTAAGGCACTTGCCTTGAATGCAGCTGACCTACTTTTGATCTACTGCGCCACACATGGTTTCCTCCACCCAACCCTCCAGTAGTAAACCCTGAGCACTGCTGAGTGTAGAAACCAGGCCCAACCCAAAACCCACAAAAGACGAGAGATGTAGCCTGAAAAACTACCTTATTGGAAGCATGGTTCTCAAGGTATAAATGATAGAGGACTTAGAAAGAAATGGTTTTCTGATACTATTACAACCTCTCCAAAGGGTAATATTAAATATTTTATCACCTTCTATTAGGCCAACTTATAAGTTTGGAAAAGTCAAGTTTCTGTAAAGCCAGCCCTATAAAATGTGATTTTCTGAAGGTTATCCCTGAGCACAGAGCTGGGTGTAGCCTTCTAAGTCTCACCATGTGAGGCTCTAGACAAAACAAAACAAACATCCATTTATAACCTATGCCCATCTACATTCATCCAGCACATGTAGGGCTCAGCCACATATCCAGAGTGTCTGTAAGTATTCCATCAACCAAGCAAAGCATTTCTCAACATCTTGGACATCTGTCTCCGTGTTAGCAAACATGGGCGTGAGTTGGTGTATGCATGTGTGTATAAATATCTTTCTGTTAAGTATATATATATGATCCTTTTTCACTTTGTGGGAGGGAAGGGTGTGGAGAACCTCTTGCTGGGAACCAATGTTTGGTCCTCTGCTCCCACATATGTTTCAAATAGGATATCCTGAGTTGGGGGTTTGGGGGCACAGGGGCAGTGAAGTAATCTGCTGATGAATCAATGCAAAATGATAGATTTATCACCGATGTTCACTTTTATTTGTTGTCTATTGTACTGCAATTTACTTTTTACAAGCACTTTCTCCTTTTTTAAAAAAGTAAGAGAATCTTCAGTAAAAGATAGTTGCAATCCTTTTTTACTGGGTCTTCTCAAATTTCTCTATGAAAGGCAGAAGGGAAAGAAAATGGATAACCCAATGTAGATAATCCAATGTATCATGTCTATGGAATGTTTGATCTATTTTATTTAATAAGTAGAATTTGGCTAGAATTTGGACAGAATTTAATGATTTAATAAAAATCTTTTCTTCTCTGGCTTAATCTCATTTTAGTCTCACTGTGCATAATGCAAGCTCTCATTCCTCTAGTTTCAGAATGACTAGTTTTCTTTTGCATTCCTGAAACACTTTGGACCTAACGTGTCATGAAAGTCCTTTCTCTGTCTCACCAGATAACTTAATAAACAGCATCCAAAGCCATTTTGTGATCACCCCAGATGGAGCTGTGTCATTTCAAATAATCATATTAACTGCCTGGTTTTAATTGTCAATTTTCCTTTGAAAAAAATAGTTATAGCATTTAGACAAAAAGAAATCCCTCCTCCCATGTGTACTGTTGGTGTGATGTTCCTGTCCGTCATCTCTCTGACAGGCTGGCATGGAATGTTGTCACCCATCAAGTGCTATTGCCACAAGTTACATATCACTCTAGTCCAACACAGGATGAACTCGCCTCGCCTCCAATAATTTCCCTGTGCTTTTTTGTGGAAATCAGGAGCTGGGTGAAGAACTGTAACCATGGCAGTCTACTTTGTACTTAAAATAAAGTAGATAACTGTGTAAATAAAAAGATTTGGCTGTGATTACCCACAATGCCCCACTTAATCTAACCTCAAACCTGGATTCAGCAACAGCTGTGTTGACCCTTTAGTACTCATGGTTAAGCTGGTTGTCCGGCCTGAATCATTGTCAGGAGTACACATTTATCTTCTCATCATTCAGGAATGGAAAAGAAATTTGTACAAAGCTTTTGAAGTAAGCAAGATATTTCATGTACATTATTTTGTTGTAGCCATCTGTTCAGACAGCCAACTCTTGATTATCTGAGGTAAGAGAGCACCAGAATAGAATGCTTATTCAGACATTTGCATGAATGCCTGATTTCAGGAAAGATCTTCAGAACAGGAAAGTAAGGAAAATGTAGGAGTTCCTCCTCCCTTACTCCTCTTTTTCATTTTCTGGCAGAGATGCCACTGAGCGAAAAACTGTGAGGAAGAGGGAAAATTATTTTATTAAAAAGAAATCGACTGACTAGTCAACCATCCTTGAATCAAGAGCTGACTGAACTATGTGTTTTCATACAACTTCATCCAACTGGCTAGTGTTTGTGTCTGTGTGGCAAGCCATCAGCTAGGGCCATGTGCCATGCTTTGTGTCCAGGTCATGTAACAGAGTGAATGTTGCTCTATAATGCTGTGATTTTCCTGTGTAGGGTGAACCCGGGCTTCCTGGGCTTCCTGGACTTCCGGGGATAAAGGTAAATACTGCACTGACAGTCTCAGCTTCCCCCAGAGACTCGTGAGACTCACAAAAATCGAAGGTGTATAGAAAAAGAAATTTAAAATTAAATGTAGTAAAATTACATTTTCATTAGAAATTAAATAGTAGCTATTTACATGCTCTCAATGGTCTTAACCAGTTAAAAATGTATTTGAAATGAAGCACAGTTTTTGTTAAAATAATTTTTTCATAGCTCTCTGGGCTCTGCATTCCCCCATTTCCTCTTCCATCCTCCTTAAATAAAAGTAAATGCTTCTGCATTGGAAGTCATAAGATCTCTTAAAATCTACAATGTCTACTTCCATGTTTTAATTTTCTTCATTAAATTCTATATGATTTGACCAGAATAGGAGTCTTAACATCCCCATAAATCTAACATTTGGGCAGCTGTTTTTGTGATTCATTGACTGCAATAATCCCTCTAAAATGTTTTGAGTTTCCTTTTCCTGTTAGTATTTCTCACTGCCGAGTACCACTCCTGTTAAGAAATATACAGCCTAGATGCTATCTCCACACATAGCTTAGATCTTTTATTAAATGCTGGCTAAAACTTTCATTTATAAATACTGTTTTCAACCTAAAAATGCTAAGAAACTTTTTTTACAATTGAGTACACCTTTAATTCTTAAGTTATTCTTTCAGTTCTAGAAGTTTTGGACACAATGACATAATTTCAAGTAATATGTCCATAGCATTGTTCTACCTTATGACATTTTTAAATCAATCTCTAGAGAGCAATACACCATTCTAAAATGTGTGTCCCTGGTTGGCTGAGTTGTAAAGACTGTTTAATGAAAGACGTGTTGAAAAAGTGATGTGGAAAATATGGTTTTAGGGCCACAGATATAGTGGAGGGTTAAAGTTCTTGCCTTGCATGTGGCTGACCCCACTTCAAACCCTGACATGGTCCCCTAAGCACTGCTGGGTATGAGCCCCAAATGAAAGAAATACAGTTTTGGTTATGTTAAATTATTGTGCCCACACATATCATAAGATTGCAGATATGTAATATTTAATGAGTATATTTGGTAAAATTAACAGACAGGAAAGCTTTGTCTTCCTTGGCACTCAGAAATCTTGGTTCTTAGGTTTTGTTTCCGAGTGAGCAAATACATAATTTTACTCCTATGACAAGTCTGAAGAATCAAAGTCATATCCTTATCATTTGCTATTTAGTAAAAATAATTATAAAACTACATGATTCAATATTGTAGCTCATTCTTAGTAGTTTCTCAATAAGTAACACACATTGATTATCAGAGACTGGAAGATCAAGTTTTATAACAAATATAAAATTCATATTCTGTATTAATTCAAAATAACCTGTTATCCTGATAAAGGGTCATTATTTCATTTTTATTTAATTAACCATGTTTTACAAAGTTATTGGTAGTTGATTTTGAAGCATTTAATATTTCAGCATCAATCCTACCACCAATGTCAACTCCCATCACCAATTAGAGAGGGCCCTTTGTAATTGAAATATCACTGAATTATAGCATTATATATGGATTAGGGGACATTATTGATGATCAATATGTGTTCACCCTTTGTCCTGATTTACACACACGCCCAAACCCTACCTACCACTGTTTCCTCAATCTCTAACCACTTACTGGGCTTCCAGAGGTCTCAAACTCAATTTACCTGGGGGCCGCAGGAGGCAAAGTCGGGGTGATCCTTGAGTGCAAAGTCAGTAGTAAGCCTTGAACATTGGGGAGTGTGACCAAACAACTAAAACAAAACAAAAAAAGATTTCTCTAGGGCAGGGCCCGTGGCCCGTGAGTTTGAGACCCTTGGTAGACTCTCAAAGTTTTCATCATTTTACTTAGTTTATCTTTTTGTCTGGCTTCTCTGTACACCACTGGTGATGGTCTTTCAAAGAAGGGCAGTTCTGATGACTGAGGCTTTTGAAATGAGCCAGTTGTGCACCAAGATAGACTATGGGGCAGGAGCTTCAGGGAAGCCTAGAGATCTTCTGAGTGGACAGGAGTCCAGAAAGATGAAAGCAATATGTGTTTTTCTCTCCAAAACTAACCAATGTAAAAGCAAGTTAATATTACCTTTTCCAGCCAGAATGCTTTTCACCATTAAAAGCCTCCCATGGCATTGTCCTATAGTGATCTGTGGTCTAGTATAAATGTTTTAAAATTTATTCTGACTGAGAAGAATGCTGGTAATTTGCCATCTCCAATAAATACTCTTCTTCCTAGGGTCATAGGAACTTTCCAGGTGTTTTTTTAATATATAAAATTTTTATTTAAGCACCATGATTACAAGCATGATTATAGATGGGTTTCAGTCATGAACAGAACACCCCCTTTCACCAGTGCAACATTCCCACCACCAATGACCCCCTCCCTCCTTCCCAACCCTGGCCTGTATTTGAGACAGGCATTCTACTTCTCTGACTCATTAAGATGGTCATGATAGCTGTTAGTGTAATTATTTCCCTAACTGCACCACTACTCTTTGTGGTGAGCTTCATTCATATTGTGAGCTGGTCCTTCCAACCTTCATCTCTATTTTCTCTGGGTATTATTACAATACTTTCCTTAATTTTTCTTAAAACCCATAGATGAGTGAAACTATGCTGTGTCTATCTCTCTCCCTCTGACTTATTTTATTCAACATAATATATTCCATGTATATCACATATAAGAAAATTTCATGATTTCATCTCTCCTGATGGCTGCATAATATTCCATTGTGTATAAGTACCACAGTTGCTTTAGCCATTCCTCTGTTGAAGGGCATATTGGTTGTTTCCAGAGTCTTGCTATTGTAAATAGTGCTGCAGTGAATATAGATGTGAGGAAGGGATTTTTGAATTGTAGTTTTGTGTTCCTAGGGTATATCTGTAGGAGTGGTATAGCTGGAACATATGGGAGCTCAATTTCCAGTTTTTGGAAAATATCTATATTGTTTTCCATAAAGGCTATCTATCTCACTTTTATTGTGTAGAAATATTACTCTTTTATGTGGTATAGCAAAGTTAGGACAATTCAACACTATATTTATATCAATATTTATACCAAATTTTACCAATACTTATAAGAATAAACAACCACATGTGAGCCTCATGGGTACCCACAGATCATGGGGTTGCAGGAACATTAGTCATTATCTTCCTGGCTTGTGTGTTTGTTTATGCTTTGAAGATACTTCCTGTGGCTATTCATTTCCTTGTCTGCCTGTACTCTGGAGAGCATGAAATGCCATTGGTCTTATCCAAGCCCTTGAGGAAACAAGCCATGACATACCAGGTTAGCTTTGATTTCCCCACCTGTTGCTCTCAGAGAATGGTTGGAAACTTAATGAGCATCCAAATGCCTTCCACACAGCACTCAGGAAGTGAGCACAGCATCTAAATGCAGGTGGTAGGCTCATCTCTGTCACCTCAAGGTCCCACTCAGAGCAGAGAGCTAATACCCGGGCCTACATAGTTTTAGTCAGTAAGCACAGGCATACTTCATTTCAACCTACTCTTGCATTTCCTGAACAATATTCCAGCTCCTCTCACCATGTGGAAGACATTTGAAATTCCTATTTCATGCATTCATGGTTCATAGAGTGTCAAGATGTTCGACTTGAAAAATCAAATTATGCACAATGTACCATGCAGACATTGATCTTCTGGAAAAAGATTTGAGCCCAGAAAAAAACGTTTTTTTTTATAAACAAGTCTTCAAGCATGGTTTTATTGGGTAAAATGTCTTGTAACTAACTTTGCTGATACCACATAAAAGGGTAAAATGCAAAGTTCCTTTTTTAATTTTTTCAACTTTTCTCTTCATGCTTATTTTGAAAACTGTGAAATGACTTACTTTTCCCTTTGGTGATTATATTATCAACATAATGAAGCAGTATGAAGTGGTGGGTGAAATACCTAATGTGATAGTTGGACACCAGAAGGTGGGACCTGGCTCTACCTTTCACCAATGGTGTGACGCCAGGCAAGTTACATAATCTCTCTGGGTCCCATTATCCTTATAAACTGGGACTCACTCTTGGACCAGGCACACAGACTACACTGTGGGGAAGATAACATGAATTAATATATAGACAGCTCCTAAAACTTTGCTGAGCTGACAGGAAATGTCATATAAATTTTAGCCATCATTATTTCTTTCTCTTGAAGCACTTAGAATGTTTGCACACCTTTTCTCTTAGAACCTTTCATTGAGGGGGTAGTTTTGACTATCAGAATAAAGTTATTTCTGGGCTATAGGTTAATAGTAAATTCTGAAATCTCCTCTTGAGTGATCACGGAATGTTAACTTTAAGAACAATAAGAACAGTTTATTGTTCAAAATTGACATCACACTCATTCCCTTTTAAGAGCTAGACCATGAGGAAACACAAAGTTCTAAGCATTAGATGTGGTTTTATCTAACTTTTATTTCCTGCACACACGAAAAGTAAGTAATAATGTGCAATGGCCCAAGGCTGCCAGGACAGCAGAGCTGCAGGCTGCAGAGGCCCAAGGTTGCCAGGGCTTGGCTCTGCAAGGCTCACAGAAGCTCATGGGGCCCAGCTGCCAGGTTGCCAGGTGGGGCCCAGAGCCCACCCAGAGATGCCAACATGTATCGACTGCCCACTCAGAACTGAGAGAGAGAGAGAGGAGGAGAGAGGGGAGAGAGAGGAGAGAGAGAGAGAGAAAGAGAAAGAGGAGAGAGGAGAGAGAGAGGAGAGGGAGAGAGAGAGAGAGAGAGAGAGAGAGAGAGAGAGAGAGAGAGAGAGAGAGAGAGAGAGAGAGAGAGAAATTGAAACCAAGTATACTTTGGTGGAAATTCAATGGCCAGAGGTGGTGGTGGAGGAGCTGGTATAAAGAAAGAAAAGGGAATAAATACAAAGCAGGCAGCATCTCTCCAATGCTTTATCTCCTCTGGTCACTATTCTGCCCCGACACCCACCCACAACAATCCAAAATTTTCCTTTTATACCCGGCATGACAAGGGGGCATGTCCACCTTCAACCGACATTCAGTAGGTTCTTGAAGGGGTGTGTCCAAGTTCAACTGCCATACATCAACAATTATGGAAATTCTTAAAGCTTTCCTTAAAGTGATGTCTACCTAGCCCACTACATTCTTTTTTTTGTTTTGTTGTTGTTATTGTTGTTGTTTCTCCTCCTATCTTTCAATAGATAGACTAAAAATGTATATCATTATATTTACAAAATAAATCTGAAAAATATATAACACAGTAAAATTAATATAGAGAGATATAATGCATCAAAAATTATGTCATATATGAAATAAAAACACCATTTAAGTTGCAAAGACATTTTTCTAAACTATCTGCTTTTAAGACTTGATATTTTTGCCCTAACCACCACATGAGTAAAATTATGACATTCAGATTAGAACTTGTCATAAGAGAGTGACTCAATCCTTCATATCTCAACTTAGAAAAATCATCCTTGACACTATATCACATAAAGGCCTTGTACAGGTGGTAGAAAAGTTTAAGTTTGGCAGTTCTTACATTTAAGTGTAGGGTTCTGTCATCTAATAGAAATATTTCCAAAGATGAGGTTCCTTCCATAGAAACATCAACTCACATTTTTTTAATTAGCAGAAGAAATAGTTTTTGGAAGTAGCACAATTGTAAAATGAATTCCTAAAAGTAAAAGGGAAAGGAAGAATACTTATTAAAAGAATGGCATGTATTATTGTTAATTATAATCACTTCCTTCAAAGGACAGTGTATTGGAGTCTAATTTGAAAACTCATATGATCAAAAATCAGATTTCTATTACCATAATGCCATCTCCAATAAATACTGCATGTTAAAAAGTGCTTTCATGAAACCCAAAAGGTATGTTTTCCGGGTTATGATAAACATATTATAGTTCATTTTCATCATGACCACTAAGATGTTTTAATTTCTACTCACATTTGATCCTTAGGGGAAATATATGTTTTAGGGACAGACTCTACTTTCTCATTCTTTATTTCCCCTTAATAATTTTACAAATCAATCATTACCAAAACTAGCTGCCTGGAGGTTCTGATTACAACAAATGTTCTTGCTGGAATCCTCAAATGCAGGTATCATGCTGACTTGAATTCTAATTAGCCTTTAAGGAGAAAAAAATACTGTATGGCTAATGCATTCAGCGTCAAGGAACATTCATCAAAATTATCAGTGATGCTTTTAGTACCCAGGCAAATCAGCATATATTTTCAAGGCCTGTTTTGCTACTTTTGGGGTAATGAAAATTTGATCTGCTTTATAGTAATAAATATCATGGAAAACTTGACTTTATCTTTAAGCTGGCATTTTTTAGGGGTTTCAGACAGTTAAAGAAAATAATATATTTTATGCCTTTAATTGATAGTGGCATAAAAAAACAAAGGGCAACAAATGAAAAACAGTAAGTTTTTCGAAGGACAGTGCTAATCAGTTAAGACTTTCTGGACACCATTTATTAGCAGATGGTACATTCTAGAAATTTCTTGGGAAACACCTGGCAAAACAGTTGTGTATAAATGAAGCTGCCCCCTCATTTCTTAGTTTGAATAATAACCCTTCGACGTGTTTGTCGACCTTTGTTTCTATGCAAAGAACATTCTTTACGTATAGATTTAACAAAAGAGTGTTTAGAGAATTTCTCTTATGACTTTTGGAGGATCAAGTCAAATCACTGGAAAAGTTTATATGAATGTGCTTTTTTTTTTTTTTTTTAAGAAAAATCAGGGTTTTGGGTTTTTGTTTTTTTTTTTTTTTTTTTAGAATTTTAAGACATGAGCCTTTTGAATTGAAGGACAGTTAGAGTTAGCTTCCTGGACTTTGGAAGACTTCTTTGGATTTTGGAAGACTAGTTTTGTTGCTCTTTGTGATAAGAAAGATGGTATTGTTTGGGGTTTATTACTGTTGCCTGTTGTCATTTGGCAAGAATACACGAGATTTAAACTCTCTTAATACTGTTTATTTGTTGTTGTTGTTGTTGTTGTTGTTGTTGTTTTGGGGTCACACCCGGCGGCACTCAGGGGTTACTCCCAGCTCTGCCTTCCAAAATCGCCTCTGGCAGGCACAGGGGACCATATGGGATGCTGGGATTCGAACCACAGTCCATCCTGGATCAGCTGCCTGCAAGGCAAACGCCCTACCACTGTGCTATCTCTCCGGCCCTGTTTATTAATTTTTAAACATGATTGTAGTTTGGTTACAGTCATAAAAAAGAACACCCCCCTTTACCAGTGCAACATTCCCACCATTAATGCCCCCTATCTCCCTCCTGCTCCACGCCCCCCTGCCTGTATTCGAGGCAGGCATTCTACTTCTACTCATTAACATTGTCATGGTAGTTGTTAGTGTAGTTATTTCTCTAACTGTACTCATCACTCTTTGTGGTAAACTTCATATCGTGAGCTGGTCCTTCCAGCCCTCATCTCTGGGTATTATAACAATAATGTCTTCTATTTTTCTTAAATCCCATAGATCAGTGAGATTATTCTGTGTCTATCTCTCTCCCTCTGGCTTATTTCACTCAGCATAATGGTTTCCATGTACATGCATGTATAGAAAAATTTCATGACTTCATCTCTCCTGATGGCTGCATAATATTCCATTGTGTATATGTACCACAGTTTCTTTAGCCATTCATCTGTTGAAGGGCATCTTGGTTGTTTCCAGAGTCTGGTTATTGTAAATAGCACTGCAATGAATATAAGTGTGAGGAAGGGATTTTTGAATTGCATTTTTGTGTTCGTAGGGTATATCCCTAGAAGTGGTTTTAATACTGTTTGAAAACAATTTTAAGTAGGGGCCGGAGCAGTGGTGCAAGCAGTAGGGCATTTGCCTTGCACATGCTAACCTATGACAGACCGTGGTTTGATCCCCTGGCATCCCATATGGTCCCCCAAACCAGGAGCGATTTCCTTTTGTAATTTAACATCTTTATTTAAACACCCTGATTATAAACATGACTGTTGGGTTTCAGACACTAAAAGAACACCCCCCCTTCACCAGTGCAACAATCCCACCACCATCAATGCACCCCATCTTCCTCCACCTACACCCCCTGCCTGTATTTGAGACCTGCATTCTATTTCTCTCATTAACATTGTCATGGTAGTTATTAGTGTTCTAACTGCTCTCATCCCTCCTTGAGGTAAGCTTTATATCATGAGGCAGTCCTTTTGGCCCTCATCTCTGGGTACTATTACAATAATGTCTTTTATTTTTCTTAAAACCCATAGATAAGTGAGAGTATTCTGTGTCTCTTTCTCCCTCTGACTTATTTCACTCAGCAGGAGCAATTTCTGAGCACATAGCCAGTAGTAACCCATGAACATCACCTGGTGTGGCCTCTGCCAGAAAAAGCCAAAAAAAAATTTAATTTTAAGTAATAACAAGTGAGTTGAGTGGCTTCAGTCAAAAATCTTTCAAAGGGGCCAGGCAGTGGCGCTAGAGGTAAGGTGCCTGCCTTGCCTGCGCTAGCCTAGGACGGACCACGGTTCAATCCCCCTGCGTCCCATATGGTCCCCCAAGCCAGGAGCGACTTCTGAGTGCATAGCCAGGAGTAACCCCTGAGCATCACTGGGTGTGGCCCAAAAACCAAAAAAAAAAATCTTTCATGTCATTTTCCTTTGATCTCACAGTGGATTTCAGCCACATTCTAATGACTGCATTCTGTTGTTTGCTTCATAACTCCATATACATGTTACTATTTTCTAAAAGAAAAAAGAGAAGGAATGTAAGAGATAATACTCCCGAGGAGCCCAAGAAGGGAACTTTTAAGTGCAAACCAGTATAATTTTGGAGCCAGAGAGATAGTATTATATGTAGGGCTCTTGATTTACATGCAGTTGATCTGGGTTTGATCCCCCAGTACCACTATGGTCCACTGAACACTACCAGGAGTAATCCCTGAGCACAGAGCATCATTCCTTAGAGCTATGTAGTATTCCATTATATATATGTACATATATATAGGTACATATATGTACCACATCTTCATGATAGCCTCATCTATTGTTGAACATCTAAGTTGATTCTGAACTTTGGCTATTGTGCTGAGTACTGCGTACATCCTTTTGGATGAATGTGTTTCTGTTCTGGGGATAAATCGAAAGCAGTGGCGCAAGCGGTAAGGAGTTTGCCTTGCACGTGCTAACCTAGGATGGACCATGGTTTGATCCCCTGGAGTCCCATATGGTCCCCCAAGCCAGGAGCTATTTCTGAGTAACCCCTGAATGTCACCGGGTGTGTCTCAAAAATGTGCTGCTTAATCAAAGGTAGCTGAATTCTCATATCTGCTGCTTTCAATACAGAAGTATTGCTAGATCATATAGCAGCCCAATTTCGAGTTCACTGAAAATCCTCCACACTGTTTTCCATACTGGAAAACATATTGTACACATACAATGCTGTGTGCCAGGCAGCATTCCCACCAGCAGTGGATGAGAGTTCCTTTCTCACCACATCCCCACCAACAGAGATTGTTCTCAGTATTTTTGAAATGTGCCATCCTCACTGGTGGAAGATCGTATCTCATTGTTGTCTTGATTTGGATTCCCTAATAATAAGTGTTGATGAGCCTTTTCATCTGTCTGTTGACCATCTGTTGGTCTTCCTCAGAGAAGTGTCTGTTCATTTCCTCTCCCCATTTTTGATGGGGTTTTTAGGTTTTGTGGAGTTAGCCTTTGTGAGCACATTGTATATCCTAGATATTAAACTTTTATCTGATATGTTGAGCGCAAAATTTTTCTTCCATTTAGTTAGCTGTCTTCAAATTGTAGCCCATGTTTCTTTTGCCACACAGAAACCTTTTAGTTTGATATATTCCCATTTATTCGATTTGATGCTATTGCCCTTGCCATTGTCATCCTATTATCAAAGACTTCTTTGAGGTCTAAGTCTTACAATGTTCTGCCTATGTTTCCCTCAATGAACTTTATAGATATGAGGCCAATCTCAAGTCAAATATATACTTTGTACCAACAGTTTTCAAACATTTTGGATTCAAAGATTCTTTGGCATACTTCAAAACTGGGATTAAAACAGCTTTTTTTTTTTTCATTTATCTCTTAATTTATCTTTCAGTTCTGTCTCTTGATATTTCTGCATTTTAAAAATAAAACTGGAAATGTTCTAAAGACAGTTATAAATTAAATTAAATAGCATGTTTTTCAAATGTAACTGAATTTTCCTGGGGCCAGAGAGATAGCACAGAAGTAGAGCGCTTGCCTCTTAAGCGCAGAAGGAGGATGGTTTGAATTCCGGCATCCCATATGGTCTCCGGAGCCTGCCGGGAGTGATTTTTGAGGGTAGAGCCAAAAAAACAAACAAAAATGTAACCGAATTTTCCAAGAAAAATGTATCAAAAATTAGCATGCGTTATAGTGTTATACTTTTTAAAAAATATCCTTAATGTTGGGGCCAGAGTGGTGGCACAAGCAGTAGGGCATTTGCCTTGCACGTGCTAACCTAGGACAGACCGCGGTTTGATCCCCTGGAGTCCCATATGGTCCCCCAAGCCAGGAGCGATTTCTGAGCACATAGCCAGGAGTAACCCCTAAGCATCACTGGGTGTGGCCCAAAAATGTGTTGCTTAATCATAGGTAGTTGAATTCTTTTTATTTTTATTTTTAATTATGAGAAAAATGATGCAAAGAGGACAAGGTAAAGTTACAGTGAAAGGACAATCACCCATAAACAGAGTTCTCAGAAGAAATCCCCTTGCTGACGCCTAAATATTGAACTTACAGTAAAAAAACATTAAGAAAAATAAGTCAGAACCCATGTACAATTACTTTGTCCACAAGTCCCCAGATTGTAGTACATTATAATATTTCTTAGCAGTACACAAAGCAACCTAAAGCCATGATATTTATGTGACTCCTTAAACAATGAAGGCAAGTATTTTTTTATATTTTCATGCGCATACATATTAGTTTAATTTAAATCAAAAGTTTGAGTTTTTTTAAGGGTTAGTCAAAAGGGCACAGTAAAAACGGTGTTAGAGTGATAAATATTGTTTGCATAGGCCCACCAAAATATGGGGGACATGGAAAGGAAAAGCCTTGGTCTAAATACAAGGAGACCCCTACCCCTGAAGTTTCCTGGCATAAGACCAACTCTAGGCTCCAGGCAAACTAGTTTATTCAATCCAAGTCATTGTCTATAGTGCCAATACAGTTTTATTTTCCACGAAGTCCTATTGTTGGCATCAGGTTTCTGTATTAAAGATCCTGGAATTTGCACATCCTACATTGAGTCAGGCTGGTGTGGAGTATCCTCTAGTTTCACCTCACAATTAAGGGGCAATACAGAAAGCCCTGTCCAGTAAGCAGGTCATTGTTGTTGTTATGTCTTCTCAGTATTAAGGGAAGTCTCTTTTGAGTAGGTTGATGTCAGAGCAGTGGTAGGGTCTTCCCTGGTAGAGGATTGCCTCCAGGTGATGTTATAGACAACCTTGGATGTTTTGTAGATGTCTTCTCTAGATCAGGGGTGAATGGAGAATGCCCATTCTTCTGAGGCCTGTGCCAGGTCTTTATGTCAATGTTCAGGGTGTAAGGTCCCATTGCAAAACAAGATTTGTGTGATCCCATCTCTATTAGATAAGAACTTATTTGTATGTATAGTATTTTCTCGTTTTAGTGTGCCTATGCAAACAAGAAATAAAGCCACGTGGCGTATATGGGCGTATATGGGGGCATAAGAACACGTCCAACAATACCCATAACTTGGTTCAAACATAAGCATTAAACTAAGGGATTCTTTCACACCAAATTTCATATTGAACAGTTTACAAAGAGAAGATAAAAAAGGGGGGGGGGGAATCGTCACTGTATAAGAGAAAAAGCAAAAGTTATAGCTGTCAAAAAACACACATAAAATGTTGAAAAGACATCCGTGTCCTTTCTATGCCTTTTGGAATAGTTGGGTGGGTGTTAACTTCAGGGCACCACTTTGGTCTGTGACTTAGGACTCTACAGTACTTAAGTTAAAAAGGGTAAATGAGGAGTAATGATGGTAGGGGTTAAGAGAGTTAAAGAGAAAAATGATCTTTTGTAGGGGTGTGCGAAAGGGCAGAGTACAAAATGGACATTCTGCATACATAAAAAAATAATTCAATGATAGTGAGTACTATTAATGTATCTGGATATTTTTGATATATTTTGAAAATATAGACTGGAAAGAGATTACCAGTGACTGCGTCAAGAAGCTGGGAGGTCGGAAGTTCAGAGCCAAACCCAGACACTCCCTAAGGAGAAAGCCTAGGGTACCTTCAAGCTCCACCAAGGGACCCACCTCACTGGCTTGCCCAGGCATGTGGCCCTGGGAAGCCCTGGAGATCTGGAGCAAAGCGGTAGAGGGGTGCTGGGGTTACCCAAGCCCTGCACCCACCCCAGGCCTGGTTAAGAAGGCCTCTGGCATGGCGGAGGCCTGCCGAACCCCATGCTGCTAGACTCCGGGCTCCCAGAAAGGAAAGAGATCCTTCCGGTAGTTGAATTCTTATATCTGCTGCTTTCAATCTGTTGTAATTTGTTATTTTAGTTTAAATAAATGGGGGATGGATCATACAGATACTTTTGTGAGGTTATTTTAACGGCCTTTGCATAAAAATTGTATGCAAACTTTGCTTTAATAATACCCCAAACACTACAAGTAGAATGTCTTGTTTCTTGAAGTTTAGGTGCAGGGTGGATTCTGAAACCCAGTCAAGAAACTTTTCTTAACTCTGTACACTGATGAAGGTACATGATTACAAGAACCATAATAAAAGTTTAAGGAAATAGAACTGAAAAGATAGTGCAGCAGGTAGGGTGCTTGCCTTGCACATGACCAAACTAAATTCAACCCCGTGTAATTCCTGTATGCAGAGTCAGAAGTAAGCCCTGCTTTGGAGTGATAGCACAGCAGTAGGGTGTTTGCCTTGCACGCGCCAACCTAGAATGGACCCGGGTTTGATTCCCAGATCCCATTTGGTCCAGTGAATGCAGAGCCAGGAGTAACCCCTGAGCGCCACCACTACTGGGAATGACCCAGAAAGAATAAAAAGGAGAGGGGAGTAAGCCCTGAGCACATCTATGTGTGACCAAAGAACAAAAATAAAAACAAAACAAAAAGTTTAGGGAAATAATAAATAATCCAACTGGCCATGGCCCAAATAGTCATATTTGTATTGTTTATCTCAACCCTGAAGCCTGAAACAGCAAAAAAAAATATCATCTTTGTCTTCCTCATCTTTACAAGACAGGGAGAATAATAGCATATCTCTAGATTGATAAAGGGCTTTGGAACTGTGACCCTGGAGTTGAAATAAAAAAATATGGGGTCAGAGTGATAGTGCATCGGTAGGGCATTTGCCTTGCACACGGCTGACCCAGGACGGATCTCAGTTCGGTCCCTGCTGTCCCATATGGTCCCCGCACCAGGAGCAATTCCTGAGTGCATAGCCAGGAGTAACCCCTGAGCGTCATCAGGTTTGACGAAGAAAGAAAGAAAGAAAGAAAGAAAGAAAGAAAGAAGGAAGGAAGGAAGGAAGGAAGGAAGGAAGGATGGAAGGAGGGAATGAAGGAGGGAGGGAGGGAAGGAAGGAAGGAAGGAAGGAAGAAAGAAAGAAAGAAAGAAAGAAAGAAAGAAAGAAAGAAAGAAAGAAAGAAAGAAAGAAAGAAAGAGTAAGAAAGACAGAAGAAAGAAAGAAAAAAGAAAAAAGAAAGAAAGAAGAAAAGAAAAAGAAAAGTATGTTGGACACTTCTGCAGCAGCATGATTAGGTGTAAATAATCTTTCATAAAGCCTTTAAATGTAATCACTAGTGTGTCAGATTGCTAGCCCAACACTGGGACACATGGTCTGCATACAAGAACCTGGGTTTGATTCCCTGAACATCTCCAGATGTGGTACAGAAAATAAAATTTCAAAACAAAATAGCTACCATGAATAGTGCTAAAATTACTGTGCCTTTCAAATGCATTGCATTTCATTTGCATCTTAAAATAAAACAATTTCCCATGAACATTATGTTTTAGTAAACTTTCTATACATTTACAAATGAGAATTTAATTTATGTTCTTACTTCTTAAAAAGAAATAGGAAGTTTATCTTTGGGACTAGAGAGAAATAATACAGAGGTTAAGGCATTTGTCTTGCATGTCACTGATTTAGATTTAACCTGGATATCACATATGGTTCCTTGAGCACCACAAGGAGTGATCCTTGAGCACAGAACCAGGAGTAAGCCCTGAGCACATCTGGGTGTGGCTCCAAAAATAAAAAGAACAAAGAAAATACATCTTTTGCCAGTGACATTACAAAATCTTATTTATCTATATGTTAATTATAATTAAATGTGAATGCTTCATCTTTTCTTGTTATTTGGTTTTGGCTTTTATTGTTGTTTATTGTATTATTTAGTTTTGGCAGGGACCCACACCTGATGTGCTCAAAGCTTTCTCCTTGCTTTGCTCTCAGGGATCAGTAATGGCAGGGTTCAGGGAACCCAGCTCTGCTACATATAAGGCAGGCAACCTACCTACTGTACCACCACTCTGGCCCTTTCATCTTTTCTATAATTTACACTAACCTAAACAAACAAACAAAAAAATCTTTTACAACTGTTACTCTTTTTCTTTCTCTTTTAATACATTCCTGGTGCTTCTGTTAGCTTTCCTAAACAGTGAAGCTTACTAATTCTACCTGAAGACATGCAAGAGTCTTCCCTACCAACATCTATTAACTTTCATTATATTTTTGTGGCTATAAGTTTTTACTAATGACACACATAACTTGAATATAAATTTTATCTTTCTTAACAGTAGAGATTTTTTTTTTTTGGTTTTTGGGTCACACCCAGCAGTGCCCAGGGACCACTCCTGGCTCTACACTTAGAAATCGCTCTTGGCAGGCTCAGGGGACCATATGGGATGCTGACCATATGGAATTCAAACTACCATCTTTCTGCATGCAAGGCAAATGCCATACCTCCATGCCATCTCTTCAGCTCCTAGAGAGAGAATATTTTGCATTTGTACATGTTATTTTGTTGAAAGAAAAGTGGTACTTATAAATAAATTTATTCTTTTTTTTTTTTTGGTTTTGGGGTCACATTGGCAATGCCCAGCGGCCACGCCTGACTCTACACTCAGAAATCGCTCCTGGAAGGTTCAGGGGGACCATATGGGATGCTGGGATTCGAACCACTGTCCTTCTACATGCAAGGCAAACACCCTTCCTCCATGCTATCTCTCTGACACCAATAAATTTATTCTTTATCATTTTTGCTTATGAAAAAGTTAAACTTTGTTAAGGTGTAGAATGCTCACCACTGATTCTGTGAATAGAATTGATTTTCATTTCAGGCTACTAAGAAATCCAGCCACAACTTTTTGTTCTTTCATCTATTATGTTTAAGTATACATAGACAGGCAGAGTGGAAGGACTTTTACAAACAATAGACATGAAGTATTAATGCCTCTACTTTTTCATACCGAAGTGCCAGAGTTGGAAAGAAATCATTTTAGTTCTATATCAGCATAAAATATTTGTAGGACAGATCTTCCCCCACTAAAGATTTTTAAATGACATATTTTTTTCAAATTCATTTGTTTCACAAATATTTTATGATTTTTGAAAACTTTTTGTAAAGCAATATCTCTATATATCTGCCTGCTCATTTCCCAGTATAATAAAGCAAAGCTTAAATATAAGTGCCTCAGGAAAAATAAGATAGTCTCACACATTAACCACCATCTCAGAAATACATTGACCACATACTTTTATAAGAACTTATTTGCACTTCTGCATTGGCCACAATGCAGAAAATTCAAGGGTACCTGTTAACACCCACATAGATTTGATCCTTAGTATAATAATTGGTCATTGGCTCACAGAACAGGACGTTCTGCACTTAAAATTACAGTGATAAAAATTAGAAAAAAAAAAAAACCAAACAGATGAAGGAGAAGATAGGGTAAAGGTCTAAGCAGCTGCCCTTCTGGGGTATACTGGAAAAATAAAGGAGGCAGAAAACTCATATGTTTGGGAATTGAAGAAGATAGATTTTCAGGGGGAACTTAGTAATTTTTTCTGTCAAAATATATTGGCCAAATAAGGTTGGGAACTTCCAGTGATCACCATGGCCTCATTCCTTTATACCATCTGCCAGCATGTGGGTATTTTTCTCCAAAATGATCCAGTCCGCTGATTCACAGGTTCTTTAAGAGTTATGTGATTAATCATTGGTGATTGGATTTGTTCCATCTCCAGCTCTTCTTTCCCCCCTCCCTGAAAAAATGTGATAGAAAGGTAATGACTGAGAGCTCGTACCTTTTTACCACACAGTTGACTCCTTCAGCAACAAACTCTCACTCTGGAGTTATCTGGGGGACCCAGAAGCACAAGCAGATATGTCCAAAGAAACTTGTTAGACACTACAGAAGAAAATGATCTGATTAATAAGGAAAATACAAGAATTTTGGTAACTCCACACCAGAAATCAAGAACAGAGTAAATACTTTTTATATTATTTCACTCCTAGGATTCTTACAGGTAGCAGAGATGTGATTGTGGAGGTATGACCTAAAGAGAGATTTTTTTTTCCTTTCCTGATTCTCTTCTTTAGTTATATCCATTCATCAGTCATCTCTTCCTTATTCCTCTCCCAAGCTTATGGGGTTCATAAGAAGAAACAAACATTTTCTTATAATTTCAGAGGAACAGAAACTTGACAAGTTTGGCTGGCTACCTTGAGCTCAGTGTTTTATGAGGATGCAGTCAAGCTGTCAACTCTGCATTCACATCTCAAGTGGAGACACTGAGATTGATCATCTGAGCATAAATTCACTTGAGTGGTTTTTGACAGCCTTGGTACTCACAGGGGGCTCTGGGAGACCTATCTGAAGGGCTGATTTTCCCAAAGCAACCAATCCAAGTTAGCAAGAACAAGAAATGTCCCTCAAATGGAAGTTCCCAATCTTCTTGACAACTTAGTCTCAGAAGAGATTTTCCATTATCTGGCCAGATTCTGTTCATTAGCTCTGATTCTGTAAATCCAGGCCACATTTCAGCAGAGCAGACCACATGGGGTACATGAATAAAAGGAGTGGGGATTGCTGGTGTCTGTTTTAGAGAAGCCTGACTCCACCCACCCAAATATAATGGATCTTGATGAGAAGATGATACCAAACCTGCACAGCAGATGAGAAAGTAGGTCAGAAAGACATTCATCTAGTTCAGCACTTTTGCTTTTGGAACAGCATCTCTGAAACTACTCCCATAATTAAAACCAGCTCTGATTAATTTTATAGTCAATGGCTGGATCACAGGAAGATAGCTGTATATAGTCAACGATGGAAATCCCAGTAGAAGGAAATCAGTTTGCCTTTTCTTATTTACTGCCAAATGAAGGACCATCTTGTTCTATGTATTTTCAAGGGAGAACCAGGTTTCATGGGTCCTCAGGGAGAACCAGGCCTACCCGGTTTGCCAGGAACAAAGGTAAATGGAGCCATTTTTTTCTCCCCTTACATTCAGAATTTGTCTGTAATTTTTTAATTCGTGTGTCTTATGCTTGCCATTATATTGAAAGAAAATTTGTAATTGGATAATTTAGGTAACCACATATTTTTGCCTAACAAAGAACAGGGAAGGTCTGACCTATGTGACAGTTGGTGATAAAGTTCATTTTTGTATGCATGAGGCTCAGGGTTCAATCCTTAGTACCTCAAAATAAAACAATAACTAAAAGCCATATTTCACTCATTACCACCACTTTTATATGTCCACTGTCAACAGAGTACTAGGAGATTATTCCAGAAAGCCTCAGGCAAGATAAAAAGATGATGGGCTATATTGGTTATTCCTGTTTACCTCCACTCCTCAATTCTTTGCAATGCTTTTAGGGCTCACAGAAAGGTCAGAGAATTGTGAGGACAGAGAACTAATTGACTCTTGGTCCTCCTCTTCAATTTTAAGACACATTTATATATCAGCCTCTCAATATTTCCAAGTCAAGAACTGAAGTTATATATATCTTGTGCACCTCACCCCCAAAAAGGTCCCTCCCAAGCAACATCTGCAGAAAGATCCAGTAATAAAAACCACCACTTGGTCTTCCTCTGGGCAAACCTAGAGCGGCTTTTGAAAGCAAAGTCCATATGCCACCATATAAAAATCCATGTTGCTGTGGAGACAGGTTGGCCTATAGTTCTCTTTTTATCTACCCAGTAGGACATAAAAAGGTGCAGCTCTGAGGACAGAAATTTCCTCCTGACAGACTCATGAATCAAAAAAGAGACAAAATTAGATCACACTGCATTCTTTGTTTTTTTGTTTTTAAACCGTAGCAGTCTCTGCCTCAATGTGCATTGCGTTCACCAGAAAGAAGCCAGGATGGTTTCCAAGAGCAATAGAAATATGTTCATGCTCTCTTCTGACAAAGAGATGCTCATTTCTTCTGGTCAAGAGAAAATTACTCTAATCCTCATAAATGGAAACTATGTGTGGCCTAAGGGGTACTGCAACTTGGTCAGATTTATGCAAAAATTGCTGTGTCTCAAGCAATTTATTTTTGTATCCAGAGCTGCCAGGCTTACTAACAAAATGGGAAATGGGGCCCTGGGAGATTATTTGATGGGCTGAAGTCCTCAAATCCACTCCCAACATCACAGAGTTCATCACACACCAGCAACATCCCTGAGTGTGACCCCCAGCTCCTCCAGATAAAGATTATGGGATTTAGCCTGAACAGATATGACAAGAAAGGTATTTTACAGAATAAAAGAAAGTATTCAGGTAATTTTTGTTGCCTTTATTCAGGCTTGTGGCCTCAGAGACATGTACACAAAAGTAGGATACAAACTGAACAATAGCTAATCCATGTTAAAATTAATCCAGTGCTGGCTTCAAGTCAAATAAATAGGAAAACTCTGCTTTCTTGGAAGTTATTCACTTTCTAGATTTAGTGGAAGTTATTCACTTCATCAATAAGGACCCACCTTTTGTGAAGTATACAGAAGAGGAATTGTCACTTACCTGCTTTGTAATTTGTGACAGGGTGAACGTGGGGAGATGGGACCACCTGGAAGAGGAGAGCGAGGAGAGCCTGGCATCCCGGGACCTAAGGTCAGTTTCTGGGACGTGGGACGCTTTGGTTCTGGGTGGGAAATCCAAGCCCTACAGTAGCATTTCTAAATTTATTTCCCAACTGTAGCCCCCTTCCTCCTTGTTTTCTTTACCCTCCCCTATCCTCCCAATTCACCCCTAATCTCACCCTCCCATTTACAAAAGTTGGCTATATAATCTGGGGATTCATGGATAGGGCCATAGATGGCACCCCCAAGTGAGAAACACTGCCCTAGAAGATGAAGTTAAAATTCTTTCTTATTTTTCTTAATTGGGGCTGGCATTTAAACAGAAATCACCAGTCATTTCTTGAAATTCACAAAAAGGAGCTTCCACTTTCACTTTTTGGGTCTACTCTGGTCTCTCCCATGAACAGTTTTAAAAGCATAGCCATGGGAAGGGGAACATACCATCCCCCTTAAAATGTTTATGATAACATTATCACTTCACGGTATTAAAAGTTGTTAGAAACATGCATACATGCCAGGTTGGTTTCTCAGTAGCTGATGGTGGATAGTGATTTGGAAATATTAGAACTAAGGACTCATTTGACTCTCTCATCTCTACTCTACTCAACTTGCTGAAAATGATATGGTAACACTTAATTTAATAAGCCGTCTCAAAACACAGGCTATGATTTAGTCTGATGACAAGAAAATGTGTGTAGGCCAACACTGTTGAGACTAATGAGAATTCCTCACAGATCTGTCCCATCTCCTGTTGGAGGGCAGTCTGCAGAGCAAGGAGAGAATGGGGCTTGATGGGGAGACCAGGCAATTTGGCGATGATTTGGTGATGAGACCCACGTCTAGTACAACTCGTGTTAAAGCCAACTTTCTAAAGACCATCGATCTAGGCAGTTAGAATAAAGTGTTGCCATTTTTCCTGCATGATTCTGTGTCACTGATAATTTCATTTTTTGTGTCTTTTCTGTCATTTTCTCTTTCTCATCTTTCTATTCTCCTACACTAGGGCAAACAAGGTGAATCAGGAACTAGAGGCCCAAAAGGGTCAAAGGTCAGTAATTGAATAAACCTTCTTGAGAAACTGATTTTGTAAATTACTTCTAAGACTACTGTTGTAGTTATAAACTCTCACAATAGTTTTGACATCATTTTATCCCCATGTCAAACAACTCATTTCTTCCATGTTGTTTGTTTCATGAGTTCTTGTACATCAGACTCTTCAGAAGAGTAACTTTGTCACTTTTGGGGGGCCACACCTGGCGACACTCAGGGATAAATCCTGGCTTTGCACTCTGAAATTATTCCCGGCAGGCTTGGGGAACCATGTGAGATGCTGGGGATCGCACCTGGGTCGGCCATGTGCAAGGCAAATGCCTTACCCACTGTGTATCGCTCCAACTTCATAATTTTGTCATTTTAAATTACTTGTAAAATCTTATGTTTTTTACTCTTATTAATTTGTTTTACTTGGGGGAAGTTTGGGTCATACCTGCTGATGGTCAGGACTTTTTCCTGACTCTGTTATCAGGGATCACCCATATGGAGTGCTAGGGATCGAACCTGGGTCCGCCCCATGCAAGGCAAGTACTATCAAACCCCTTCACTCTTACTTTTATACTCTTATTACTCACTCACTTTTTCACTATTCACATTATTATAAATGTTCAAAGTATACTTTTCTTTAAAATTAGTTGGTTCCCTTTCAATGCATCAACATTTCACCACCATTGAAATTTTACAATGTGCTTTATTATATCTACAAAATTTAGATGCTATTATCAGAAATGTGTTATTTAAGATACTATTAGCAAATGGCATAAAAAAGGGAGTGCAAACTAAGAAAAGCAGATAACATAAATTAGTAATTATTCATTGCAGATTTAATTACCATGGTCAACGTTATTAGCACAATGAGAACACCAAAATATTAGAATTCCTTTTCTGATTTTCTTCATTGATCCTTACCCAGCTTCTAGGAAAATATAGAAAGGAAAATGTAAAAAATATATATTCAAACATATAAAGCTGTTTGAATTACATTTAAAAAAGGATGTTATAAATGTTAGGCTATTTTAAAAGATCTTCCAATCTACATAGGTTAAAATTTCCAAATACTTTATTTAGATACCTGAGAATTTTTTGTTTTTGGTTTGGGCCACACCCAGTGGTGATCAGGGCTCATTCCTGATTCTGCATTCAGACCCCTACCTGTACTTAGGAGACTATATGAAGTACCAGGTTTTGAAACCTTGGCCAGTGCAAGACAAAGAATAATTGCTGCTGCACAGTACTGAGAAATTTGGGTATTTTCAGAGTGGCATCAACTGTTCCTGGAAGGTTCATAACACCAAGACAGCTCCCAAGAGTTTGACGATTGCCTCTAAGTGACAACTGGATTGGGCGATCAGCAGGGGGTATAGTTGATGGTATCTTTGCCTTTTGAGTCCTCCTAGAATGAGCCTGGTCCCAACTGTCTGCTCTTTTCAGAAACAGACAACCCAACTGGTTCACTTTGCACCAAATGTTTTCATAAAAGACAAGAGTAAGGCTTGGTCTTAGGGGTAAAGCCTACTTTGGTTTTCATAAAAAAAACTTTTTTATTTTAGGTTGGAATGTCCTGAGTGAGAGAAGTACTATATATAGTCTCCTTTCAAGATGTGCCTTCTCAGAAAGGGGAATTTTAATGTTCTGCATGAGTGTATTAATAAGCATATTGCTACTGCTCACCTACTCTAGGCATTGCTCTATGATACATCAAATACATCCTTTGTATTAATCTTTCTATATAGTCAACTTCACTACTAATTCTCTTCTCTCTTTTCACAAAAGGGTGATCGAGGTGACAAAGGTGACTCAGGAGCTCTGGGACCAAGGGTAAGTGCAGCATAAGCCTGTCCCCCACAGCAGCCCCTAGACATCCCAGGCTTGAGGCATGTGCCCATTCAGCTCTCACAAGGCATCTGGACTAGTATTTAACTCCCCTGGCTGGGGAGCCAGGTCACTTATTCCTGCTATTGTCTCCCTATCCTCTTGCTTTTTAATGTAAACCCAAGAACAGGGTCTTGGTTTGAACAGGTTCGAACACATTTTTTATGAAACAATTGTGATCCTTCATAGTTGAATTTCAGATATACAATGAGTCAGGTCTCTTCCCACAACCAGTGTCAAACTTCCTCCAACAATGGACCCAGAGTGCATCCTATACCACCACCTTTGTCTCCTGGCCTGCCAGTATAGCAGGTCCTTTGGGTTTATATTGTTAAAGTTTAGGTCCCTTAATTCTATTATCATTGACTTTGGCTTGGATATTTAGTTCTGTTCTTATTTACTTCCCTGCAAATGCATCCGAGACAATTTGGCCCCTGGTCCCCATCCTTTCTTTATTCCTTTCCTCTTTGTTTTATAGAAAAATGAGGGAATGTGTGGTAAAATAAAGTAATCCATTGAACACATTTTTTATCAACTTCATCATCTGAAATTCTAAAGAACTCTATCTATTTCCTTCTGCTTTGAGATTCATATCATGTCATCCCATAGCATTTCCTGCTTTTTAGTAAACTGTATTTTCAGAGTCTTTTAAAATTAACCTACCAAAGACATGAATTTAGCAATGTGTGTGTCCTTTGAAATGAAGAGAATCTTGGAGCACAATTATTTCTGCTGACATGCAGCAGGAACAGCTTATCAGAGAGAGCTGTGAGGTGGTTAGTGAGTTAGTTTGTTTCTGTTTCCCCACAGACCCTCTGATTTCTAAGCTGACTGTGTGGCTTTCTCTTTGAATAGGGCCCACCTGGTCAAAAAGGGGATCAAGGAGCCACAGAGATCATCGACTACAATGGCAACCTCCAGGAGGCCTTGCAGGCAAGTGACTGGCCTCTTTCTGACACACACAAACATCAACACGATATGTATAAACAACAGCATCACAACCCAGGTTCCAAGCCACCTTCTCCCTGTTCTCCTACACCCACCCCCTACCTGGCCCTACCCAGAGTTATAGGACACCTTTAGTCTTCCCATTCTCCCTCCAGATATTCTTCTGTTAAAGTTGCTTGTTCCTTTTGTCTCCTTCCTCAGAAAGGGGAGTCTGGTTGAGCAAGTGAAAGCTTTGTGGCTCCAGAGCTAGAGACTCCTGGGTTCAAATCTCAGTTCTCTTGCTTCTGACTTGCATGATATACAGCAGGTTAGTTAGCTGCACTCTTCCTGGGTTTCTTCCTGTGTAAAAAGGAGAATGAAGTGTCTTCTCCATTTGGATTCTGGGTGCACATGGGTAAATAGATGTCATGTACTTAGAGCAGTGCCTGACACAAGATACACAAGATATATAGGGGGCCAGAGAGATAACATGGAGGTAGTGTGTTTGCATTGCAATCAGAAGGACAGTGGTTCGAATCCCGGCATCCCATATGGTTCACTGAGACTGCCAGGAGTGATTTCTGAGCTTAAAGCCAGGAGTAACCCCTGAGCGCTGCCAGGTGTGACCCAAAATCCAAAAAATAAAATTAAAAAAAAAAGATGCCTATGTAGATGCCCTCTTATTGCCACAATTCAGTTTATTCCCTTCAACTAAGCACAAATTATCAAGTCAGATCCCCCTACATCTTATAACTTCCTGAAACCTCAGAGATGAAATCATATATATATGATTATATATACATACATATATATGATTATATATACATACATGATACATATATGATTATATATGTATATATCTAAAATCTGTGCAGCTTGTCCCCATCATCTTTGCTTCCTATCTAACTTTTCTCACCTCAGACATTCCAGCCTGAGGTCTCTGTGTTAGTCATGTTATGCCTTCTACATCTTTCATGTCTACATTTGGTCTGCATTAGTCTTCCTATGAAGATTTTCATATGGAGACCATTGTCTATCAACATCATCCAATACACGTAGTTATATCCATTACCTTTACCACCTGGCATAATTCTAGACTAGCTAGGATTTGTTTATCATATTTTAAGTCTTTGACATTTTCGACACCAAAACTCTCAGGGTATTTTAACCTGTTCTTAGTCCTTTCTCCAGTAGATGCCACCATCATTTTCAAAGTGTCCCTGAGGTCACTCAGTTCCCTCCTTCCACAGTGAGGTCCAGGTTCGGTTCATTACTTCAAGGCTAACACTCAGTATGCTTTTCCTCAGTCTCTATCTTGCTGCCTCTAGACCTTTCTAGGTCTATCATTTCAACGAAGCCAAAATCAAGCATAACTTCTCTGACTTTCAAGACTCTATAATCCTGCCTTTCCTGTATAAAATTTTCTTTCTACACCTACAATACCCCATTTTCTCCTAAAATGGTCATTTTTATCATGTGAGTGTCCTCATTGCCTGGCTTATTCTGTTCTTTTCTTTCTTTCATCAATCTAAGTCCTATTCAACTCTCCCTAGTCAGCCCCCTCCCCACCTCCACATAAATTTTTCCTCCTAATCCTTTAAATCCCAGTTTACAGGGTGCAAAATCTAACTCTTAATTGTGTTCAAGTCACATCATTTATTTTAATCTTATCTCTAGTCAGGTAATACAGCTTCTTTTTGGTGTCTATAAACTCATATTATGATTATTCTGTATTCCCCCGGCATGCCTCAGACAGGCCTGGCTTGTAAATATCACAGAAACAGCAAATATGGGGCCAGAGTGATAGCACAGTGGTAAGGCATTTGCCACAGACCACAGACCTGGGTTTTTATCCCTGGCATCGCATATGGTCCCCCGATATTGCCAAGAGCGATTTCTGAACGCAGTCAGGCATAATCCCTGAGCGCTGCCAGGTGTAGTCCAAAACCAAGGAAGGAAGGAAGGAAAGAAAGAAAGAAGGAAGGGAGAAAGGGAGGAAGGGAGGGAGGAGAGAGAGAAAGAGAGAGAAAGAAAGAAGGAAGGAAGGAAGGAAGGAAGGAAGGAAGGAAGGAAGGAAGGAAGGAAGGAAGGAAGGAAGGAAGGAGGGAGGGAGGGAGGGAGAAAGGAAGGAGGGAGGGAGGAAGGAAGGAGGGAGGGAGGAAGGAAGGAAGTAAAGGAGGTAGGAAGGAAGGAAAGAAGGAAAGAAACAAACAAAGAAAGAAAAAGAAAGAAAGAAAGAAAGAAAGAAAGAAAGAAAGAAAGAAAGAAAGAAAGAAAGAAAGAAAGAAAGAAAGAAAGAAAGAAAGAAATAAATAAAGAAAAAAGAAAGAAAGAAGAAACAAAGAAAGAAAAAGAAAGAAGAGAAAGAAAGAGAAGAAACAAAGATAGAAAGAAAGAAAGAAAGAAAAAAGAAAGAAAGAAGAAAGAAAGAAAGAAAGAAAGAAAGAAAGAAAGAAAGAAAGAAAGAAAGAAAGAAAGAAAGAAAGAAAGAAAGAAAAAGAAAAGAAAGAAAGAAAGAAAGAAAGAAAGAAAGAAAGAAAGAAAGAAAGAAAGAAAGAAAGAAAGAAAGAAAGAAAGAAAGAAAGAAAGAAAGAAAGAGGAAGGAAGGAAGGGAGGAAGAAAGAAAGAAAAAGAGAAAGGAAGAAAGAAAGAGAAAGAAAGAAAGAAAGAAAGAAAGAAAGAAAGAAAGAAAGAAAGAAAGAAAGAAAGAAAGAAAGAAAGAAAGAAAGAAAGAAAGAAAGAAAGAAAGAAAGAAAAGAAAGAAAGAAGAAAGAAAGAAAGAAAAGAAAGAAAGAAAGAAAGAAAGAAAGAAAGAAAGAAAGAAAGAAAGAAAGAGAAGGAAGGAAGGAAGGAAGGAAGGAAGGAAGGAAGGAAGGAAGGAAGGAAGGAAGGAAGGAAGGAAGGAAGGAAGGAAAAGAAAAACTGCAAATAGTTCAATTAGCAAATATTCTTAGCTCATGTACAAGCCACTTCTTTACTTAAAAGTGAAATTATGAAATAGCTTCCAAGGTTAGAGAGCATCCCTGGCATGGGCCGGGGCTGGGGCTTATTTCAGGTCTTAGCAATACATGGCATCCTAAGTAGCATTGGTGTAACTTTGATAACCCCCAGCAAAATATAGGGACAGATCCCTCTAATAAAGCATGCAGCTACTGACTGCAATTTAGTAATCATATGGATTTAGAAAAAGAAGATTTATATATAATGGTATGTTGAAGGAGTTGAAAGGAGAAGCATGATGGCCCAAGTAGATAAAGATACACACCTACTTGTGTTGAAGGTGGGATAAAAAGCACCCTACTCACAACACTTAGAAAAGAAACTGGAAAAGTTGGTGACAGAAAAAAGAGCATTTGGTGAAGAGATGGGTGTGTAAATATTGTATGGCTGAAACTCAACCATCAACAACTTTTTAATTTTGTATCTCTCAGTGATTTAATTAAAAATATTTACTGTGCCTATGCAAAAAATAGCACAAATTAAAATTTTTTGTAAAAAAAAGCAAAATTATTTCAAACATTGCCATTTTGTACTTGTTTGAATTATTCATGTTTTTTATTCTACTAACATTATGTAATTATGATTGATCCTACATTTCGATGAGTTCCTTGGAACAACTATCATTTTTAACTAGGAAAGATTTAACCAAATAGATTTTTACAATATCTTATCTTCAGCCTATTTTTCTCTTCTTTTTGTTATTTCCCTTCTCATAAAATATGAAGAAGCTTCTTTACAGCTTGAAATCTCAGTCAATAACCTAAGCTCGTGCTTCCCAAGGGCTATTGTGAAGTTCAAAGTCTAGTTTCTAAATTGCTCTCTTATTCCATAACTTGTTCCCACCAATGATAAGATTGTGTCGAAAGAGAAATAAATAAAAAACAGTTACTCTGTTTGCAAAGTTCTTGTTAAAGAGTTTTTAAAAATTTAGCAATACTGTAAATTTCCCTTTAATGCTCTCAATGGCACCCCAGTTTTATTGCCTTTGAGGCATATCGTTCCCTTCTCATCTATGAAATATTTCAGTCCTCTTGGTCAGGATCACTTTTTCAGAAAACCAAAATTTTCAGGGTATCTTGTATGAACAAAGCTTTGCATGAAGCTACTCTTTGCCTAAAACCAAAATACATTAGAGCCTCTTCTCTACTGCTTACTAGCTAAGTTTATCAGGGGGAAACCACCTATTGTGTCTCTAGTTCATTTCTACATAAAATTGGAATATTTTTAACTTCAAATTTTTATTTTATTTTTTAATAATAATATCTTTATTTAAGTCATGAAGGGGGTGTTCTTTTTTATGACTGAAACCCAACTACAAACATGTTTGTAATTATGCTGGTTAAATGAGAATGTTTGAGGAATAGTTGAAGGTTTTGTCTGAGCCCATAAAATCTAAATATCTATCAAAATAATTTCAGTTCCTGAACATTCTTTGCTGATGTGCCTAAATACTCTGCACTTTTATTGTTTTGTGTTATTTTTTGTTTTGTTTTGGGTGCACACCCGGCCGTGGTCAGGGATTACTACTGGCTCTGCACTCAAATCACTTCTGGAAGACTTAGGGACCCATGTGGGATGCTGGGAATTGAACCTGGGTCTGGTCTGGGTCGGCCGAGTGCAAGGCAAATGCCCAACTGCTGTGCTATCCTTCCAGCCCCAATACACTGCACTGTTGTAAAAACTCTGAGTCCTGATCTTTGCTATGATTTATTCTCTGATTATCCTCTAATTCTTTAGTACCTGAAATTCTGTATGATTGTGGACTAGTCTGCACCATCAGAGTCAATCAATTTGTGTTTATATCTCAACCTAAGAATGAATTATTTTATGGGATTAGTTATGAGGGAATTCATGTGCTACACATAAATTGTGTCTAATTATTTGTTTGTACCTAAAAATTGTTTCCATTATTATGCTGAATGAAATAAGTCAGAGGGAGAAAGATAGACACAGAATTGTCTCACTTAGCTATGGGTTTTAAGAACAATAAAAGGCATTATTGTAATAATGCCCAGAGACAATAGAGATGAGGGCTGGAAGGACCGGCTCATGCTATGAAGCTTACCACAAAGAGTGGTGAGTGCAGGTAGAGAAGTAACTACACTGACAACTATGGTGACAATGTCAATGAGTGAGAGAAGTAGAATGAATGCCCATCTCGAATACAGGCAGGGGTGGTGTGGGGGAGGGAGATAGGGAGCATTGGCGGTGGGAATGCTGCACTGGTGAAGAGGAGTGTTCTTTTTATGACTGAAACCCAACTACAATCATGTTTGTAATCATGGTGCCTAAATAAAGATATTTTTTAAAACAATGTTTCCAGGCTAGAGAAACAATACAGAGGTAAGGTGCCTTACATGCAGCCAATCCCAGTTCAATTTCCAGCATCACATATGGTCCTTGGAGCACTGCCAGAAATGACCCCTGAGCACAGAACCATGAATAAAACCTCATCACAACCAACTGTCAGCCGAAAATCTACACAAAAGAAAAATCCTAATATAATAGTCTAGTGTATTCAGTTTCTAAGATAATCAAACTATACTACCATTCGACTGAGAAGAGATAAGTGTGTGTTTTCTGACTCTTGAACAAATGATAGATTTCAGTTTTGCTGGTTTCATTTCATTGTTGCCTTTTCTTTTGCTCTTAATTTGGAGGGTTGGTGGGTGACACCCCAAGATGCCCAATGGATACTCCTGGCTCTGTGCTCAGAACTGGTGGTTCTCAGGAGACCATACATGGTACAGGAGATTCAAACCAGGATTATTGGGTTTCAAGATAAGCACCCAAATGTCTGAATTATCTAGCTTCTTGGCTCCTCTTTTGTTTTTAATATGTAAAATTGTAGGAAAATGGAAAACTTGGGGTATTCTGTAGTTATAAGAAACCTCATAGGGGAGCTGGAGTGATAGCACAGTGTTTGGGCATTTGCCTTGCACATGGTCAATCCAAGACAGATGGTGTTCGATCCCTGGGACCCCATATGATCCCCCAAGCCAGGAACAATTTCTGAGCACAAAGCCAGGAGTAACCCCTGAGCACCACCAGGTGTGACCCAAAAACCAAAACATAAAAAAAAATTTTAAAATTTTAAAAAAAAGTAACCTCATAGGACTGAGTGGTCACTCATCAGAGTGCAAAACAAGCAAGAGGTCTGGGTCTAATCCCCAGTACTGCACGGTTCCCTGAACATCACCAAAGTAATTCCTGAGCACAGAGTCGGGAGTAGCACCCACACAACACTAAGTGTACCCCCCCCCAAAATAAACAAAACTAAAATAATCATGTTAGAGTAGAAAATGTGGGGCCAGCGAGGTGGAGCTAGAGGTAAGGTGTCTGCTTTGCAAGCCCTAGCCAAGGAAGGACCACGGTTGGATCCTCCCAAGCCAGGGCCAATTTCTGAGCTCTTAGCCTGAGCATCAAATGGCTGTGGCCCAAAAAACCAAAAAAAAAAAAAAAGAAGAAGAAGAAGTAGAAAATGTTACTATTGCCTCTACTGAAAATTGTTATTTACAAAACGTTTACCATAATTCATTGTTTTTATTTAAGTTGGTTGAATTTCTACAATTAGTGGTAAAAACCTTCTTAATTTTCCTAAATCCTTTTTAAAAAGTATCAAGTGCATCTGAACACAATTGCTCTCTAGTGTAAATATTGGGTAATTTTAAGTGTACTCCTTTATGAGAAATGAAAGGAACCAGCCATTAACTCTAGAAGTTTACATAGGCATCTAGGCAAATAAACCACAAAATATCCTGATTATTCATTCTCCAGTCTTCACCACACACCAGGCCTCGTCAACTGAATACTTTTATCCATCACTCCCCCAAATCTCTACTTTTCTAATGATTTCTGGAGTTGAAGAGAAAGCCTTTCTGGACTGGGGAGATAGCACAGCAGGTCACACATTAGTCTTGCATGAGGCCTACCCAGGACCACACTGATCCTCCTGAGTACTGCCAGGAGTGATCCCTGAGTGCAGAGCCAAAAGTAAGCCCCAAGCACCACCTGGTGTGGCCCCAAAACTAAAACAAACAAATGAGGGGCTGGAGAGATGGCATGGAGGTGGGGCATTTGCCTTGCATGCATGGGGACAGTGGTTTGAATCCCAGCATCCCATATGGTCCCCCGAGCCTGCCAGGGGTGATTTCTGAGTGTAGAGTCAGGAGTAACCCCTGAGTGCTGTGGGGTGTGACCCAAAAAACAAAATAAATAAATAAATAAATAAATAAAATAAACAAACAAATGAAAATTTGAAAATCCTGATGGGCTTATGGAGCTTTTTTAACTCTAAAGAACCAAATACAAGAACTCCAGAGCAAACCAACCCTTCCAGTGGTCCTCAAACTTTTTAAACAGGGGCCCAGTTCACTGTCCCTCAGACTGTTGGAGGGCCAGACTTTAGTAAAAACAAAAACTAGGAGCAAATTCCTATGCATACTGCATATATTTTATTTTGAAGTGAAGAAACAAAACGGGAACAAATACAATATGTGCTCCATGGGCCGTAATTTGAGGACCACTGTGAGACCATTCCAATGTGTGAATTCAGTAGAACTCTTAGGAGAATATAGCTTAATTTGCTGTCAGATGATCTTTTAAGAACTGGGTGAATCCTGCTCTGGGCGACGTTTTAGGTCTCACAAATGTAGTTAGCAAAATTTTTTTAACCATATTTATTAAATAGTTCAGTGACCTTTAATAATTTTCTTTAGTCCTGTAACTAACTGTTCAATATGCTTTTATCCTTATAATTTTAAAACAAAGGCACCAGGTTTTCTCTACAGGTGGAAAATAAATTCAAACATGATGCTTGCTGGAAAATCTTGGCAAGTTCACATTTTAAACTCCTCTTTCTAAGGTGTTACGGTTCTGCTTTCTCACCAAAAATGCAGTGTGTGGGGCTGGAGAGATAGCATGGAGGTAAGGCATTTGCCTTTCATGCAGAAGGACGGTGGTTTGAATCCCGGCATCCCATACGGTCCCCCGTGCCTGCCAGGGCAATTTCTGAGCGTAGAGCCAGGAGTAGCCCCTGAGCGTTGCTGGGTGTGACCCAAAACAAAACAAAACAAACAAACAAAATGCAGAGTGTGAAGTGGACAGCAATGAGAAGGAAACTTTCTTTTCTTTTTTTTTTTTTTTTTTTTTTTTGGTTTTTGGGCCACACCCGGTGACGCTCAGGGGTTACTCCTGGCTATGCGCTCAGAAGGAGCCCCTGGCTTGGGGGACCATATGGGACACTGGGGAATCGAACCGCGGTCCGTCCAAGGCTAGGCAGGCACCTTACCTCCAGCGCCACCGCCCGGCCCCGGAGAAGGAAACTTTCACCTTCTTTACTTTCTATTTGCTTTTTAGAAATGATACAACTATCTCTAGAAGCAAAGGAATAGACTTTTACTCATTCTAAATCCAATTCACTATAGGAATTTACTTTATTCCTGAAGAATAAAGTAGGTGGACCAGAGAGATGACTCAGTAGTGGTGCAGGAAGTAGTTATAGAATCTGCAGGATTTTTATCACAAGACTTGTATCTCAGTGTCAGTAGAGTGCTAACCTTATGTGTATGAGGCCCTGGTTTCAATCCCTGGTAGCACACACAAACACGCACACACACATGCACGCACACACACACACGCACACACACGCGCACACACATGCATACACACGCACACACACATATTTATTATCCAACAAATAGGTTAAAAGAGGAAAACTATTACACAATTGGGTATTTTCATTTTTCTAACTTAAATCCTCTAGAACAGGGCTCTTATCAGTAGCAATTTCTTGATTCAAAGCCTCCCTGATAAGCCTTTAGTATTAATATTTACTCCAGAATCTTTTTTTTTTTTTTTTTGGTTTATGGGCCACAGCCGGTGACACTCAGGGGTTACTCCTGGCTATGTGCTCAGAAATCGCTCCTGGTTTGGGGGACCACATGAGATGCCGGAATCGAACTGAAGTTTGTCCTGGATCAGCCATGTGAAAGGCAAACGCCATACCGCTGCGCTATGGCTCTAGCCTCTACTCTAGAATCTTAAATCAACTGAATACAAGTTTGATCTTTTTTCTTTCTTCCTTTCTTCCTTTCTTTTCATTCATCCATTCATTCATTCTTTCTTTCTTTCTTTCTTCCTTTCTTTCTTTCTGTCTGTCTGTCTTTCTTCTTTTTCTTTCTTTTTTTTTTTTTTTGCTTTATCCTGGGAGTTTTAAATAACATCCTCCAAATAGTTTTTCAAGTCTTAGAACCTAGACTTGTATTCATTCTCAAACACATAATGTATTTGGGTTCTTAACAAGATAAGAGACTTGCCAAAATGTACTCAAACAATGATTTCAGAAACGTGTTACTGTCCTTGAGTACACAGGAGAGGTAACTCTGTCTTTGTCCATACATTTTCCCAACAGAGGATTACCACCTTAACTGTCACGGTAACTTTGATTGCATGATCTGTGTGGTGTGTTTGGTTGTTATTTGGTGTTGATGCATGCTGGTCACAATAGGACTAATAGAGCAATTGTTTTATCTGATATTTATTTTTGTGCTTTCTTTACAAACGTTTGCCCTGATTTAAAATTCCAGTGGTAAATGCATGCCTAGTACATGTGGGACCAAGTGTAATCTCCCTCACTGCATGTCTCCTGGAAACGTCAAGCCCAAATACACAAATCTCATCACTGTATTGACCCCTATTTTAGAGTCAAGAAAATGATGTATATCCTTAATCATTCTTTTGCTTGATATTATAAAGCAAATTTGTTCTTTGGTATATGGAAAATCAAGCTCTTTGTGGAAAAGGGATATTGTATCTAGAATATTTACCAGGAAACATTCATAGGATAATTCATTGCCAAAATAAGATAGGAAACAGCAGAGATTTTATATTGTCTCAAATTAACTCAAAAGCAGCTTCAGTATTAGTTTTGCCTTAATGTATTGGTATTTTTATATAGAATTGGTCATTTGTATAATTCTGTAACTGGTGAAAATTTTATCATTAACAGTAATTGGTATAGACTATAGAGCAATAAATGGGTTGTGTCAGATTTTTCAATACTTGCTACTATTCAAAACTTTCTCTTTTTTGGATTTAGGGTCCCCCTGGACCACCTGGGCCTCAAGGACTACAAGGACCAAAGGTTATTATTTATTTTACTTGTTTCTATTTACCACAATTAATGCTGGGAACTGCATATAGACTATATGTATCTTGGGTCTGAGCATTAGTACAGTGGGTAGATCATTTGCTTTGTGTGTGACCAGCCCCAATTCTATCTAGAACCCCATATGGTACCCCAAGCTCCACCAGGAGTGATCACTAAGTGCAGTCAGAAGTAAGCTCTGAGCCCCACTGAGTGACCCAGTACCACCCAAAATAAATAAATACATGTATACATATTTTTAAAATGATCATTTTAAATTCAAATGCTAAAATAGGGGCTGGAGAGATAATACAGAGGGTAGGGTGCTTGCCTAGCACACAGCTGACCCAGCTGATCGTCAGCATCTCAAATGGTCCCCCTAGCACCGCCCAGAGTGATTTCTGAGTGTAGATCCAGTAGCCGCCCTTGAGCATCTCCTAGAGTGCCTCCCCCAAAAATGATGAAATAGCTGAGCTCTGCAATATTAGCTCAAGAGAGCTACAAATGTAGAAAATGAGAAAGGCTGAGGGAAAGGGGATACCATAAAATTAATTAGTAAAATTGTGAATGTGTCTTCTGGTTTATTGGGGACTCTCATGTTTTCTAGGATATTTTTCCTCTAGGTGTCTGGGGTTAGGGGGGTGACATGTGACTGTAACAAAAGTCGATGCAGCCCTCCCCTTTGGGGATGTAAGACCAGTCAATGAGCATCTTTCTTCCTTTCCCCAGTAAGGCTTGTTTAACTTCTTGTGTATCAAGTAATCCTTTATAGAGACTACTTTTAAGGGAGGCTGTAAAGAAATCCCCCTGCATTACAGGTGTTTTTTCTTTTTTAAACTTCCTAGTTTGTATTCTGGAGGTAAAAACTTTGCAAAATAATGATTATTGGACCCAAAGTGCTGATGAGAATTTAGACAGAATGAGAGAAGGGCTCAGCCAGGTGCCTGAGCAGATGTGTTTGTGGCAAAACAAAACTTCGTGAGCAAAAAAATCAGGGCTACAGAAATGTACCCTCTCACCTTGTTTTTCCCCCATTTGTTGGACCTGCCTTCCTTGAACACTAGAAAGCTCAGTTTTCATGCTGTGGATTGTAATTCTTCAAAGTTTGTGCCCAGGGAAAAGGTTTTTCTCTTTAGAAAATTTTTCTCTTTAGAAAAATTGAGCCCCAAGTCTGCCCTGTTGGAAATCTTCCTGTAAGAAGGACCATTTTTACCTACAAGAGCAAATTGATAATGTTACTACAGAGTAATGGCCAGGGGTATTTATCCTACAGTGTCCAAAAGTGATTTGTCTATATCAAATAAGATCTTGCCTTCCAGATACTAGGTTTGATCTGTTCCTTTCCAGCTGAGAAGTGACTGAACATTTGTGGTTTGGATGCACATTGTTGAACTTTGTTTTTAGAAGAACAAATATCTTTAGTTAAAAAAACAATCTAGAGCCAGAGAGATAGCAAGGAAGTAGGGTGTTTGCCTTGCATGCAGAAGGACAGTGGCTCATATCTCGGCATACCATATGGTCCCCTGAGCCTGCCATAAGATATTTCTGAGCATAGAGCTAGAAGTAACCCCTGAGTGATGCTGGGTGTGACCCAAAAGCAAACAAACAAACAAACAAATAAACAAAAATCTACCCAAGGTGCTTCAGAGATTCTAAAAAAAAAAAATCATAATGTGAATAGTAAATTCTGATTCATTAAAGCATAGTATAGGAAATTGAATTGATCCAAGTCATTTATATGCAGATTATCATATTTTCTGATTTATTCTATTCTTCAGTGAGTCTTCTGGCACATTCACAATTATGTATTTATAGCCACTGTTTAAATGGGGTCATTTAATATATTGTTGTCAAATAGGATAAGCTTAAGGTATTGCTTTTTTTTTTTTTTTTTTTTTTTGGTTTTTGGGCCACACCCGCTTGACGCTCAGGGGTTACTCCTGGCTATGTGCTCAGAAATCGCCCCTGGCTTGGGGGGACCATATGGGACGCCGGGGGATCGAACCGCGGTCCTTCCTTGGCTAGCGCTTGCAAGGCAGACACCTTACCTCCAGCGCCACCTACCCGGCCCCAAGGTATTGCTTTTTAATACTATACAAAAATCCCTTCCTGGGGCCAGAGAGATAGCATGAAGGTAGAGCATTTGCCTTGCATGCAGAAGGTCAGTGGTTCGAATCCTGGTATCCCATATGGTCCCCCGAGCCTGCCAGGAGTGATTTCTGAGCGTAGAGCCAGGAGTAACCTCTGAGTGCTGCCGGGTGTGACCCAAAAACAAAAACAAAAAAAAAATCCCTTCCTCATACCTATATTCATTGCCACGCTATTTACAATACCCAGACTCTGAAAACAACCAAGATGCCCTTCAACAGATGAATGGCTAAAGAAACTGTGGTACATATACACAATGTAATATTATGCAGCCGTCAGGAGAGATGAAGTCATGAAATTTTTCTATTCATTGGATGTACATGGAATCTATTATGCTGAGTGAAATAAGTCAGAGGGAGAGAGATAGACGCAGAATAGTCTCACTCATCTATGGGTTTTAAGGAAAATGAAAGACATTTTTGTAATAATCCTCAGAGACAAAGAGAGGAGGGCTGAAAGGTCCAGCTCACAACATGAAGCTCACCACAAAGAGTGGTGAGTGCAGTTAGAGAAATAACTACACTGAGAGCTATCATAACAATGTGAATGAATGAGGGAAGTGGAAAAAGCCTGTCTAGAGTACAGGTAAGGATGGGGTGGAGAGGAGGGAAATTTGGGACATTGGTGGTGGAAATGTTGCACCGGTGAAGGGGGGTGTTCTTTACATGACTGAAACCCAACTACAATCATATTTGTAATCAAGGTGTTTAAATAAAGATATTCATTTTAAAAAAAGGTATTGCTTTGTACACAGCTGTCCCTGATTTGATCCCAGTGCCACATATAGTCGCCCAAACACCACCAACAGTGACCCCTGAGCACAGAACCAGGAGTTATCTTGATGTGGTCCCCAAACTAAAATAAGTAAATTAAATTAAATGCTGTAAACTTTTGAAGCTTTGTCATTTTTTGTTTGTGGTTTGGGTGCCACATCTGGCAGTACTCGGGGCTTCTTTCTGCCTCTGTGCTCAGAAATTACTCCTGGCTGACTTTAGGGGGAGCCATATGGGATGCTGAGGATTAACCTGGGTTGGTTCCATGTAAAGCAAGCACCCTGCCTGCTGTCCTATCACCCCAGAAGCTTTGCCATTTCTCAACTATGACATTTTTTCTTAAATAGAATAATCAGGAGCTATACAGAAAGAGAAAAAAACCTTAATTAATGTGTTAGTTATTAAGTTGTTCCTTGGGTTCAATCATTAAATACTTTATATCTATCTTCTTTCTTCACCAATGTTTTGTAGCCTGTGTGTCACATAAGGGGGAAAAATAAGAAGACAGTGAATCTTACCACATATAAATTACTTCATATGATTAGAGGGGGTGTAGTGATAGCACAGCAGGGACGGCATTTGCCTTGCATGCAGCTGACTCAGGTTCTACCCCCAGAGTCACCTGGCAACCTATATGGTCCCATGAGCCTGCCAGGAGTGATTTCTGAAAGCACAGCCAGGAGTGACCCCTGAGCACTTCTGGCTGTGGCTCCCCAAAATAAATAAATAAAAAGAATTATTAGAAGTAATGTTTGAGAAAAGGCTATTTCCCTTATTTTCGGTATGATACAATAGAGTATAAGGAAATACTTAAGGGGGGGCAGAGAGATAGCATGGAGGTAGGTGTTTGCCTTGCATGCAGAGGAAGGTGATTTGAATCTGAGCATCTCATATGGTCCCCCGAGCCTGCCAGGAGTCATTTCTGAGCGTAGAGCCAGGAGTAGCCCCTGAGCGCTGCCAGGTGTGACCCACAAAAACAAAAGAAAAGAAAAGAAAAGAAAAGAAAAGAAAAGAAAAGAAAAGAAAGAAAGAAAAAGAAAGGGAGGGAGGGAGGGAGGGAGGGAGGGAGGGGGGAGGGAGGGAGGGAGGGAGGGAGGGAGGAAGGGGAAGGAAGGAAGGAAGGAAGGAAGGAAGGAAGGAAGGAAGAAGAAAGAAAAGAAAGAAAGAAAGGAAAGAAAGAAAGAAAGAAAGAAAGAAAGAAAGAAAGAAAGAAAGAGAAGAAAGAAAAGAAAGAAAGAAAGAAAGAAAGAAAGAAAGAAAGAAAGAAAGAAAGAAAAGAAAGAAAGAAGAAAGAAAGAAAAAAGAAAAGAAAGAAAGAAGAGAAAGAAAGAAGAGAAAGAGAAAGAAAGAAAAAGAAAATACTTAAGGGTTCCTGATTGTGTTGTTGCTGCTGGCACCCTCTGTCTTGAGCAGAAAATGTCACAACTAAGCCAACTCATCACTTCTGTTCTCTTCAGGGAGAGCCAGGATCTCCAGGCATCCCAGGAGCTGACGGAGAGCAGGTACTTTGAAAGATGCCATTTGGCAGCTTCTGCCTTCCTCTACTACACCATCATTATTAGTCAGTTCTTTATAGATTTGAAGCCAAAAAGTGAGTTTTGATCTCTAACCTTTATTCTTTTAGCCTCCTGTTCTAAATACTCTGTCCATCCTCAAAATCAACTGACTTTACACATTAATTTCCTCAACAGTAATGTACAAGCTATCTTGATACTTTTGTATAGTCTTTGTATGCCACAAGCTAATGCACATTATGAAAAATAGACTTGAAAGATCATTACCAATTTGGAAGGAATGGCCTAATTTTTTTCTTGGTTTTTGGGCCACACTCAATGATGCTCAGGGGTTACTCCTGGCTATGCATTCAGAAACAGCTGGGATGCTGGGGGATCGAACTGAGGTCCAGCCTAGGCTAGCACGCAAGGCAGATGACTTACCACTTGCGCCACTGCTCTGGCCCCAGAATGGCCTAATTTTTTAACTGTGAGTACAGTTAACTCAAGGTTAAAACTCTGGCCATGGTTTTCTACAAATTTGATAATGCATAGTGGTATTCCCTTTGACAATGCTTTTTCATATGTTGGTTTCCCAAATTAAAAAAACAGCAACAGAACAAGGGACCAGAACAACAGTACAGCAGGTAGAGCATTTGCTTTGCAGGAGGCAGACCTGGGTTTGATCTCCAGCATCTCATCTGTTTCCCCAAACATTCCTGAGAGCAGAGCCAGAAGTAACCCCTGAGTACCACCAGGTGTGACTCAAAAAGAACAAAACAGGGGCAGAAGCAATAGTGCAGCTGTAACGCATTTGCCTTGCACGCAACTGACCCACGACAGACCTGGTTTGATCCCCAGCATCCCATATGGTCCCCCAAGCCAGGAGCGATTTCTAAGCGCATAGCCAGGAGTAACCCCTGAGCATCACCGAGTGTGGCCCAAAAAACAAACAAAAACAAAAACTTCTTAGAGCCTTAGCAAAGAGAAGAATCAGCAGTTGAGCTTCATAACTTGTTATTGTCACCAAATTGAGCTTGGAAAACCTTCTAGAAAGAACCAGTAGCAGGGCCGGATATTATTACCTAGTGATTTTGCACTTTCTAGAAAGTGTGAGATCACAAATTGCAGTCTCAGCACTGTAAGATCAATCAAAAGATGAAGTTGATGGGGCAGGGGTAGAGAACACAAAGGGTTAGAACACATACCTTCTATTGTATTTGCAAAGAATTGATTCATTGCAAACTATATCTATGAGAAAATGGTCGAGAGAAAAAATACAGCAGGAGAGGCATTTTCCTTGCATACAGCCAACCCAGGTTTGATCCCCGGCATCCCATATGGTTCCCTGAGCACCAACAAGATAATTTCTGGGTACAGAGCCAGGTGTGTCCCAGACCAAAATAATAATAATAATAATAATAATAATAATAATAATAATAAATTACTGGAATCAAAGAGGTAGTTCTGGAGGTAAGATGCTTACCTTGCATATATTTGCATCAGCTACAACCCCTGTTTGAATCCCTATACCACCTAGAACTCTCCTGAACATACCAAGGGTTATTCCTGAACACAGAGCCAGGAAGAGCCCCTTAGAACCACTGCATATGGCCCAAAACCAAAGCATAAAAATCAATTCAGAACAAAAATCGGAATCATCTCTGAGAGAATCCAGAAGCCCTCTCTGGAATTCTGTTTTCACTCTGAGGGACCATCATGCATCAACGGCACTCTCATCCACAAACCATCTCCTTTTCAGGGGCTCAAAGGTTCGAAAGGAGACATGGGCGACCCAGGTGTTCCAGGTGAAAAAGGAGGAATTGGACTTCCTGGATTACCGGTACTTCTATCCTTTTTGTGATGTGCTAATATTAAGATCAATTCAGGGCCAGAGAGATAGCATGGAGGTAAAGTGTTGCCTTGCATGCAGAAGGACAGTGGTTCATATCCCGGCATCCCATATGATCCCCTGAGCCTGCCAGGAGAAATTTCTGAGCGTAAAGCCAGGAGTAACCCCTGAGCGCTGCCAGGAGTGACCCCCCCCAAAAAAAACAAAAACAAACACACAAACAAAAAGATCAATTCAGTCATCAGAAGAGGATGAGAGTAGTAGTGGTGATCTCCTCTGGTTATGAGAGTGAATCTTTTCAGCAACCTCTTTCGTGCTCTCTCTCTCAGACATGCTTATTTGGGGTATAGCTGGAAAATGACTCCAGGGTACTACAACAAATGTTAAATCATTTAATCAAGGGAATTTATCAAAATAAGCCACATTTTCCTTGATTTACATACAAAATAATCAAGAAAATATAGTTGTCCCTTTCATCTAGCATTCCTAAAAAGTGGTAAATGACCATTGAAAAATGAACCATAATTTAACCTGATAAAAAGAGCCAAACACAAATTACTTGTTATGTATATGAGATGGTCATGTCATAGTTTTCTGCATAACTTTTGCTGAGAATTTGTAGTGGGAAATATAATAAAACGTAGATGATCTCAGTGCCCTAGATATTTTTTAAAGCAAGCAAGTGTAAAGTAAATGTCAGTGAAAGCCTGACCTTTGCTATTTAAAGTGAGCTCCTCTGTGAAAAATATACAATATTTATAACCTGCTATATTTAACATTATAAGCTTAACCAAGCAAAGCTAAGCTATTTTTTATTTATTTTAAACTTTATCTTCCATATTACCTGCCATCCTAGGGATCTGGGGATGCTTGTTTTTTGAATAAAACATAGGAGATAAATTCTTTGTTTTATTTCATGGGCAGACTGTGATGGGAGTTTGAGTTTCATAAGCAGTGGCTTTAGGAAAAAGTCCTATTGCTCTTTTGCACTCACCTCTCTCTTTCTCTGTGTCTCTCTGTGTTTCTCTCTGTGTCTATTGCTCTGTCTCTCTGTCTCTGTCTCTGTCTCTCTGTCTCTCTGTCTGTCTGTCTGTCTGTCTCTCTCTCTCTCTCTCTCTCTCTCTCTCTCTCTCTCTCTCATCATTTGTAGGGTGCCAATGGAATGAAGGGAGAAAAAGGAGATTCCGGGTTGCCTGGTCCTCAGGGCCCTTCCGTAAGTAACAGTGGCTACTCTTCGTGGTTCCAGAAAGTCTCTGCAATAGCCCATTTTTATTTTTACCCCCAGGAAGTACTGGAGGGCTTCCTGCAGTAGGAGGGTTGGTCAGTGGAGCGGAGAAGGAATTATCTGTCAGTTTTACCCAAGTGAGAGAAAACCAGTGTCCGAGATCTAAGCAGTTAGTTTTACAGAAAATCATCTAGTACTAAGAAGAAAAATCACTGATTTTCCAAGATGAATGTGGGTATACACAGACCTTTAAAAAATTTTTTTTTCTTGGACCAGAGGAATAGTAGAGTAGGAAAGGCACTTGCCATACACACAACCACTGGATTCCATATGGTCCTCTGAGTACCATCAGGAGTAATTCCTGAGTGCAGATCCAGGAAGAAGCTCTGAGTACAGCTGGGTGTGACTCCTCAAATATATATATATATACATATATATATAATTTTAAAATAAATTGAAATTTTTTCTACAGAGCCTCAATCCTACTTAGAAAACACTGGTGCCTTGGACAGTGGTGTGACATTCTGGCATTTCACAGTCATCAGAGGCTTTCTTTTCTCTTCATGTATTTTTATTCTGTAGAACAATTGTATATGTGTGTGTGTGTTTTAATATTTCCAGTCTCATTATTGTACTGTAGACCTTCCCCAGCTGGATTCAGTTCAGTGCCTCTTTGGTAGCTTTCTTTGGTAGTATTTCTTTGGTAGTGTTTCTCTGCCACTAGCAATAGCCACAACATAAGCTGGTTCAAACTGCCTTATCTCCATGAAGTAACCAAAACCATGTTTGTTTTCTGAACATGCAGATCATTGGCCCTCCAGGCCCACCCGGCCCCCATGGCCCACCTGGCCCAATGGTAAGTTGGCTTCTCCCCAAATCTAACCATTTCCTGACACTTTCCCAATGGAAGATTCAAGAACATGGCCCTCCAAAGAGCCAGCATGTGACTGGTATCATCAGTAGCTTTCTGAAATAGGCCCCCAAACATGAGGTGCCTAGAGACAAAGTGAATTTCAGGCCTCTTCCCTTCACACCCTTCACACATCTGCTCTGAAGATGTTATTTTGTGAAGAAAACTAAAGAAAGATCCATTTGCCAGGTGTCACTCCAAGCTTCTGTCAGAAAACCTGAGGGGACTGGGGAGGATAGTGCAAAATCAGAAGCACACAGGCCCCAGTGAAGGCCCCAGTTCGGTCCCCAGCACCACATATTCCCCTGCACCCCAGGACTGGGGCCTTCAGGACCACATGTCTGAGCAAGGCACAGAGCCAGGGAACATCTTCTGTCCTACAGTTGACTGAGGACCACTGGGCCTTCTAAGTATTGCTTATGAGGCTAAATTGAAGAAAGAGAGAAGAAAATCATTCTAAGGAATTTACCATTACAGTGAAATCAGAGAACTAGGAAAATGTGCAGATAGGGTATTAAACATTTCCTGAACTGCCTCTCCTCATGGCCCCACCAAGAAGATTTTCATATCTCTCATATCGCTTTCCATTATATTACTTCTGCTGGAGAACAGCGAATCAGTTCTGAATTCAAAGTTATATTTCTTCTTCCCAGGGACCCCATGGACTTCCTGGGCCAAAGGTAATGCAACAAATGCCTTGATGATTCCATTTCTGTTTTTTTGTTCATTGTTAAGATGCATGACAGAAGCATGTTCGTCCTGTGTTTTTTATTCATCAAGTAACACTAGTCATCTTTAAGCCTTTAAGCATTCAAATATTTAAATCTCATGACACAGGGTGGCATAAGTGCTAGCACCAGGAGAAAAATTGCTCTTAATTTAGCCTTTCCCCCCTGCCATTAAATATATATATTTATATGTAAAAATATATATCCCAAAGTTACTACTAATCATAAAACTTCATTTGGATATGAATCTTGATGAGATTCTCAGAGAAATTTATGAGTTCTTTTTTGAACTATTCTTTGCCTATGAGAAAGAAGTGCAAAGAAATGCAAGGATTCACCAGTATCTAAGTTGAGGGTTCTCCAAAGGTCATTGGCCTACAGGGGTTGGGGAACATCATGTATGCTGTTCTATGGTGCTCACAGCATCCCCAAAAACCCTCCTTTCTGGATTACTGAGCCTGGATGGTCAGGAGTAAAGGGTTAGTACTGAAGTATTCACCACCTGCTTTTGGCCTGTTCAACCCTGGGAGGTCAGACAGAGGATTAGGATGAGCCCTAAGAGACCAACTTGTCCTGCTGCTTGAAAGGAGCTGAAGAATTTTTCAAAACTCTCCAGTAGTGAAATAATGTCTTTAAAGGGCAAAAGGTCAGGGGGCCAGAGTGATAGCACAGAGATAAGGTGTTTAAACGCCTTGCAGGTTCAATCCTTGACTTCTAATTTGGTCCCTCAAGACCCACCAGGAGTGAGTCCTGAGCAAAGAGCAAGGAATGAATCCTGAATGTCTCTGGATGTGACCCCCAAAATAAAATAAAATAAAATAAAATAAAATGTAAGGTGAGGGGTTGCGGGTCATATCAGTGTAGTGGTGATGCTGAGTTCCATGTCTTGAAGAAGCTCACCCTCTCCATAGGCCTCCACACCTTCATGCCCTCTTTTATCCTATGGGGATGTCCAAAGAATCTTGAGTTTCCTTGGTGGGTGGGAGGACTTCTGCCTCTGAGTTCTTCCTAGAGCACTTTCCCAGAGGTGTGATCTAGTGTAAGAAATTGTCCTTGTGATGGGATGGGTTTCCATTGTCTGACTGAAACTCAACCATCAGCAACTTTGCAATTGTGTTTTTAATGGTGATTTCATAGGGGAAAAAAGAGAGGTCAAGAAATTAAAAAGAAAAAGAAAAGAAATCATTTGGGGGGGTCAGAAGAGAGAGCCCCTGAATCAGCTCTGTGCCCTTGGTGGTACTTTCATCTCTCTAGGCCTTAGTCTGACTCTGGCTAAATTAATGTTTCCTCTTAGATTTTTAAGGTATCACTGTAAATCAGCCTAGTTGGGTCCCCCTCACTGCATGATGGGATAGTGCCACGCAGGGTGGTGAAGACTTCTGGGCATGGCCGAGTAGGACTGCTGCACCCAGCTCAAGGAGTGACCAGGAGTGGTCCCTGATACCCCATAAATACTGCTTGAAACCCTCCCCCAATAAGCTAGCCTAGTCATAGTCATAACTATAGCTAAACAGCAGTGTGCTTCAGTGGCATGAGTGAAACCCTGAGTTCAATCCCTGGCACCACACATATACATACACACAGATATACACTCACACACACAAACAATAGTACACATAATTTCTGAGCACAAAGCCAGGACTAATCCCTGAGCACTGCCAGTTGTTGCCATAAAGAGAGACAGACAGACAGACAGACAGACAGACAGACAGACAGACATCATTAAAATTCTTGTACTGGTTCTGAAAGAGATCAGTGACTGAGTTCCCAGTTTGCAAACAAGCACCACAGGTTCATCCCTGGTAGTGCATGCTCCCAAATACGACCAGAAGCATCCCCAAATTCAGAACCATCCCAAACCAAAAAAAAAAAAAGAAACAGGAAAATAAAATGAAATTGCTTTGCTTTGGGGAAGGACAGTGGGGACTATACAGAAAGAAGTGTATATGAAGCAGGACCCAGTGAAGTTCCATGATGTTTTAAGTTGGTGGTAATTAAAAAGATCCAAATCCAGGGCCGGAATGGTGGCGCAAGCAGTAGGGCATTTGCCTTGCACGTGCTAACCTAGGATGGACCGCGGTTCTATCCTCCATCGTTCCATATGGTCCCCCAAGCCAGGAGTGATTTCTGAGAGTGCATAGCCAGGAGTAACCCCTGAGTGTTACCAGATGTGGCCCAAAAGACAAACAAAAAAAAAAAAATTCAAATCCCTAAGCTCCTACTGTCAGATGGGGTCTTTGCTCTGTTTAAGAAGCAATGTACTGGGCCCGGAGAGATAGCACAGCGGCGTTTGCCTTGCAAACAGCCGATCCAGGACCAAAGGTGGTTGGTTCGAATCCCGGTGTCCCATGTGGTCCCCCGTGCCTGCCAGGAGCTATTTCTGAGCAGACAGCCAAGAGTAACCCCTGAGTACCGCCGGGTGTGGCCCAAAAACAAACAAACAAACAAACAAAAAAGAAGCAATGTACTGTGAGTGGAGCCATAGCACAGCAGGGAGGGTATTTGATTTACCTGGCCAACCCAGATTCGATCCCCAGCATTCATCCCTAACCACTGCCGGAGTGATTTCTGAGTATCAAGCCAGGAGTAAGCCCTGAGAATTGTCAAGTATGACCCTAACAAATAAAATCAAACAAAAGCATGATACTGGTACCAGAACCATAGTACAGCAAGTAGGACACTAGTCTCGCATGCAGTCGACCAGAGTTTGATCCCCAGCACCTCTTGGTCCCCTGACCACCACCTGGAGTGGTCCCTAAGCACAGCTAGAATTAAGCATTAAGCACTACCAGGTTTGGCACTCCCAAAAATGTAAAATTACATTTAAATTTCTTGTAGTCTTTTCTGGATGGGGCTATTTGTGGCCCACTCTATTGATTAATCCCCCTTAGGGCCTACTTGGACAGCTTGCGAGTGAGGACTCACTCAATGGCATGACTTCAAACAGCTACATTTTTTGGTTCAGTCCCCTGGGCCAAATGCTTAAAGGCTTAAAATATCTGCGCGTAACATTGTCCTGCATATTCCAGTTTTTCATTTCAGCAGAGGAGGGCTTTGCCTATGGACTCACTTTTTGCCTCCTCTCCTCGTTTTAGTTCGTTTTTTCCCTCTAACAGGTCCTCAAACTTTTTCAACAGGGGGCCAGTTCACTGTCCCTCAGACCATTGGAGAGCTGGACTATAGTGAAAACAAAAATCATGAACAAATTCCTATGCACACTGCATATATCTTGTTTTGAAGTGAAGAAGCAAAACAAAACAATACAATATGTGGCCCGCGGGCCATAGTTTGAGGACCACTGCATGATTTTCTTCTTCAGAACCATGTAGCTGACACCAGTTTCCTTGAGATAAAACTCATTCAAGAACTTGGCCATGTGTCTTCTGATTGTAGGCAACAGACTTTATTTCACCTTTGACGTCCTTGGATGTCTCTTATCCATTTCAGTCGATGAATTTCAGCAACAATTTTCAAAGCAATTCTGAATCCACTGGCAGGCAAATTTAACCCAACTCTGTTGTTCCCAAAAACTGGAGTCTGCAAGCCCCTTTCTGAGACTGGCTCTCTCGCTCTTTCTTTCTCTCTCTCTCCTTCTTCTCCCCCTCACTTTCTCCACCCCCTCCAAGTCCCCTCATAGCAACCAAAATTGGCATTTGCTTTTGCATTTAGGGTGAACCAGGGTTAACTGGTGTTAAAGGATTGAAGGGTGACCCAGGTCAAAAGGGTGACAGAGGACCCCTTGGTCTCCCAGTAAGTAAAGACTTTCCACTTCAGTGCCAATCTCAAGCCTTTCTCTCTAAACAACTCTTTGCTTCATTCATCTCGCTGGTGGGGTTTCTGTGGGAGCAGAGCAGAGTGGGGTCTGATATTGTTCTCCCTCACGTCTGCTCTGGTGTCAGAGCTGGACCCATAAGGACCAAGGCATAAAGCACTAGATCATCCTCCCAGTTCCCTGCACTGTTCCCCCCTCACCCCTCCCCGTTCTTCTCCTTCCAAAGGGCCGACAGGCTTTTCAAAAATTGAGGCAAGGTATTTCTTGCTTTGTATGTAACCAATCCCACTTTAATACCCAGTGTTATGTAGGGTCCCCCAGGTCACTCTTAAGTACAGAGGTACCAGCTGTGGCCTAAGAACCAAAATAAGAAACCAGAACAATAGTACAACAGATAGGGTACTTGGACAACTTAGGGTTCAATCCTTTGAATCCCAAGCATCGCCAGGAGTGATCCCTGAGTGCAGAGCCAGGATTGTAAAACCTGAACACTGCTGGATATGAGGAGAAGGAGGGACAGAGGGAAGGAGGGAGGGAGGGAAGGAAGGAAGGAAGGAAGGAAGGAAGGAAGGAAGGAAGGAAGGAAGGAAGGAAGGAAGGAAGGAAGGAAGGAAGGAAGGAAGGAAGGAAGGGAGGAAGGAAGGAAGGAAGGAAGGAAGGAAGGAAGGAAGGGAGGGAGGGAGGGAGGGAGGGAAAGAGAAGGAAGGAGGGAGGGAGGAAAAGGAAGGAGGAAGGCAGGAAGGAAGGATAAAAGGAAGGAAGTCGGGGGGAGGAAAAAGGAAGGAAATAAGGGAGGAAGGGAGAAAGTGAAGGAGGGAGAGAAGGATGAATGAGGAGAGGGAGGGAAAAGGAAGGAAAGAAGGGAAGGAAGGAAGAAAAGAAGAAAAGGAAGAAGGAAGGAAAGAAAGGAGGGGGAAGAAAGAAAAGGAGAGAAGGAAGAAGGAAGGAAAGTCTTCACATATGCCAGCACTAAACAATGTACGTCTTTAATTGTTGAATCATGGCTTACTAAGGACATATTTTGCCATTATAATATAACTCCCAGTGGGGTTATACAGAAAAAAATATAGAATATAAAACTGAAAATTCCCTTAGATATGTATGGCACTGCATCATTTATAGACTTTGCAACTGGAATAAAATGTTCCTTCCATTTCGGATTAACTACAGCAGACGTATATAATAAGAAAATAGCTCTCCATAGGGCTAGTGCATGGTCTTTCTTAAATGCACCCCAGCCTAATAAGTATTTTTAAATAACTTTAAATCATCAGTTGGCTTTTTTTTTTTTAAAGACCATTTCAAATACAAGCCTCAAAATGCCACCTTTTAATCATGTACCCTGAGTAACCCAAAGTTCAAAGTGAAGAAAAGTGGGCCAGAGCAATAGCACAGCAGGTGGGGCATTTGCCTTGCATGAGGCCAACCTGGGTTTGATCCCTGACATGCCATATGGTCCCCTGAGCCTGCCAGGAGTAACTTCTGATTGCAGAGCCAGGAGTAACAGCAGGGTACGGCCCAATATGACCCAAAAACAAAATCAAAAGGAAAAAAAGGTGAAGAAAAGTGTGCATTGCCTGTGAACATTCTAACTATAAGCATCTCCTCTTCAGCCTTTGACGCATGATTTAGTTGGAATTGAGGAATTATTTTGTGTTTGAACTTGGACCATTTTCTAGCTTTTTTTTTTTTATTCTGATCCTAGTCCTCCCTCTGGTGGTAATAAAAAATAATACACTTTAAACTTGTCCAGAAATTTCTAATAGTTCCTTTCAAATCTCCAATCAGCTTGGCCTGTCAGAATCTGCGTTTTTTGTGCACAAATATTATTTTAACAAACAAAACTAGAACCATTTTATTCTCTTAAAATATAGATTTCATTTATTGTTATAATGAGTTCTTAGTTTGACTTTCTAAGTTTAGTTATCAGTTTGACTGGCCATGATTTCTTTTTTCTTTAAAACCTAAGGATAGTTTTAAGAAAATGAATCTCAGGGCCGGAGAGATAGCATGGAGGTAAGGCGTTTGCCTTTCATACAGGAGGTCATCGGTTCGAATCTCGGCGTCCCATATGGTCCCCCATGCCTGCCAGGAGCAATTTCTGAGCCTGGAGCCAGGAATAACCCCTGAGCACTGCCGGGTGTGACCCAAAAACCACAAAAAAAAAAAAAAGAAAGAAAGAAAGAAAGAAAATGAATCTTAAGCCAGAGCGAGAGCATGGCGGTAGGGCATTGGCATTGCACACAGCTGACCCTAGTTTGATCCTTGCATCCCCTGAGCCTGCCAGGAGTAATTTCTAATCTAAGCATAGAGCCAGGAGTAAGCCCTGAGTGCCACTGGGTGTGGCAAAAAAAAGAAAGAAAGAAAAAAAAACAGACACCCAAATATAAAAGAAAAAAATGAATCTTAAAAAGAAAAATATAGGGTCCGGAGAGGTGGCGCCTGAGGTAAGGTGTCTGCCTTGCAAGCGCTAGCCAAGGAAAGACCGAGGTTCGATCCCCCAGCGTCCCATATGGTCCCCCCAAGCCAGGGGCTATTTCTGAGCGCTTAGCCAGGAGTATCTCCTGAGCATCAAACAGGTGTGCCCCCCCCCAAAAAAAGAAAGAAAAATATATACCAGTATCTATCATATGGAAGTAAGAAACATGAATTCCCAGTAACCACTTTAAATCCCACTTTATAAACTTCATCAACTTAGTTCCTGAGGAGCATTTTTCTCACATAGCAGCATTATCCAAATTCCCATCTTTTGTGGGGTATTGTCATGTGTTGTTGTTGTTGTTGTTGTTTTTTATGAACTAACAATTCGTAGCAATGTGGTAACCCCCAAACTCCTGTTACTGCCAATGATGTTGTTTAATTGTTACATTTGTGCATTGATGCCTCATACTAATCTCTGTTCTTGTCATTTGTGTCACACCCACCAACCCTGCTACCAACCCCATCACCACACAGGGAGCATCTGGCTTAGACGGGAAGCCAGGATCCCGGGTGAGTTAGTCCCTTGTCTTGCTCCGACATGCTTTGCAACTCTGACTTTTATGCTCTGGGATGGACCATGGATGCCAGATGGTCCCTTGGAATGATGGGTATGTGGGACTGGAGTGAGCAGGGAAAGGACCAAGATTGCAGCAGAGCGAGGGAACACTGCGAGAGCTTGAGCTGTGTGACTCTGTAGCTTCGACCTGACCTGCAGAAATGTCTTTCTGAACCCCAAGTTCTAGCTATTCTGCACTACTCTGCTAAGAGCTTCAGACTCTCAGCTATGGGGGGGGGGGGGCTGGAGCAATAGTACAGCAGTAGGGCTTTTGCCTTGCACACAGCTGACCTGGAATGGATGTTGGTTTGATCCCCGGATTCCATATGGTCCCCTGAGCCTGCCAGGAGCAATTTCTGAGCACAAAGCCAGGAGTAACCCCTGAGGGCTGCCAGTTATGGGAAAAAAACAAAAGACTCCCAGATAAAAAGTTTCCCATAAGCAATAGATATAGACATCACTTGTGACTTCATCAAAGATCCCTCAAGGAATTCAAATCATATCAATAAATTTTTTTTGCTTGTTTTTCCTTTTGTGTTTATATTCATCTCGAAATGTCACTTCTTCTCACAACTAACTTCCAAATTTCTCCTCATCGAGACAACTTGTCTGTCTGCTGTTATTTTGTCTCTTTTCTTTGGTTCCTGACAGTTGTATCTCCTCGATTTTTTACTGCAGATACTTCTGTTCAGAAGTGTCCTCTAAAGAAATAATGTTGGGTTTGGGCAGTAAGACAAAGATCACTTCAGATGGTGGGAATTCACTACCCATAAAACATACTTAAGACTCTCAGTTCTTTTCTATTGTAAGGCTCTGTAGAATCAAATAAACAATAATAGAAGAACTGGATTAAGAAGACTATTTTAGGGGCCGGAGAGATAGCATGGAGGTAAGGCGTTTGCCTTTCATGCAGAAGGACAGTGGTTCGAATCCGGCATCCCACATGGTCCCCTGTGCCTGCCAGGGGCGATTTCTGAGCCTAGAGCCAAGAGTAACCCCTGAGCGCTGCCAGGTGTGACTCAAAAACCAAAAAAGAAAAAAAAAGAAAAAAGAGACTATTTTAAAATGGGTTAAAACTTTCTGTTTGCCAATATTATAAGGTCTTTGCAGTGCTAAGCCTAGTCTTCCTGAAAATAAGCAAGTACTCTTAAAGATCTTGTTCCACTTTTGAAGACCCTAAAAGCAATTCCAAACTCTTCCCTTTAAAAGAAAAGGCTGATTAAAATAGTCACTGCCCCTTAATATTCTTATCTACTCCTTCAGACTTCACTTGAGCAGCCAGAATCCAGACCCTGCAATAGAAGGCAGCAGGCAAGTAGGCCATTAAACTGGTTCAGCCTGGTCCCAACCTGATGAGCCCAATTATTTCAGCCATGGAGCAGAACCTGTAAAAATAATATAGTTCCCCCCAAGGCCTCTGCTACTCCCTGCAAGAAAGTTGGGTTGGAACACTCTCTCACTTCATGAGTTTTTCCCCCAGCCTCTCTACCTGCTGAAAACAAAGTTTTCAAGCCTTCTGTGGCTACAAAGAAGGGAGGCAGATGAGTTAGAGGGTGTTTATGAAGAAGAGGTGATGTGAAGGAAAAGCACTTTTATTTCTGCTGAACAATCTGGGAGCAAAGTGAAGAGGTTCCACTTGGTCAGGGAAGAAATAGATAATTCAATGTGATCTCAAGCTATTTTGTCTGTATTAGAACAGCTATTTTGTCTGTTCAGCTATTCTGCTGAAATATGCAGCTATATAATTCATTCCTTTCGCATGTGTTTCCTGAAAATTGCCAGCCTGAAAGAATCAAGTATGAAGAAAGATGTTTGAAAGAAGATGCCTTGCTTTCTATCCTAAGGCACAATTCACCCAGGAAAAGTCCTGGATAAGTTAGAAGTACTTTTCTCACAGCCCTGGGGCTAGGATACTTGCCTTATTTTTATTCTTTTTATTTTTTAGGGTACAGATGGCCCTATGGGACCTCATGGCCCTGCAGGTCCCAAAGGAGAACAAGTAAGTAGCTTCGCTGATATTCAGGGACTTAAAGGAAACACAGAATGTTACTATTCCATTTTCTTTGAACTCAACTGTTTCCCAGAAGAAATAAAGGGCTATCTCCCAGCATACAAAAATAGATACCCGCTTGTGTTTAATTCAGAGCCCTAATACAGAAAGAACAACTGAGTATTAAAACAGACTATAACTGCATTTTCAAAAACAATGCCTACATTTACATATGCTAAAGACAATAGCCCACATCCTTCCTTCTTAACCCATAAGGAAGATATTTTCATTTGGCCTGAATCCAAAAAGTTGAAGTCAATGGAGCTAAAATTTCCAAGATTCCAACTCTGGTTGATAATCTTCTATAGAAAGCTACTGTGTTCATTCTGAGTCCATTGTGACTTTTTTTTAAAAAAGGGAAATTACAAAACCTAAGTATTCTCCTTACCATTATATATACTCATTTCCTTTTTTAAGCCAAAGAATAGCCCCTTCTTTCTTCAACCATAAGGAAATAATTTCAGTGCTCTATAAGAGAAGAACCTTTCACTAATCTCTCTATTGCTAGACTACATTTCCATGTCCTTGTAGAGGTGGGATATGTTTCGGGTGGAAGATGAATATCTGGCACAGAAAGACTATTCCACAGCATCAGCAACTGGTTTTCTGCCTGTTACTTCTTTCCCCTTTTATCTGGATTTTTCCCACTTTTTCTTTCCTCCCCTAGGTAAACTCAGGAGTTTCACTTGAATGCATAGATTTAGGACAGCATTTTCCCTACAGATGTAAAGACATTTTTTCATGGTGTCCATGAGGAGCACTCAGGGGAGGGAGCTCATGCCTAGCATGAGTTTAATCCATTCGCATCCTCATCCCCACACACCCGCCTCCCCACAGATTCCTGGTGTCATGTGGTCTCAGGGCACCACTAGGTGTGGCTTCTGTTAAAAAAAAAAAAAGTCAAGGGGCCGGAGCGATAGAATAGCGCTTGCCTTGCTCGCACTTGACCTAAGTTTGGTCACCGGCATCCCACATGGCCCCCCGAGCATGCCAGGAAGGCGTCCTGAGCAAAGCTCAGAATAGTCCCTGAGCATAGCCAAGTGTGGTTAAAAAAAAGGACAAAAAAAAGTCAAAAAAAGAAATTACCCTAATAGTGAGAGCTTCCCATGCCCTAATGATACATGGTACAATTTTGTGGATTTTGAAAAATAGATAGATACCCATAGTTTCATCATATAGTGGCCTCTTCAGCATAATCTCCAATTCCATAATTCTATATTCATAGTGAATTTATTCGTTTGTTAATATTGCCCCAATGTGTTATGAAACCCAGCCTGCTCCTGGTATCATAGAAATTCATTCCTCCTGTCTATATGTTCATTTTGACTAATATACTTCAGTAAATTGAAATTTGAATATGATACTATTATTGGTATATAAGCTCTAATAGTAATAAGGTATTATTATTTATTGTTATTATTAGATTTACCCAATACTGAAAATGAAGAATTCATTTTCCTTGATCTAAAAGATCTACTGAGCAGGAGCAATAGTGCAGTGAGTAGAGTGCTTGTCTTGCAAGTGGCCAATCTGGGTTGGATACCTGGCACAGAAACCCACCAGAAGTAATTCTTGAGTGCAGAGCCAGAGTAACCCCAAAGCACTGCCGGGTGTAGCCCCAAAATAAAAAAATAATAAAGTTTACAATCTAATAGAACTGAAAAGAAAAATAACCTGTAAAAATTAACCCATGAATGGGACCAAACTGAATTCAATTAGTATAGGTTGTACCTACAATGATGAAGATTGGCTTTGTCCCAGAATGTTCTAAAAAGTCATGAGTCCTAAGGGAATAAATAATCTACATCTGCAATTGTCTTATTTCTGAGATCAAGCCCAGGCTTTATGAAGATCCTCTTCATTAAAGCTATTTAGAAGCTAAGAGTTTCTTGCAACCCAGACACATCCTGTGAGAAATCCAGTCTCTGGACTAAAAAGGTAGCAGCCTATATCAAGTAGTTTCTTGGCGGAAGGCCTTGGGGCTCAAAAGGATTTGCTGGTTGGTAAATCAGCTGCTACTTCCACTAGTTCCTGAGAGTCACAAGGATATCAGATCTCGGTGCTGGCACAGATTTAACCAGGAGAGCCAGAGAAATGCCTGGAATGTTAGATCGTGTAGTTGGAGTCAGATGGGATCAGTATAAAGTGCAGCAGCATCTTCACTGGGTCAGGATTAATCCTCCCTGAGGGCCTTAGTAGAGTCATCTGGAGTGTAGACACGCAAATTAAAGAGCCTGGATGAGATTAGACCAGACCACAGGAAACTAGCATTGGACTGTGTTCCTTAAAAAAACTGCCAGCGCCAGGTCGGGACCCTTGATGATCCTTAGAGTCACTCACCCAATTCTTCATTCAGCCTTATAACTGCTTTTAGGGTGTTCACTTGAAAAGAGCAAAAATTCTTTGGAAATAATTTTATCTGGGACAAGAAGTTGCATGTCCAAGTTTCTGTGTTAGTATTTTCATCCAAAAACATTTTTGAGCCAGGACTTTTAAGATGCTTTGAGTTCTAAGTGACAGCCTCCCCACCCCAACCCCAGCTCAAAATGGTGTAAACATCAAAGAAATAAAATGTTTCATAGAACAAAATACTCCCAGGAAAGAGTCTAGAACAGACTTGGGAAAAGGAGTGGTGAGAAAGATTGTGTTGGTCAGGTCCATCAGGAAGAAGGCTCAGTCCTTCCACCTGGCTCTGCACTCAAACATCACTCCAGGCAGGACTCCACAAACTGTGTGGGGTGGCAGGGATTGAACCTGGGCAATTGTGTGCAAAGTAAGTGACCTACCTGTGTCCTTTTGCACCAATTTATAGGCTTTGCTTCGGTGTCAATTTTATGTGCCAATTATTGGTGCACATAAGCCAATAGCACCAGAACCTCTTCTGCCAGTGAGGCCTCAGCAGAGAGCATAGTGTTTCTCCTTGCAGTTCTCCAGCAAGATCTGCTTCCCTGGGACTTTCCTGCTGGCTCCTCCCAGACTTGCTCAGTGCCCAGGCTTGGCCACATGGCCACTGAGGCACAATGGAATTGTCCTTCTTGGCTCAGAGTCACTATCGGATACAACTCCATAGGAGGAGTTTTACTAGTGCCGTCATTTCATGCAATGAGGCCCGGCTGTATCCCTTTTCCAAACCAAGTAAAACTGAGCTAACTTAGGAAAGGAAGGATTGTCAGGATATCAAATCAGCCTGCAGAGATTTTTCAACCTAGACCTAACTCAGGATACACGAATCCTACTTTTAAACCTCAATCCCAGACTACACAAGTCGTACACTCACACCATTTGGGTTGGTTTGGTTTGGTGGCCATACCTGGCAGTGCTCAGGGACAACTCCTGGGACCATACAGTGCCCAAGATTGAGCCCTAGCTTTCCACATACAGCATGAATTCAATTCTGTTACGCCTTTGCCTTAACCCACCACCACTTTGAAAATCACTGAAAGCTAGTATAATAGGTTTATAATAATGGCTTCTATAATAATCATAAATATAACTTAAGTAATCATAATAATGATAATTTGATGATTTTATTATATCAACTTATATAATAATGTGTTAATAATTTTATTGTTTATAATATAAAATTTTATAATGATTTTATCAAAATTATTTTTAAAAATGATAATGCTACTGCTGCTGGGGCTTAGTTTTGGCAACATAAAGATCTCATATTTTATCATCATATTTCTTCCTCCAAAATTATTGTGGAGTATATTACTATTCTTATTTTATGCCAATAAAACCTGGCAAAGAAAAGTTTTAGAAAGCTGGGGCTGAGCCATACATAGCGTAGCAGGTAGGGCATTTGTCTTGAATGTCTTGCATAACCTGAATTTGATCCCCAGTATCCCATATGGTCAGCACAAGCACCACCAGAAGTAAATTTTGAGTGCAGAGCCAGGAGTAACTCCTTTGTGCTGCCAGGAATGCCCCAAAAGCAGAAGGAAGGAAGGGGGAAGGAAGGAAGGTAGAAAGGAGGGAGGGAGATTTCAAAGTCTACCCATTTTACTGAATGCCATTGCTACTTTTCTGGCCATAGGAAGGAAGGAAGGAAGGAAGGAAGGAAGGAAGGAAGGAAGGAAGGAAGGAAGGAAGGAAGGAAGGAAGGAAGGAAGGAAGGAAGGAAGGAAGGAAGGAAGGAAGGAAGGGAGGGAAGGAGGGAGGGAGGGAGGGAAAATGGGAAGGAGGGAGGGAGGGAGGGAGGGAGGGGGAGATTTCAAAGTCTACCCATTTTACTGAATGCCATTGCTACTTTTCTGGCCATAGAGTTCAAAATGAGAAAAGAAAACAGCAAGCTTTTATCATATTTATTTTTCGTGATGTCTCCCAAATTCTAAGTGCCTCTAGCTAACAGTAATAATTAGTTCTATCTACAGACTCTTTAGTTTAGATTCAAGAAAAATGTTAATGGTGGGGTAGGGAGGGGGCAAAGAATCTTCATAGTGACTTGAATTTTACTGCGTGGAATTTTGGGAGTAAGGACGCATTAGACATGCTTGAGTCTGCTTCACCATTATTACCTGAACTTGGTGTTTGATCCATGGAGAAATTGATAACTTTTCTTTTCTTCTTGTGGGGGAATAGGTGGTATGCCCCCCTGTGTTTCCTCAAAGGCAAACATGGTTGACCCTTGAGTAACTAAACACTAACCAGAATGTTTATTTTGAAAATACCAGAAGAAGAGAACATTCCTTGAAACACAGCATTTTTCTTTATTGTTATGCTCACTCAACCCTCAGGGGTATGAATCTTGTTTTTAACTTGTGGGGGACAAAACAGAGTTAGGGCTTACTCCTGGTTCTACACTCAGGACTTACTATTCCTGGCAGTGCTGGGCATCTAACAGGGTTGTCTTTCTGCAAGGCAAGTGCCTTACCCACCCCGCTGTACAATTGGTCTAGCCCTGATACTGATTCTTTAGAAGAGTTTTAAAACTCTTTCAAACTAGGATGAGGTTTCCTATTAAAATTTGCTCAAAGACACAGTAGTATAGCAAGTAAGGTGTTTGTCTTGCACATGGACGACCCAGTTTTGTTCTTTTGCATCCCATATATTCCCCAAGAACCACCAGGAGTAATTCTGAGTGCAGGACTAACAACCCCCGAGCAAAGCTAGGTGTGATCCAAGAACCAAAATTTTAAAAATAAATAAGCGTGAAATTACAAATGAATTTATAATCAATGCTTTTCTCTAATACCCAAGATTTCCAAACCCACATCCCTAAATCCTGCAAATCCTAAACCCTAGCAGCAGTGCTGTTGACCATTCTTCCTTCCCAGAGTGAAACCTGCTGTCAGGGGTTCCTCTGGCTTTAGCTCCAGCAGCCAGGCCCCCCAAAGGCCAAGTCCTTTCGTGGGAGTCACTGCTGGCCTAGTGCAGGGCTTGTCACATAGCCTAGAGAGAAGTGTGTACATGAGGTGTTATGTGACTTGAACTTCCTGCCTCTTGTTTTAGGGTGAAAAGGGAGCTGTGGGAGAGCCAGGACCCCGAGGACAGTATGGTTTGCCTGTGAGTCTGACCCCAACTTTCTGCATGCAGACACCCCACCCTGTGCTGGCCCTTTGGGCCCACTAACTTTGTGAATCGTCCACCAGACAACATTCCACTAACTGCCAAGGCCCCTTGTCCTTCCTTTCTCCCGTGGACACACAGACATAGGCCTTGCATGACTAAAAGATTAGATCTGGCTCTGGAGCCATTGACTGGACACCCTAACCTGCTTTTCCTTGGAAGACCACCTACAGGTATTTCCTGTGAAGCCTCTTCTCTAAGTCACTACTTGAGTTCATAACTCCAACTTCCCTGACTAATGCCCTTCTCAGGCTGCCCTGACCATGGCATTCTCCTTTCTGAGCTCTCCCAATTACAGTAGAGTGAGGAATTTTGACAGGTGGTCTGTACCCTGAATATCTTAGCTGCACAGACTTTTATGTCAAGGCTTCAGTTTATTCCAAGAAGGATGTGTTGGAGCCACTGAGGAAGGAAAAAGCTGGAAGAGAAGCAGATGCTATTGAAGGGTTGTCATCCTCCCTCTGTCACGTCCACACCAGTGTACCTCGCTCTGTATGTGAGCTAAGGTAGTTTAGCTGTAGCCATAGATGGCTTCTGCCTCTATGAGATGTTGAATCTTGAAAAAGGTTCTGAAATCTAAGAGAGGACCATGAAGATCCCCCTCAGTATTAAGCAGCAGATCCACCCATGATTCAGTAGGATCAATGCCGCTGTCATTCCTTATGTCAAAGGAGAATGTTCCTCACCCTTGCACAACAGTCTTAGAATTCTTCTTCTACTAAGGGGACATGGATTTGTGAGATCTACTTCAAAACTGTTTTCGGGGCCGGAGAGATAGCACAGCAGCGTTTGCCTTGCAAATAGCCGATCCAGGACCCAAGGTGATTGGTTCGAATCCCGGCGTCCCATATGGTCCCCCGTGCCTGCCAGGAGTTATTTCTGAGCAGACAGCCAGGAGTGACCCCTGAGTACTGCCGGGTGTGACTCAAAAACAAACAAAAAAAAAAACAGTTTTCAAGTTGTGACCTCACACCCTTCATATTTTTAGATAAAGTATCTCTAACCAAACTAAGGCCGTATTCAATCGTTCTTTACTCACCTATGAGCTCACTGCCAAGTTTTCTGCTTCAAGTAGCACTCATTTGCCTGCTCTGTTAGTACTGTTGTGTTTTGAAAAAAAAACTAAATAATGCTTTTGCTTTTAACCAACTCCAGGATTGATACATTGAATAAGAAACATTATACTTTGGCAAAAATATGTGACTGTTCCCCTCCACTTCTTCATTGCTATGTTAAGATTCACTTGATTGAAAGGAATGTGTGTTACTAATCAACAGAGAATCTTTTTCATGCTTCTGAAGTCTATCTAATACTATGTAGATGTCCCAAAAGCCTTAATTAAAATAATCACCCAGTCACGAAACTTTGGAACACTAATGAAACTATTGTGGTTCTTTGGCAGGGGAAGGATGGAGAGCCAGGTTTGGATGTAAGTGATTGTTCCAGTAAACCTCTTCCTGTTATTACACACGTTAATGGTCTCCACAACTAATTTCAAAAATTTTTTTCTGCTCACATATTTATTATACCATATATCACTATCCATGTAAACAGCAATATCAACTACATGATCGGTGTTTTGCATTGTATAAACATTAAAAATACAATATCATCTCATATCAAATCAATTACTTCCACTTGATGGAAGAACTTCAAAATACTTGCCTGAGTCACAAACACTCTTCACATCAGTAATTGAAGCACTTAACTTGAGAGGTGCTAAAGGTGGAAATTTCTTCCCTCACCTGCCTTGAGGGAATAATATATCTATTGTCAAAATTCTACATGTACTTTTGCTTCTAAAAAAAGTCCCTATGTATCTTCTAATAATATAATCTATAAAATAGAGGCCATAGGGTTTCTATGCCTTTTGCAGTCCAATAATAAAACAAAGGCAAAAGTCATCCTGGATATTGTTCATCAAGTACCCTGTTCTGTGCAGGCTCCTTCTTGTCCCTTTTTCCCCATCACAACACTAAAGCTAATGCCAGGCCTCATTAACCCCAAGTCTGGGCTAAGGGACTCAAATGCAGAGACAAGTTGCTGTCCCCAGGCCACACAAATCAGCAAACTGCTCCAGATCCAACTACTTTCTCTCCACCACACAATTCTTTGGAGGAAAGGCCTCGTCCTTTTTGATCATTGAAATGTCAGGAGTTCTTTATCCCTGGGCTGCTTTCCTAGCTGTGTTCTGAGATTACTGGCATTGCTTTTTCTCTTGATGTTTACACCCAGAAATATGCCCACTCTGGAGAATGACGATTCCATCAGTAGTTGTTCTCTGTTTTCTCTCCTCTCTAGGGTTTCCCAGGCCCACGAGGCGAGAAGGGTGATCTAGGAGAAAAGGGAGAAAAGGTAACCCTCCCCCCCAGCATGGCCTGTGTCTGCGGCTGCTGTTCTTTAATTGCCCACTCTGTTGCTCAGCCTGTTTGTGTCTGCCACACATCTGTCCTCTCTCCATCCTGTGTGCCAAAAACCTACTCAACCCTCAGCCCAGGAAGGAGAACCTTGGAGAGCAAGGAAGGAAGGAGACTGCACCCTAGAAATAATAGCTCTCTAGTGTAGAAGGAGGAAAAGAGATAAAAGGATCCTCAGATCACCAGATTGCAATCTTTAAATTACTCTGTACCAAGCTACTAAAAATTATAATGACCTGAGTAGCTTAGTACAGGGATTAAGGCACTTGCCTTGCCATGTGACGAGTCCTAGTTCCAATTTCAGCACGCTGGTCACCCAAGCACTACCAGGAATCATTCCTGAGCACCTCCAGGTATGGCCCAATGGTCTTTATTGAAGTGTCAGTCTTCAGTGGTTTTCTTAAAAGCCCCCTAACTGCTATCAAGTCAATACATAAGTTATCTTCACCCTAAAGAGGGAGCATATATATGCTGTTTCTGGATATTTTTATCTTTCCTGTCTTGGGGGGAAGGGGTCACAGCCGGTGGTGCTCAGGGATTACTCCTGGATCTTCACTCAGAAATCGCTCCTGGCAGGCTCAGGGGACCATATGAGATGCCGGGAATTGAACCTGGGTCTGTCCTGAGTCAGCTACATGCAAGCAAACACCCTACCGCAGTGCTATTTCTCTGGCCCAATATTTTTTTTTTCAAGTAATTCATGTCTCACTCTCCTTAACCACACACTGCTTTCAAGACCCTATAAATTATGGTTAGCAAGCCCAAGAGAGAGATAGTACAGAAATTAGGGTGCTAGTCTTGAACACTGCTGATTCCCAGCACTGTATTTGGTTCCCTGAGCACCCACAGGAAGTGACCCCTGAGCACTGAGCCTGGAGAAATCCCTGATCACCACCTGGTGTGGCCCAAAAAGTAAATAAATAAATTCTGTTTAGTAGCAATATTCAAAGCTTGAGAATCAAGGTCAAATGAGATTTGTCAGAGTCAGGTTACAGGGGTGCGATGTGGCTCTGTAGTCTGCGGGGCTAACCTTCCCTTTGGTAAGAGATTACGAAAATGATTATATAAAACACCACCTTGTCCTCATCAACATCATCACATTTGTTGAGCACTTAGCTGGCTCTCCTGCCCCATAACATGTTTTCTTAAAATAAAAATTTAATCCTCCTAACAATTCCCTCATGCAGTGCTGTTACTTCACAGACAAGGAAACTGAGGCATAGGATTCTTCTCTCCTGAAATATTGACTCTACCTAGAAAATATATGTGTTTAGGCATCAGTGGTGCTAGGAACATGCAAGTATTTAGCCCAAAATGTGTGCCTTAAAGAAAACAGGCATTTGTTTTGTATTTACGTGATAGGGTATATAAATTTAAATTCATATTCATTCATTCGAGTGTCCCTGTTACATGAATTATCCTTTCAGTGCTTCTTTTTTTATTTTTTAAAGAGGGTCAGTACATACTACACCAGTGGTATTCAGGGATCACTCTTGAAGGTGCTTGGGAGCCTATGTGGTACCAGAGTTAGACTGGATCTTTCTCCTGTATTCAGCCAATGGGCTGTTTCCAGTCCCTTAAAGCTCTTTTGGGGGGAGGGTGAAAATGTCATTCAACTGATCACAGTAAATAATGTCTAAAAATATAAAACTACAAATTGAGATCTCAGTGTTAATCATATTCCCAAATATTTTCTTTTTCTTATTTTATTTTATTTTATTTTTTGTTTTGGGGGGCCACACCCATTTGATGCTCAGGGGTTACTCCTGGCTAAGCGCTCAGAAGTTGCCCCTGGCTTGGGGGACCATATGGGATGCCAGGGGATCGAACCTTGGTCTTTCCTTGGCTAGCGCTTGCAAGGCAGGCAGACACCTTACCTCTAGCGCCACCTTGCCAGCCCCATTCCCAAATATTTTCATCTTTCAGAGTCCATGATCTAAAGTTTTACTTAGGAAAATTTGATTCTCAATTCAAGCCTTTTGCATATATGATTTACCATTTTCAAGAGGTAAATAAAATTTTAGAAGAGGACTCAAGTAATTGGACCCACAATTGATGGTTTTGACATGGGGGATCATTACTTCTTACAAAACTATCTTGATTGATAACAGCATTGGTCCATTATTCTTGACCAGTAGCGTCTGGGTTTTTTGTTTTTGTTTTTGTTTTTTGTTTTTTTGTTTTTGTTTTTGTTTTTTGTTTTTTGTTTTTTGTTTTTTGTTTTTTGTTTTTTTTTTTTTTTTCAGAAAACCTGAGGTTCACTAAAACATTACTAGGAAATGATCCCCATAGCCTGGCACCGTTCACTATTCACATAAATAAACTTTTCTGTAAAGTGGTTATTCTGAGTTTATCTCCCCATCCAAGAGTGATCTGGACTCCAATGGAATCAGCCCTAACACACATGGTACTCAATATTCCCATGTTCCCATGTGAAGCCCATGCCACGCCTTCTGGATGGAAGTGTTCACCCCAGCAGGCCCTACAGTTATTTGCTGAGAATAACTATGACTTACTTCTTGCATGTATGAGCAGTTTAATCCCAGGTTTCTCTCACTTTCCCTGGCTTTCAGAGTCTTTGTCCTTGATCATGATCATCAAACCCACATCTGGAGTTTTTTTCTTCCTACCCCACCCCCAATTAAGGAAACCCAAGTGTTAATTATTCTGAGCCTTCTGGAACAATGATTTTGGCACATGGGACAAAAAATAAGAAGCTTTCCCTCATCTTGTTGCAACAAATACATAAATGTGGATGTTTGTCTTTTTTCTCATCTATGTGTGTCTTTTTACCTTGGAATATTCATGTTGTTGTGCTTCTGAGATTAGTCAGCTGTATTCTCACTGCCATCCTGTTTGCCAAATGGGTGTGCTCATTGAAATCTGTACTGTAGAGCCTTTGGTACTCAGCTTGTCTCTCAATAGCGGAGAGATTTGTGTTCATAGGCTACAGCTGAGGTGCACTTCTTCTCCTTTCCTCAATGCCTCCGGCCCTTAATTCACACAGATCCCCACAGCCTCCCTCTGTTTCTTCAGTACTAATCCCCAGGCTATATGCTCACTTTGTAACTATGCTGCCTACCTCAATTTTAGACCCAGCTCAATTCAATGCTACCTGCATCTTTTGTCTTGGACAGAATTATTTTACTTTTTTGCTTTTGTTACATATTGAGTGAGCTGGGAACCCATTTACCATTGTATACATTGGCATGTGATCAAAAAGTATATTGAGAAAGACCCCTGAGCTAAGAAATTATTCTTCCAATTGAGAAATACTAGGATGTTTTCCATTTTAAAAATAAAAAGTTACAGGAGATGGAAGCTTGTTTTTAATATATTGGCTTTCTTCAATGAGAACTACCAAAAGTGAAGTCATAAGATTGGAGACATTTCAACAAAGATAAAACACTCTGTCTTGATCCTCTCGCTCCATGTAACTTAATTCAGTTATAGAGCTGGAAAGAAAACTGACAGCTACTGAAAAATAGGGTGATAGAGCTGCCAATATATGTCTAGTCTTGTGACCCTGCAAGATACAGGGTCTGGGTGACCCCAAGCAGTACCAAACCCTGTTTCTCACAAGTTAGTCTTTTAGCTCTCTTTGATCTTGCCAAACACCTCAAAATCTCACTGCCCAAAATTTGTTTGCTGAAATCATTTGAAATTCTCATTTCTAGATCTCCCACCTTCCCGAGCCAGGATCACAGTGGTAAATGTCCTTCCAGACTTACCTAGACCAACCAGCTCCAAAATCACCATGATTTCCCCCACTCCCTCACCCTCCCTAACAGAAACCCAACCCCTCTTTGATTTGAACCCTTGTATCCACAGGGGGAAAAGGGAAAGAAAGGCAAAAAGGGGCCTAAAGGGGAGAAAGGAGAACAGGGCGCGCCTGGATTAGATGCACCTTGCCCATTGGTATGTGTGACTCATGGACTGTCATATGTAAAGGAAGGGAGAGGAGCAAGCTGGAAGAGCCCTGAAGAGCAAAGCTTCCAGTTTTGATCATTGGACAAGTTATTTTGGGGGTCCGAGAAGTGCCTGTTTCACTTCTCTCCTGTACTCTGTCATCCAGCATGGCCTGGTTTCTTGTGGCTGCCGAAGCAGATATTGCTGGAAGGCTTGGCCTGCCTTCTTTTCTCCCTCTTCCCTTTTGCTGCCAATGACTTCCAGGTTGCTCCTCTCCTTTGGTATACTGTTATTTCTTGAACGCAATATGTACTGCCCAAATGTCTTGCATTAGTAACGTTATGAGTTAATCTTTACAAACAGGGATTCCGTGGCGTTAAGGGGGAAAAAGGGGAGCCGGGTCAGCCCGGTCTGGACGGGCTGGATGCCCCTTGCCAATTGGTACAGTATCTCTTTCCTGCCACCCTGCATGCCGTTGGTTTCTGACTTGCCGTCTCTCTCCGTGTCCAAAGCATTACATGATAAACATACTACATGCATGTGCTTAAAAGTTCCATAGCCACCAGCAGCAAAGCCAGCAAGCATGCGTGGCCATCGCTGGCTTCCAAGTCACCTCTTGCCATTCGATTTCCATCAACGGCTACAAACTAATCTCCTCTTCTCACAACTGGCACAACCACCAGATCTGTGTTGGGTCAGTGGGATGTGAGGGGGCTGGGAGCGGTGTTCCCTTGACTAATAAATATTTGGAGAAGATGCTAAATTTCAATAAAAATCTTCTAACCTCTGAGCACTGCTGGGTGTGGCCCACAAAAACAAAACAAACACAATCTATGCAAAGGCAATGCCCTACCTCCAGTATTTTTTTTTTCTTTTTATCAAAAAGAAATGGATAATGCTGCCTCTCTTGCTTCCTTTCTTTTGGGCTCTAATTAGGCCAAGCCTTTGTGGTCATGGGTGGGCCGGCTCAAGGGCATGCAGGTGTGAGCCCAAGAGAAGCAAAGCAAACTTCTCTTTGCCTTGGAAGAAGATAGTGCTCTGCAGCCCGCCCCCTTTTCTTGTCGCATAACCTCTGATTTAATGGTCTCTCCTTTTGACACTCACTTTTCTGAAGTAGGCAGAACTGTCCCTTTCTCCAGTGGCATGAACTCAAAGTCTCCCTACTAAAATCTAAATTCTACTGGGTGACCCTTCTCCTTGTACCAATGTGGCATTACCTAGTTTTCTCCTCAAATATTCTAGAAAGCTATTTCAAAGTGGTTTATACAGATATATATTTTTAAACAAAAGCCTATGCGAATATTGATTAAGTTAAATAAAAAATTGTATGGTTGTGTTGATAGTTTGTACTTGGTCTGCATGTTTTGATATTAGTCTATTGTGCTAAGCATGATTGTTTAAAGATGAACGTATGTTTCTCAGTTCTTTTTGAGAGATCGTATTGGTAGGATATAGCTTACTAGCCAATAAGTAGAAAGTCATTTTGTTTGCTTTGGTCTTGGTAATAAGTAATACTGTGCGATTATTTGGGGGGAGAAAATACAAGCATGCCTCACACTAGACCAACTTCTCCTGCTTTCTTGGTATCATTTGTATCTGAAGAATGTTTCTGCCTGAAGTGAAACAAATTTGGCTACACACACTCAGGCATTTTCTTGTTTACTCAGAATTGGTGACCTGGCTTCTGAAGTAGTCAGTAGAAAAATGGATGAGTGCTACAAGTAACGTTGTACTGTAAAGATGTAGACAGGTTGCCTGTCCCTGAAGAATCCATTGGATAAGTCCTGCTACATCTGCTTCAGTATAGAAAAGTAAAGTAGGGGGCCGGGCGGTGGCGCTGGAGGTAAGGTGCCTGCCTTGCCTGCCTGCGCTAGCCTAGGATGGACCGCGGTTCGATCCCCCGGCGTCCCATATGGTCCCCCAAGAAGCCAGGAGCAACTTCTGAGCGCATAGCCAGGAGTAACCCCTGAGCGTCACAGGGTGTGGCCCAAAAACCAAAAAAAAAAAAAAAAAAAGAAAAGTAAAGTAGACTAGCATATAAAGAACTATAAACTTCAGATAGAAATGATTCATCACTGGTTATTAATCATTACCATGCATTCAGTCATAAACTAGAATAACCAAGATTAGTCACAAAATAAGAGGAATAGTAAATGTGCATTATCTAAAGGTAGAACTGAATAGGCCTTACTGTTTTATGTCAGTTTTTCAAAGGAGTAATATTTTCTATTCTTAATATATTTTATGTATGCTCACTCTAAAAATGTTTTTATTTTTTTTACATTAGCATGATGTAATCTACTTAGTAATTAGTAAAGATTCCTTTGACTAAAACACCAACTGGGTAGAAATCATGCTTTTTAAGCCTGGAGCATGTGAATTAGGAAGTCAAATAATTTGTACATAACCTGAGGAATTCTTATTCTTTTCTTTAAAACAGGGGCCAGATGGATTACCTATGCCTGGTTGTTGGCAAAAGGTAAGTTTTACAGAATTCTTTATAAAAGAAGCATTCCCCTCTTTTCCATTTCAAACAAACCTTTTGATTTTCACACTAAATTTAAAAGTTACCTGGATATGAAAAAAGTGAAAGATTTCATCTCCTGAGTATCTTCTGATGGATGTTTTCTGCTAGTTTCTTCTTAAACTGATTAGAATAAAAAGAAGTTGTCAGGAGGCCAGAGTGATAGCACAGAGGATAAGGCATTTTTCTTGTCTGAAGCTGACCCAGGCTTCATCCCCAGCATCCCATATGGTCCCCTGAGCCTGCCAGGAGTGATTTCTGAGCACAGAACCAGTAGTAACCCCTGAGCACCACTGGGTGTGGTCCAAAAACAAACAAAAAATGTCAACAACATAACCCTTCCCTCCATCTAAGGCTTTGTTTGGAATGGAAAGGGGAAGTGCAATTTGCCATGGTTTTCTTATTCCTAAATAAATCCCTTATCTTTCTGGTGATTGAAATTACTCCTTTGTGGTTCTTTTCTGAATTTGACTCAACAATTCATGCAATTACATGGTAGAACTCTATTAATATAAGTCACAGAACTGGGAAAGCAGAAAATCGATGGGGTTATTTTTCCTTCAATGATGTCCCTTTTTTCCTTCTCTTTTTCTTCTTCCTTCAACTATGTCTTTATTAATATAAGAAAACATGGTTTGATTTAAGTTAGCTTTCTTTTTTGATTTGTTTTTGGGCCACACCCAGCAGTGCTCAGGGATTACTGGCTCTGCACTCAGAAGTCACTCCTGGTAGGCTCGGGAACCATATGGGATGCCAGGGATTGAATTCAGGTAGGCAGTGTGCAAGGCAAATGCCCTACCTGCTAAGCTATATCTTTGGCTCCTAAATTGGCTTTCTTTATAATAGCCATTTATTCTAGCCTCTCTCTATACCACCAGTTGTCAATGGTGATGAATTCAGCCTATTAGAACCTCCTTAGTATGGAGGCAATGTGTCAGTCTTTTCAAGTAGGGTCTCCTCATGAGCTCAATGTTATCTACCCTGCTCAGAGCACTGGAATTCAGAGAGGTTAGGGAACTTCCAAAGGCACTGAGCTAGCTTGCAATATATTCAGCATGTCCCTGTTCATCAGTAACAGAACTATAAGGAGGGAAGAGTTCTGAGGCAATGTATACTCAGAGAATACCAAACCTTTCCGGCACTGCTGTGGACCTAATAAAGAGGGATCAAGCACATGTGACCAAAGGGATGCCATGCCTGTAAAAATGAACAGAGTTGAGAAGGAGCTCAGAGGAAGAGAGAGAGAGAGAGAGAGAGAGAGAGAGAGAGAGAGAGAGAGAGAGAGAGAGAGAGAGAGAGAGAGAGAGAAACCAAAATTCAAAGAACTGGAGTGTATCGTGCATGCTTGAGACTCAAAGTTTGATCCTGGCACTACTTGAACTGTCACATCATAATCCTGGTGACTCCTGATTCTTCTGTAGTTTTGTCTCTAAACTAGTCATTTCTGACACACATAGTTTATTTGCTCCATTAGGACCATGTAGAGTTGAGAAGAAACTTGCTTCATGCCTCTGTTCCTCCCACTTCCCTGGCTAGCACGTTCCATGTCATACAGTCTCTATTGGGCTTTGTTCTTTATGCCCATCTTGGCCAGGGAAGGGAAAAGTTTCTCGGCTGCTCTTCTAAGAATTAGTTCTGGGGTCAAGAGGTTCTCGGGAAGATGAGCCCATCACCAGATCCCTCTTTGCTTGAGAAGCAATCCACTCACCTCCAGACCTCTGGGCTCCAAGCACTGATACCATTCCGAACTGGAATTACCTACCACCTCCACCTCTCTCTAACCTCTAGCCTGTAACTTGAGTCCAATGCCTTTTTAATCTGGTCAGCAGGACTAGAGAGGAGCTATGAATGGCTTTATTTGTTGACCCGTTTGTCTCAGACCTCATAGAACCTGTCTTCACCTCATTTGGGGGCCACCGCTAAATCCCTGCCTCTTGGCCAGAGCCTAAAAATGATGCAGCTGACAAGGACTCGTAGACATTGAGGTTCAGCATGATGTGATGAGCATCAGAAGCAGAACTTTCTCCCCTTTCAATTCTCAGTTTTTTTTTCATAGAGTTGATGCTATCTTCTACAAGGATGAAGGCTCTCAAGAAACCAGAATATTCTTATATAAAAACTAAACAAATAACTTGAAGGAGCAGGTTTGAAGTGTGCTTTGAACACAGGAAACCCAGGGGTCCCCAGAGCACCAGTGATGAGTTCCACAGAGTGTGGCTCATGTGACTTATAGGTTTGAGTCTCCCCAAGTTACTAAAGTCTTCTATTGAAATTCTACCACTTATCCTAGTGTACAGCCCTAGCTACAGAAATTTAATTTGGGGGGCCAGACCAATAGCACAGCAGATAGTGAGTTTGCCTGCACATGCTAGCCAGGGTTCGATCCCCAGCATCCCATATGGTCCCCTGATGACTGCCAGATTTGATTCCTGACAGCCAAGAGGAAGTCCTGAGCACTGCCACGTATGCCCCCTTCAAAAAAAGAAATGTATTTTACTCCTAGAATGTATGGAAACAAAATCCTCATTTTCTGCTTTCCCAGAATAGTTACTAAGACAGGCTTCCTAAGACAAGTTCCTTAGTCACAAGTTTCTTTTTTGTTGTTGTTGTTTTGGTTTTTTGTTGGTTTGGGGGCCACACCCGGTGATCCTCAGGGATTTACTCCTGGCTATGTGCTCAGAAATTGCTCCTGGCTTGGGGGACCATATGGGATGCCAGGGATCAAACCCAGGTCTGTTCTGAATCAGCCTTGTGCAAGGCAAACGCCATACCACTGCACTCTCACTCGGCCCCAGTCACAAGTTTCTTAATGACAAAAAGGACATGGTGGTTTGAACCTAAAATGGACATTTTGAATGACTTTCTGGAATTTTAGATAAGGCACATAAAGGTTATGTGTCTGTTGGCTGACTGATTTAAAAATTATGCCATCCATGGGGCTGGAGGGATAGCACAATGAGGAAAGCATTTGCCTTGCATGTGGCCAACCTGGGTTAGATCCCCAGCCTCCCATATATTCCCCGGAGCCTGCTAGGAGTGATTTCTGAGAGCCAGGAGTAACTCCTAAGCATCACTGGGTGTGTCCCCAAAAGCAAAAAAAAAAAAAAGATTCGACTCAGGTTTCTACCAGTTTCTTAGAATAAACATTAATTCAGAATTTTTAGCCTTGACAACTAATCCAATATTTGTCTTTTTTGTTGTTTGTTTCTCTGCAGTGATACCTCTAACTCCCTCCCCCAAGCATGAAGTTGTGTATATAACAGTCCGCTTTTATATTTATAGTTGCAAATCCAATTGCAGATTTGGCAAGTCTGAGATATGTTTACATTTAGCTGCTTCTTCCTGTATGCAGTCTTCCACATGTGTCCATAGTTTCTTCACTTACACCCGAAGTTGGGCAGCATATAAGACCAGAGAGAGAAGCCTACAAAATTATTTTAAAAAACTAAAGAGAGATAGAGAGAAAGAGACCTCTGTCTCCTTGTCTTATGAGAAGACTTGCATTTAGACCAAGCTATCATGATGGAGAATTGATTATTCATGCTATTTCCTTCCTTTGGTTGGGCTTGCTAATTGCATGGATGCAGAGCACCATGACCCGTTTGACATGAGATTGTGAACCAATGTGGACGGACGCCAGCCTGCGGCCCTGTCCAGAGTGACTGTAACGCTTCCCACCCACGCTCCCAATCCCTCACGCCCCTCACCTCCTAGCATGGACGCGTGTGTCCACATGGCCCGTTGAACCCCACTTTAGACGCATGACCGTGTGACCTGTTTGTGGGTGAGCAATCCCGATGCTCGCATGCCGCACCATGCATCCTCAGGTCCCATCTAAGCTCTGAAATTTTGTCTCTCTGTTGTCTCAAGGGGGTGACGCCATGGCTCATTGCCAAAAAGAGATAAGGTGCTGAGCGCACGAGCACACACACAGTCATAATTTGAGGGCATTGCGTCCTAACGGCTTCGGGGTTGCTGGGCTCCCCCTGGGTTTGCAATCAATGCCCGGGTATGGAGCTGCGTGCTCTCCTGTCTCCCCTGGCTGCCCTGGGCAGTGAAGAAAGACAAGGCAAGTGGAGCCTTCGGCGTCCTGCGCTGGCTCCTGTCTGACCACGTAGGAAGAGGTTCACAGGACCAGGACACAGCGCAGCCGACTTTTCTTTTTCACAAACTGAATTCCAGCCGGTGATGGATGGATGGAGATGGCTGGAGCAGAGAGCGTTTCATTGGGATAGGAGGTGCTTGAACCAGCAGCCCCTGTCGCTGAGGACAGATGCTGGGGACACCCCAAAGGCGAGTTGCTGGAGGAAGAACACATCTGAGAGGGATCAACCTAAGTGACTTCTTCTGAAGACTGGGGGAGGGGACTCAGCCTCCATCTCTGCACCCCTCCTTCCAAGCTGGGACCCCTTTCACACATTTCCTATGAAGATCTAAAAGCGGAAAGACATTTTTCATTCTTTGAAGAACTTGCTTTGTTCTTTTCTCTCTCTTCCTTAAGAGTCCCAGGAACATTAAGGAAAGATTTGTTTCTTTTGTGTCACGTTTATTTTGAAGAATTTTTTTCAGTCCTCTTAGTAACTTGGTACTCAGAAGTCAAGATGACCTTGTACCGGCTTCTCTTTGTCCTGAATAATTAAAACAGATATCAAAGGAGTTCTGCTTTCACTGAATGTTAAGTATCAAAGGGAAGCAATTTTTTTTTAGTTCTTTTTTTTTCCCTTTATTTTTTTATGTGTTGAATAGAATAAACATAGTGATTACCAGTTGATAAAGTCAAGAATTGGTCACATTTGATATACTGAATTCATTTCTATTTCTTAGAGCTCAGTTCAGGGCTCAATTTTCTCTATATTTTGGCTTTTTTTCCCTTTTTTTACATTTCTAAATGTTTGACTTGCCTTCTTCTTCACAGACCAAAACTGAGGTCTCAGAAAGCTGTGAAAATTATTGCCAGACTGTATTTTTTTTAACATTTGCTCCAAAGTTGCTATGTATGTTAGATTGGGCTTTCTGTGCACGGATAAGAGTTGGTAGCATATTTTGAAAGGGTTTTTTTCCAGTGGAAGGACCACCTGCAAATAATCCCCTCCAATTGACCATAGTCAAAAGCCAGCAAATCTTTGGCTAATACTAATGATAGCTATGAAACTGATCATAAGCTACAGATCAGAAGACCCTAATGATCTCTTTCATCACATAAAAAGCAAGTGCTCAGTGATACCAAATGCCTTCTTTTCGTTTCCACTAAGCTTCCATAGTTGGAAAGATATTCAAACTGCTGTTAGGTCAATCTAATCAGTCCCATTTCTTGAAACATTCCATGCCCTGAAGTCAAGTTGGCATTTTTTAAAACAAGGGGCAGATTCTCACCATGGTTCTGTGCCATGATTGAGGTATTGTTCAATGTTGAAACAATTCATCATAACTGATATTGAAAAAGGAAACAACTCTCCCAGAAAAACAAATGGCAAATGATGTTTGAGAAAAATCACTTGGCTAAATGTCTTCCTGTCTTCTTCAATAGAAAGAGGATCAGGAGGTAGTAAGCAGCATCACTATTTAAAAATGCACACAACTTCAAAAGAGAAAAGTTCAACATCATAAAAGATGCTTTTACATACCAAAATGGAAAATAATTTTTTTTGCTTTGAACACCAACCTTTAAGAATACTATTTCTATCTATGTGTATATTGTTTTTTGCTCTATGACTGATCTGACAACATTGATTTTTATTCATGATGTTTGTTTCCTTGTATATGGGGGGGGAGATAATGGCACTCGTGTTATCAGTGGCAGCAAAAAAGTTACTCAGTCTTTGTCACCAGGCTCAATCTTTGGCTCTAGGCTACTAAAACATTTCAAAGACCCATTTTTTGTCTTCAAGACAGAGACCTCATATAATTGCCAAATGAAGTAATGGATTATATTTGACAATATGTGTTGCCAGACACTATTTTTCTTAAAGACTTTTCTTTTAATTTATATTATTGGATAGAGTGTTGAGAAAAAGAATTGTGAAAGCACATTTAAATAGAATCTGAGAAGCATCATTTAAGGACACCAAATTGGTATATGTTTTATGGCCAGAGAGAAAGCACAGGGGTTAAGATCTCATGAGGCCTACCCCAGCTCAATTTCCAACCCTGAGCACTGCCAGGTAGGGCCCAGCCTCTGGACCCCAAATTCTTTTCCATTCGTGTTGGTGCTAATATATATCTTTTCTTTTTCATTTATGGACAATGCAATTCTAGTCTGGATGATTTCATTTTTCTGTTTAATAGCATTCCTAAGCTGCTAGTGTGTGATTTTTATTTTTCAACTTCATGAATTTACTACAATGACAGTTCAATAACCTGTCTTTTTTCATGTAAAGCAAAACAAAACAGTGTTCCTGTTGCTGGTGTGTGTGTTCACTTGGATCATGAATCCCCTGATTTCGTATTTGTTTCATATCCCATATGCCTGATGATTTTTCATCTTTGACCTTCCCTAGTTTAAATGTGAGAAGAACAGTGCTAGACCATTCTACACATGTTCGCATCACATAAATATACCTACATTTTCTTCCAGTTTTTTTTTTTATTATGAAAAGCCATCTTGGCAAATTTTTCTTGCTTAGTTGAGTTTATAGAAAACATGAGTCTCTTGAATTTTTACCAGAAAAGAGTCTATTCTTGAATTTACTTTCTGTGATGATGGTCTAATGGGACAGAAAGAACGGAAGCATCCAGTGGAAAATTCTACTTGTATGTCCTGGTTAATATACACTAAATTAGTGTGCACAAAATTTGGAAAACAGTCAAATCAGAAAATATGTCCCAATCTCTTATTTTTTTACTACTTAGAAAATGCTTCATTTTCCAAGTTATTTTTAATGTTTCTATTGTAGCATAAAAAATTAGTACTACTTTCTTACCATTAAATATTATCTTACCCAGAAATAAATAAATTGTTTGATGAGCGGTGTTTCAATATCTTCTAACAAATGATCATATGATACTGATATTTGACATATAAATGCTGATATTGAAACTGTTTTTATCTACTTCTTGGTATTAAAATTATACTAATATTTACATATCAAAGTTAAATTTTCTTTTTTCTACCAAAATAAATAAAATCACTACTATCTTTAGAAAGATAGTAACAAGTAACATAGCAACCTAACATATTTTCAAAAATAATAATTAAGAACAATCATGCAGTTTTGGATGTTAGAATCATTCACTTCCAAGGTGATTAATATTATTGACTAATTATATATTTAATGATTTAGAATAATAAAACCATCAGTCCCTACATTTTCAATATTACTATATCTTTATATTGGTTATATTTATTATATGCCTTGGCAGAGACATCTTCACTTAATTTTTTATGGATTTGGTTTGCCTAATTTAATAATGATAGATGTCAATAAACTCCCAAAGTTAAAAAATAATTTTAAATGCTTAAAATTCTATATACTGCCTATTGACAGATATCCTTTAGAAATAGGCTTTCCCAAACTTATCTGTTATGTTAGATTTACTGATAATGTTAAAAACAGTGCCAAAATTTTTCTAAAATATATGGAATAATCTCATGTATCTCAGATATATTAAGATTGGATTCACAAGAGAATGTCTTACACATTGTTGACATTTATATGAATATTCTTTATACTGTTGTAAATGTTTCATGCAATGTAATAACATTTTTAAAAGATGTATGTGTCTGATTTTCCTTTAGAAAATATATTTTTATTTGTATTTTTTACATTTTAAAGTTCATCTCTATGTGCAGCTATTTTTATATTGCCAGGAATCACATGAATACAAAGAAAATGCAAAAAATATTTTGGCAAGCATTACACTGCATATTTTTCTTAATGCTTGATAGGTCAGTCTGTGTACTTGATAATTTTAAGAAAATGTTGTGTCTTATCACTGTAAATATGGCACAAGTCTGTTTTCTCAGTGTGTAAATAATTGGAAGGTTTAATTATCCCTGTATGTTTCTAATTTCAATTTCATTTTAATTTTCCCAGTTGACAATGTTGAATCAAAAGATATGTGTGTGGCTTCTGACTTGCAGTTTGGCTATTACTTCTTTGTATTTGGTTTCTAATTTTGTTTTCCATTTGCTTTTTTTTTTAACTTGTTTTCAGAGTAACTAGTTTGTGAGAAGTTGATCTTCGGAATTATTTTTACACTATTTATGACTTTATTTTCATAATGTAAAAAGTGTGTAATTATTCCAGCATTAATCCAACCAATGGCAAAATGGTATTGTTATAAAATTTTCTGGATGTTCACGAACTCCTGGCCTGTTTTCTCTGATTTAAGCAAAGCCCATAAAGTTTGTTTCTTGACTTTTCTTGCAATCTTGCAACCTCATCATTTAATTTAGTGTAAATCTAACTACCTCTACATTCTCCCCCAACACATAGTATGTTAATTCAGTAATAATTTATCCTGACTTAGCTTCCCTCCAAACTTATCAAATTCTGTCTTGCTAAATTCAACTGCTTTACATTTAGCTGACTCTCCTCTCTACCACATGGAATCAGTGATCATATGTAAGTAATTAGGATGTGGTGGTGTCACCACTTTTGAGTGGTGTTTGAGTAACAGAATGACACTGCTGGGGTGCCCAGGAATGGAGGAAGCATCACACTTTCTGTTGTCTTTCTTTCTTTTTTATAACCCAGCTGTTTTTTGCAGGAGGGCCACACTCAGTGATGCTCAGGAGTTACTCGTGGCTATGCACTCAGAAATTGCTGCTGGCTCAGGGGCCCAAGTTCATCCTGGGTCAGCCATGTGCAAGGCAAATGCCCTGCCGCTGTGCTATAGCTCTGGCCCCTCTGTTGTCTTTCTTGCCCAGACTCAGGGCATTCAACCCAGGTAATCACTGCCACCCTTCTATACAGTGTATACAGTCTGATGTTAACTCATGCCCTCTCATCATCTTTCTTCAGTTTGTTACCCATGATACACCCTCAATACTTCACTATCCCCAGTACCATAGCAAGGGATTCTATTGGCTCAATGTGATCAGAATTGCCACCTGCCTGGCTCTGCCCATCAGCCCCCTTCGACCAGGTAACCCTCATCACTTACCTGCACTACTCCAGCAGAGACAAGTCTCTCTCTCTCTCTCTCTATATATATATATATGTATATATATATATGTGTGTGTGTGTATACATATATATGTATATATACACATATATGTATATATATATACACACATACATATATGTATATATATACACACATACATATATGTCTCCTCTCTTTGTATCTCTCTCTCCTTCATTCATAATATTTCTTTGTTTTCTAAGCCCAGTCTGGCTACCACTTTAGGGCTGAATAATATGCCATCAGAGCCTAAGTCACGTTTTCTCTGTCAGGCCACCTGTCTGTACATGTAGGTCACTCATGACCATGTCTTGTGATTATTCTACAAGTCGTTTTTTGCTTCTTGTAGTTCAAGTTCCAAATATTTGATGTGCCAACTCCCAGGATTTTTCTGGCAGAAAGAGAGTCAGAAACCCCTATGGTGCTTTGTGGCCCTACCAGGTTGTGAAGCCTGTGGCAATCAAATATATGGGCACACAGTGACCCCCTTGAGCACCGTGACCCTAATTGCGGGCACCAACTGAGAATGCTCGCCCCAGCAAGTACATGTGCAAACATTGCAGCTAAAGGGTCTCAGATTTCAGAGAGCACCGAAGCCTATAGGGTAACCCTACTAGCTGTTTGCCCGCTCCACCTAGGCAGTGCCACTCACTGCAGGTCATCGACACAACCTCAAGAGTACAGGGATGGGAAGGAAGAAATGCGAGTAGCTCTTTAAAAGAGCACATTTAGGGACCAGCGTGGTGGTGCTAGAGGTAAGGTGTCTGCCTTCCAAGGAAGGACCTCGGTTCCATCCCCCGGCATCCCATATGGTCCCCCAAGCCAGGAGCGACTTCTGAGCGCATAGCCAGGAGTAACCCCTGAGCGTCACCGGATATGCCCCCCCCAAAAAAAGAGCAAGTTTAGGGGGCCAGAGTGGTAGCACATCGGGGAAGGCACACGGCTGGCCAGGATTCGATCCCCAGAATCCCATATGGTCCCCTGAGCATCCCAGGAATGACTTCTTGACCTCTGAGTGCTGAGTGTGACAAACACAAAAAATAGAGCAAGTTTGCTCTTGACTGGAGAAATTTGAGGGTTCAGGAATGAGCAACTGGAGAGAGCTATGCAGCTATGCTCGTCTGGAGTGATAGCAAATGGGCAGGGCACTTTCCTTGCAACTGCTGACCCAGATTTTATCCCAGAGCCCATCTGGTCCCCTGAGTCCCGCCAAATCCCAGAACAAAACAAAATCTGAGTTTCCTGCACGCAATGAATGTGCTCAGTGCTAAAGCACTGACCCTTCCTTCAGGCACTATAGAGTGGGGGTGGCTTGCCCAAGCTACAATGGGGCACAGGTACAAGTCTCCCTCTACACCCCAAGAAAACTGAAAAAGTGGATGCATTCGTGGGAAATTTGCAGTGCACCAGGACCCTGCATTTTCCCAAATGTCTACCCTCACCCCTCTGGCAACAGTCCATCGAGAACTGGCTTGTGAAACCCTCTCCTCTTCATGACCAGAACCAGAGTAAGCAATTATGGCACTTGCTAAAAATGTTCCCTGGCCTCTCCATCACACATCTCGGGTCCTGCAGTAAGTTGGCTCCCTATCTCGTGATGAGTTTTCCATTTCCAAAAGTGACCCGTAGTTTCTCCTTCCATATAATGCATTAGACAGAGTCCAGCCCAGAGCAGGAAAGAGCCAATTACTGTGGCTAAACTCAGGCAAACCTCAAGTGCCACTCTAGACCCAAATATTATCTATAAAAATTTGTGTCATAATATGTAAATATCATATATATAATGTAAATATTGCTTCTGGGTCTCAGGTCAGAGTGAAACACAGCAAGAATCAAGAAGTAGCTGCTTCCTGTTCCAAAATATATAAGAATAAAATATAGGTAGAAAAAAGAGTAAGATCAAGTCTCACAGGACTTGATTAATGCTCTGTTTTGGTTATACTTACTAGACTGTGAGCGGATTCAATCATTTACCCTAAAATCACTAATGAGAAATGAGAATCAGTCATGAAAAGAGTTTTTGCCTCGGAAAAGCAAAAAAAAAAAAAAGTTTGTAGCTATTACCCACCCAGGACTGAGAGAAAAGAGAGAAATAGAAACCAAGTATATTTTTTTATTCCTCCTGGCCTGCCACAGCCTGTGGGTTTCTGAGAAAGAGGGAGAGACAGATAGAAGGCCCTAGTTTTAAAAAGAAAGAGAAAGGGGCCAGAGAGATAGCACAGTGGAAGTGCATTTGCTTTACACACACTCAATTCTGGACGGATGGTGGTTCAATTTCTGGCATCCCATATGGTCTCCCTAGCCTGCCAGGAGCAATTTCTGAGCACAGAGCCAGAAGAAATCCCTGAGCTCCACTGGGTGTGACATCCCCCGAGAAGGGGGGGGAGGGGGAATAGATACAAAGCAGGCAGCATCTCTTCAATGCTTTATCTCCGGCCCCTGGCAGACAAGCTCCGGTCACTATCCTGGGGCCCCCTGCAAAGATTCAAGTGTGTTCCTTTTATACCCAGCATGACAAGGGGGTGTGTCCAAGAGGCATGTTTGGGTTCAACTGCCATCACATCAACATTTTATATTTTGTGATTTATTTTTAATTATATAGAAAGTTATCCTCAGTAGTCAGTGGACTCAGTCAGATGATGGTCAGCAAAAGCTATCATAGTTCTCACTATTTTTCTTCTTGAAAGTTTATTTATAAACTCCAAAGCCAAGAGATAAGTGTAGGGAAGAAATGAAACAGAATTTAAGGACCAAACATTAACACTATAACTTTTTTTTTTTTTTTTTTTGGTTTTTGGATCACACCCGGCAGCGCTCAGGGGTTATTCCTGGCTCTATGCTCAGAAATCGCCCCTGGCAGGCACGGGGGACCATATGGGATGCCGGGATTTGAACCACCATCCTTCTGCAAACGCTTTACCTCCATGCTATCTCTCCGGCCCCAATTTTGTAACTTTTAATCAAACCTATGCCTAGCCTAAGAAAGTGAAAATTCCAATCCACTAATTCTTTCTAGCTGCTTCCTGCTGATAGAGGATGGTTGTGGGGTTATCAGAGTTTTTCACTTTCTATCTCTAGCTAAGGGACAACTGTTCTCTATTTAAATTTTTGTCTGTTTCTCTATGTCTAACTTTCTTTTTTTTTCTATGTAATAAATCTTTTTCTCATTTTCCCCTTGTCTATTTGTATCTAAATCTTTTTTCTCTATATATTAAATCTCTTTTGCTAATTTTCTCTTTTTTTCTCTTTTGCTCAATTTCTTTTCTCTCTGAATCTCTTATTTCTCTATACAATAAATCTTCTTTTCTCTTTTTTTGTTCAATTTATCTTTCTTCTTTAACCACCTCTCTCATATTCATTTCTCTCTTCTTAATTCAATTAGTTGGAAGGGGGGGTGGAGTAAGATAGTGATCAGAGCAGTGCCTGCTGGTCCATGGAAAGTGGGGCAAAGATAAAGCATCTGAGAGATGTTTTCTGCTTTGTATTTCTTTCTTTCTCTTTTTTGAACCAGGGCCTTCCCCCCTCCCCACACACACACACCATTTCTGGCCCATGAATTTCCATCTATCTCTTCCTCTCTCTCTCTCTCAGAAACCCCAGGCATGCAGAGGAATGGCGGCAGTAGTGGCAGGCCTCAGGCTCCAGAAAAAATAAAAAATATATTTGGTTTCTACTTCTCTCTCTCTCAGTCCTGGGTGGGTTGTCCTACATGTTGGCATCCATGGGTGCGCACAAGGCCCCACCCAGCAACCGGACCCCACAGGCCCCTGCAAGCCTTGCAGCACCAGGCCCTGGCAGCCTTGGGCCTTACAACTGATCATCAAAATAATTAGATCATCAAAATGCTTAAATATTCTAGTGAGTACTTTTCATAGGTTAATGACCTCAAGATTCCACTCAGCTAATAAGTCTTTTCCCTTGAAGCAAGAGATCTGGGTTAGAGCCCACACATGCCGCCTCAAGTCCCCCTCTGAGCTTGATGAACCAAGTCAAAGCTTCATTTCCTAGTGTCCAGGACTCAGGACACTTTCCTGTTATAATAGCTGTCAAGAATAATTAGAACTCAGATTCATATTGTTCTCTCCTGCTAAAGATACCTCCACATACAGGTATTTTTAGTTTGTTTGGTTTTGGGGCCACATCCAGTGGCACTCAGGGGTTACTCTTGGCTCTATGTTCAGAAATTGCTCCTGTCAGGCTCCGGGGACCTTACGGGATGCTGAGAATCAAACCCAGGTCTATCCCAGTTAGCTGCATGTGAGGCAAAAACCCTACTGCTGTGCTATCTCTCTGGCCCCCACATAGTTTGTTGTTTTTTGTTTTGTTTTGTTTTGTTTTTTGAAGAAGATAAAGTTTGAGCCCCCTTTTGGCCATGGTCAGGACTCCTAGTCCTTTGTTAGAAATCACTCCTGGCAGTGCTCAGGGAAACACATGAAAAACTGGGGAATAAACTCTGGTTAGCTGTGTGTAAGGCATGTACCTTACTAGGTGTACTAGCTCTCTGACCCTGGTATAGATATTTTAGCCAACAAAAGCTATCTGAGGGAAAGTGACTACATGTCAGAATCATGGAAGGTGTCAAGAGATATCACAGCAGGAATGTCACTTGCCTTGCATGCAGCCATCCCAAGTTTAGTCCCTGGCATCCCATGGTTCCCCCTGCACTGCCAGCAGTTATCCCTGGGTGTAGAGCCAGGAATAAGCCCTGAACGTCACTGTATAGGGCCCAAAAGCAAACAAACAGATACATAGAAGACAGAATCACCCACAAAGTATTACAAAAGTGCTAAGGACAACATAATCGGATTTTCAGAAAACCAGAATCCAGATCATATGGACAAGAGAGAGTTCAGAAGGTAGTGCTTTTGCCTTATGTACAGTTTACAGGGATTCCATTCCTTGACACCACATATGGTCTCTCAAGTCCCACTAGTAGTGATCCCTGAATACTGCCAAGTGTGGTCCAACACACACACACACACACACACACACACACACACACACACACACACGGCAATGAACATTCAAAGAACTAAAATATGTCTTGTCTCAAAATACTTAAAGATTCACTAATATATAATGAGTAGTTCTAGAAGTAAAAAAAAAATGGGGCAAGACATACTTATATCAAATTGTCATATTAAGTATATGGATAGAAATGCCATGGACTTTACTCCTTTTATTGAAATAAAGGTGTCCAATTTCAGGGCCAGAGCAGTGACACAAGCATTAGCCTAGGACGGACCACGGATCTCCCGGCTTCCCATATGGTCCCCCAAGCCAGGAGCGATTTCTGAGCTCATAGCCAGGAGTAATCCGTGAGCATCACCAGGTGGGGCCAAAATAAATAAATAAATAAATAAATAAATAAATAAATAATAAAGGTGTCCAATTTCTCATCTGACTTGAGATATCTAAATGGGAAACTGATATGTGCACACATAATTTATTTGCGTTTTTTTCCATTTCCTCCAATCTTTCCTGCATTGATCACAAGTGTTAGACTAAGAAAAAATATAGAATCTAATGAAAATTCAATCTGGTAAAAGGGTTTCTCAGGCTTTGACCCTGAGTTCCCATAAACTAGTCAATCCCCAGAGTTCATCCTCATGTGGGGTTCTGAAGAGGGCCATATAACATATCTCACCAACAGGGGGCAGCACAGGATACTCAGAGGAGCTGTTTTCTGCAAATTCTGGGTCTGCCAAAAACTCCAAATCGAATCCCCTTACTCGCAAGCATTTCTTTTCCTCTACATTTTAGGCTCCAATAATGTTCTTTTGATCTGAAGCACGTAGTGTCAATAAGCAAACTAAAGGTTTCTTCCAAATCCCAGTGCTCACAGTGGGAGTAAAACTTCACCTTTCCATCAGTGATTTATTTTTCTTCCAAAAATGCTGCTGATAGTCCTACTTGAACTCACGGACACTCTAGGAACAAGTACTGAACCCAAGAGAACATGGGGCACTTTACTAATTACTAGGTGTGTTTACTTGAAGGACAAAGGGAATCAAAAACTAAAAACAGGCACTTGAAAATCCAGCAACGTATATTTTTTTGCAGTTCTGCACTTGAAATCAAGGCCCAATAATCCATTGATTTAAGCTAAGTCCCAGCTTCACTTTCCAAAGATAACCCAATTAAAAGCACATGGTTAGTTCTGCTTCACATGGAAATGGGTCCCCTCGCAAAAAAAGGTTCTTTTGCCTACATCCCCCCAGTTCACTGTAAGGTTTGCCAAGAAAAACAAGAGGTGCTAAACGCAAAGCTGAATCAAATCTAGGAAAAACACTGTCGTAGATGCTTCTCAGTTGTCGACACTTTACTTCACCCTTCAAAATCTAGAGAAATGATATCTTAACCCATTGGCACATTTCGGGACAAGTCCCAAGAGTGGTCAAGGCATTGCGGAATTCAGCTTCATCTAGAGATCTCCATAAGCTTTCCTAAGAAGGGGGTAGGAGTGGAGACAGGAGGCAACACACAACTAATATGTATCATATATTCCTGTGCTTTCAAAATAAAATGTTCCTAGGACAAGAAAGATAGTACAGTGGGTAGACCACTTGCCTTGCAGGTGGCAATCCAAGTTTGATACCCAGCACCCCAGATGGCGTCCCTCAGCCTTGCCAGGAGTTATATACCACTGGGTATATGACCCAAACCCAAAAATTATTCATTAGGGCTAGAGCAGAAGCACAATGACTTGGGCATTTGCCTTGCATGCAGCTGATCTGGGTTCTATCTCTGGCATTTCATATAGTCCTCCAAGCTTGCCAGGAGTAATTTCTGAGTGCAGAAAATCAATGATAATAATAAATATTAAAATAAATAATAAAACCAATAATAATTCATTTTTAAAAATTAAAAGATTCCTGATTAGAGAAATAACTAAAAGGATCATCTCTGGTTTACATGTGGAAGGCCTAGGTTCAATCCCTGGCACCATAAGGTCCCCTGACCATCACCATGAGTGACCCTCAAGAGACTGCTATAGCTAGCACCTGAACACAGCCAGATAGTCATTATACTTCTAATTTAAGTTATAATTTTACAATAATATCATTTTAATATATAGTTATAAAAATTTTAAAGATAATGTTTTTCGACTTCCTGCTCCCCGCGGGAGACTGCTGAGGAAAACTCCAGTGAACTTAATCCCATCAGTGTTTGCCAGCGCCGGCCAGGTAGGAGGTTCCAGCCCACAAGGCAGGTACCATCTCCTGCCTGGTGCCTTTAAAAGCCTCTGCATCCCTCCATTTTTGGCTTCCTGATCCCTGCAGGAGACTGCTAAGGAAGAACCAGTGAATTTAATCCCATCAAGGCCCACCAGCCAGGAAACAGAGGAGCATGGCCACACAATTTTGTGAGGCTGTGCGATTCTCCTAGACTAACCTAACCACTCAACACGCAGTAAAAGTTCTGCTACAAGTGTGTCAATGGAGAAACAATGCAGGACAACAGCATGCATAGAGAATGAAGATGGCAGCTCTGATGACCCAGAAAGTACCAACTACATAGTCAACCTCTCAGATAAGGAGTTTAGAGTAGAAATATGAAGGATACTCATAGAACTCAAAGAAAGAATAGATTAAGCTCAATTACACAATCAGAAAACTCCAAACTGCAATAACTCAGTAGATGAAATTAAAAAACTCAATGAAAAGCCTCTTAAGAACCTTAAAGCAATTGATCACAGCCTAAGCACAGCCAGGTGTGACCCAAAAACCAAAAAAAAAACAAAAAAACAAAAAAGCTAGAGTGGCCATATTAATATCAGATGACACAAATGTTAGACTCAGAAAAGTTATAAGGGACAAAGATAGTCATTTTGTACTAATCAAAGCATATGTACAGCAGGAAGAAATCAATTTCCTAAACATATACGCACCTAATGAGGGACCAGCAAAATATTTAATACAATTTTTGACAAACCTGAAAAAAGACATCAATACCAACACAATAATATTGGGAGTCATCAACACTGCCCTGTCACCCCTTGATAGGTCAACCAGGCTGATCTATATATATTATATATATATTATATATATATAATTCCATTCCCAGAAAACTGGATACACATTCTTCTCCAATGCACATGGGTTATTTTCCAGGATATACCATAGGATAGACCACCATAAAAATATCTTCATAAAATCAAGAGGATAGAAATTGAACAGACTACCTTCTCAGATCACAAGGTACTAAAATTAGGAGTGAACTACAAAGGGTCACAAAAGAAAAAACTTTAACACCTGGAAATTAAACAGCACACTGCTGAACAACCAGTGGGTTAGAGATGAAATCAAAAAGGAAATCAAAACATTTCTGGGAACAAAAGACAATGAAGACACAAACTATCAGAATTTATGGGACACAGCAAAAGCCATACTAAGAGGAAAGTTTATAGCTTTTCAAGCACAAATCAGAAAAGAAGGGGCCTACATAAATAGTTTAATGACACAGCTTTTAAAATTAGAAAATGATCAACAAAAGGAACCAAAAATAGGTAGGCAGAAGGAAATAACAAAGCTTAGAGCAGAAATCAATAAAATAAAAATTTAAAAAAATCGAAAGAACAACAAAAGCAAAAGTTGGTTCTTTGAAGAAAAAAACAAGTTTGATAAACCACTAGCAAAAATCACAAAGAAGCAGAAGGAGAAACTTAATAAACTGGATTAGAAATGAAAAGGGGGAGATCACTACAGAGATTCAAAAGGTAATCAGAGACTACTTTGAGAAACTTTATGGCAAAAAACATGAGAACCTGGAATTAATGAATAAATTCTTGGACTCCTACAATCTTCCCCAGTTAAAGCAGGATGATCTAACTAGACCCATCACTACTGAGGAAATTAATAGTAATCAAAAATCTTCCCCAAAACAAAAGTCCAGGTCCAGATGGATTCACTAATGAATTCTTTCAAACCTTTCAAGAGGAACTACTCTCAATCCTTTTCAGACTCTTTCATGAAATTGAAAAATCAGGAACACTCCCAAATAGGTTTTATGAAGCTAACATCATTCTGATACCAAAACCAGACAGAAATGTTGCAAGAAAAATAAACTACCGACCAATATTTCTGATGAACACAGATGCAAAGATCCTCAACAAAATTCTAATAAATAGGATCCAATGCCTCATCCATGACCAAGTAGGATTTATTACAGGATTGCAAGGATGGTTTAACTTATGTAAATCAGTCAACATAATACACCATATCAACAAAAAGAAAAATAAAAACCATATGGTCATTTCAATAGATGCAGAGAAAGCATTAGATAAGGTCCAACACTCATTCTTGATTAAAAAAAAACCTTCAGCATCACATGTATCTCTTTTGTATATCTCAGATGTATTCCCTTAACATCTATAACTCTTTTCAAATATCCTCATGTAGTGACAATTTTGCCCACTAGATTAGTTATTTGATTGTTTGATTTTCCCCCTGTGAGATCTGTATAGATCTATATAGATTTCACGTTTATACCAAGTTACAGGGAATGTTGGACTTTATTTGTTGGCCCCAGATGCACCAACAATATCTTGTGGCATTGCTTCTCTTTTGCATAGGCACATTAAAATGGGAAAATAATACATATACAAACAAGTTCTTATCTAATAGTGATGGGAACACAAATTTGGTAATATAATTAGGCCTTTTACCCTGAACATTGGCATAATGATTTGGCTCAGGCCTCAGAAGAATGGGCATTGCCCACACACACCTGAACTATGGAAACAACCACAATTGTCTTTAACATTCCCAGGATCCAAGCCTCTACCAGAGAAGACCTACCACTGCTTTGGCATTGACTTACTCCAAAGAGTCTCCCAACACCCAGGTGACTCAGCAACAGTCTGCATGCAGGGCAGATTGCTCTGCATTTAATGATATGCTGAAACTAGAGGATGTTCCACATCAGCCTGACATCGACGAAAGAAATGCACAGAATCCAGAGTCTTTAAATATAAAAGTCTGATACCAACTATAGCTAAAGTGTGAAAAAGTTTCACCGGGACCTTGAGAATGACTGGAGTTGGATAGACTGGTATGCCAGGAACCCAGAGTCTGTCTTATGCCAATAAACTACTGAGGTGAGGCCTTTTTGTAATCAGGTCAAGGATTTTTTCCCATTTTCTCCATTTTTCTGGACCTATGCAAACATTGGCGATTGCCACTATCACACCTTTACTATATTTTTTTACTCTTATCCTTTAAGGAAAAAAATACAGCTTACTGAACTTAAAAACAAATTACTGTAGTAGAATGCCTGTCTCGAATACAGGCAGGGGATGGGAAGGGGGGAGGGGGTAATGTTGCACTGGTGAAGGGGAGTGTTCTGGTTATGACTGTAACCCAAATATGATCATGTTACTTAAATAAAAAATATATTTAATAAAAATAAAAAAAACCCTCAGCAAGATGAGAATAAAAGGAACTTTTCTCAATATAGTCAAGGCCATCTAAGACAAGCCAATGGCAAATATTATTATTAATGGAGATATACTAATAGCCTTTCCCCTAAAACAGGGGTCTCAAACTCAATTTACCTGGGGGCTGAAGGGCCGCATAAGGGATTTCACAAAAAAAAAAAAAAAAAAAAAAAAAAAGTTCTCAAACGTCATTATTAACAGTTTTAATTATTTCTTCTGAACATGAATAGAACATTGAGTGAAGATCATGAGCAGTTCTTCTGAACATGGCACCTTTTGCCTATTCCTTGCTGCCAGAGACTTGACAGCACTTCTCACAAATCTGAACCACATTTGGATTTAGAGAGGAAGCAGTTGAGACCCTCAGTATGGCTTGAAGATGATCATCATTAAGTCTAGACTTGTACTTTAACTTATTGAAGTTCAATGTGGAGAATAACTTTTCACACAAATATGTGCTCCCAAAAAGGCACATGGTGCGCTTGAATATTTGGGAAAGCTCAGGGAAGCTGGGGGCAATTCTCTCAAAAATTGCCCATGCATGTTTGCTTTTCTACTAATCTCTCTGAACTTGTCTTTGAGATCAGAGTTGCATTGCAGGTCAATGAGCTTCATTTGAAACACAGGAGGGGCATCTTGCACATCAAAGGAAAAGGGGTCCACAAAAATTTGGAAAGTGGTTCTGTGCTTTATGAAGTCTGCAAATCTGTGATCAAACTCCTTCTTTAGCTTAAAAATAGCATCAACATATTTCTCACCACTGAATGGTATGCCTGCATCCACAAGTTCCTTGCATGCTGGGAAATGGCAAAGGTTTGTCTGAGAGAGCTGGGATTTCCATAACACAAGTTTTGTGGAGAAAGCTCTCACGTTGTCATAGGCAGCACTGATAAGCTGCCCCAGACCTTGTAACATCTTGTTTAGTTCATTCAGCTTATGTGTGATGTCAACAAGAAAAGCTAAGACCATGAGCCATTTGTGATCACTCAACTCAGAAACAGCATTCCTATCCTTCTCCCTGAAGGCTTTCATTTCTCTCAACTCAAAAAATCTTTTCAGGACATTTCCCCTGCTGAGCCAAAGTACCTCGGTGAAATAGAGCACATCTCCATATTCTGACTCCATTTCCTCTATAAAAGTGCTTTAAGCCCCTGGATCTGATTTAGTTGATGCATTTCACAACAACAGACATCACATTGTCACACGGCAGGCATTTACTGCAAAGGGCCTGCTGATGGATAATGCAGTGAAGAGCAATGGCCTTTTCTACACCCTCCTCTTCAAGTTTTTTTTTTTTTGAATAAGTGCCACCAGACCATTTTTCCTCCCTGTCATCAATGGCGCTCTATCAGTCATTATTCCAACAAACCTCTTCCATGGCAAACCAGCATTCTCAATGGCATCACACAGATGCCAAAATATCTCATTAGCAGTGGTCTGGCCATACATTGGAATTATTGTGAGCAGCTCTTCTGTCAATTCAAAATTGCAATCAACACCATGGACATAAATTGTGAGCTGCTCAGTGTCTGTTATATCTGTGCCCTCGTCAAGAGCAACTGAGTATGCATTAAAACATTTGGCTTTCTCACACAGTTGATGATAAATGTTACTTGACATGTCAGAAATGCACTCTGCCACAATGTTGGCAGAAAGTCTGATTTTGCTAAACTGACCTTTCTTTTCTGGACAGATAATACTTGCAGCCTGTAACATGCATTTTTTTTTAACAAACTCTCCTTCTGTGAATGGTTTTCCTGTCTTAGCAATCATCTCACTAACCATGTAACTAGCTTCGACTGATGCAACATTCTATTTGGTTGCTTTCTTGAATAAATCTTGTTGCCTCATTAGACATACTTTAAGATTGGCTACCCGCTTGGCTCTCTCATTTCCTTGATATTTTGCACATTCCTCAGCATGTTTAATTGAATAATGGTGTTTCAAGTTGTATTCCTTGGGCACTGCAACTTTCTCTGAGCAAATAAGACATGTGGGGATGTCCCTGTGCTCAACAAAGAAATACTGCATCTCCCACTTCTCCTGAAATTGTCTGTGCTCATCATCAATCTTTCTCTTCACTACAGGCTTTGATGAAGTCATGATGAAGGTATGACAAAATCTAATTCTGTAATAAACTTCTCTCCCTTCTCTCCCTTAGGCCTCCGATAATGCAAGGGACAGTGGGCAAGAGCAGTGGAAATGACGTCTGTGCTAGGCGCAAAGTATTCACGATTATTCGCTTACTGAATATTCACAATAAAAAATCGCATTAGTAAGAAAAAAACGCAAAAAATCACATTAAACATATGCGTACCCCAAACGGAACTGCTCAGGGTATGCGAATGTTTAATGCGATTTTTTTTTGTGGTTTTTTGGGTCACACCCAGCAGTTCTCAGGGGTTTTTCCTGGCTCTGTGCTCAGAAATTGCTCCTGGCATGCACGGGGGACCATATGGGACGCCGGGATTCGAACTGATGACCTTCTGCATGAAAGGTAAATGCCTTACCTCCATGCTATCTCTCCGGCCCCAATGCGATTTTTTTCTTACTAATGCGATTTTTATTGTGTTTATCCTGTAAGCGAATAGTCGTGAATACTGAGATATTTAAAGGCCAGCCGCGGGCCACAAAATGTTGTACGGAGGGCCGCAAAGGGCCCTCGGGCCATGAGTTTGAGACACCTGCCCTAAAATCTGGTACAAGAAAAGACTGCCCTCTATCACCACTCCTATTCAACAAAGTGCTGGAAGTTCTTGCCATAGCAATTAGGCAAGAAAAAGATAGGTAAGGAAGAAGTCAATCTCTCACTATTTGCAGATGACATGATAATATATTTAGAAAACCCTAAAGACTCTGCCAAAAAGCTTCTAGAAACCATAGATTCATATAGCAAAGTGGCAGGCTACCAAATTTAACACGCAAAAGTCAATGGTCTTGCTATACACTAATAATTGTAGAGAAGAAATGGCCATTAAAAAACAATTTCAGGGGCTGGAGAGATAGCCTAGAGGTAAGGTGTTTACCTTTCATGCAGAAAGTCATTGGTTCAAATCCCGGCATCCCATATGGTCCCCTGAGCCTGCCAGGAGCGATTTCTGAGCATAGAGTCAGGAGTAACTCCTGAGCGCTGCTGGGTGTGACCCAAAAGCCAAAAAAAAGAAAAGAAAAAAACAATTTCATTCACATTAGTGCCCAACAAACTCAAATATCTTGGGATCAATTAACAAAAGAGATGAAGGACCTATACAAAGAAAACTACAAAAGCCTGCTTCAAGAAATAAGAGAGGACACAAGGAAATGGAGACACATACCCTGCTGATGAATTGGCAGGATTAATATAATTAAAATGGCAATATTCTCCAAAGCACTGTATAGATTTAATGCACTTCCTCTAAAGATACCCATGACATTTTTCAAAGAAGTGGATCAAACACTCCTGAAATTTATTTGGAACAATAAACACCACGAATTGCTAAAGCAATCCTGGGGACAAGAAATATGGGAGGCATTACTTTCCCTAATTTTAAACTATATTACAAATCAATAGTTATCAAAACAGCATGGTATTGGACTAAAGACCGATCCTCAGATGAGTGGAATAGAATTGAGTATTCAGAGAATATTCCCCAGACATACAATTAACTAATCTTTGATAAAGGGTCAATAAATCCAAAATGGAGTGAGTAAAACCTCTTCAACAAGAGCTGTTGGCACAACTGGTTAGCCACTTGCAGAAAAGCAAACTCTGACCCCCATCTAACACCATGCACAAAGATCAAATCCAAATGGATTAAAAACCTTGATATGAGGCCTGAAACCATAAGCTATATAGAACAACACATAGGTAAAACACTATATGACATTGAGACTAAAAGCATCTTCAAGGAGGAAACAGTACTTTCCAAACACGTGGAAGCATAGATAAACAGATCAGAATATATTAAGCTGAAAAGCTTCTGCACCTCAAAGGGAATAGTGCCTAGGACACAAAAGCCACCTACAGAATGGGAGAAACTATTCACCCAATACCCATCAGACAAGGGGCTAATCTCCAAAATATTCAAGGTACTGACAGAACTTAATAAGAAAAAAACATATAACCCCATCAAAAAAATGGGGAGAAGAAATGAACCATTTTTCAAAGAAGAAATAAAATGGCCAAAGACACATGAAAAAATGTTTCATATCACTAATCATCAGGGAGATGCAAATCAAAACTACAATGAGGTACCTTCTCACACCAGAGACTGGCACACATCACAAAGAACAAGAATAATCAGTGCTGGCGGGGATGTGGAGAGAAAAAAAAACTCTTATTCACTGCTGGTGGGAATGCTATCTAGTCCAGCCTTTATAGAAAACAATATGGAGATTCCTCAAAAAACTGGAAATTGAACTCCCATACAATCCAGCTATTCCACTCCTAGAGATATACCCTAGGACAGTGATGGCTAACCTTTTTGAGCCCAAGTGCTCAAACTGCCCCACAATGCCCGGTCCTCCCAATGGCCAGTCCAGCCCTGTTGCCAGGTGAGCTGCAAAGCAGACACCGGCACACTGGCCTCCCACTACACGCAGCATATCTTAATTGCAGACCTTCCTTCATGCCAGCTGCAAGGCCTTCGCTGGCACGCATGCCATATGTTCGCCAGCGAGGCCCTAGGAACACACAAAAAAATACAATTCAAAAATCCCTTCCTCATACCTATATTCACGGCAGCACTATTTACAATAGCCAGACTCCGGAAACAACCAAGATGACCTTCAATAAATGAATGGGTAAAGAAACCATGGTACATATACAGCTGTCAGGAGAGATGAAGTCATGAAATTTTCCTATATATGGATGGACATGGAAACTATTATGCTGAGTGAAATAAGTCAGAAGGAGAGAGAGACACGCAGAATAGTCTCACTTATCTATAGGTTTTAAGAAAAATAAAAGACATTATTGTAATAATGCCCAGAGATGTGGGTCTGAAGGACCAGATCACGATATAAAGCTCACCTCAAGGAGGGGTGAGTGTAGTTAGAACACTAACAACTACCAAGACAATGTTAACGAGAGAAGTAGAATGCCTATCTCAAATACAGGCAGGGAGCGTGGGTGGAGGGAGTTGGGGTGCAGTTGTGATGGGAATGTTGCACTGATGAAGGGGGGTGTTCTTTCTGTGGTGAAATCCAACTAGAGTCATGTTTGTAATCACTGTGTTTAAAATAAAGATATTAAAAAAAAGAAATATAAAAAATTTTGGTTAAAGAAAAAGGTAATTATTTTCTTTGGCCAGGCTCAGTTTTCTCTGGCAATGCTCATCTTCCAGCTCCCCTCATCCTTTCCTTGGCCTGCAAATATGCCTCAGCTCAACTCAGTCCCTTGCATTCACTGCCGAACATTAACTAGCAAGTCCTTGCTTTCCGCACTTGAAGGAGGCAGCTCCGACTGTCTACCCAAGCTACAAAGCACATGGCCCTTTTCTAACAGGAAATCTGGGTTCTGGGGGCTAGTTTCAGAGCTATAGAAACAGAATGTTGGGAAAACCTCGGAATATTTCAGGTGTTTTTTTTTTTTTTAAGTTTATTTTAGACCATATGATCAGTTAGTGGTTACCTGAAGAGAAGTGGGAACACGGGGGGGGGGGGGGGGGGGAGGGAGAGATGTAAATCAGGACAAAGGGGAAGCACAAGTCCTATTTTTGGTGGGAAGAGGTCCCCAAACTGTACTTACAGTCCTGGGATTATTTCAGGGCTGCTGGGACCCCACATTGCTGGGAGCTACATTCTAGCAATGCTTGAGGGATCATGCAAGACTGGAATTAAGCCTGCAGGCTCTGCATGCCCTTTGAGCTAAATCCCAGCCCTCTTATAACACAGGAGTTGCTTTGAATGTTTTCTTAAGTTTATATGACCAAACATAGGGTGTCCAGTCAGACCTTTCTACCTACCCTTTTCCCTCAAGTGAAATCCAGATTATGTAACTTTGGCTACTGCTGGCCGATCTCTATGCCACTGTGCCTCAGCTGCTAGCAAGAAGTGCAAAATCTGGGGCCAGCTCCATGGCCACTTCTCAGAACAGCTTTCTGGCAAAATGCTCATGTTTGGGGCTTTGAATTCTTTACATTTTGTCTCTCACCCTCAAACCAATGACCACTAGGACAAGAAGCTGAGAGCTGGGCCCAGAGAGATAGCACAGCTGCGTTTGCCTTGCAAGCAGCCGATCCAGGACCAAAGGTGGTTGGTTCGAATCCCGGTGTCCCATATGGTCCCCTGTGCCTGCCAGGAGAGATAGCACAGCTGCGTTTGCCTTGCAAGCAGCCGATCCAGGACCAAAGGTGGTTGGTTCGAATCCCGGTGTCCCATATGGTCCCCTGTGCCTGCCAGGAGCTATTTCTGAGCAGACAGCCAGGAGTAACCCTTGAGCATCGCCTGGTGTGGCCCAAAAACCAAAAAAAAAAAAAAAAGAAGAAGCTGAGAGCTGCCTTAACCCTATCTGAGCAGAAATCAGGCTGGGATGAGATGGAAGACATGTGACTGCAGCCAAAGGAGTTAAAGATATGGGGTTGGGCCCGGAGAGATAGCACAGCGGCGTTTGCCTTGCAAGCAGCCGATCCAGGACCAAAGGTGGTTGGTTCGAATCCCGGTGTCCCATATGGTCCCCCGTGCCTGCCAGGAGCTATTTCTGAGCAGACAGCCAGGAGGAACCCCTGAGCAACGCCGGGTGTGGCCCAAAAACCGAAAAAAAAAAAAAAAAAAAAAGATATGGGGTTGGGGACAAGGACTCCTGAGCTTTGTCTTGACTCCACCAAGAACTGCTCAGTGGCCTTGGACAAATCATTTCGAAAATCTTTGATTCCAAATTTCCTGTGAAGACAGAGGAAGATGGAGAGAAGCAAGTGAGAGCAAGATGCTTCCTCAGGGTCCTGAGCAATAGCACGGTGAGGGAGGGTATTTGCCTTGCAGGTGACCAAGCTTGGTTCTATCTCCGGGTCTCATATTGTACCCCAAGCCTGCAAGGAGTAATTCCTGAGAGTAGAGCCAGGAGTAACCTCTGAGCACTGCTGGTGTGACCCAAAAACAATAAAAACAAAAACAAAACAAAACAAAACAAAACAAAAAAAAAGGCAATGACTGGCAGCCAGGAAGAAGCCTCGAACCCTATCTCAGTCTGCTGGTGAGATTCTGGCCAAGAGCATGAGTGCACCCCCTCCAGGCAGGCCCCCAGGACAATGTTTCTCAACCCCAAGTCAGTGCAGTTAATAAAATCATAAGTTGCCTGGGTCCCACTCTGAAATTCCATGACAGTGAGCTTAGGGGTCCAGAGAAGGCAAAGAATTTGCCCCAGAAACAAACTCCAGTACTGCAGCTCCCCTGGAGAAAACCTTGTGAAGGGATCAGTTCTTCCAGAGATGGGGTTTGTGGTGGTGCCAGTCTGCTAGGCAGCTAAGAGTTAAACACTTTGATCATTAGCACTTTTTCTTCTGAGAACCAAATCACTTTCACTTAAATATGTCCCATGTTCAGATTCTCTTAAGTTTGTATTTTTTTCTTTTTTTTTTTAGACAAAAAAAAATGGAACGCTTCACGAATTTGTGTGTTATCCTTGTGCACGGGCCATGCTAATCTTCTCTGTATCGTTCCAATTTTAGTATATGTGCTGCCAAAGTGAACACAGGTTTGTATTTTTTTTATCTTTATTTATTTATTTATTTATTTATTTATTTATTTATTTATTTATTTATTTTGGGTTTTGGGCCACATCTGGCGGCAGTCAGGGGTTACTCCTGGCTATCTGCTCAGAAATAGCTCCTGGCAGGCATGGGGGACCATATGGGACGCTGGGATTCGAACCAACCACCTTAGGTCCTGGGTCGGCTGCTTGCAAGGCAAACACCGCTGTGCTATCTCTTCGGCCCCAAGTTTGTATTTTCTTTCTTTTTTTTTTTTTAATTATTTAAGTTTCAAGAAAGCCCAAAGGCCTTCCTAAGGCCTCCCTGCCCGCCCGCCCACCCGTTCACCCAACAGCAACCACCCTCCTGCCTTCGCTTCCACGACGACTCTCTGTATTTTCTAAGATGTAGTACTGGAAACACAAGTTTGGGGGAGTATTAATCCATAAATGTCAAAAAAAAAAAAAAACAGCCACTGAGCTCTGTCAGGGCAAATCTCCAGTGTAGCCCACATTCTAGAACTGGCCTGGGAGTTCAGTCAGTTTCACACTCTGGGTTAGCTAACTAGGGACTTAGTTACTGTCTCTCAGCCGCTGTCATTTCCTCCAAGAAAAATATCAAGATTTGACATATATAGACTTTGTGCTCAGACATTCTTTTTAGAACTCGCCAAGTTTCCTATTATCCAGTTGCCATATAAAAGGCTTTTGTAGTGAATGCCTCAGTGCCACGATCATATCAGCCCATGCACACAGGCAGCAGAACACAGGAAGAGAACTGCTATAGACACCAGAATCCCAGGATTCAATCTGACTCTTTCACCTGGAGAAGTTTATTTTCCCTTTGTTCTTCTGTTTTCTCACCTGAAAAAGGAGATACTGGTGTTGCAAACATTTGCTGGAGTTTTCATAACCAGGTACCACAGATGGGATGGCTGAGGTAACAGAAATTGATTCTCTCACATTCCAGAAAACTTCGTGTCGAAAATCAAGGTGTTTTTGGATTTGGTTTCCTTAGCTGGTTGTCCTTTGTACTGAGTTCTGCACTGTCTTTCATCCATATGTTGGTGTGCGTATTTTCTCCTTTGACAAACCCCAGTCACATTGGATGAGGGCCCACTCAATGGGCCTTCTTTTGTTTCTTGAGAAATCATCTCTCCTGGTAGTGTCACTTTCTGAGACCTGTGGGTTAGAACATCAAACCTGTAAACAGGAGGGATACACACCAACCCCAATCCTGCAAAATGCCCACCCAAGACCAGAGAATCAGAAACAAGGTGAAGGCACTTGCCTTGCATTGCTTATGGCTGACTTCTGGTTCAATCCCTGACCCAGAGCCAGGACGTGTCTTGAAAGTTGTTTTGAACTCCTGAAGTTGGGAAAGTGGAAGCCAGAGTAGTGTGCTCTTTTCTCCTCACACATAAATGTGAGGATGGAGCCCCTGAGGAAGGGCAATAAGTGAACTGTGCACCTGGGCTGGCCTGTTAGGAACTAAGGAGACCCTCTTTGGACATGGCATCCTTCATGAGGGTGACATAGGGTGTTCAGAGGAGTCAAATCTCCGTGAAGGGCAGAGTCAGTCATGGCTGGGTGGGTATCAGGAAGTCGAGAGGCCCACATTCCCAGTCAGCCTGACAGAGTTGGCGGTACTCTGCTGCTCACTGTCACGCAGAGCCCTAGCTGACAAGAAAACAAAGGTCCTGTCACGGCTTCTCAGGTCACGTGCTGAGTGGGATGCCTGTGGGCCCTAGGTCATGGGTGCTGTTCGTTTAGGGCAAACGGAGGCTGTTGGGAAATATTTGACCTTGGGGTCAGAGCTCATTCGATAGGGTGAGCCTGTCAATAGGACCAGGACACCCTGGGAGCAGATGTTATCTTTAGGGGAGGCCGGGGACCAAGCCAGACCATGAGAAAGTGCATGAGAAAATAGTGCATGGGTTTTATGAGGGGAGTCCAAGGGGGTAGGTGTTGGTGGTTGTTTTTGTTTTTGTTTGGGGGGTTGTATTCAATGAAAAGGCATTCTAGATCAAGTTGATGAGGTGACCTAACAAATAAGAGTTGACTTGTACCAGTCTTCCTTTGGGTGCTATTATGTTTCTGGGCTTTATTAAAAAATTGCCCTTGGGACTTAGTTAAGATGTGATATTTCACATTGTGAAATAAGTCAAACAATGGGGAAAGTATCCTTTATGCAACTTTTACCCTTTCAAACTAAGAGAGCAAGCTTAGGACTGGGGATATAGTACAGCAATAGAACCAGCTTCTTCCTACATATGTGGGACCCTGGGTTCAAGTCCCTAGACTGAAAACAAAATTATCAACCTAATAACAATTTCACAGTCTAAAAAATGTTAAGTTGACAGTCAACCCACAATTGAAGGCCCTGAAGCCTCCAGGGCCATCATCAGGCTTGTCAGGACTTGCAGCTCCAAAAAGGGACTGGATTCTTTCCATCTGTCAGTCAGTCAGTCAGCAAATAGTTATCAGGCTTCTGCGCACAAACTGTGCTGACAGGACAGAGCCATCAACCTAGAGGAACTGAGACCTGGGACATGACAGGCTCTTACTTGGCTTTTAATTAATCAAGAACTCTGAGTCATTGAAGTCATCAAGGACCTTTCCAGAAGCTTCTGTGACATTGAAACTAAAACCTAAGCCCAAGCAAAGTCACTGTAGGGTTCCAGAGTAGAAGGACCAGACCACACAACTGGAATAAAGTTTAGTACTTTAATCCATCTGCCAACAAGATTCCCCAGCCTGGTCAGCCAGGTGCCATCCCCTGAGGGAGACGAGCCCCACCCAAGGTCATGATGAGGATTATATAGGGAAGGGATACAGGGAGGTTCCAGCTTTCTGTTGATCCTCACAACAATTGGCTCTTGTCTAGGGGTATCTTCCTACTACTCCCTTGTCCTTCTCTGATAAGCCACCTAGTATGGCCAGGTACACTGAGGCGGGGTCTATGGAAATAGGCTTCTGAAGCCCCAGCATGAAGCCCACACCATGTGGTCCTTACAAAATGGTGTTTCTCCCTGCTCAGAACCTAAGAAGCCAGCCATGTGGCTTTTACAAAATGGTGTCCCTCCTTATTCAGAATTCAGGTTCCAACACACTGAAGGGCCAGGAAGGCCAAAGGGGTGAGGTGTGTTGGGGGGGGGGACAGGAAGTCATTCCCCAGTTTTGGTTTCGTTTGAGGGAGCTATGCCTTTTTGGAGCTATCCCCCCAAGGGTTGCTGAGGATTAAGCCCAGTGTTCTCACAAGCGAAGCGCATGCTCCAGCTCTCTGAGTCTTTTCTCCAGGAATCTGAAGGAGGGAAAGGACATGATTATATGAGTGATGGGAAGGAGCTAGGGAGGCCTTCGTCCAGATTTTAATTCAAAGGCTCCATAGGTGGGACTTCACAGCGATTTCAATAAATATCAAGTGTGAAGTACTAAAAACAGAGCTTCCAGCTAACTTGGAATAAAATTGGGTTTCAGATTGAGAAGAAAAATGTCTGCCACAGAGGTAGGCAGGGATGAGGGCAGGGTGGGCAGGAGAAAATGGGGGACACTGGTGGTGGAAAATGTGCACTGGTGAAGGGTGTTGGACATTTTATGAATGAAATACAATCATGACCAATTTATTAACTGAAAAAAATAACAACTTTATTATGAACAACTTTATTATGAACAAATTTGTAACCATGGAGTTTAAATGAAGTAATTTAAACAAAAAGAAATATGAAATGAGGTTAATGGACAAAGAGGAACTATCCAAGACCCCTAAACCTATGATTTAGGATCATTTCTATTTGTTTCTCAATTTGTTCCCTTAAGAGCGCTTGATACAATAATAGAAAACAAGACTGGAGTGCCAGAGAGATCACATGGTGATAGGCGTTTGCCTTGCATTCGGCTGACCTGGGACAGACTAGGGTTCGATCCCTGGTATCCTCGAGCCTGTCAGGAGCGACTTCTGAATGCAGGTCCAGAAGTAACCTGAGTGCCGACGAGTGTGAACCCCCAAACAAACAAACAAACAAACAAACAATGCCTGGCTGTTGTTTTCTACAGACAGAGATCTGTCTAGTTCTTAAATTAATGCCTGGTTTAATGTCTCATTCTTTAGGTTTCCCTTCTTTTCTTTGACCTCAACTGTGTTCAATGTAGAAAGAAGGAAGGAAGGAAGGAAGGAAGGAAGGAAGGAAGGAAGGAAGGAAGGAAGGAAGGAAGGAAGGAAGGAAGGAAGGAAGGAAGGAAGGAAGGGAGGGAGGGAGGGAGGGAGGGAGGGAGGGAAGGAGGGAGGGAGGGAGGAAGAAAGGAAAGAAGGAAGGAAGGGAAGGAGGGAGGGAGGGAGGAAGAAAGGAAGGAAGGAAGGAAGGAAGGAAGGAAGGAAGGAAGGAAGGAAGGAAGGAAGGAAGGAAGGGAGGGAGGGAGGGAGGAAGAAAGGAAAGAAGGAAGGAAGGGAAGGAGGGAGGGAGGGAGGAAGGAAGGAAGGAAGGAAGGAAGGAAGGGAGGGAGGGAGGGAGGGAGGAAGGGAGGGAGGGAGGGAGGGAGGGAGGGAGGGAGGGAGGAAGGAAGAAAGGAAAGAAGGAAGGAAGGGAAGGAGGGAGGGAGGGAGGAAGGAAGGAAGGAAGGAAGGAAGGAAGGAAGGAAGGAAGGAAGGAAGGGAAGGAAGGAAGGAAGGAAGGAAGGAAGGAAGGAAGGAAGGAAGGAAGGAAGGAAGGAAGGAAGGGAGGGAGGGAGGGAGAAAGGGAGGGAGGGAGAGAGGAAGGGAGGAAGGGAGGAAGGGAGGGAAAGAGGGAGAGAGGAAGGGAGGAAGGGAGAAAGGAAGGGAGAGAGGACGTGAGAGAGGGACAAAGGAAGGGAGGGAGGAAGGGAGAGAGGGAGGGAGGGAGGAAGGGAGGGAGGGAGAGAGGGAGGGAGGGAGGGAGGAAGAGATGGAAGGAAGAAAGTCCCAAAACCCCTTCAGATGCTAGGAAGACCCTCATGACCCCTGGGAATTCCTGGGATGCTCAGCTTCCAGTGACTGTGAAAAGGGTAATGACACCCGAAGTGCATATATGTGTGACAGATTAATATGCAACACGTGTGTACCTTTCGACTCCTTTTTTTATTTTATTTTATTTTTTGTTTTTGGGCCACACCCGGCGGTGCTCAGGGGTTCCTCCTGGCTGTCTGCTCAGAAATAGCTCCTGGCAGGCACGGGGGACCCTATGGGACACCGGGATTCGAACCAACCACCTTGGGTCCTGGATCGGCTGCTTGCAAGGCAGACGGCGCTGTGCTATCTCTCCGGGCCCACCTTTCGACTCCTATGATTAAGAGGCAATGACTCCCCCCACCCCTGATCCCGCCACCTGAGTTTTGGGGTGTGTGACCCAGTCCTGAATTGGGCTGCTGGAGCTGCTCGGGGTGTGAACATGCAGACAATTCTAACCTCGCTGTCGCCAGCGGGGTGCGGTGGGTGGGGTGTCCCCCTCTCGGAGAGTGCCAGGAAAATAATGGGTGCACAAGTCCAGAAATGCTGGGGCGAAGCGGGGTCGCACGCAGGCCTGGAGCTTCCCTCTGCGAGGGAGGCGCGCCGGGGCCCGGGGCAAGCATCCAGGAGCTGAGAGCGCCGGCCGGGCCGGGCCGGGACGGGCACAGGGGATGACGGAGCCGGGGACCGGCGCGCGTGGGCACCGGACGGGCGGGCACGGGGACGGAGGAGGGGCCCGGGGTGGGGCTTGGCCAAGAGCACAGGCAGGCAAGACTTGAAAAGGGCCTTGACCCTCACGCGCGGATGCCACCGGCGGTGCCACGGCGAGTCGCAGCGGGGCGACCTCGGGAGGCCAAGGGGCTCTGCGCAGAGGCACCCACCCTCGCCACCATGTGCGAGTTGTACAGCAAGCAGGACACCCTGGCTCTGAGGAAGAAGCACATCGGGTAAGGAAGGCGCGAGCTGGCGCTGGGGCGCAGGGCCCGGACGCGCCAGAGCACCTGTGGCCGCCCCAGCCCGCGCGCGCCCCGGGCAGCTCTTGGTCCCAGCCGGAGCGCACCCCCCGCGCCCACCCCGGTCCGAGCGCGGGCTCCTCTGGCTGCGGGGGTCCCGCGGGGGTCCCGGGGCGCCCCAGACCGGAGAGAAGCGCGGGCGGGCGAGCAGCCGGCCGCAAATGCCAACTCGGACCGCGCAGGTTACAGGCGGAGAGGCCAGAAGAAGGAGTCGGTTCCCGGGAGGTAACTCGGGCCACCTCCAAACTGCCCCCAACCAGAAGCTCAGAGATGTTACGGGGAAGCTGGAACCCTCTGTTTGGCTTAAAAATGAGCCTTTCTTCTTGCATGCGAGGGTCAGAGGGAAAAGGGCTGCTTATCTTCCAAACGCTTGCCTCCTTGGGATTTTATTTCTTTATAAGTTCTATTTAACTGGACAACTGTGGTTTATAAAGTTTTTGGTAGTTGAGGTTTAGGTGTGTATTTTAGGAACAATCCCACCACCACTATTAGCTCCAATTACCAGTGCACCCACATGCCCTCATCCCCCTTCTCTCTTCTCCTCCCCACTACCGTTCTGCCACCTTGATAGCCCATTACAAAGTTCAGTGGCTGCAGCTTCGATCTCATATTTTGTTTTGTTTTGCTTTAACGTTGTTGTTGTTGCGTCTGCTGTGGATCATAACTATCCCACTCGCTCACATGCCCAATATAACTGAAGCCCAGACCCGTTTCCCCATTACTTCCCTTTCTCATCTTCCTTTCCATTTTGGTTTCTTTCCTTCTCCCTAAACTCCGGGGTTAAAGATGATCTAGGCATCTCGATTTACTACACGCATTACACTTCGTCTTTCAGTTATTCTGTATACCGCTGATAAGTGAGCTCAACCTGCATTTGTCTTTCCTCTTCTAGCTTCCTTCATTCTACATGATCACTTAGTTCCATCCAGGTTGCAGCAAATCGCATGATTTCATCTTTCATTGCAGCTGAGCAGTATTCCATTCCATACATAAAACAGCTTCTTGATCTCTTCATCTCTGGTTGGACGCGTAGGTTGATTCCATATCTTAGCAGTTGTACCAAGCGCAGTAGTGGATAACTTCATTTGGGCTTTTATTTTGGATTCTTAGCAAAAGCTAAGAATGGAGGACCAGAAAGGTTATTTAATGAGTCGCATATGGGGCCAGGCGAGCACCAAACTGGGAGTATCCCCTGAGCACCTCTGGGTGTGGCCCCAAATAAAAACAACAAAAACAAGTTAAGAATGCAATCCATTCTTGTTTCTCCCTTGTCACCAACAACTTGACGATGTTCTGGAGTGCGCATGGTTAAGCTAGTTCCAAGCTCCTGTCCTAGATTCGTGTCCAGTTACCTGTATGACCTCTGTCCAAATACTTCAATTTCCTCTTCTAGGAAAGTAGGAATAACATTCTGCTTACCAGGACTGAACAAACTAGATTAGTGAGATGTGGATTGTATTTATTTATTTTGTTTTGGTTTGGTTTGATTTGGTTTACTTGTGAAAAGCCTAGTAATGTTCAGGGTTTTCTCCTGGCTCCTGGCTATGTTCAGGAATCATTCCTGGTGGACTTGGAGGAAGTATAGAGAATGTCCAAGATTGAACCCTGGATAACTGTGTCCAAGACAAGCGCCCAGGTCATATACTACCACTCTGGCCTGAGAAGTGGCTTTTAAAGAGTGCATGTGAGGCCCTGAGTCCTGGGGAAATCAAATCTTACCTGAAACTAAACAGGCACTGCAGAGTCACTGCAGATCAGAATTGGAAAGAATCCACCAATTTACATAAAGGAGAGAATATCTAGTGGCTGCATTTCTCAAGCCCCACCCTCAAGGTAATGATTTAGTTTGGACTGTGTGATGTGGTGGATCTTACTAGAATTCCTGGATGCAGAGCCTGTGTTCAGCCATGGGAGCTGTCTCCCAGGCCATCAACCCTGGAGCTTTCCAGAAGAGTTGGGAAATCAAGTAGAACCCCATCTCAGGACCGCAATGCCAGAACCCCCTTCCCAATCCCCTTTTCCTAATCACGCCTTCTGTTAGTTTTCAATTCGGATGGGTAGAGTTCACCGTCACACCAGTGACTTGTAGCTAAGCAGAACATATAGATACTGAGAGGAAGACAGCTGTGGATTGATTCAAGAACTTTCCTAAAGTCTAAGAAGACAGAAAATTCCTTAACAGGAGGCAGAATATTACTATAACAGAAAAGGCATTTGCTTTGCATGTGATTGACCTGGGTTTGATCCTCAGCATCCCATATGGTCCCCTTGAGCACTTCAAGGAGAGATTCCTGAGCACAAAACCAGGTGTAAGCCCTGAGCACCACTGAGTGTGGCCCAAAATCCAAAAACAAATAAACAAAAAAATTCCTTAAGCTAAGGTGATATCTAGCATTTATACAGCCAGCATCTTATTTATTTAATTTTGGGATTGGGGCCATACCCACTGTTGCTCAGGGCTTACTCCTGGTTTTGTGCTCAGGGATCACTCCTGAGTGGCTCAGTGATCAAACCCAAGTTGGCTATGTACAAGGCATTGTACTATTACTGCCTGTTGTACTATTACTCCAGTCCCAACAGCCACCATTTTAAACAGAAGTTTTCTTTTAATTTTAACTTTTTGTTGTTGTTGTTGTTGTTGTTTTTTGGGCCACACCCATTTGATGCTCAGGGGTTACTCCTGGGTAAGCACTCAGAAATTTCCCCTGGCTTGGGGGGATTATATGGGATTCCGGGGGATCGAACCGTGGTTCTTCCTTGGCTAGCGCTTGCAAGGCAGACACCTTACCTCTAGCGCCACCTCGCCAGCCCCTAATTTTAGCTTCTTATGTGTAAGTCAACAGCTTAACTTGAGTCAAATTCTCATTAAATATTAGTTTAGGGCAGAGAGATCATCCAGGGGTTAAAGTACTTTTCTTGCACCGATGGACCCAGATTCAATCTCTGACAGTATGTTCTGAGCAGGAGTGATCCTTGAGCACAGGGCAGGAGTAAACCCTGAGCACCTGTTATGACCCCAAACTCCTTACTTATTAGTTTAATTATTTGTTAAATTTCAGCTTGCCAACTCAAAAAACAATACATTCCATTCTAGTTCCTAAATTTCTACAGAACTAAAGCAAGATTCTCAGTGACTTTCTTGTATTGCTAAAATGCATACTCCATTCATCCCTTAACCAAAACTACAGTTGACTTTCTACTATGCTCAAAAGAGTGGATTAAGGGTTAGAAGAAGAAGCAGATTTGAAAATCAGGGGTGCTTGCCTTGCATCCAGCTGACCTGGGTTGGATCCCTAGCACTATATCGTTCCCTGAGCCCTGCCATAGTGATTCTTAAGCAAAGAGCCAGGAGTAATTCCTGAGGACAGAGCCAAGAAGAATTTGGGTGGCCTCCACCCCAAAAGCAATAGGCTGAAACTTTTGCTACATGACAAGTACCACTCGAAAGACATGAAAGTTATTGCCCCTAAAATATCTACAGTAGGTTCAGAGAGATAGTACAGTGAGGAGGGAACATGTCTGGCATATAGGGGCCCATGTTTAATACTACAACACATATCATACCCCCAAGCACTGCCAGGAATGATCCTTGGACACAGAAATAGGCATGAGTTCAGAGCATGACATGATGAAGTGGGACCCCAAAACCAAACCAAATTTAAAAATCCCTGATTGTGTCACACTAAATTATTTGGGTTTTTGGGGGGAGAGGGTTCTTTTTTTGTTGTTTGGTTTTGGTTTTGGTTTTCGGGTCACACCCGGAGGCACTCAGGGATTACTCCTGGCTCTGTGCTCAGAAATCGCTCCTGGCAGGTTCAGGGGACCATATGGGATGCCAGGATTCGAACCATATTTGTCCTGAATTGGCTGCATGTAAGGCAAACGCCTTACTGCTGTGCTATCTCTCTGGCCCCACACACTAAATTATTTGTATTTAGTTCTAGTGCTTGCCTTTCTTTACAAATTAGATTAAAGGGGACTAGACTGCACAAGAAATCACTCTCTTGAACTCTCAGAAGAATTTCTACTCAAATCTGATTCGCATGTCTGAATCCCTGTTTGAATTCTAGTACCTCAAGAAAAACTCTAATTCTAGTCTCCTTGCTCATGAAACTAAATTAGATTTGGTGGTTTGTTCTTTTTTTTTTTTTTTTTTTTTTTTTTTTTTTTTTTTTTTTTTTTTTTTTTTTGGTTTTTGGGCCACACCCGGCGGTGCTCAGGGGTTCCTCCTGGCTGTCTGCTCAGAAATAGCTCCTGGCAGGCACGGGGGACCATATGGGACACCGGGATTCGAACCAACCACCTTTGGTCCTGGATCGGCTGCTTGCAAGGCAAACACTGCTGTGCTATCTCTCCGGGCCCGGTTTGTTCTTTTTTGTTGTTCTGAGCCACACCTAATAATACTCTGGATTTATTCCTGGATTATTCTGCGCTCAGGAATTACAATACTTGGCAAGTGCTCAGGGATATGGCATGAGAGGGGAAAAAATCCTACCCACTGTACTATCTCTCCAGCTTGAAATTAGTTTCTTAGGCCTCCATTTCCTCATTTATAAAGATGAGAGCGATGGGGCAGGAGATATAGTACAGTGTGTAAGATGTTTGCCTTGCATGTAGCCTATTCAGGTTTGATCCATGACATCCTATCAGGGGTGGTGAACAGGTTCAACACAAAGAGCCAAAATTTTAAACTGTGAGAGTCAGAGAGCCACGCCACGCAATGACCTTCCAAAACAGACAAACACTCACATAAAAGTATATAATTTTAACAATAATGTATTAAACACATATTGCATTTTGCCATTTTGAGTGAGGGTAAAAATCCTGTTTGCCACCCCTGTCTTATATGGTTCCCTGAATCTTACCACAAGTAAGTAATTCTTTTTTTTTTTTTTTTTTACCACAAGTAATTCTTAAACATAGAGCCAGGAGTAAACCCTGAGCACCCTAGGTATTGGCAGCCCTGCAAAAAAAAAAAAAAATGTGATAATAACTCCTATTTCATGTGGGAGGATTAAATGAGACAATAAAACATTGCTTGTAATATATGACTGTTCTGATGCATAACAAACCTCCTGCAAAACAGGTGTTTTTTGGTTTGTCTTGATTTTTTCCTCCTGGTAGAACAAGATTTTTCAAAAGGAAAAAGGCTGTTCTCTATAATTAGAGTTGTTTGAATTGCCCCATGTGCCTGCAGAGTTGTCAAGCCATGGCTCATTTAATAGAAAAAAACCTGGCATCAGAAATGTGGGCAGCGTCAGGAATAGCAAGTGCAGGTGCATATTTCAGGTAGGAAAATATGTGCCAAGGTTTTTTTTTTTCCCTTCCTTTAGGTGCTTGTCCCTTCGCACCAGACTGTAAATCTACTCCCTGCGAAGAAAATGTCCTTGACCAAACCTCACGATTCCTTGCTTTCTTTCTAGGCCATCATGCACACTTTTCTTCGCTGAGGACCCCCTGAAAATCGTGCGTGCTCATAGGCAGTACATGTTTGATGAGAAGGGCGAGCAGTACCTGGATTGCATCAATAATGTGTCCCACGGTACCTGTCTCTTCCCCACTGTGCCTTATGGATGGGGGAGGGTCCATGGAGGAAGGAGAAATTTGTCCCAGTATCTGACAGCTGCAGCTTTTCAAGTCCAGCAGAGCTGGTTGTCCAGTAGGGGAGAAGCTGCAGAAAAGTGTGGGAAGAAAAGAAAAGGGATGTGTTTTGGTGGTTGTGTTTTGTTTTTCTTCTTGCTTCAAAGCCCTCCCTTTGGCTGGCCAGGCATTGAGAGTTGTCATTCATTCTGCGGGCCTTTGTCTTCTGCATTTATTTTTTCAGTGGGACACTGTCACCCAGAAGTGGTCCAGGCTGCCCTGAAACAAATGGAAATGCTCAACACCAATTCGCGGTTCCTCCACGACAACATGGTTGAGTATGCCAAGCGCCTCTTGGCCATGCTGCCTGAAAAGCTCTCTGTTTGCTATTTTACCAATTCTGGGTAAGTCTCCTGCTTTCTCACTGCCCCCAGTCCCACCCCTATGCTCACAAGGAGCCTCTTTCTGACTGGGAGAGTGTGGTTGTCTGAAAGAAGTGTCCCTGAGGCTGCAGGGTGTTAAACCATAAGCTTGACGGAAATGATACTGGACAGCAGGCTCTAGGGCTTTGGAGCCTAGCCCATAACTGTATTCGGATGACAAAGAGGTGAGGGTCACACAGTTTCATTCCTGTGGCTTCCTTAGTGAGAGATGGGGAAAGAAGATACCTAATGGCTAGTTGTATATTCCTCAAGAAAAATGACCAAACTTTGGTCAGCTAAGAAGACCTAAGCTGGGGGCCAGTAGATAGCACAGCGGCATTTGCCTTGCAAGCAGCCGATCCAGGACCAAAGGTGGTTGGTTCGAATCCCGGTGTCCCATAGGGTCCCCCGTGCCTGCCAGGAGCTATTTCTGAGCAGACAACCAGGAGGAACCCCTGAGCAATGCTGGGTGTGGCCCCAAAACCAAAAAAAAAAAAAAAAAAAAGAAGACCTAAGCTGGCATCTTTTGGGGCAGTTCATAAAGTAACTAAAGGATCAGTGGAAGATGGGGCCAAGTAATAGCACAATGGGGAGAGTGCTGGTCTTGCATGTGACCAATTCGATTCCATCCCTCTATGATCCCCTACACTGCCAGGAGTGATTCTGAGAACAAAACCAGGAACACTGCAAGTGCTTGTCTGCTATACTATCTATCTCTCCACCTTCTTTTTCTAGTATGATATTTTAAAAGCATATTTTATCTAGAGAATCATTTTTCATTTTTTTCTTGGTTAAAAAAAAAATCAAGACACTGTGTCAGGGGCCAGAGAGATAGCACGGAGATACGGCGTTTCCCTTTCATGCAGAAGGACCGGGGTTTGAATCCCAGCATTCCATAGGGTTCCCTGTGCCTGCCAGGGGCAATTTCTGAGCATAGAGCCAGGAGTAACCCTTGAGCACTGCCAGGTGTGATCCTCCCTCTCAAAAAAAGACACTGTGTCAAAAAGGATTCTTGCGTTCCATAAATGAAACAATACCTAGTTTTCACTCATAAAGAATCCAGTACAGGAGCTGGAGTGATAACACAGGGAGGAGGGTGTTTGTCTTGCATGCAGCTGACTGGAGTTCAATTACTGGCAGCCCATATAGTCCTCCACACCTGCCAGGAGTGATTCATGAGTATAGAGCCAAGAGTAGCCACTGAGCACTTAAAAAAAAAAATCCAGTACAATCCTAAAACGCATCATCATCAGAGATGAGAGAGCCAGAAAGTACAAAGAATTTTTACTTTCCAGATTTCTTTAGAAGGGGTCACACCCAGAAATGGGCTTATTCCTGGCTCTGCACTCAGGCACCATTCCTGGCAGGGTTTGGAGAACCTTATGCAATACCAGTCAGGAAACTGGGGACCGCAGTAGGCAATGCAGTGACTAACATGCTATACTATCTCAAGGGCTCCTGCAAACACACCTGGGGTGAAATTGGCTTCATTTGAAGGCTGCCCTGCATATTCAGCACAACTAAAACTTGCTGGATTTACTTCTCCTTTCTGAGCCTGTTTCCTTATCTTTACAACGGAGATGGGCATAGTAGCCTATCCCAGTAGATACAAGAAAAAAAAATACAAGGAAAGCATTTAGTCTGCCGTCTGGCAGGTGATTTTCTGCTCTGTGTCTAGGCACTGTTATTAGACTCTCTGGCCCAGATAGAAAGTTCTGAACATCTTATTAATAAAGCCCTCCCCCAAGGTTGGGTCAGTACAGCACAGCTAAAGGGTCTGCATTCATTTAGTTGAGGCCAGGCTGCCTGAGAAAGCAGGTTTCTTCATGCCCCCTAACTCAGTCAGCTAATGCTGGGGCTCCCCTGAGCTTGTGTGAGACAGCAGAGTGACCTACATTTGTCTTGGGTTCTCTGTGCCCCTCATTCTTTCTTGCAGCACTTGGGGGTTTGTGGGAATGGGGGGGGGGCAGCTGGAAGGAAAGGAGCGAGATTGTGAACAAGACCAGAAGAAGAGAACAGGTGCCAACCGACTCCTGCCACATTTCTGATCATGGGACCTTCTGGCATTTGTAATTAATGTTTTAAAATATTTTGAAAAAGCACTTGTGATACTATCTCTTCTCTATCATCTGAATAGATCTGAAGCCAATGACTTAGCATTACGTCTGGCTCGGCAGTTCAGAGGCCACCAAGACATCATCACTCTTGACCAGTAAGTCCTGGAACAGAAAGTTCCACAGAGGGCCTGGTAAGGAGCTCAGAGGGCTGGGATGTCAGCATGGCAGGCAGGAACTCCAGTTGGATCCCGCAAGGTCTGACTACCCTAAAATCAAATAAAAGGCAAAGAAGATTCAGGTAATCACTCTCTGGGCTGAATTCATGGTTTGCATGCAAGAAGTCCAGGCTCAATTTCTGGCATCTCGGGGTCCCTCACACATCACCAGGAGTCATCTTGAGCACAACAACAAAATAAAAAAAAAACTGTTTAGAAAGGCAGAGAGAGAGAGAGAGAGAGAGAGAGAGAGAGAGAGAGAGAGAGAGAGAGAGAGAGAGAGAGATACAGAGAGAGGGAGAGAAGAGGGAAGGGGAGAGAGATAGAAGGAAAATATCTGCTATTGGGCAAAGAGCATGAAGAAATTGATGGCAGGAAATGTGCATTGATGAAGGGTGTTGAACATTGTATGACTGAAACTCAAACATCAACAACTTTGTGACTCTGTACCTCACAGTGATTAAAGAATTGATTTAAAATGTTTAGAGACAAGATTGCATCAGATAGGCCCATCCACTCAGGCTCACATCCTCAGCATCAAGGTGCTCTGGCCTGTTGTACCATCTTCTGAGATTCTCAGGGAATAATACCAGAAACAGGATTGATAGATCATTGGGGCTGATAAACCTCATTACATCAGCCCTCAGAAGGCTCACGTGTGCCTCACGTTCCCATTTTCTCATATCCACTCAAACCTCACAACCTCCTGCTTTCTGCTCTTTTGGAGAGGCACACCTAGTGGTACTCAGGGCATCTCTGTGCTCAGGAGTTGCTCCTGGCATTCTCAAGGACCATGTGCTGCTGGCTGTGCATGCAAGGCAAGTGCTGTAATCCCTTGACAATCTCTCCAGTTCCTTTATGACTTTTACTAGGCATCAAATGACATCAGTGTTCAAATTTATGAGATTATCGCTTTGTATAGTGATTAGTGTTAATGATTTCTCTCCTAATAATTGCCTTTACATTTTTGGGGCTTTTTATTTGGGGGATTCCCCAAAATGCCCATGTATCTCATGAGTCCCACCAGTGTGGCCAAATATAAAATAAAATCTCTCCGTTAGGGGTTGGAGTGATAACACAGTGGTAAGGTGTTTGCCTTGAACACATGACCAACCTGGGACAGACATGGGTTCAATCCTGGCATCCCATATGGTCCTCAAACCTGCCAGGAGCAATTTCTGAGTGCAGAGCTAGGAGTAACCCCTGAGCGCTAGCGGATATGGCCCCCCCCAAAAAACCGTCCATTAATTTGTACCTGAATATCCGTATTTTCACTTTTCATGGAGCTATGGGAAGTAATTTTTTTTCATATCTAAATAACATAACTGAGTTGATCTAATATCCAAAGAATTACATTTTATTTCTGCTAAAAAAAAAATGGTCATGACCCAAAAGAGCTTAAAGGGATGAAGCACATTCTTTGATTGTAGGAGGCCAAATTTGAGCGTCTACCCTGCGTGTACCTCAAACTGAGCAGAAACCCCCAAGCACCAAACCAAAAGTGGCCCAAAAGCAAACACACAAAAGATAAATTGTGATAATACATGAAAGGAGAGTTGGACATATTATATGGCCAGTCTCTTTGTTTTCTTATTTAAATGTTTTATATTTTTATATACTTTATTGAAGTACCTTTGTTTACAAATTTGTTCCTGGCCTTCAATGTTTCAAACCCAATCCAACCACCAGTGTAACATCTACCTCATTGCCCCAAGCTTCCACTCATTCCCAAGCCTGCTCTCTTGGCAGGCACAGTTTACTATATATTTCTTGTTACAACTAAATAGTAATGGGGCCAGAGCAATAGCACAAGTAGGGCCTTTGCCTCGGACATGACCAACCCATGTTAGATCCCCAACATCCCATATGGTCCCCTAAGCCTGCCAGGAGTAATTTTTTTAAATGTATTTTATTTATACCATTCTGATTTTCAAAGTTCTTCATAGTTTGGTTTCAGACATACAATGACTCAGGGACAATCCCACCACCAGTATCTTCTCCCTCCACCATGTTCTCAGAGTGTACCCCAGTATAGCAGGCCCATTTATAGTTCATATTGTTAAGAGTTTGAGTATCTTGAGTCCATTGTTGTTAACTTTGGCTTGGATATTTAGTTCTCTCCTTTTTTTTTACCTCCACCAATGGACTTGAGACCACTTGACTCCTGGCCCCCATCCTTTCATATTTTCATTTTTCTCCTCCACTCAGATTATGTTCTTCTTCTCACTATAATTGGGGGCCAAAGGTGTTTGAGACAGCTCCCATTTAGACCATTGTATTTCTTCATGGAGTTATTCTAAATACCACATATAAGTGATATCATTCTGTATTTATCCTTGTTCGTCTGTCTTATTTTATTTAACATAATATCTTTTTTCCATGTTGCTGCAAATTGCATGATTGCATCATTCCTTGCAACTATGTAGTATTCTGTTATAAACATGTACCATATCTTCATGATCCACTCATGTTGTTGGCCATTTAGGTTGATTCCCAGTCTTAGCTATTGTACTGAGTGCCGCAATGAATATCTGTGTATATGAATCCTTTTGGATGAATGTTTGTGTTTTTTTTGTCCTGGGAATAGGTACCCAAAAGCAAGAGTGCTGAGTCATATGGCAGCTCAGTTTTGAGTTTAGTGACTCAAATACTGTGACTCCCATTGGGACTGGATCAGGAAGCATTCCCACAGGCAGTGGATGAGAGTTCCTTTCTTACCACTGTCCCCCCAGGAATAACCTTTTAGTGCCACTGGGTATAGCCCAAAAACAAAAACAAACAAAAAACTTCAATAGCAAAAAATTTGTGAAAATTACTCTTTCTCACCGTGGGGTCATTAAGTCATTGCCCGAAAACTTACTAAGCTGTTTTGTACTAGTTGTGCCTTTTATAGTGTGTTTGTGTGTGTGTGTGTGTGTGTGTGTGTGTTTGAGCTTAGATACTACTATTCTGTTTTGACATCTAATTTGATGTGTTCCTATTGGGGTAGGGGTATTGAGGAATTTCGAGGTGTCCTATGGTTGGATATGCAGCTGCAGGCTTCAGGAATTCCAGCATCTCTGGAGCTGAACTGATGAGCTGACATGGGGTGGCTGTGGGACATGGCTATGGCTGCTGGAGCTTCTGGAAGTACAGAGGGGCAAGGGGAGGCTGCCTGATGGGGCCAGACTCACTATGAAAATTTAGGTTAATTAAATCTGACACCGGTGTTGGAGGATATGAAAAAGTACTTTTTTCATAGACTAGTCTAAGACTTTCTTTTTGTCTCTACTTTATGTAATTCTTGTTGCTCTTCTTTCTCTTTACAGTGCTTACCATGGTCACCTAACATCTTTAATTGAAATTAGCCCATACAAATTTCGGAAGGGCAAAGATACCAAGAAGGAATTTGTGCATGTGGTAAGTATATGAGAATCCAAACATCAGATGATGCTTGAGGGGTAGTACAGTGGAGAGGGCATTTTGCCTTGTATGTGGCCTGTTCCACTCCCCAACATCCTGTATGTTTCCCCGGGACTGCCAGGAGCAATTTCTGAGTGCTGAGTCAGGAGTAACCTCTGAGTGCCACCAGGTCACACACACACACACACACACACACACATCGCACCACCACCACCACCACCCCTCACAATAACAACAACAAAACCAAAAGCAAAAAGATTCATAAATAAAAATTTTTATTCCTAGAAGAGAGGTTCATGATAATTCAGTCCATTTCATTCATTGAAATGAAACCATGGTAGAGAACAAACTGGGGTCCTCAAACTTTTTAAACAGGGGGCCAGTTCACTGTCCTTCAGACTGTTGGAGGGCCAGATTATAGTAAAAAACAAAAATTATGAACAAATTTCTATGCACACTGCATATATCTTATTTAGAAGTGAAGAAACAAAATGGGAATAAATACAATATGTGGCCCGCGGGCCATAGTTTGAAGACCATTGAATTCTAGAGGAATTTGTACCACTAGTTCAAGAACTAGATGACAGGGGGCCAGAGAGATAACATGGAGGTAGGGTGTTTACCTTGCATGCAGATGGTCAGTGGTTTGAATCCCGGCATCCCATATGGTCCCCCGAGCCTGCCAGGAGCGATTTCTGAGCATAAAGCCAGGAGTAACCCCTGAGCGCTGCCAGGTGTGACCCAAAAACTAAAAAAAAAAAAAAAAAAAAAAAGAACTAGATGACAGGTTGAGGTTTTAATCCATCACTGTTCCCACCTTGTCTTGCACTTCATCTTTGATTACTTTTCCTATTGCTAATATCAACTCAGTTGAGCATTGAATGAAGTATGTCTAACTGCCTAGAAATTAAGTTAGTCTAAGTGAAATTATTGCATAAATTTATTAATTGCAGAAACTGTTCAAGTTGTAAATTGTAAAGGTGGATTGGTATGTTTTTATTAGGGAATGGTAGACTATTATTATTATTATTACTATTTTGGTTCTGGGGCCACACCTAGAGGTATTCAAAAATTACTCCTGGCTCTACACTCAGGGGTCACTACTCAGAAATCACTCCTGGGTGGCCCAGGGGACCATCTAGAATGCCCAGGAGATAACCTGGGTTGGCTGTACACTAAGTAAGCAGTCTATACTATCTGTACAATCATTCTGACCCCTGGTAGACCTTTTTTTCCTATGGTTCTGTGGTTTGAACCCAAGGGCCTCTCACACTCATTAGGCAAGTACTCTACTGGCTGAGGCACATCTCATTCTCTAAAGAAAGGCTGCTGGCCTGGCCTCAGGATACAAGCTGAAACACACACACACACACACACACACACACACACACACACACACACACACACACACACACACCATATATACACATTCAAAGACTACTAGATAGTGCTACAACATTCCTCTAGCCACAATGATTCTAGTTTGTCAGATCCTCGGTAAGTAGTGCTTTCTTTTCAATAGAGAAATAGTAATATAGGGACAGAGAAATAGCTCAATAGGCTGGAGTGCTTTGCAGGCAGGCGGCCTGGACTGAGTCCCTGGCACTGCATGATCCCTGGGCACTAAGCTGACATGGCCCCAAAGCAAACAAAACAAAGAAAGAAATATTAATATTGTGTCCCTTCATTGAATATTTAAAAGAGTGATTGTATTGCTAATTTGAATTTGAATTTAGAAGGTCTGAGCATACAAAGATTGTAGTTCCAGCAGAATTCAGCATCGTGAAAATAAAGAGCAAACCCTGAGTCACTCCCAAAGGTTGCCAACAAAGAGATAAATCCTGTGTCCTCTGGCGTTTTCAGGCAGCAACTCCTGATACATACAGAGGGAAGTACAGAGAAGACCACGCAGATCCTGCTAGTGCCTACGCAGATGAAGTGCGGAAAATCATCGAGGAGGCTCATCGGGGTGGAAGGAAGGTTTGTGAGTAGAGTTGGGAACATATCTGAGCTTCACAAAATGGATTCGAACTATTGGGAGACAGTGGGGAGGTGGAAGAGATTCTAGCTGAATTCCTTTTATGTTCTCTGAATCTTTTTTTACCTAGTATGTATTGCAAAAGAGTATTATTCTAACTAATATAGAAAACGATTCTCATTTAAAAGGCTGGAGAGAGAGGGGGGGGGGGAGAGAACAACGGGTAGGGTACTTACCTTACACACAGCTGACCCAAATTCAATATCCAATATTCTATATGATCCCCAAACCCCACTAGGAGTGAACCCTGAGCACAGAACCAGGAGTAAGCCCTGAGTATCTCTAAGTATGGCCTCAAAACAAAAGAACTATTGTCCTTTATTCTGGCAATGCAAGCACTTGACCATTTCAGAACTGGTAGCCTTATTCTGGCCTTCCTGATGATGTAGACTCTGTCCAAAGATGTAGGAGATAGGGGATTAAAAAAAGATGATAATTGGAGCCAGAGAGATAACACAGCAGGTAGGGCACTTGCCTTGCATGCAGTTGAACCACATTTGATCCCAAGCATTCTATAGACTCCTCAGCCTGCCAGGAGTATTTTTTGAACACAGAGCCAGAAGTAACCTCTGAGCATCACCAGGAATGGCCCCAAAACCAAAAAATAAAAAAATAAAGATGACGAGACTGCAGAGAAAATTTAACAGGCTTTGATGTGGAGGATCAGGTGGGGGGTGGGTTGGGCAACGAAAATCAGTGCCTTAGTTTTCAGTTTGTCTACAAAGTTGGACTTGTTTCCCATGAACCTTGGGTCCAGTTTCACTCTAAGGCAGATCCAGAGTCCTGTGGATGAGGATTAAGCTTTCAGCTCCCTCCATATCCCCATGACTGTTTAAATAGGAACATGAAGTTCTCACGCATGTGATAGTTATTTGTGTGGACTCTTCATGCAGACTGGCATGTGCTTTGTCTTCCAACTGGCTTAGGCACGACAAAAAGGTAACTGCAGGATTAGGGAAAGGGCTCAAGGGCTGGAGCACATGCTTTGTGTTGGGGAGGGACCAGGTTTATCCCCAGCACCACATGATGTGGTTCCCAGTAGCAGCACCACTCATAGCCCCCCAGAATGAACAAAGTCCTGAGTTGGCTAAACGTGAAATATTTACTTTTTAAAATTCAAATGAAGAAAAGGGGCATTGGGTTGCAGCTCAGGGGTCGCTCCCGGTGGGGCTCAGGGATCTGTATGTGAGGCTGGGGATCAAGCTCACGTCAGCTAGGGACAGCACAAGTGCTTGGCCATATTTGTGTTAATGACTGGAAACTAATTTTCCCACCCTTTTTGTTTGTTTGTTTGGGGCCATACCCAGTAGTGCTCAGGGCTTACTCCTGGCTCTGCACTCAGGAATCACTCCTACTATGGCTCAGAGGATTCTATGGGATTCTGGAGATCAAATCTGGATCTGCCACATGCAAGGCAAACACCCTCCCCACTGTACTAACCCCCCAATTTCTAGTCATTTTTAAAATAATCTGCTCTGCAGAAAACCTCCCTTCTGGGTTTACCAAAGGGCTTCCGAGGGACCTGAGCCCCTTCCCCACACTCTTATGCAGATCGCTGCCTTCATTGCCGAGTCCATGCAGAGCTGCGGAGGACAGGTCATTCCCCCAGTAGGCTACTTCCAGAAGGTGGCAGAGTAAGTATGAGGTTTATGAAGCCTGGGCACCTGTGGTTGATCTGAGGCACTATGACAATTCCTGGGTTGTTTTATTTGGGAGGAGAGGGGGTGTACACTGGGCAGTACTCAGGGGTTATCCTGGCTCTGCACTCAGAAATCACTTCTGGCTGGTTCTAGGGGACCATATAGGATTAGAACCACCATCTGTCCTGGGTCGACTGTGAGCAAGGCAAATACCCTACCACTATGCTATCTATCTGGCCTCAATTTCTGGATTGTTAAAAGACTAATTCCGTGGGGCAGTTAAAATACTCGTTCTACAGGGAGAGTTAACTAATTCCACAGGAGGAGTTAAAATACTAAAGTACTTTCATATCAGTTGGTAAAAAAAAAAAAAATGACTTGGAGACCGGAAAGATAGGATGGAGGTAAGGCGTTTGCCTTCCATGTAGAAGGATGGTAGTTTGAATCCCGGCATGCCATATGGTCCCTCGTGCCTGCCAGGGGCAATTTCTAAGAGTAGAGCCAGGAGTAACCCCTGAGTGCTGCCAGGTGTGACCCAAAAACCAAAAACCAAAAAAAAAAAAAAAAAAAAAAAAAGAATGATTTGGAGAAATAATAAGATAATACAGATGTTTGCTTTGCAAGTGGCCGGTTCTATTTTGATTTTTGGCACCATGTTTGATCCCCCCAGCTCTACCAGTAAAGTCTAACCATGCCAAAAGATAAAACAAAGCCCCACCCCACCCCCCAAAAAAAAACCCACTATGTCGTCTCACACACATTCACTTCACACACATACAACTTGAGGTCCAGCAATTAAAAGGTTTGCATATGGGGCCACTAAAACCTGAGGATTCTGCTCTCATCCATCCCATCCCCATTATTATCTCTAATTGCTGAGCCCCAAACTTTCTTCATTAACACAAATTTGAAGTTTAGCTCCACCAAAAACAACTGTTCTGTCCCTTACTCTATTCCCACTTCAAACTACTATGGCTTTCTTTTTTTTTTTTTTTTTGAGGGGGGGGCTGGGTTTTGGGCCACACCCAGTGACGCTCAGGGGCTACTCCTGGCTATGCGCTCAGAAATCGCTCCTGGCTTGGAGGACCATATTGGACATCAGGGGATCAAACCATTGTCAGTCCTAGGTTAGCATGTGCAAGGCAGATGCCCTACCTCTTGTACTTTCTTGAGTGCAAGAACACAAACAGAGTCAATTCTGTTTGATCTGGACATTAGATTATTCTCTTTGGAAGCCATGGATGTCACTGAGCAGTGGAGTCCTTTCCCCAGAAGTGACAGACCACAGATAACATACAACTCCTGCATTGACTCGTCCCTCTGGGCAGATGTGGGCATTCATCACCTCTAAGCATTGACTCTTCTTTTGCTTTGCAGACATGTTCGTGCCGCTGGGGGTGTATTTATAGCAGATGAAGTCCAGGTGGGTTTTGGCCGAGTTGGAAGACACTTCTGGAGCTTCCAAATGCATGGTGAAGACTTTGTCCCAGACATTGTCACCATGGGAAAGCCAATGGGCAATGGACACCCAATAGCATGCGTGGTCACAACCAAAGAAATCGCTGAAGCCTTCTGCAGTTCGGGAGTGGAGTATTTCAATACGGTGAATCCTAGAATCCAACATGAATGTCTAGAGGGGAAAATAATGTTCTCAAAAATAATTTTTTGGCCTGACTCTGCACCTAGAAATTATTCCTGACAGGCTTGGGGGACATGTGGGATGCTGGGGATCAAACCTTGATAAGCCACATGCAACCTTAAGCCCTGTTCTCACACTTCTTGACTGTGTAGAAAAGACTAAGACTTATATGGCCCAAGAGATGGTACAGGGGTTAAAAACACTTGCCTTGGGGCTGGAGTGGTGGCGAAGTGGTATGGTGTTTGCCTTGCACGCAGCTGACCTAGGACGAACTATGGTTTGATCCCCCTGCATGCCATATGGTCCCCCAAGCTAGGAGCGATTTCTGAGCATATAGCCAGGAGTAACCCCTGAGTGTCACTGGGTGTGGACCCCCCCCCCCAAAAAAAAAAAAAACTGAGCCAGGTATGACCAACATTGGTCTGCTTGTAATTTTTATTTTCTGTGACTTTCCTGGTGGATTTTTTTTTTACCAAAGTGCTGGGCACAATTGTCTTTTTCTTTTTTTCAACCACCTTAGTGCCAGAGATCGATTCCCCGCCACCACCACACACATATGCAAGTCATATCCTGGGCCCATTATCATCTCTTCATCCCTTAAAATGCTCTTCTTAGTTGTTCTATTGACAAATGATGATTCTGCTAATCTCTTAGGGTTATGATGTTCTATTAAAAGGTAATAAATAAAATTTACATCCCATATAGTCCTTTAAGCCAGAAGCTTTAAAAAGATGGGGAGGAGAACTGGGGGCATTGGTGGCAGGAAAGTTGAATAAACTATTATAGTTTGTGCAATATGCATAATAGGAAGGAAATAATTAAAACTAAGAATCAGATCTAAAGAATAAATTATTTGGAGATAATACCCTTGCTTAGCAATTTTCATATAAGAGCAAAAACTTGTATTTCCCTACACTGAACCACAGTCTGAAATTTTTATTGTTTGGGTAACCCAGTAAATTCCCTGATAGCCTAGCCAATTATATAGGAAGAAAAATATGATTTGGGCTGAAGATTTACTCATTCCTGAATAAATAACATTATGTGATAGTCTAAATCTAAGTCAGTAGCACCACAGAGAAAATTTAAGGGTGTACCTTCAATTATTTATGTATGAATTAAAGCTTTCATGGCTGAAGAAGATTCACTCATTCAACATTTCTGGTGTCTCTTTTTTGTCATTCTTTGTGAAGTATGGAGGAAACCCAGTGTCTTTGGCCGTTGGTCTGGCTGTGCTGGATGTCATTGAGAAAGAGGACCTCCAAGGAAATGCTACACGGGTCGGGAACTATCTCCTGGAGTTACTGAAGGAACAGAAAGCAAAACACCCTCTGATCGGAGACATAAGGTTATCATAAAACTGTCTTGTTATGTTTCCAAATGAAGATCAAGTTCTCTCTATTTGTGTGTGTATTGTGTGTGTGTGCATTTGTTTTTGTTTTGGGGCCATACCTGGTGATGCTCAGGGGTTACTCCTGGCTCTGTGCTCAGAAATCACTCCTGGCAGGCTCAGGGGACCATATGGATGCCAGTGATTGAACCCATGTTCGTCCAGAGTTGGACGCTTGCAAGGCAAACTCCCTACCACTGTGCTATCACACTGGCCCCTTCAGTTCTTCTCTTAACTTACAAGTTTCAAAAGTCCATAAGATTCAGCATAGAAAACAAAACCTTTTGTGTGGATCACGCATTGAGTGTGGATCACACTCAACGGGCTCAGTGTTCACGAGCCACAGGACTAAAGATGAGGGTTGCCTGGCAGTGCTCCGAGACAATGTGGTGTTGGAGATTGAACCTGGGTCTCATACATGCAAAGCACACATGCCCCACCCTCTGTGCTCTTTCCTGGCCACCAAAATTATTCTCTAATCTGAAACCCAGACATTACTACTGCTAATATGGGTTCTATATTTCCTAACTTTTGTTTTTGGTTTTGGTGTTTGGGTCACATCCTGTGATACTCAGGGGTTACTCCTGGCTATGAGCTCAGAAATTGCTCCCGACTTGGGGGCCCATATGGGACGCTGGGGGATCGAACCATGGTCTGTCCCAGGTCAGCCGCATGCAAGCAAACGTCCTACCGTTGCTCCGGCCCCTCCTAACGTTTTTTAACTATGACAATTTCAGGTCCCAAAAGATGAAGTGAAAGTATGTAAAATAACTCCAATTGATCTGTTATAATTATTTTAGATGTGAGGCTGGAGATAATAGTACAGCCAGTAGCACATTTGCTTTGTGCGCAGCAGACCCAGGTTTGAGCCCCAGCATCTGATATGGATCCCTGAGCAACACCGGGTATAATTCCTGAGTACAGAGTCTGGAATAATCCCTGAGCATCACTGATGTGGCTCAAGAACAAAACAAACAAAACCCTACAAAAAGTACTTAAAATGCTATTCCAGAAATGTATTAATTTATCATCAATTGGTATCTCAGAAATTTAATAGCATGGAAAAAATGTTAATTTTGGGGGATCACACTTGACAGCACTCAGGATCTCTGTGTCCAGGGATCAGTCATAGTGGACTTGGGGAACTATAAGGGAGCTGAAGATAGAACTCTGGCTCAACCATGTACAAGGCAAGTACCCTGCCTGCTGAACTATATTCTGTACCTGAAAATGTTTTTTAAGTTTTATTCTCTTACCAATTGGGAGTGGGGGGACTCTAAGTAACAAAAGGTTTCTATATTTGAAACTTGGTTTCCGAAACTAGAAACAGCTATGAGCACTAAGTTGGTCCCTTTTCATCCCAAATCAGCCCCCTTCACGGGCTGGAGAGTCTGGTAAGAGAACACAGTACTAAAGAATGTGTTTGTGAGTTTTCTTTCCTTCGTTCTCCAGGGGCTTGGGACTGTTTATCGGTATTGACTTAGTGAAAGAGCATCAGAGGAGGAGCCCCGCCACTGCCGAAGCCCAGCATGTCATCTACAAGTAAATGCTCCCAGTTTCCACACCTAAGACTGTCTTTCCTCCGATTCTCCAGATGAGGGAAAGCCAAGCCTTGTTTCTCTCAACGTGGTTCTCTGGGCAGGACAGTAATGGCCTTGCACCTCATGGTTCTTTTGTTTGCTTGGTTTGGGGCCAGGTGCAAAGTTCAGGGCTTGCTCCTGACTCTGCACTCAAGAATCACTCCTAGCAGGCTCAGGGGACGGGATGGTCGCTGGGGTCAGCCTCATGCAAATGCCTTCCCCTCTGCGCTATGCTCTGGCCGCAGCTGCATTGTCCTTCCCAGTCTTGGTCTGAATTCCCTCTTGTTCCTGCCTTGACAGGATGAAGGAGAATCGCGTGCTACTCAGTGCTGATGGGCCTCACCGGAACGTGCTTAAAATCAAACCGCCCATGTGCTTCACGGAAGAGAACGCCGCATTCATGGTGGGCCTGCTGGACAGAGTCCTAACAGGTCGGACCCCAGAGGCCTCTCGTCAATGGCCCTTTGTGTCGACCATTCCCTTCCAGCTTGCTCATGGGTGGCTGGGTTTGAGATGACAGCTGGAGGGAGGGAGGGAGGGAGGGAGGGAGGGAGGGAGGGAGGGAGGGAGGGAGGGAGGGATGATGCATCACTGTTCTTGGAGAAAGGGAAAAGAATGCAGTGCGAAAAGAACAGCATGGGCGTGCAGTTAAGTCCAAATGTTTGGGGCCAGGGATGTGGCTCAGTGGTGAAGTCATCTGCCTTGCTTGTGAGAGACCCTGAATTCAATCACAGAAACCACTAAAAAAGAAACATTTTGTATTCATTTTGCACTCATAAATGGCAGATATTATTTATTTATTTATTTTTATTGGTTTTGGTTATACCCAATAATGTTCAGAGTGGTCTGCACTCAGGAATCACTCTTGGCAGACTCAAAGGATCCTATGGATGGCGGGAATGAACCCAGGTTGGGCACATCAAGGCAAATGCCTTAAGTGCAGTGCTATAGCTCCGGCCCAAGTTATACTGGCAGCGTACAGGGCTTGATTTTAATCATTTGTTTTAGCATCATTTGTCTTGTCTGCTTGGGTCTCAGCATCACAGAACCTAGGTAGATATAGCCATGGCCTCCAGTACAAGAAACATTTGAAAGAAAAATGACAGGCTAGAGTTTAACAGTTATTTGGTATTTGATTAATTGTATACTGGACTTCCTGCAGCTAATGAAGATTTGATTTTAGCTTGGGAACCACACCCATGTGGTGCTCAGGGGCTACACTTGGTACAATCAGCTCACTCCTGAAAGTTGTGGGAACGGTGAGGAGCCGGGGTCACACCCAGGGATCCTGTATGCAAAGGATTTTGAGCTAATTCCCTGGCCCACCTTTTGGGGGCTTTTGTTTGTCCTTTAGAATGAGGGCCTGTTACAAGGATTTCTCTTTCCTACCATTATTGTGTAATTAGGCTCATTTATGTTTGTATTGCGATAAATATGGCCATGTGCGTGGCAAGCACCGTCCCTGTGTGCTATGGCTCTGGCCCCTATTCATGACTATTTCTCTTCCTTGCTGTTGCAGAATTAGAAGCTTCCCTGGGAGTCCAAAGTGGCAGTGTGGCCGCTGAGACTGTCAACTGCAAAGCCCAGGTAAAATCTGCTATTTTATTTCTAATCCAAACAAGGGGCAGGATTATAGGCCAAAGTGATAACACAGGAGGCAGGACATTTGCTTTTCATTCAGCCTACCCAGGTTTGATCTTCAGTATCCCATACAGTTCCCTGAACATCACCAGGACTTAGTTCTGAGTACAGAGCCAGGAGTAAGCCCTGAGCACTACTGGGTATGGCTCAAAACAGAAAAAGGGGTAGCAGGATTAGGGACACTTAATGGGGAACATGAGTCTGTCTTTATAAAATTGTCCCAGGGTCTATGCTGGGCCAACTTTGCTGGCTAGGGAGCAAAAATCAAAACCAGAAAACCATTTTTAGATACTCATTTCCATAGCAAAAAAAATTGTTTTAATTTACCTATTTTAGGGGTCTTAGGACAAATAGGACCTCAAATAGACAAGATGCTGCAAATACAGATATCTAATATCCTTCCTATTTGAGGGGGGCCAGTGCCGCCTGGGTTTCCACACCCCACGCTGAAGTCAGCAGAGGTTCAGCAGAGTTTGCGAAGAGCTAAACTCGCCTGCCCGCCCCCAGTAGCCTAGTTTCACCCTCTGATGGGCTGCCAGCCTGGCTCTGCCTGGGGTGTGAGAACGGATGGGCAAGCTCTAGGCCCGGAAAGCAGACAGATCAGACAATTGCCCAGAGGCTTGGTTGCATAATTTGTTGTTTGTGACTTCAGTCCTTCAAGGAACACTGAGTGCCCAGTGGTGCCCGTGGTCAGCAAAGTCCTCTCCGGATTTAAAAATGCAGCCCCACAGAGGGGAGCAAATCATTCACTTAAGGGAAGTGCTCTGGCCCAGGGACAGTACTTGAAACCAGCTCTTGAAGGAGTTAAGAGTAGCTTCCTCATTTAGGACCCAATCCCAGCTGGAAAGATGGAACCAGTGATGGGCCCCAAAGGGAAAGATGCCACTTTGGCATTCACAAATAAGAGCACACGTTATTGAAGTTTTGTCTTAAAGCTCCTGATTCTGTGTTGGCATCACATTGGAAATGTCTGGGGGAGAAACAGTGGATAATGCTGAGGTGTCAGCTTGCAGAGCCTCACATATTCGGGTGCCCTCCCATGGCCCTATCTTGCAGCCTCCCGCTGCAGCTCACTCAGACTGGCACGGTGACAGCACAAGAGACTCCAAAGAGAATCCCAGCCAGAAGAAAAATGGATTGTGCTCAGATAAACGCTCCATCGTGAGCAAGAGGCTCAAGACATGAGAGAAACACCTGGATTTTTGAGCAAGACAGGGAGGGGGGTGGCAAGAAACCTGTCCCTTCTGATGAGTTGCACCCTTTTAAAGCAGAATTTAAAGGTGTTCATAAAAGCTAAGAGTTCATAGGAAGAAAGCAATGGGTAATAAAACTATGCCAGTGTAATTAGTTTAGTCTCTACCCCGTTAATTTTTTACTGAGATTTCTGAACACACAACATGTTCCTACCAAATCTAAGCTTCCACATAAATATTAAGTTGAAGCTTCTACTTCTCATGTTTAATGTTTAAAATGAGAGGGACAAAGTTCATTCCTTTCCTTAACTTTGAGATTTGTGAGACTTGGTGCCTTGAAGTATGAATTCTTGAATATATATAAGTATATTTATAAATTATGATCAAATAAAAGATGATATAAGCCAAAGACATGTTGCTAGAAGAGTATTTATAAGCGTTTCCTCAACAGAGGAGTTGTGGGAGTTTGGGGCTTGGGTTTTGCAGTTTGATTGCTTTTCTTTTGTTTGGTTTTGAAACCACATCTGCAGCCCTCAGGGCTTCCTCCTGGCTCTATGCTCAGAAATTAATCCTGACAAGCTAGAGGGGACAGATGGGATGCTGGGGATCAAATTTGGGTCAGCTGTGTGCAAGGCAAGAGCCCTACCCACTGTGCTTTTGCTTCAACCCCAGCTTGGTCGGTTTTGAGGTCATACCTCAAAACCACTGGCTCAGTGGTTTTGGCTGCTCAGTGCTCAGCTAGATATTGCTGAGGGGTCCACGAGGTGTATCAAGACACACACTCCACTGAGGCCCCTTGAACTGTCACCCTAGCCCACAGGGCAGAGGGAGAAAAAGCAAAGACATTTAAACTCAACAAATGGGGGTCAGTGAGATAGCATGGAGGAAAGGTGTTTGCCTTGCATGCAGAAGGTCGGTGGTTCGAATCCCGGCATCCCATATGGTCCCCTGAGCCTGCCAGGAGTCATTTCTGAGCATAGAACCAGGAGTAACCCCTGAGCACTGTCAGGTGTGACTCCAAAACCAAAAATAATAAAAAATAAATAAATACAAAAAATGCTCCAAAGTGAGTAAGTAGATCAGATGATGGCAGAAACTGGGTCTCTTACCATCCTCTAGGGGCTAGGGGCTGGGGGTGGGGCTAGGGCATGAAGGACATCCTGAAACAGTCAAAAAGCACTGTGTCCAGAGACTTCTCCCTTGAGAATTTCACCTTACTTTCTTTTCTCACTTGTGCCTGTCACCCTTCATGTACCCTCCCCCATTTCTTTTTTCTTTTAATTCTATTTTAGGCCACATCCAGCAATGCTCAAGGGTTACTCCTGGAGGTACTCAGGGAATCATATGAAATGCCAGGGATCAAACCATGCCAGGTCAGCCATCTGCAAGGAAAGCACTTTACCTGCTATCACTCTGACCCAAACACCCTCCATTTCTAACTAATGTTGGGGATAAGGAACAATCCCCCTTTCCACTGTGGCCCAAAGGTGAACCTGGGGAAATCTCACCAAATAATTAAAGACAGGATGTAAGGGACAATGTATGGGTTGTCCTTTATGCCTCTAAAAAAGAACAAAGTGGAAGTGAATCCTTGTTCTGTCCCAGTACCCCAGATAGTTCCCTGAGTCACACTCAGAGTGATCCCTGAACACAGTCAGATATAAGTCCTAACCACCACCAGTTATGGCCCCAAACCAAAAAATAATGATAATAATAAAAGTTGGGGACAAGGAGGGGTTTGTCTTGCATGTGCTGACCTTAGTTCAATCCCCGACATCCCAAATGGTACCCCCAAATCACCAGGACTATATTTTTTAGCTCAGAGCCGGAAATAGAGCGTTGCTGAGTTTGTCTCTAAAACAATCTTTTTTGAAGTCAAGATGGCTCTGAACATTAGATCAAAGAATACATCCCCATAACTGGCTTAAGTTCTTCTGAAATCCTTTCACAGTGATTGTTTCCATATGTCTCTTTCCAAACTTCACAGGTCAAGACCAGGTAATGGAAAACAACCTTGTTTATTGGTGGCATGATTGCATTTCGGCCTTCCCGAGGTGTTAGATGTGATCTGGCTGCATTTAGGGTGTTAGAACATGAATGCAGCTGAACTTGGCCCCTGGGGTGATGGGGAGGCCCCCTTGCCAGGGTCAAAGGTAGCTTCTAAAGCACTAAGTGATTAGGATGAAAGGTAAGATTCCAAACAAAAAGGGAAGAAAATCTTATCTCAGTCAAGTCAGGAAAATCTTGACTTTTCCTAATGGAGTCATGGGGGTTGGATGGGTGGCTGTTTGGGGCCAGGGCACATTCGTGGTGTTGTGTGGCTCTCACCATGGAGTGGTCCTTGCCAGGCAGGTTTGAGCCCTTCCTTGGGGGCTAGAGAGATTTCCAGAGTCTGAGAGCATGCTTTGCATTGTAGGACCCCAATACCATAGCTGGCACCACATGGGCCCCTAAGTATTCCTGGGGACAGCCCTTGAGCACTGAGCCAGAAGGAGCCCCTGAGAATTTCCAGATACAATCAAATAACTACCCCAAACCATTCCTTAGTTTGGCTTTTCCCAAAATCAGAACCAGCCTTCAGGACCTGATCGGGCAGCAGAAGTGAGGCTGTAGGGAGGAAACTTTGGTCCAGGAGAACTCTGATGCCATGAGTATCAAAGAGGATAGAGGATACCTTGATTACCTAGGGTGCCTACATTATAGAATTGATAATCTGGTGACTAGATTATAGAACTGGGGAGAACAGGGAAGAAAGAACTCAAGGTGGGGAGTAAGGTGGATGGGAGCTAGTGGGCTGGGGAATTGGTGGTATAGACATGGAGTAAATTTGTAGATTTGATCCTCAGATTCATTGGCAGTGTAAACATGGTGTAGATCTATAGATCTGATCCTCAGACACATTGGTATAGACATAAAATACACATTGGTGGTGTAGACAGGGAGTAGATCTACAGATCTGACCCTCAGATACATGGTAGTATAAACATGGTGTAGATATGACCCTCAGGTACATTGGTATAGACATGGAGTACATATTGGTAGTGTAGACAGGGAGTGGATCTACAAATATGACCCTCAGATACATGGTAGTATAGAGAGGTGGTAAGTCTGTAGATCTGAACCACTGCAAGCAGGAGATCCAAACCACAACAACCAAACTTAACAATGTCTCTGCCAAAGAGGCCAGCACTGGGGGGTGGGGGGGGTGGGGAACCTGGGACAGTGGTGGTGAGATTGGCATGGGATACAATATGCCTCAAACTCCACTATAAATAACTATGTAAGGGGTCGAAGTGATAGCACAGCGGTAAGGTGTTTGCCTTACACACAGCTGACCCAGGACAGACCTGGGTTTGATCCCAGCATCCTGTATGGTCCCCCAAGCCAGGAGCAATCTCTGAGCATATAGCCAGGAGTAACCCCTAAGCATCACTGGGTGTGCCCCCCTCACCCCAAAAAAGAATAACTGTAAATCATGGGGCCTTAATAAAAAATAAAAATAATAAAAATGTTTGTTTATGGAATGGAGTGATAGAACAACCAACAGGTACCACTGTACCTATCTGAGTCAGGTGAAGCCAGATTTCTCTATTTTCTGACCTTAGCACATGCCTAATAATCCAAAAATGCTTTTCCCCTTCATCCTCCCTGGGAATTTCTAACAGAAAAGCCAACCAGGAGAGGCGACCTCTATGAGCATTGCTTGCAGGTGAGCCCTGCTGCAACCTTGGCCTCACACCCCACCCTGTCCTGGGTAGTGTGGGTTGGACAAGGCTTATCTCCTGACCTTTCTGGCAACCTCGACTCCAGTCCATTTCGTCACTTTACATGTAGGTCCAGTGACGCTCCATCAAAACTGCTTATCTCCCAGCCAACCTCCTGCCAGGTACCAGCTGGCAAGGCCCCTTCTCCCACACCTTCCCGTCTGCCTAAGATCACAGTCAAGGGTGTTAGAGTCCTTCAGATGATCTTTCTGAGGCCCATGGAGAAAACTTAAGTGGCAGAGAACATACCCACCACCCTTAAGACCCTGAGTTCAAATCCCTAGCCCCACACATGACAATTATTATTATTATTATTATTATTATTATTATTATTATTATTTTGGTTTTGGGGCCACACCTAGCTCAAGGGTTCTTCCTGGCTCTGCATTTAGGAATAACACCTGGCAGGCTCAGGGCACTATATGGGATGCTGGAGATTGAACCCAGGTAAGCTGCATTTAAGGCAAGCGCTCTCCCCGCTGTACTATTGCCCCAGAAAGTAAACGATGGCATGGAGAAAGAAGTTGTGGCTCCATGTCCCTGCTATAGGTTGAGGGAACCCTGTACTGTGGTAGGGGAGAGATGGTGAAATTTGGTCTTCCAGATTGGTGCTCACACCTGTGCCGAGCACTGCTGATACACATATGACCACTCCTGATTCCCAGCCTGTCTCTTAACCAGCAGTGAAAGATCTGCACTTCCTATCTCATACAACTTGACTGAGGCCACCCATCGGCATGAAACAAATAGTCCTGCAGGTTCCCACCTGTTTGAGTATTTAACAATCTGGGAGGATTCAATTATTGTAAAAATGTGACAGGACTGAAAATATCCTCACTATTCTGGTTTTATAACCATAGGATTGGTTAAACATTCGCGATAAGACCATGCATATGTCTTAGTCCTATTTCTTTACATACCTAGGTCTGGTCTCAGAAATGCTGGTGATAGAGGCTGGAGTGATAGACATCAGGGAAGTTTTTTGTTTTGTGTTTTGCCTTACACGTGGGCAACCCAGGTTTGATCGTTGGCATTCCATATGATACCCTGAGACTGCCAGGAGTGATTGCTGAAGCCAGGAGTAACCCGAGTGTCACATGTGGACCAAAAACAAACAAACAAAAATGCTGGTGACAAATCAAGAAAAAATAAAATCAAGAAAAAATAAAATAAAATAAAATAAAATAAAAACATGGCTGGGGCTGGAGTGATAGCACAGTGGTAGGGCATTTGCCTTGCACACAGCCTACCCAGGATGAACAGCAGTTCAAATCCCAGCATTCCATATGGTCCCCTGTGCCTGCCAAGAGTGAATGCTGAGCTCAGAGCCAGGAGTAGCCCGTGAGCGCTGCCAAGTGTGCTGCCAAAAAAAGAAAAATGGGGGGGGGGGGCTAGAGTGATAGCACAGTGGGTAGGACATTTGCCTTGCACATAGCCCACCTTGGTTTGATCTCAGCATCCCATATGGTCCCCTGGGTCCACAAGGAGTGATTCCTGAGTGAAGAGCCAGGAGTAACCCCTGAGCACTACCTGATGTGGCCCAAAATAAAAAAAAGTAAAAAATAAAATAAAAAAGAAAGAAAATGTGACTAGAGAGGCTAAAGAGGTAATATAGTCGGGAGGGCATTTGCTTTGCACACAGCTAGCCCAAGTTTGAACCCCAACACCCCACATGGACCCCCACCAGGAGTGATCCCTGAGTACAGAACCAAGAGAAAGCTTTGAACACTGTTGAGTGTGTCCCCAAAGCTAAAAATCAAGAGAAACAGGGAAGTAGCCAAGTCCTCTTGAAACCACTTTGATGCTTTCAAGACTCCTAAAACGCATCCATTACCAACTGCTTATAAACTGCCAGTGAAGCCTCACAGAAAGGCACCACCAAGCCAAGAGGAGAGCTCAGAGAAGGCCTGGTTGATTCCCGAGCTAGGAATAGCCCCTGAGCATCACACAGGCCTTTCTACCAGCCTGGGCTGCCCTGTGTCTTTCCCTCCTGCCCTTAAGCTCCTCCGAAAGTTCCACTCAATCCTTAGCCAGTAGCTGGAAACAGTTTTCCCCAGCACTGAGACAACCCTAATCCTGGGTTTCCATCTAATCACCAGGAAAAAACCAGACTCTCCCTTTAGAAGCAGCCAGGACATGCCATTCTCTAAAATCACAACAAGGAGCAACATGGAGCCATACTCCCCCAAAAAGAAGTAAATGTTCAAGCAAGCAGATGGACAAGCACCAAGAAAGAAACAAGAACTAAGAAAGTCAGACAGACGCATCCTAGAATCCTGGGGAGTAGCAAAGACCTGATCCTGGGGTCCAAGCCACAGAAGACAGCAGGAGGGTTCAGGGGTCTAGCAGCAGAATCTAGCACGCCTTGGCCCACACAGCAGCTAACCAGCAGCAGGGGCAGAGTGGCTGGCATGGCTGGAGTGGCCAGCTGCAACCATAGGGCTGCCTTCAGAAAGAAGTCTGGGGATGCAGTTGTGTGGGAAGCCCCCAGCCCCATCCTCACCATGTTCAGGCTGGTTTTTCAGCCAAAGAATGGTGGAGTAACTGTTCTCTGGACCAATAATCTTATGCATCCAACACGGTTGGGTCCCAGCAAGAGTGCACCCCTGTGCCCCAGTAAAGCTACTTAATGGAGGCCCAATATGGGAAGGCCAAGAAGACCTGCCCCAAGCCCCTGTGATTCTCACAAGGACTCTTCAGAATGACTGTGTCCCAGGAAGCAGTAAAAACAGACATTGAACGTTCATTTGTCCTGAGCACTGGTGTGACCCAAAAACTAACAACAAAAACGACAAAAGGAAAGGAAAGGTGAACTGAGAAAGGGCAGAAGACCTCGGGCACCTTAAATGTGGCCTGCATCTCAGCTTCATTCAGACCCTCCTAAACATTCACTGCTTTGTTCAGCATTCATGCAAATTATTCTGACTTTTTTTTCATTCAAAAAAATATAAAAGTAACAGGCACAAGATAAATTCCTGAATCTCAAGCCATTCCACATGATGCATAGCTTTGGGCAGATTATTTACATGCAGGCTTAAATTTATGAATCAGTAAAATGAGTATAATGAGTCTTTGCTTCATAGATGTATGAACAGGGACCATCAGCAGAAGTACACTGGTAAACAGTAAATTCTCAGTAAATGTCGATTAGTAATGAAAGGTCTGGTGGGTGTCAAAGTAGGAATGCTAGTTTTAGGAAATGATCCATTACTCCCATCACTTCCCCCTAGTGTCTGTCTGTCTGTCTGTCTGTCTGTCTCTCACACACACACACATACACACACACACACACACACACACACACACACACACACACACACACACACACACACACACACACGCACGCACAACACAGTTCGAAATCATCTGATTTAAAGTCAGTTCCGCCTTCCCAGAATTCACAATTTCTGAGCCTTTTTCCTTTTCCTGGGCTCTAAATTCCTCATCCCTTTCATTTGAGCTGCTTTAGGATGCCTGGTTTTGCTCAGAGCCTTCCCCTTGTGTTCGCTCACTCCTAGTTCTCTGGATGAGTCCTTATTACTACTAAGCACCTTTGGAGAGTTTCAAAGGCCCAAACAGAAACGGCTCACGAGATTTCATTTCTTTTCTCTCCACTCTATTTCATCTCACATGACTTCCTCCTTGTCTGGAGAATAGTGATGCAAGTTAGAAATGACTGTTCCATCTGAAGGTGATTAATAGACTTTAATTCATTCTTGGCCCCTAAACTGATGACTCTCACAGGACTCAAGACAAGATTTACTTATGTTTGAGCTCTGTCTACAATTTCTTCAAATCTTCCTGTCTGTTTGCCCACCACGGAGAATGGAAATCTCATCAAATTCCCGCCGACCCCACAGGGTATTGTAAAGGTTAATGAGGCAATTTTCCAGCAGTTCTCTGAGTGCTGAATAAATGAATGAATATTATTATTACAAGATCATTGAGGGCTTTCTATGCTTACAAATGGCATTCTCCTTAAGCTCTATGATAAGACTAAGGGTTTTTGCTTTTTTATGTCTTTGTTTGTTTGGGGCAATGCTCAGGGCTTACTCCTGGTTCTGTGCTCAGGGATCACGTCGGCAGGGCTTAGCAGAGGGAGCGCTGGAAATCAAGCCCAGTTCATCTGTGTGCAAGGCAAATGTCCTCCCCACCGTACCATCGCTATGGCCCCAGAAGATGTAGTTTGAATTATTCTAATCAAGCACAACTCACTAACTTTAAGCACTTGAATTTGATTGAGCATTTCATTGATATTTTGGTGAAGTGAAATTCAAAAGGACTTGCTTGGGGCCAAACCAATAGCACACAGCGGGTAGGGATTTTCCTAGCATGTGGCCAACCCGGGTTTGATCTCCAGCATCCAGTATGATCTCTGGAGCACCACCAAGAATGACCCCTGAGTGCAGTGCCAGTAATAATCCCTGAGCACTGTTGGGTGTGTCCCAAAAACAAACAAACAGAAAACTCCGAAAGACTTAAATCAATTAGAAGGCATATATGTATAATGAAAATACATATATGTCTTCATAAGTTTATCATAAATGCTTCTATTTCTATAGGACAATAGTAAATCTATTGTAAAATAAAAGATCTCCCCAGTGCCAGAGAGTTAGTAGAGGGATTAAGGAGCTTACTTTGCAGGCTGCTGACTTCCTTTCTATGTCCTGGCTCCACATCTGGCCCTCCAGCATCTGCACTGTCTCTCCAGAACTGGTGTTTAAGCTCGATTTGCATGAGACAACCTTCCTTCTACAAGAACTTGTGAAGTGAGAGGGACATATACGCGCTCTCCAGAACAATATTGCAATTCGTGCCTAACTGACCTATTCTGGTGAACTCATGTTTTTCCCAAGTGATGTTTCTGTAGATAAGTATCTCTCACTATCAAATTTATTTCAACTTCCTGGGGAGGATGGGCCTTGGGGATGGGTGTTGATGAAACAAGATTGGCTTGAGCTCAGAAAAGGGGGGGGGGGGAGTTCAGTAAGGAGAGATTTCCTATTACTCATTTGGGGTCCGGGAATCTGTTTTTAAGACTTCCAACGTAGAAGTGAAAAAACAATAAGATTTAAGCAAGATATGCTTAAGGGCTGGAGCAATAGTACAGCAGATAGGTCATTTACCCTGCATGTGCTGCTAACCTCGATTTGATCCCAGCATCATATCCCGAGCCCTGACAGGAGTAATTCCTGAGCACCAGATGAAGCTCCCAAATAAACAAAGCCTGAAGAGATGAATTTAACCCTCCAAGGTGAATAGGGTTGTAGTACAAAATTCAATACCAGGCAGGGTACAGAGGGAGCTTAAGAGTTTGGAGCACAGGCTTTGCCGGAGGCTCAGGTTTGAGCCACACCAAATGGTCCCTCAAACTCTGACAGAAGCAACCACCTCTGCAGTCCCCAGCCCTGAAACCAGTATCACCCCTATGGTCCCAAAACACAAATAAATCCTGGATCTGGCTTCAGAGGAGCTGAAACTTCCTCAAGGGAACAACCGCAAATTCCAGTGAAGCTTAATCTTTTCAGAGATGAACAGAGAAAACATTGGGGTCCTGTTCCAGTCACGTGGTCAGAGTTGTGCTTTTCAAACAGCTGTTCCCAAGATTCGGGGCACCCTCTTGGCAGCAAACATGGCCCATAATTGTTTTCCTCAATGGTACAACACTGTGTTCAGCATGTCCTTTGTATATTTTCTTATTTCTTAACATGGTGGGGGAATACCTGGTGGGGCTCAGGGGTTACTCCTGGCTCTATGCTCAAGGATCATTTCTGACAGGACTCAGGGGACCATATGTAGGATAAAACCAGGGCCAACTACAAACAAGTATCCTACCCATTTTATTATCTTCCAGCCCTTAAGATGCCATTTTAGGGGCTGGAGCAATAGCACGGCAGGTAGGAAGGGCATTTGCCTTACATGCAGCCAACCTGGGTTTGATATCCAGCATCCCCTATGGTCCCACCAAGCACTTCCAGGAATAATTCCTGAGCACAGAGCCAGGAGTAACCTCTGGGTGCTGTCAGGTGTGGCCCCAAAACAAAACAAAAGTATGCCATTTTAAATAAATAGCAAAAAGTTGACAAGGAAAGCTGTCGGGATAATGTAGATACTGTCTGATACGATAAAGTTTCACATTGATTAGGTGATCCTAAAAAAGATCCTATATGAAGGCCAGAGTCACATTACAGGAAGTAGGATACTTACCTTGCCCATGGCTGACTTGGCCATCCCCAGCATCCCACATGGTCCCCAAGTATCACCAGGAGTAATTTCTGAGTGCAGAGCCAGAGTACTCCTGAACATCACTGGGTGTGGCCCCCAAAACAAATTTGTTTGTATCTTTGGGCCACACCAGATGGTCCAAAAACATCTGGCTCTGTACTCAGAAATCATTCCTGGCAAGCCCAAAGGACCATATGTGATGCTGGAGATCGAAACAAAATTGGCCGAGTGCAAGGCAAACACCCTCTCTGCTGTGCTATCTCTCTGCTCCCCAAATTCCTGTTTTACCAAATTGCATGCCTGTTTTTCAGATGAAATTGAGATCAAATTAGCCCTTGTAATCGGTGCTCCATTGGATGAAGATGAGCATATAAATATTACCAGAGACAGGAAGTCTTGTAAAGGCATCAATAAGCTGTCAGCCCCTGGACTCAAACAATTTCCCTCTGCATTGACTCTTCTGCAAATACCAATGGCCACTGTTCCTCTGAGGTCAGATAAAGGCTCATTGCTGGAAGGCTCTCTCAGAGCTGAACACAGAGGCTGTGGGTCAGAAGCAAGCCCAGTATCTATTTGGGTGCAACACTAAGGGAATCACTTGACCTCTCTGGTCTGTTTTGTCCTTCTCACCCAAACCTGCTCCCAAATACCTCAGTCACCTCAGAGGACACAGTGAGTTCAGGAAAGGTGCTATAACAATACACTACACTCTGCTCTCAGTAAATATTAGCTTGGAAAGAGAAAAACAGCGCAAAGGGCTAGAGCACAGGTCTTGCATGCGCTAGGTCCTGAGTTCAGTGACATTGCATTACTACCCCCCACAAAGAAGGGCAGAACAGTGACCCCGATGGTCCACAGCACTGCCCTCAGAACTGCACCCACCTGAACCCTCAGTGTTGGCTGATCTCTGAACCCACAATCCTAGTCTGGCCCACAATGCAGGGCTCAGGGGTCAACTCCCATGCTGGGAAGTCTCTTAGGAAGGTGTGGGGGTGTAGAGAGAGGATAAAGGTGCTTGCCTTGTTTGTGACTGCAATAGCAGCCACAGACCTGGTCTGAATCTCTGGCATCACATAAGGTCCCCCAAGAACTGTCAGGCACAGAACCAGGAGTGCAAATATGTACAAATATATATAAATATATCATAAACATTAGCTATTTTAAATGCCTATACTTTAGAAATGCCTCCAATGGTGTTCGAAAAGTCCCCTAAGGATATGGACAACATTTAGAAAGGTAAATCTGAGAGTACTGAACTCAGGCTGACTCAACATTTTTCTTGTTTACACCCTGGGTCTTCAGAAATGCTGACTCATGTGCTCAGAGGACATCCAAAAGGCTCTGAATCACAGGCAATTTTAGTAAAATCTGGTCTCATGACATTTTGAGAAAGTGAAGATGGGAGATACAAAGAAGGGCCAGAGAGCCAGAGTGATAGTACAGTGGGCAGGACTCTGACCTTGAACATGAGTGACTTGGGTTCAATTCCCAGGTTCCATATGGTCCCACCCAAAGCCCCCTCAGGAGTGATTCTTGAATGCAGAGCCAGGATAACATCTGAGCACTGCCAGGTGTGGCCCCAAATTTAAAAACAAAAAATAAAACAAAACAAAACAAAAGCAGAAGCAAAAACATAACAAAAGGGCCAGAGAGATAATTCAGGGGTTAAGGAGTTTATGTTACTTGTAAACAAGTCAAATCCCTGTTTGTAAACATGAAAAATCCTGGTTACATCCCTGTCACTGAATACTTGGCCCCCTTAATACTTCTGGGGGTCACTTCTGTGCACAGAGCCAGGACTAGCCCCTGCACTCTCTCCAGCCCAATTCAACCCAATTTGTTGTTTTCGTTGTTGTTTTGTTTTGGGGTCACACTCAGCTGCACTCAGAGGTTTCTCCTGGCTCTGTGCTCAGAAATCCTGGCAGGCTTGGGAGACCATATGGGATGCCGGGGATGAAACCAAACCTGGGACCGTCCCGGGTTGGCAGCATCCAAGGCAAATGCCCTACCAACTCTGGCCCCAGGTATTTCTTGTTTAGAACTACTGAAGTACCTATCTGTAACTCACAGTGGCTCTTCATGAAACAATAATAATTAATATTGGAAAACTAACTTGGAGAGATATAAACAAAAATAAGTTGGTGTCAGAAACAATCAGATCTTTCTAGTTCCTGTTTTGAAGTCTCATTTTCTTGGTACCTGAGGGAGAAAATATTTTTTTGTATTAAAGCTAGGGGTTGACACTTGCCTTGCATGCAACTGCTCCAGGTTTGATGCCTGGCACCATATAGGACCCCACAAGCTCCACTAGAAGTGATTCCTCAGCTCAGAGCCAAAAGTATAAATTCTAAGCACTGCTGTGTGTAGTGCAAAATGCCCTTCAAAAATATATATCCATCTTAGGATCTATCTATGAATAAATAAAAAGAAATTCCTAAAAACAGAAACTTTTCCATGGCTTTTGCACTCCTCTTTCTAATCAGTCACATCAGCCTTAATAAAATACACTGTCCAGCTCCTGAATTTCTGGACACCACAGAGATTGGACATATCAACTCTATGAAGAGTATCCTTAAATCCTTTTAAATCACTTAACTCAAGGCCTCAAGAGATTCCACTGATCCAATTTTTTGCACGAAGTTTCTTCCTAGTAAAATGCAAGTAATTGTTTGAAAATACAATATCTGAGATAAGAAGAGTTACGTAGGGCCAGAATTATAGCACGGAGGGTAAGATGTTTGCCTTGCATGTGGCTGACCAAGGTTCAAATTCTGGCATCCCATATAGTCACTTGAGCCTGCCAGGAGTGATTTCTGAGCGCAGAACCAGGAGTAACCCCTGAGCCCTTGAGCACGGCCAGATGTGGCCCAATAACAACAACAAAAAGAGTACTTACGTAAATCGAGATAGCTGGGATGGAATTAAGCTGAAGCCTAATAGTAACACAGGTAAAGTGCTGATGGGGTTATGCGTTTGCCAACAACTCCCTCTGCTGGGATCATGGCATTATTGCAGACTGGGCAGAAAACCCATGTTGCCAAAAATAAGGAAAGGAATTGCAATGGGGAAGGTTCCACAGCTGAAGTGGGGGCCGGAGAGATAGCACAGCAGGAGGGTGTTTGCCTTGCAAGTGGCAGACCCAGAACCAACGGTGGTTTGAATCCCATATGGTCCCCCACGCCTGCCAGGGGCGATTTCTGAGCAGAGAGCCAGAAGTAACCCCTGAGCACCGCCAGGTATGTTTCAAAAAGAAAACAAAACAAAAAAGGCTGAAGTGGGTACACCCGGCCCATAGTTTCCAGGTGGTGCTTTTTCAGAGGTCAGCTGTCCCACCCACCAAGGGTGCAGCCAGAGGAGCATGGCCATTCCGCTTCGCTTCCTGGCCACACTCATCTTCTAGCCAATGAACCCCCCACCATAACATGTAAAAAAAAAAACAAAAACAAAAAACTACTAGCGTGACAATGGGGAAACAACACAGACAACACAGGCCAACACCAGACATAGGAAATCAAGGTGCCAGTCTGATGCCCCGAAAAGTCCCAACTATCTAGTTAGCATCTCAGATAAGGAATTTAGAGAAGAAATATGGAGGATGTTCAGAGCACTCAAAGAAAGTATAGATCGAGCTGAACAGACCACAAAGAAATCAGAAAACTCCATACTGAAATGGCAGGACTGAAAAACTCAGTAGATGAAATGAAAACATCAATTGAAAGCCTCTTTAACAGAGTAACAGCAGCTAAAGACAGAGTCAGTGAGCTGGAAGATGAGATGATGCAGAACAACTTCATATAGCAGGATTGGAAAAGAAGCTTAAAGCAAACAATCAGACAATGAAAAAAAATACTCACAAAGAATGTGAACAGATGAAAATAGAGGTCTTAGATAAATTCAACAGAAACATAAGAATCATTGGAGACCCAGAGACCCAGGAAGAAAATTCCCAGAAAGAATCAACAGTCAAGGACATCATTAGAGAAACTCCCAGAACTAAAGACTGCATGCAACCAAATCCTGCATGCCCATTGATTACCACCTAGAAGAGACCTGAGGAGAAGCACCCCGAGACACATTATAGACACAATGTAGGTCGATGCTGGGGCAGCAGTGGGGTCTTCTGTGGTAGAGGATTGCTCCCAGGTGATGTCACAGACAACCATGGTTGTTTCATAGATGGCATCCTGGTTCAGGGGTGAATGGACAATGCCCGTTCTACTGAGGCCTGAGCTAGGTCATGATGACAATGTTCAGGGTGTAAGGTCCCACTGCATTACAAGATTTGTATGTTTCTATCTTTATTAGATAAGAACTTGCCTGTATGTATAGTATTTTCCCATTTTAATGTGCCTATGCAAAAGCGGAACAATGCCTCATGGCGTTATTGGTGCATATGAGACCGCTGGAAAAAGTCCAACAATCTCCGTAACTTGGTTCTAACATAAGCTCTAAATCTAGGAACTCTTCTACCAGAATTCCTTATTGAACAGATCATAAAGAGAACAGACAAAACAGTGGGAACATCATCACTGTATAAGAGAATATTCAGTAAGGGTTATAGCTGTTAAGGGAATACATACAAAGATCTTCAACAAAATCCTAGTAAATAGTATCCAATGCCTCATCAAGATCATACACCAGGACCAAGTAGATTTCATTCTAGATATGCAAGGATGGTTTAACACATACAAGTTAATCAATGTACTATACCATATCAACAAAAGAAAAAAAACCATGTGATCATATAATTGATGTAGAGAAAGTATTTGATAAGGTCCAAAACCCATTTATTATAAAAACTCATCAAGATGGGAATAATGGAAGGATCTTTTCACAATATAATCAAGGCCATTTACTACAAGCCCATGGCAAATATTATACTCAGTGAAAAAACAACAACAACAACAAAAAAACGCCTTTCCTCTGAAATTTGGTACAAAAGGCTGCCCCCTCTAGTCACTCCTATTTAACATAGTACTGGAAGTACTTTCCATTGCAATTAGGCAAGAAAAAGATATCAAGAGCATCCAGATAGGGAAAGGAAGAAGTCAAGCTCTCACTGTTGGCAGATGACATGATACTATATTTAGAAAATCCTGAATACTCTTATCAAAAATAACTTCTAGAAACAATATTTATATAGCAAAGTGGCAGGCTATAAAATTAACAACAAAGATCAATGTCCTTCTTATACACAAATAATTATAGAGAAGAAACAGACATTGGAAAAAAATCCCATTCACAATAGTGCCAGACTTCAAATACCTTGAAGTCACCTTAATTAAAGAGAACCTATAAAGGACCTATAACAAAGAAAACTATAAAAATAAAACAAAACAAAAACCTACTTCAAGAACTAAGAGACAAATACCATGTTCATGGATTGGGAGGATTAACATCATTAAAATGGTAATGCTCCCCAAAGCATTGTACAAATTTAATGTAATCCCTCTAAGAATACCCATGACATTCTTCAAAAAAGTAGATCAGGGGCCAGAGAAATAGCATGGACGTAGGGTGTTTGTCTTGCATGCAGAAGGATGGTGGTTTGAATCCATATAGCATCCTATATGGTCCCCCGAGCCTGCCAGGAGTGATTTCTGAGCATATAGCCAGGAGTAACCCCTGAGCACTGGTGGGTATGACCCAAAAACAAACAAAAAAAAAATGTGGATCAAACACTTGTGGAACTCATTTGGAACGATAAACACCCATAAATAGCTAGAGAAATCCTTGGGAAAGGAATATGGTGGGCATCACTTTCCCCAACTTTAAACTGTACTACAAAACAATAGTCATTAAAACAGTATGGTACTGGAATAAAGACAGATCCTCAGATTAAAGGACTAGGCTTAAGTATTCAGAGAATGTTCCCCAGACATGCAATCAATTAATCTTTTATAAAGGGGTAAGAAACTCAAAATGGAACAGAAAGCCTCTTCAACAAATGGTGTTGGGACAAATGGCCTGCCACACGTGAAGAAGAAAACTGGCTGTCTAACAAGCACAAAGGTCACATCAAAATGAATTAAAGACCTTGATATCTGACTCAAAACTGTAAGATACACAGAAGAAAAGGTAGGCAAAACACTCCATGAGATCAAGACTAAGGCATTTTCAAGGAGGAAACACCTGTCCAAACAAGTGGAACTACAAAAGGAAACAGTGAGTAGGATACAAAGGTTGTCCATGGGACAAACTATTCATCCAATACCCATCAGATACAAGGTACTGACAGAACTTAAGAAGAAAAAAAAATCTAACTCCATCTAAAAATGGGAGAAGAAATGAACAGACATTTCCTCAAAGAAGAAATACATGGCTAAAAGGCACATGAATAAATGCTCCACATCACTTAATCATCAGGAAGATGCAAATCAAAACAATGAGGACCGGAGCAGTGGTGCAAGTGGTAGGGCGTTTGCCTTGCACGCGCTAACCTAGGATGGACAGCAGTTCGATTCCCTGACATCCCATATAGTCCCCCAAGCCAGGAACTATTTCTGAGCGCACAGCCAAGAGTAACCCCTGAGTGTCACCAGGTATGGCCCAAAAAGGCAAAACAAGGGCCCGGAGAGATAGCACAGCAGTGTTTGCCTTGCAAGCAGCCGATCCAGGACCAAAGGTGGTTGGTTCGAATCCCGGTGTCCCATATGGTCCCCCGTGCCTGCCAGGAGCTATTTCTGAGCAGACAACCAGGAGTAACCCCTGAGCACCACCAGGTGTGGCCCAAAAATCAAAAAAAAAAAAAAACAGAAAGGCAAACAAAACAAAACCGACAATGAGGTACCATCTCACACCACAGAGACTGGCACACATCACAAAGAACAAGAACAGTAAGTGCTGGCAAGGGCTTAGGGAAAAGGAATTCATTCACTGCTGGCGGGAATGCTGTCTAGTCCAGCCTTTATGGAAAACAATATGGATATTCCTCAAAAATATGGAAATTGAACTCCCATATGATCCAGCAATACCACTCCTAGGGATATACCCTAAAAACAAAAAAACCACCACAATACAAAGATGCCCTCTGTATTTCTGTTTATTTCAACTCTATTTACAATAGTCAGAATCTGGAAACAAGCCAGGTGCCCCACAAGGGACGTGTGGCTGAAGAAACATATACACAATGGAATACTATGCAGATGTTAGGAAAAATGAATTCATAAAATTTTCCTATAGATGGATGGACATGGAGACTATTATCCTGAGATAAGTCAGAGGGAGAAAGATAGGCATAGAATATTCACTCATGTGTAGGATTTAAGAAAAATAAAAGACAGTATGGTAATAATACCCAGAGACTATAGAGATGAGGGCCAGAAAGACCAGCCATTATATGAAGTTTACCAGAGTGGTGAGCGCAGTTAAGAGAAATAACTACAACTAACAACTACCATGACAATGATAGTGAGAGAAATAGAACGCCTGTCTTGAAGACAGGCAGGGGATGGTGGAGGAGGATACTGGGGGACTGGTTGTGGGAAAATTGCACTAGAGAAGGTGGGTGTACATTTTAAGACTGAAGCTCAACTATGAGCATGTTTGTAACCATGATGCTCAAATAAGTTTTTTGTTTGTTTGTTTGTTTTTGTGTCACCACTAGCAGCACTCAGGATTTACTCCTGGCTCTATGCTCAGAAATCGCTCCTGGCAGGCACGGGGGACCATATGGGATGCCGGGATTCTAACCACCATCTGTCCTGGATGCATGCAAGGCAAAAGCCCTACCACTGGTGCTCTTTCCAGCCCCAGAAATTATTTTAAAAATAAAGGAGATATAGTACTGATAAATAAAGACTAGCTAAGCAAAAGTAAATAATAAAAATGAAAAAAAATTTAAGGGTAGTGTGCTTGCCTTGCACACAGCCAACCCAGGTTCAATCGTAGACATTCCATATGGTTGTCCAAGCACCACTAAGAGTGATTCCGAGTATGGAGTCAGGAGTAACCCAGGAGCATTGCTAGGTGGGGCTCCACTTCATTCTGGATACAATAAAACAATATATTGCCTCAATATTCATGCCATGTACTAAAATTAAATCGACCCAGAGAAACAAAATGCATTGTCCTTCTATTATTACGGCCATTTTATTTTTGTTGAGGCCACATCCGGTAGTGCTCAGGGTCACTCCTATTCTGTGTTCAAGAATCACTCCTGGCCGTAGTTAGGGCCACAGGGAATGCTAGGGATCAAACCTGAGGTGACAGCATGCAAGGCAAACACTCTCCATGATGTGCTCTTGTTCTAATCCCCCAGAGGTCCTTTTAGATGTGCTCCAAAGGAAAACCAAAGGGAAGCAACATCCAAAACAATCACAGGGATTAAAACTGTAGCCCCAGCTCGAGTTCAGTGTAGAGCTGCTGCCTCAGGAGGCATCCAGCCCACGACACCACATCAAGAGCTGAGCACCAAACACTGGCCAAAGTCACAAACTGGAACTGAGCACGACAAACCAGATTAGTGCCATTAAGCAATTAAACAAAAACAAATGTCAAAGGCCTTCATTAAAAAAAATCATTTATTTCTGCTCCTTTCAGGAATCTTATTCAGAAAGTTTCACTCTCATCTCAGTAATATGCTGTCCACGTACTGTTGAAAGGCAAAGCACCATGGTCAAAGCTGATCGGCAGCCCAGCTTTCTCTGCTATGGGCTCTCACTTCTTGTTTGCTTGAATCCATTTTCCCAACTCAGAAATGTCATCTTCCAAAAAAGTTAAAAACATGAAGATTAAAAAATAATCATCACTGTATTCGATAGTATCGTTGCATCACATAAAGTGTAATTTTTCTTTAAAGAAGGCAAAATGAAGAAGAAAATACATTTAACAGGTGGGTTTGTGAGTCCAGCAGAAAATGCTGTGATAAGCTTGTCCCACCAATGCTGGTCCAAGTTGGACACACCTCATCTGTTCTCACTAGATGCTTTTATTTTTTTAAATCCTTCTCCACGCTTTGTATTAGGAGGTTGGTACAGCATTTTAAAAACTTCATTCACAGGAGCAAATCCAATATCCACTGATTTCTTCTCACAGGCACGCTAACCCATCAAGTAGCCCCTGGAGAAATAAAATGATATACACAAGTGAAGAGTGAATAGAGACCAATATTTTAAAGTGACCCCCATCCTAAATTTCAGGATACATCAAAGTCAAATCTTTTTTTTTTCTCTTCTTTTTTTTTTTTTTGGTTTTGGGGCCACACCCATGATGCTCAGGGGTTTCTCCTGGCTATGCGCTCAGAAATCGCTCCTGGCTTGGGGGACTATGTGGGACGCTGGTGAATTGAGCCACTGTCCATCCTAGGTTAGCGTGTGCAAGGCAGACACCTTACCCCTTGCGCCACTGCTCCGGCCCCCAAAGTCAAATCTTGACCAAACAGAAGAGATCTTTGAGTTAAACATATAAGCCCTAAAATTCCCTTGAAGGAAACACTTAAGTTTGTTCTTAATCAAGTTCCAACCTAATTTTTGACAATCAATCTTGTGACCTATTAATTAAGGAGGGGAGATAGAAGAAAACTTATACAACTATCCACATTCAGTGTTTCAGGGGTCATAGTGATAGTACTTACCTGCATGCAGCTGACCCAGGCTCGACCCCCAGCATTCCCACTGCTCAGCCCCCTAAGCAATCTCTCCAATCATTAATTTCTCATCTTTTGGAGGAGGCTCTAACTCTTCTATCTTTTCCCCAGCTTAATAGGTTCTTCTAGCGACACTATGACTTCTGGAATCCTACATTACTGATGAATCAAAGAAACACAAGCAAACTGATATCCCCAGTCAGGGATGAGGATTGAGTGGGGAAAGTTAGGGAGATCCTTACGACAGCTAGAAACCTAAACTTCTTTGGTTCTCCGAGTTTTCATCTGTTTAGATGATAACATGAAAGGTGCTATTTTAGCAATATACAAAATCAGGTCGTTTGCAGATTGCACAAAGTCCTTGATAAACTTACGGCAGTTTCATTCTCATGAAGACTCTCGCCATGAAGAAACTTAACAGGACGCAGACAAACCCAATAAACAGAAGCAGGAACCTATTGAGCTTGGGAATGTTTGGTGCATTGGATCGGTCCAGGATTATGAACCCTAAACCTCCCATGGTAAACAGGAAGCTGGATGCAAGTCCTTCCATGATATACTGTCCATTGACTCTGGAAAAGAAAAGGCCACGGCAAGACAGTAAATGAAGAAGTCCAGAAGAAATATTTTAATAAGCTTTTTCTTCAGACTGAAATTTCTATTTCTACTAAAAGCAATTATGTGCTAATGTCTTACTCTCGCCCTTAAAACTACTTTACTAGTATATCTGAACATTCACTTGTTCATTCATCTATTCATTCGAGAGAAAAGATTTCAGCCTGTTATGTAGCATGTATTTTTCTAGGTTTAGAGATACAACATCGAAACAAAAAAATTTCGTGGGCCTTATTTCTTTTAAACATGAAAAGCTCAACTCAATTCATTATAAAATCAATACTTATGTACCTTCTTGTTGTTACTATTTTGTTTTTATTTGGCAGTCACAATGGGCAGAGACCAGGAAACCCTTGGAGAACTTCTAGGTCAGGATTGAACAAGGGTCAGCCATGTGCAAGGCAAATGCCCTACCTGCAATGTACTTACTATTTCTTCAGCCCCAATAATTGAATTTTAATTATTAGCTTTTAAAAAGTCTACTATTTTTAATGTTAAACACTGTACCTAAAATAACTTTTAGGGGCTGGAGAGATAGCATGGAGGTAAGGCATTTGCCTTTCATGAAGAAGGACGGTGGTTCAAATCCCGGCCTGCCAGGGGCAATTTCTGAGCAAAGAGCCAGGAGTAACCTGCTGCCAGGTGTGACCCAAAAACCAAAAAAAAAAAAAAAAAAAAAAAAGTCATTCGTAGTGTTTAGGCCAGAGTCCTCAAACTAAAGCCTGTGGGCAATATGTGACCTGCCGAGAACATTTATCTGGCCCTCTGGGTTTTTGCAGCTGCTGCCTGTCCTGCTTAGAAGCCAACTCGTCCCAGGCCTGCAGTGTACATGTGTGGGATGTGTGCCCCACTCCCTGACTCACCTTCTTGTCTGATTCACGACTCCTCTGTCTCGGGCAGGGGAACTCAAACTATAGATTCACGGACCACTACTGTTCATAATATATTTTTAAACTATAACTGGCCCTCCAATGGTCCGAGGGACACTGAAATGGCCCCATTCAAAAAGTTTGAGGACCCCTAGTTTAGATAAACCTACATGGTGCCAAGGTTCCAACCAGGGTCCCATCCAGGATGTGTTGCATACAAGGCAACCTCCTTAACTCCTGTACTTTTCTCTGGCCACTGATAGGCATCTTTCAAAGGAAAAGACAAGTATAACTTAGGTAAACCAAACCACACTACAATGGCATTTCAATGCAAAATCCAAATAAACACCCCCTTTTTTTTTTTTTTTTTTTTTGGTTTTTGGTTTTTGGTTTTTGGGTCACACCCGGCAGCGCTCAGGGGTTACTCCTGGTAGAGCTCAGATATCGCTCTTGGCAGGCTCGGGGGTCATATGGGATGTTGGGATTCAAACCACCGTCCTTCTGCATGCAAGGCAAACACCCTACCTCTATGCTATCTCTCTGGCCCCTCAGATATTCTTCTTAAGATTATAACCCAGGTATTTCTTTTCTTTTCTCTTTTTGGTTTTTAGTTTTTTGGGACATACTTGCTGGGGCTCAGGGGTTGGTTATTCCTGGTTCTGCACTCAGAAAGTACTCCTGGCAAACTCGGGACCATATGGAATGTTGGGGATAAAACCCAGGTCAGCTGAGTATAGGGCAAACGACCTACCCATTGTGTTATTATATGGCACCAGACAGTTTTTCTTCTCCTCCTCCTCTTCTTTTTTTTTAATCTTCTCTTCTTTTTAAACCTCATGGTGCCAAGAATTGAATCCTGAATCTCATACATGCAAGACAGACTCTCAATCCAGGTATTTTCTTTGTTTTTTGACTACATCCAGTTGGGTTCAGGGGCTCATCTTTGCTCAGAACTCATGGGTTTTACCTGGTTATGTCTGGGGTACCACACAGTGCTGAGGATTGAACTCAGGGCTCCTAGATGGTATACCATCTGGCCCCTGGAACCTGGTATATAATTTGACTTGGTGATCATATACATCATGGTAGAATATTTTATTTATTTTTAAATAAATAATATACTAGTGTTCAACTTCTGTTATCTTTGAACTTAACATGTTAAAAACAGCTATTATCTAAATACAGATGGATCCCCTATATTTCACTTTATTTTAAAATATGTGGCTATCTGGGACCACAGAGAAAGACTTTGGGGTTAGATAATTTAGTATGCCTGTAGCGTGTAGTTGGTCTGATGCTAGGATGCTTCAGCATAAGGGCTCCCTGTTTTGTTTTTGTTTTTGTGTCACACCTGGCAGTGCTCAGGGGTTACTTCTGGCTCTATGCTTATAAATCGTCCTTGGCAGGCACAGGGGACCATATGGGATACAGGGATTTGAACCACCAACGTTCTGCATGAAAGGCAAACGCCTTACCTCCATGCTATCTCTTCGGCCCCAGGGCTCCCTGTTTTTAGGCCAAAGGTTTTTCCTTTCTATTTCCCCCATATTTTGCTGTACCTATGCAAACAAACAAACAAAAAAAACCTGCCCCACACACACCTCTTTTTATTAATTAAAATTTTTTAATCTCTTATCTTTTACATCTTCTTTTTTTTTTGGTTTTGGTTTTTGGGTCACACCCGGCAGCACTCAGGGTTACTCCTGGCTCAGAAATTGTTCCTGGTGGGCTAGGGGGACCATATGATGCTGGGATTCGAACCAATGACCTACAGCATGAAAAGCAAATGCCTTACCTCCATGCTATCTCTCTGGCCCAATCTCTTATCTTTTAAATTGGGGCTCCCACCTTTCTCATAGAACCCTGGAACACAGATTACTTTATTTTACCAGATATTCCCAAATTTTTCTATAAAACTAAGAAGAAAGGGTCAAAAAAAGTCCAAGATGCATTAGTGGGGAAATAAATAAGGAAAGAACTAAATATCCAAGCCAACGTCACTGATAATAGGATCAAAGGACCTAAACTTAACAATCTAAACTTAGAGGGACCTGTTATACTGGCAAGCCAGGGGACACAGGGTGGTAGATAGTAGAGGATGCACTTTGGGACCACTGGTGGTGGGAAGGGCCCTGACTCATTGTATAGCTCAAATTCAACTATGAAGGATTCTGTTGATCACAATTGTTTCAATAAAAGAAAAATAAATAACTAAAAATTAAAACACAGCATTGCGTGATTTCAAAAAAAAAAAAAAAGTTGTTAGGACCCAGCAACCTTCTTTCCCACCACCAAGTTATTCCAAGTAAGAGTGTCTCTTACCTGTAGGCCAAGAAAGCTACTGGTCTCTGATGTCCATGCTCATCCGTCATAGAGCCAACGCTTGGGGGTTCAACAATGACATCGTATATTATTCCTATGCAAAAGGCGAGGTCACAGATTAGATGGTGTTCCTAACTTCTTCAAACCTGACTCTGGTTTCCTCTAGCCCTAAAGGTACATCAATATTTAAGTAAGACTGCTCTGATGAAAACAAAGGAGGCCCAGCTGGTCTACTCAATTTCATAAAAGCTCTCAGAAAGGTAATGCAATGTATTACTTCTGAAATAAATCTATAAAAGAGGTATAAAAATCATAAAAAAAAAAATATATTCAGAAACCAGAGCAATACCACAGTGGAGAGGGAGCTTGCCTTGCACACAGCTAACCCTGATTTGATCTCTGGCATCCCAGATGGTCCCCGAGCCTGCCAGGAGTGATTTCTGAATGCAGAGACAGGAGTAACCTGAGTGCCACCAGGTGCGGCCCCACCAAAAAATGATTTAAGATTACTCCTTTCTTGATCTGGAGGCTAGCTCTAGCTGGCATGGAGTTTGGGGAGACCCCATGTCGAAGGCCTTCTCCCTAGCTTCTCCCAGCCATCCCTTCTGCTTCTGGCCTCCAGGCCTTCCCTGGGTTGCCAGCCCAGACGGCCAGAAAAGGTGGGTGTCGGGTGGTCTGTCCTGGAGGGGTCCCAAGCTTTCCCCGCCCTTCCCCCAGCACTAGGGTGGGAAGACCATAGGGCGGAGGGGGGAGGGGCAGATACTGGCTTCTGGTTCTCTACCGAATCCTTTCTTGATCTGGAGGCTAGCTCTAGCCGGCATGGGGTTTGGGGAGACCCCATGTGGAAGGCCTTCTTTCTAACTTGGGTGTGCTGGGAGCCTTGATAGGACCCCAGCCGTCCCCTCTTCTGCCCCCAGCCTCCCGGCCTTCCCTGGGTGCCAGCCCAGGCGGCCAGAAATGGTGGGTCCTAACTTGAGGTGTGCTGAGATTTGCTCGGTTGCACTAAGGTAGTCACTGGCAATTTCTTACCAGTCTACATTTTCAAAACTGCACAGGAGCACAGAGTATATGTCAAAAGTATTCCCTATTCCTAAGTTATGTTTTGTGATGCAGAATGTCCATTCTGTATTCTGCCCTTTCGCACACTCCTACAAAAGCTCATTTTTACTCGTTAACTCTCTCACCCCCAACCATCAGTACCCCACATTTACTCTTTAACTTCAGTACTGCACAGTCCTAATCACAGACCAAAGTCGTGCATTGGATTTAACAACCCCCAACTATTTCAAACAACATAAAATGGACACGTATGTCTTTTGAATATTTTATGTGTATTTTCTTTGACAGCTATAACTCTTACTAAATATTCTCTTATACTGTGATGATTCTACCCACTTTTTCTTTTCTTCTCTTTGTGAACTGTTCAATAAGGAATTTTGGTGAAAGAGCCCCTCAGTTTAATGCTTATGATTGAACCATGTCATGGGGATTGTTGGACTTGTTCTTACGGCCCCCATATGCACCTATAATGCCACGTGGAATTGTTCCTTGTTTGCATAGGCACATTAAAATGGGAAAATACTATACATACAAATAAGATCTTATCTAATAGAGATCGGAACACACAAATCTTGTAGTGCAATGGGACCTTACACCCTGAACACTGATATAATGACCTGGCACAGGCCTCAGAAGAATGGGCATTCTACATTCACCCCTGAACCAGGGAAGCTATCTACGAAACATTCAAGGTTTTTTTTTTATAACAACAACGACCTGCTTACAGGACAGGACTCTCTGCATTGCCCTTTAATTGTGAGGTGAAACTAGAGGACACTCCACACCATCCTGACTGCATGCAGATTCCAGGATCTTTAATATAGAAACATGATACCAGCAAGAGACTATGTGAAAAATAAAAGTGTATTGGCACTACAGACAATGACTTGGATTGGACAAACTAGTTTGCCTGGAGCCTAGAGTTGGTCTTATGCCAGGAAACTTCAGGGGTAGGGTCTCCTTGTATTTAGGCCAAGGCTTTTCCTTTCCATGTCCCTCATTATTTTGGTGGGCCTATGCAAACAATAATGTCACTCTAACACCATTTTAACTGTGCTCCTTTGACTCTAATCCTTAAGAAAAACAACCCACTTAAACTTTTGAGGTTAACTTTAAATTAATATGCATGTGCATGGAAATGTAAAAAAGCAATTTGCCTTCAATGCTTAATGAGTTACATAAGTTTTATGGCTTTAGATTGCTTTGTGTGCTGCTAAGAAATATTATGTATATTGGGCCCGGAGAGATAGCACAGCGGCATTTGCCTTGCAAGCAGCAGATCCAGGACCAAAGGTGATTGGTTCGAATCCCCGTGTCCCATATGGTCCCCCCCATGCCTGCCAGGAGCTATTTCTGAGCAGACAGCCAGGAGTAACCCCTGAGCACCGCCGGGTGTGGCCCAAAAACCAAAAAAAAAAAAAAAAAAAGAAAAGAAATATTATGTATTACAATCTGGGGATTTGTGGGACAAAGTAATTGTACATGGGTTGTTTTCTTTTTCTTTTTTTTTTTTTTTGGTTTTTGGGCCACACCCTGCAGTGCTCAGGGGTTACTCCTGGCTGTCTGCTCAGAAATAGCTCCTGGCAGGCACAGGGGACCATATTGGACACCGGGATTTGAACCAACCACCTTTGGTCCTGGATCGGCTGCTTGCAAGGCAAACACCGCTGTGCTATCTCTCCGGGCCCTGTTTTATTTTTCTTAATGTTCTTTGGCTGAAAGTTCAAAGTTAAGATATCAGCAAGGGAACTTATGAGAATTCTGTTTATGGGTGATTGTCTTTCCACTGTAACTTTATCTTGTTCTCTTTCTTTGCATCTTTGCTCTCATAACTAAAAATAAAAAATTAAAAAATTATTTAAGATTAAAAAATGTACTCTAGGGGCCAGAGTGATACACAGTGGGTAGGGTGTTTGCCATGCATGGGGCCCACCTAGATTTAATTCCTGGCATCCCATAGGGTCCCCAAGCCTGCCAGGAGTAACTTCTGAGTGCAGAGCCAGGAGTAATCCCTGAACACCACCAGGTGTGGCCCCAAAACCAAAAAAAAAAAAAAAAATTAAAAATTAAATATGTACTTAATAAATGACAAGTACCACTAAAAAAGATACAGAAATAGGGGCCGGAGTGATAGCACAGCGGTAGGGCGTTTGCCTTGCAAGCTGCCAACCCAGGATGAACCCAGGTTTGATCCCCGGCATCTCATATGGTCCCCTGAGCCTGCCAGGAGTGATTTCTGAGTGCAGAGCCAGGAATAACCCCTGAGTGCTGCCAGGTGTGGCCCCCACCAAAAAAAAGATACAGAAATAATCTCTCATAACATCTCCACAGTACTGAATTCTGTTATCTGTATCCAGAGACATCTCTGTATGATTAATACCTACTATATAATTTAAACAGTATTAAAACTGGATTTCCCCCCCTTTTTTCCCCTTTCTTTAGTTTTTGGGACATAGTGGTGCTCAGAACTTACTCCCAAGCAAGGCTTGGGCGACCAATATGAAGTGCCCAGGATTGAGCCCCAGTCAGCTGAGTTCAAGGCCATAGTCTCTGGCCCCAATTTTATATTCTAAGGTAATCTCAAGTTTATTATCATTTCATGGCCAATAAAGCTTCCTTTCTTCCACCTCAGAAAACGACACTTGGCCTGGTCAGATGCTCAAAACAGACTCCAGTAAGACGCCTTCACAATCTGCCTTCCTCCATGCATCCATCTTTCCTCATATTGCCATGCATCAATCAAGACCTACTGACTCCACTTCCACAATAACTGTCATTATGTTTTCCTGCCGCTCCACTGCCACCAACCTAGCGTAATCTAAGTGGTTTAAAGATCACTCTAATTCCTTTCCGGGTTTCATCTGTGCATTTCCTCCCTTTCTCCTACTCTTGTTTCCATGCCATTTCCAAGGAACCAAGATGCATGTGCAAGGGTAAATGTAATTTCCACCTCCCATTATTCTCTCCTAACTTTTCGTTCTGATTTAACTAAAAGTGTGGTATTTATCAATGTTCCAACCATGACACTATAAGCTTTCAGAGGGCAGGGAATGTTCCACCTTTTTTTATTCACTATTGTCAGGATACTGTGTTCAGTCCTAACTTATCATACTGGCCCTCAGTCCATCTTTGCTGAGTGTGCTTAGCCATAAATATTACTTATAAAAGTACATTAACAGTTCTTTGAAGACTCTTTTGCAAAGGCAAACTGATTCTTTCCCGGAGTTATCTCATAGGCTTGCTACTAAAATGCAAGTTCTCTACTTTTTCCAATCAGCAGACAATTTCCCCATTACCAACAAGATGGGGAGAGATCGCCAGAATAAAAACTACTACGAGACTTCTGGAATAGTCTGAGCTGAAGGGTGCTAAGGTTTACAGACTCACTAATAAAACCGAAAGATGTGGATTCCTTTTAAAAGACCACTGTACCTCATCAAAAAATGGGAAGAAGAAATGAACAGACTTCCTCAAAGAAGAAATACAAATACATGAAAAAATGCTCCACATCACTATCAGGGTGATGCAAATCAAAACAACAATGAGGGCCCGGAGAGATAGCACATCGGTGTTTGCCTTGCAAGCAGCTGATCCAGGACCAAAGGTGGTTGGTGCCTGCCAGGAGCTATTTCTGAGCAGACAGCCAGGAAGTAACCCCTGAGCACTGCCGGGTGTGGCCCAAAAAACAAAAAAAAAAACAAACAAAAAAAATACAACAATGAGGTACCATCTCACACCACAGACAGGCACAAACCACAAAGACCAAGAATGATCTGTGCTGGTGAGGATGTGGAGAGAAAGGAACTCTTAGTCACTGCTGGTGGGTCAGGCACAGCCCTTATGGAAGACAATATGGAGATTCCCCAAAAAGCTGGAAATTGAGCTCCCATATGATGCAGCTATACCACTCGTAAGGATATACTGTAGGAACACAAAAATACAATACAAAAATCCCTTCCTCACACCTAAATTCATTGAAGCACTATTTACCATAGCCAGACTCTGGAAACAACCAAGGTGCCCTTCAGTAGATGAATGGCTAAAGAAAGTAGTTCATATACACAGTGGAATATTATGCAGCCGTCAGGAGATTAAGTCATGAAGTTTTCCTATATGTGGATGTACATGGAATCTAGTATGCTGAGTGAAATAAGTCAGAGCGATAGACACAAAATAGTCTCACTGATCTATGGGTTTTAAGAAAAATTAAGGACATTATCGTAATAATCCCCAGAGACAACAGAGATGAAGGCCGGAAGGACGGGCTCACAAAATGAAGCTCATCACAAAAAGTAGCGGTGCATTTTGGGAAATAAGTTCACCAACAACTATCATGACCATCTTCATGAGTGAGAGGAGCAGAATGCCTGTCTCAAATACAGGCAAGGGTTGGGAAGGGTGGTGTTGGTGGTGGGAATGTTGCCCTGGTGAAGGGGGGGGGGGTGTTCTGCTAGTGACTGAAACCCAGCAAGAATCATGCTTGTAATCATGGTGCTTAAATAAATATTTTATATATTATAAAAAAAAGAGCACTGTAGGTTTTTGAAATTCAGCTTTTGCTCAACACATGCTGAGTAAAAGCTAATGCCAATGAAAGACTGGAAAATGGAATCTCTAAGCAGTAAGGCTATGTCAAAGAAGCCTAGCTCTGTGTTTGGAGGCAAGGCGTACAACTGAGTACTCATTCTGTGGCGCCAATCATTATATATATATATATATATATATATATATTTGTAATGTACATATATATGTATAATATGAATATATATGAATGTTGCTGCCTGCGTGTCTGCCCCATTGCTATCCATAAGCAGCCCGTGCCAATGACAACTTAAAGGGGGCTGATCCCACCCGCACCCCAATCTGCAGCTGCAGGAGCGCGGACTTGGGGGCGCTTGGCGAGGGTGGTGGCCCGGGAGAGGCGGCGAGGGCCGGGCCAGCCCCGCTGCCAACTCAGCACTGCAGAGCAACGCCCTTCTGCAAGCGGGTCTTCGGTCTGGGGCGTTTGCACGGAGAGCGGTTTCTCTTTTGCACAACTTTAAGCAAGCACCGTCTCCGATCCCAGATCATCAAGATGTGGGGGGGGGGACCCCGGGCCTGACTGACAGCTCGGGGGGAAGGCCGGTGGGGGCGACGATGTCAGGAGCGCCTCCGCTCGGGGAGTCCGGCCGCAGCCCCCACTCGCGGCACCCGTGCGGCCCGCCCGGCCCGGCCCGCCCCGCAGCCGCCTCACCCCCGGTGATGAGGAAGTACGACACCACCACCAGCGCGTACACCGTCATGGCCGACGGCATGTGCAGCCACGGCGGCTTCTTGAGCTTCAGGTTGGGGCACTCGAGCACCAGGAACGGGACGCGGTACAGAGCCTCCATGGCCGTGGCCGGACGCCGCCACTCCCGGAAGCCGCGCCGCCGTCTCGGCCCACGCGCATGCGCCGCCCGGCCGCCGCCCCGCCCACCCGCAGGTCCTGGACGCTCGGAGCGCTGCGCTTTGACGTGGGGAAATTAGAAAGAAACAAAAGAAGCGGACGAGTAGCCCGTGGATGGTGCGGGCTAAACTCGTGTTCTGTTTAACGCTGGTAGGCATAAATCGAGGGAGTTAGACAGACCGCCGCAGGAAGACAACGAAGTTTTATATAGCTTCCAGGACCCGCGAGCCTCGGACGTGGCCTGTCCGGAGAGGAGGCGGCGGGAGCTGCTCTCTGGCGCCGCCCACCGGTGACGCGGAGGCGTTTGAAGCCGGACGCGGGAGGCTTGCCGGCGCTGGGTGCCTGGGCCGGGCGGACGATGAGTGGGAGGGGCGGGTGGCCTCTGGTCCAGCTCCGCCTGGTCTGAGACGCGGCTGCAAAACAGCCACCCAGGAACTTGAGCAAGGTCTAGGTTTCTGAGCTTTTGCTTTCTGATACAGTCGCATGGATAAGGAAAATAATAGCTACAATTGATAGAGCTGTAATAGAATGAATATGATATAATCTATGATATAATATGTCATTAAAATCAATAATATGGTAATAATAATTAATAGTTATTGATAATTTGTTGGCATTCTACACCTGATGATGATAAAAGGAACTATACGGGATGCCGGGGATTAAACCTTATCCGCTGGACTGTTCCTCTGGCCCCTTTAAGTGAATGAATTGAACCTTAATTTCCAAATATCAACACACATTCTGGCTTTTAGGTGGACACATTGACAGTCTCTAAGTGGTTTGCATTTACAACCCAAGTGGAAGAAAATATATAATAAGGGCAGTCTTTAGTGCTGGTTAAGAAGGCCTAACAGGTTCTTACTTAATGTGGACACAATCCTTTTTTTTTCTCTTTTTTATATAGTCCTTTAAGATTTGGCATATGTTGGGACCGGAGAGATAGCACAACAGTACGGGGTTTGCCTTGCATGCGGCAGACCCAGGATTGAGGGTGGTTCGATTCCCGGCATCCCATATGGTCCCCTGAGCCTGCCAGTGGCGATTTCTGAGTGTCAGCAGGTGTGACCCAAAAACCAAAAAAAAAAATTGGCATATGTCTTTTCCTTTTGTAGTAAGATTTGAAAGTGAACAGTTATAAATCCATGTGTGTGTGTGTATGTGTGGATAAGTGTTGCTAAACTACATTTTCAAAACTTTGTGGTACAAGGGTCAAACACACAGTTTCATACAGTTAAGGCAGTTAAGGCATCAGTTTACCACTGAACCACATTTATTTGTTTCTGGCACCATGACTTTTTACTTAAGAGTTATGAGGGGCCCGGAGAGATAGGACAGTGGTGTTTGCCTTGCAAGCAGGTGGTCCAGGACCTAAGGTGGTTGGTTCGAATCCCGGTGTCCCATATGGTCCCCCGTGCCTGCCAGGAGCTATTTCTGAGCAGACAGCCAGGAGTAACCCCTGAGCCTGCCAGGTGTGGCCCAAAAACCAAAAAAAAAAAAAAAAAAGAGTTATGAATTGTTTCTACCCTGAAAGTTTAATGTCTGCTTTTTCTTTTGATTTGTTGTTACATTTAGCAGTGCTCAGGATATAAACCTGGCCCCCTGTTCAAAGATCACTCCTAGTGGTGCTTAGATACTGTATATGATGCCAGACATAGAACCAGGATTGGTGGAATACAAGGTAACCATAGACCATCTTTTCAGCCCTTCGTCCAAGGGCTTGACCATCTGAGATTCTAAGTTTTCAACTAAGAATCTAACCCAGAGGCCAGAGTAATAGCATAGCAGATAGGGTGTTTGATTTGCATGTGGTTGACCTGGGTTCAATCCCCAGCATTCCACATTGCCCTGAGCCTGCCAGGAGTAATTTCTGAGCATAGGGCCAGGATTAAGCCCTCATTGCTGCACAGTGTGGCCCAAAAACAAAAACAAAAAGGAATCCAACTCGATTTCCTGGAACTGAAAGGAGATTTAGGAATTGCCGGAGTCAAACAATGCTTCAGAGGAAAGCTTGAGTCAGCAGAAGCATAGTCACACATCTGAAAACTGCCTCTGTGCCTCTCTGTGCTTTCTTTCCTCCCATTCAGACCTGGTTCTTGAAATAAGACGCAAGAGACTACGATCCTGTCATCTGTCTATGAGAACGATTCTAGAAACATAGTCCAGGATTGGAGCTTGGTGAGGCTGGGACGCTGACACCTGGAGCTGGGGAGTGGGGCCACAGTTGGGGTCTTGGTGTCACTGTCATCAGAACCTGGAAATACAATACAGGGTTAAAGTGCTTGCCTTGCACACAGCCCATCCCAGTTTAATCTTGGCACCACAAATGGTTCCCTGAGCACAGCCAGGAATGAACCCTGAGCAGACTTAGAAGTAAGCCCTGTCCACAGCCAGATGTGGCCTATTTGCTCCCCTTCCACCCGCTGCATGCACACACACAGGGAAGAAAGCTAAAGATGGAACCAGCCATGTGATTAAGAGGGTGCTATGAGGACCAGAGTGATAACATAGTGGGGAAGGTGTTTGTCTTGCATGTGGCTGTCCTAGTTTCGATCCCGAGCATCCTATATGGTCCCCTGAACCTGCCAGAAGTAATGTCTGAGCACAAAGCAAGAGTAACCCCTTAGCACCACCAGGTATGGCCCTCCAAAAACAAAAAAGAAGACTCAGAGCAGGTTCCAGCAAGTCAGAGAAGCAAAGCTGTCCAATGTTCTTGGGTCTGACAGTTGGTCATTGGGAACAGCTGGCCGCATTTCTAGCTGGTTGTATGTGGTTAAGTCTCAGTATTAGAATGACCAGAGTATGGGTCTGGCCCTAACATGGCACAAACCTAGGACACAACATCATGACCATTGCTTCTGTCTGGTGCACTCATCTATTCGTTTCAGCAAACAGAAACTAGGTTACAGAGGGAGAAGTGAATGAGAACATAAAAATAAGAATAGTGAGGGACTAAGGAGATGGATACTAGGACCCTCTCCCCCTCTCCCCCGCTTAAGCACCACTTCAGCACCACCCAGCTCCATCAGGTGAGACCTTGGTGGCCCCTGATTATCACTGTTCTGAGCAGGCTACACTCTGGACACAGGAGGTGGTAGCAGAAAGGTTTAAGGATGTAGGATGGGGGTATGTTGCAAAAACATGGGAGAAGGGAGGGTGGGAACAGAGCAGAGCCAGGCCTTGCAAAGGCATGTAGGTAGCACCAATGCCACTGAAACTTAACCTGGAGAAGAGCTGAGCTTCTGAAGCTTCTGAAGAAGCAATTCTGAAGAAACAGAAGAGGGAAGCTGAATAAGGCTTAGTGCAGCATGTCCAAGAGTGACCAGGTGAACTTACCTTAGCTGCCTACTAGATGTGATTGATTCCTGTTTGCAGATGAGGATACAGGCTTCTAGGAGTTGGACAACATGCTGAAGCATCAGCCAGAGTGGCATAGAGCAGTTCTGGTGTGCCAAGGAGGCAAAGAAGTATAGAAGATCATGCTTGATGGGTTCTGTAGTATGTTGGAGTGGGAGAGAAGGAAGGACGTGGCAACTGCGGTGAAGAATGGATTGAAGCTGAAGCCCTTGTACAGTGGATAATGCATTAGTTTTCCAGAAGTGATCCCTGAGCTCAGAACACACACCCAGGTATGCCTCCCACTGCATGTGCACAGGGGAAGGGATGAGAGGGAAGGAGAGAGGAGGGGAGGGAAGGAGAAGAGAGGAGAGGAGAGGAGAGGAGAGGAGAGGAGAGGAGAGGAGGGGAGGGGAGGGGAGGGGAGGGGAGGGGAGGGGAGCGGGGAGGGGAGGGGAGGGGAGCGGGGAGGGGAGGGGAGGGGGGGGGGGAGGGGAGGGGGGGGGAGGGGGGGGGGCGGGGAGGGGGGGGGGGGGAGCGGGGGGGGGAGGGGGGGGGGGAGGGGGGGGCGGGGGGGGGGGAGCGGCGGGGGGGGGGGGGGGGGGGGGAGGGGGGGGGGGGGAGCGGGGGGGTGGGGGGGGGGGGGGGGGGGGGGGAGGGGGGGGGGGGCGGGGGGAGGGGGGGGGGGGGGGAGCGGGGAGGGGGGGGGGGGGGGGGGGAGGGGGGGGGGAGGGGGGGGGGGCGGGGAGGGGAGGGGGGGGGGGGGGGGAGGGGGGGGGGGGGGGAGGCGGGGGGGGGGGGCGGGGAGGGAGGGGGGGGGGGGGGGCGGGGGGGGGGGGGGGGCGGGGGAGGGGGGGGAGGGGGGGGGGGAGGAGGGGGGGGGGGGAGGGGGGGGGGGGGGGAGGGGGGGGAGGGGGGCGGGGGGGAGGGGGGGGGGGAGGGGGGGGGAGGGGGGAGGGGGGGGGGGGGGGGAGGGGAGGGGAGCGGGGGGGGGGGAGGGGAGGGGAGCGGGGAGGGGAGGGGAGGGGAGCGGGGAGGGGAGGGGAGGGGGAGGGGAGGGGAGGGGAGGGGAGCGGGGAGGGGAGCGGGAGGGGAGCGGGGAGGGGAGGGGGAGGGGGGGGGAGCGGGGAGGGGAGGGGAGGGGAGGGGAGCGGGGAGGGGAGGGGAGGGGGCGGGGAGGGGGGGAGGCGGGGAGGGGAGGGGAGGGGAGCGGGGAGGGGAGGGGGAGGGGAGGGGAGGGGGGGGGAGCGGGGGGGGGAGGGGAGGGGAGGGGAGGGGGCGGGGGGGGAGGGGAGGGGAGGGGAGCGGGGAGGGGAGGGGAGGGGAGCGGGGGGGGGGGGGGAGGGGAGGGGAGCGGGGAGGGGAGGGGGGGGGGGAGGGGAGGGGGGCGGGGAGGGGAGGGGAGCGGGGGGGGGGAGGGGAGGGGGAGGGGAGGGGAGGGGAGGGGAGCGGGGAGGGGAGGGGAGGGGAGGGGAGGGGAGCGGGGAGGGGAGGGGAGGGGAGGGGGAGGGGGGAGGGGAGGGAGAGGGGAGGGGAGGGGAGCGGGGAGGGGAGGGGAGGGGAGCGGGGAGGGGAGGGGAGGGGAGCGGGGAGGGGAGGGGAGGGGGGAGGGGAGAGGGGAGGGGAGGGGAGCGGGGAGGGGAGAGGGGAGGGGGAGGGGAGGGGGGGAGGGGAGGGGAGGGGAGGGGAGGGGAGGGGAGCGGGGAGGGGAGGGGAGGGGAGGGGAGCGGGGAGGGGAGGGGGGGAGGGGAGCGGGGAGGGGAGGGGAGGGGAGGGGAGCGGGGAGGGGAGGGGAGCGGAGGGGAGCGGGGAGGGGAGGGGAGGGGAGCGGGGAGGGGAGGGGAGAGGGGAGGGGAGCGGGGAGGGGAGGGGAGGGGAGGGGAGGGGAGAGGAGGGGAGGGAAGAAGAAAAGAGAGTGGATAGCTCAAGGGATCAAATTTTAGTTTGGTTTTTGTTTTTGACCCACACCTGGCCTCTTTCGGGGAGGATTCAGGGGGTTGCTCCCAGTGATGCTAAGGGAACTGTTGCAGTGCAAGAGACTGAACCTAAGGCAGGGGTCTCAAACTCAATTTACCTGGGGGCCTCAGGAGGAAAAGTCGGGGTGATCCTTGAGTGCAAAGTCAGTAGTAAGCCTTGAACATTGGGGGGATGTGACCCAAACAACTAAAACAAAACAAAACAAAAAAAGATTCCTCTAGGGCAGGGCCACAAAATGTTGTATGGAGGGCCGCAAATGGCCCGAGGGCCACAAGTTTGAGATCCCTGACAAGCAAAACATGTTCTCCAGCACCTTGAACTATTTTCAGACTCCTAAATGTTATAGGCAGAGATGTTAACGTTGAAAGATATAGTATTATATAAAATTATATATCATGTTACCAACATTACACATACATCTATACATGATATAAATAACATTTACAAACAGAGAAAACACTACTTTGGAGATTGGGGAGAATCATCACACCTGGGAATTCTCAGGGCTTACTCCTGGCTCTGCACTCAGGGATTACGCCTATTGGTACTCAGGAGACCATGTGGGATGCCAGAAATCGAACCCGAGTCAACCATGTGAAAAACTAGCGCCCTCCCCATGGTGTTACCTCTTGGACCCCAGTAACACATTTTTTTGTTTGTTTGTTTTTGGGCCACACCCGGCGGTGCTCAGGGGTTACTCCTGGCTGTCTGCTCAGAAATAGCTCCTGGCAGGCAAGGGGGACCATATGGGACACCGGGATTCGAACCAACCACCTTTGGTCTGGATCGGCTGCTTGCAAGGCAAACGCCGCTGTGCTATCTCTCCGGGCCCCAGTAACGCATTCTTTAAAGGAACTTTGGTAGGCATATTTAGTTTTCACCTTTCCTGCAAATTAATGGCAGCTGCAGCCAGGACGGCCTCTTGCAATCCCAGCTCCAGCCACAATAGGGCAGGCGCTCACTTCTATAAGAATCACTGGGCCAGGGGCAGTCATAAATGATGTCTGGAACAGATTGACAGGCTGTGCGCAAGCACTGAATCAGGCAAACGTCTTTCTTTTTATCTTTTTATTTGTTTATTTATTTATTTTAGTTTTGGGGTCACACCCGGCAGCAGTGCTCAGGGGTTACTTCTGGCTCTGCACTCAGAAATCGCTCCAGGAAGGCTCGGAGGACTATATGGGATGCCCGGAGTCAAACTACCCTCCTTCCTGGGTCAGCTGCATGCAAGGCAAAACACCCTACCGCTGAGCTATCTCTCTGTCCCCAGGCAAACGTGCTTCAAAGAAAATCGATTTAGTGTGTCTGAGCAGAGAACATAAGGACATCCCAGAAACCTGGAAAGCTACTACTCCCCACCTGTCAGCCCCTTTAAAAGGCAAATGGGGCCTGAGTACAGTGGAGAAGGCCTTGCATGTGGCCCACTTGGGTTTGATCCTCCGAATTCCATATGGTCCCCTGAGCTTACTAGGAGTGAGTCCTCAGTGCAGAGCAAAGAGCAACTCCTAACTGCCGGCAGTGGCCCAGCCTTCCCAAATGCAGCAATTGGGTGACACAGCAATTGTGTCTGGTTCAGGCAGACACAATCCCTGCACCCCACTGAAGCCTCTCCACCTTTCCAAGTGAATCAAAGCACTTCTCACCTCCACAAAGCCAGCCTACCAAAGGCAAGTGAGTTGGGGAGTGTTTGAACAGCAACTGCTCTGATTATGAAAGCCCAGAGCATAGATTTCTGTTTCCAACCCTGTCTTTTTCGCCCTTTCATATTGAAGCTGATTTAACAAAACAAAACAATTCTAGCTTAGAGATGACAGGGGCCTCTTCTGACACTGATTCATCCATCCCTGCACACATTGACAAGAAACGCCTGTTCCATATATATGTCTCTATACCGAATAAAACATCTAACTTTTAAGGAATGCTGTAAAATATTTCCATATGGACATTATATCAAAGTACTTTCCCCCACCCCCTAACCCTCCGAATACAGTTGAAAGGAAATACCCAGGCATTAGGCGCATCAGAATAGATGTCTCCAGTTGTGGTTTCAGATGCCCTAATATGCTTTTGCCCAGAACTAATCAAATACAGTTTGGCACTATTGGTGATGGGAGTGCGAGTGTGTGTGCGTGATTCCTTCCGAAGAGAAAAAAATTTCTGTTGGGTAAAACTTAATAGAGGAGAAACTGAGATCAGTTAACATTTTGGTTTATTTCCAACGTTATCACTATCTTTAAACATTCACGGGCCCTGAGAGATAGCACAGCGGCGTTTGCCTTGCAAGCAGCCGATCCAGGACCAAAGGTGGTTGGTTCGAATCCCAGTGTCCCATATGGTCCCCCGTGCCTGCCAGGAGCTATTTCTGAGCAGACAGCCAGGAGTAACCCCTGAGCACCGCCGGGTGTGGCCCAAAAACCAAAAAAAAAAAAAACATTCACAATGAGAGGGTTTAGGCCACCCATCCTGACGCACTTGGCTTCTCCATAAGCAGAAGCAGGAGGGGTCATGTTTGGGATAATAGCAATTCACTGGCCTCAAAAACTCTGAATTCGAGGTAAAAATGGTATTCAGCTATGTGGCCCTTCTCACCCCTCTCAAAATGTGGACTGTTGCATGGTACCGGATTCAGCTTCAGAAGGACCCCCAGTTCAAGGACACTACATGATCCCGTAATGCTACAAATCATGTCTCAAACTCAAGACCAAGCTGAGAGATAAAAAAGTGCCTGGGATTCCACCCCCCACAAGAATATCTCAAAAGACCTAATTAGGAGGCCTATCTTGCCTTTGTATGTTTAATATCTTTATAATAAGCATCTTAGGGTGTTTATTCCCAAATATAAAGGTAGCCTCTTCCATAACTTATTTTCTTCAATTACTTTTTTTAATTCAGATTTATTTGTTCTATTTATATATATATACATATTATATATATATATATATATATACACACACACACACATTTTCTTTATCCTCACCCACAATAGCACCAGCAATACAATATGACACCATATGTTTTTGTATAGGTACAGTAAAAAAGGGGAAACCATATACACAGAAACTATCTTATCTTCTAGGGATAAGAACTCATATCTTTTATAATACAGGGTTGCCTCCCACCCTGAACATGTGTCATGTGGATACAACTCAGTTTCCATGAGATTGGACAGTGTTAGTCCAACCCTGAACCCCAGATCCCAGATGTAGAACTGATACAGCTCCTTGCAACAACACCAGGAACCAAACTCTGCTGGGAAATTTCTGACACTGCTCTGACACCGACTTGCGCCAGTTCTGATATGACATCCCGACAACAAGGAAACGACAACTTGATCAAAGACCAGGTTGTCCTATCACTTCACCTAACGGTAAGAGAAAATCAGAAGACACAACATCCTTTGATCTGTGCAAGAACCAAGAGTGCTAACTATAGAAGACTGACTGCAATAACCATGACGGGGCAGAACTTATCCTGGGACCAATAAGAAAAACCTTACTCTAGGCTGTAGCCCAGGACTTGTACAAAAATCAAGATCTCTAATCATAGAGGCTTGACTTAGACAACAGACACTGAGCAGAACTTTTGGAACCATAAGGAAGACTCAATCCTAGGTTTCAGCCTAGGATCTGAGCAAAAACCAAGACCACTCATTACAGAAGACTGACTACACCAACAATGATGAAACAGAACTTCTAGAACCATAAAGACTCTATCCTGGGGCCTGAGAGACAGCATGGAGGTAGTGCATTTGCCTTGCATGCAGAGGACGGTGGTTCAAATCCCAGCATCCCATATGGTCCCCCAAGCCTGCCAGGAGCGAATCCTGAGCGTAGAGCCAGGAGTAACCCCTGAGCGCTACTGGGTGTGACACCCCCCCCACACACACACAAAAGACTCTATCCTAGACCTGTCCTATGACCAGTGCAAATACCAAGATCTCTAGCTACAGAGGACTGATTTTATCATCTACAACTAAGCAGAAAGTTTCCTGACACCACAAAAAAGACCTTGGGGAGAGGTAATGAGCAGTTTCGGAGCCAGTAGTTGTTCCCATGACAGTATGCTTCAAGGGCAGAGAAACCCTGAATCTCTTAAGCCAAGGGAATTCCCTTTCTTACTTCCCCAATACTTACTGTGCCTATGCAAAAAAAAAAAAAGGTGGGGGCACAAAACCTTGCCACACCAGTACTCCTTTTATATTTTTTCTCTCTTCTTATTCTTTTTTTTTTGGGGGGGGGGGCCCACACCCATTTGATGCTCAGCCGTTACTCCTGGCTAAGCGCTCAGAAATTGCCCCTGGCTTGGGGGGGCCATATGGGACGCCGGGGGATCGAACCACGGTCCTTCCTTGGCTACCTCTAGCGCCACCTCACCGGCCCCTCTCTCTTCTTTTTCTTTTTTACTTCTTTTTTCATTTTTTTCTTTCTTTTCCTTCCTTTTTCACTCTTGTGGTTATTATTTGGTGATTCTTTGCTGTGGGAGCTCTTTATTTTTTTGGTAGCTGCTATCTTTTTTCTTTTTTCTTTGTTCCCTTCCAGCAGAACCACACAACTCAAATCATCTTGTTCTACCTCATAAATTGCAGGGAAAATAAAAATGAACGGTACTAGGACCAAACAGCCAAATGAAAATTGAGTGGAGTTAAAAAATGATCCTACTTGGGGCTGGAGAGATAGCATGAAGGTAAGGTGTTTGCATTGCATGCATAAGCTCGGTGGTTCGAATCCCAGCATCTCATATGGTCCCCCAAGCCTGCCAGGAGTGATTTCTGAGCTTAGAGCTAGGAGTAACCCCTGAGTGCTGCCGGTTGTGACCCAAAAACAAAAAAACAAAAAAAGGGGGGGCGGACAGATAGCATGCAGGTTAGGCGTTTGCCTTTCATGCAGAAGGACGGTGGTTCGAATCCCGGCATCCCATATGGTCCCCCGTGCCTCCCAGGGGCAATTTCTGAGCACAGAGCCAGGAGGAACCCCTGAGCACTGCCGGGTGTGACCCCCCAAAATAACAAAAACAAAAACAAAAAAAGAATGATCCTACTTAAACATTAAACCTAAAGTCAACAACAGAATTGATACCCTATCTACAATAAGCTATACACAGAGGGGAACAGTTTCACTAGCACTCTGGGGGACAAAGGGGAGATATGGGACACATGCTGGAAAAAGGGGTGGAGGGAGGAGGACAACGTTGGTGGTAGAAATGGCCCTGATTCATTGTCACTATGTACCTTAAATACTACTGTGAAAGATTTGTTATTAACTCTTTGGTCACAATAAAAATTATTATATTTAAAAAATGGTATTCAAAGCAGTGAGGTGGTTGAGAGCTTTTCATATATACTTGTGTTGAGGTCAGGGTGTTATATTGGAGTTGTGGGGACCAGGTTGGCTACATGCAGGACAAATGCCTTTGCAATACATTCGTTGAACCATCTGGATCCATGACTAAGATCTTCTCCAGGTGACTTGGGAAGGTTACAAGTTTGTTCACCTAGTGAGTTGATGAGGAACACACCGTTTAGGTGCATATTTTTTTGATACCCAATTGTTTACTTGGAACACGTTTGTGAAAAGGCAGCCCACACCCCATCAGTGTGAGAACCAGCTCGTGAAAATGCAAGTTCTTGACCTGACTTTCAGAGATTCTGATTGAGAAAATCTTCAGTGGGGCCTGGGAATCTGCCTTTTAACTATTTCCCCAGCAGAGTCGTTAGTGAAAAAGAAGTTTGGGGCCGGGCGGTGGCGCTGGAGGTAAGGTGCCTGCCTTGCCTGCGCTAGCCTAGGACGGACCGCGGTTCGATCCCCCGGCGTCCCATATGGTCCCCCAAGAAGCCAGGAGCAACTTCTGAGCGCATAGCCAGGAGTAACCCCTGAGCATCACAGGGTATGGCCCAAAAACAAACAAACAAACAAACAGAAAAAGAAGTTTGAGAGTCACTGGCCTGTGCATTAATCCTCTATTATCTCTATAGTCCCATATGTCACTTTATAAGGCCAGGTGACAACTCAGAAAAGGAGAGACTTGGGGCTGGAGAGACAGTGATAGGGAAGAGCATTTGTTTGCATGCTGCTGGTATGAACCATACAGAGCTCTCACGCACCCACCACCTATTCATCCTCACTCACTCATTCACCCACTTGAAGTCAGATGGCAGGTGTGGCAGGAGCAGGGCCGTCTGGGACAGGGCAAGGGCGCCCAGCCCAAACCACTCTGAGATGCCCACCCTGACTCAGCATCACTGTTGGGCATAGCTGGTGGGCAAGCTGCAGTACAGCTCTCTGAGCTTTCCTGGAGGAGGGCAGTTGCCAAGACCATAAAACTCACAAAGCCTTTATACACCTCTGCATTCTGGAGATGTATTAAGTTGTTTGATTTTCTTTAAGTTCTTGGTTTTGGTTTGGGGCAACACCTAATGATGCTCAGTTTACTCCTGGCTCTGTGCTCAGGAATCATTCCTGGCACAGCTTGGGGAACTATTTGGAATGTTGGGATCAAACTTGGGTCAGCCATATGTAAAGCAGCAAGCACTTTACCTGCTGTACTGTCCCTCCAGCCTCAAGTGACCCATTCATTTCATTTTTGTTTTGTTCTGGGGTCATACCTGGCAGTGCTCAGGAATTACTCTTGATGTTGTGCTCAGGATCACTCCTGGAGGACTCAGCTTGAGAGGGGAAGGACCATCTGGAGTGTTGAGGATTGAACCTGAGTGGTTATGTACAAGGCAAACAGGAAGGGGGGGGAGGGAGAGAGAGAAAAATAGCAAAAGAATGAAAGAAAGAGGGGCTAGAGATAGCATGGAGGTAGTGTTTGCCTTGCATGCAGAAGGTCGGTGGCCAGGGGGGATTTCGGAGCATAGAGCCAGGAGTAACCCCTGAACGCTGGCAGGAGTGACCCAAAAAACAAACAAACAAAAATTAAAGAGACTATCAGGGAAATTTAATAATTGAATCTTGATCCTTTTTCTACTTAATCATCATGGGTTGATACCTAAATCATCTGGTGATTACATCATCAAAGATGCCTCAGTGCAGAGGACAATGTCCCTAAGTAAAGTCCAAGGACAATGTCTCTAAGTCACCTCAATGGGAATTTCATCCCCACTGAAACAAAGCATCCATCTGAACCTGGGGCCACACTGGGGAATTACTGGGGCCCCACTCTTATTTATTCAAGGTCTTACTTTCCTTTATTCTGGGATTGGAGAGGGAGTCACCAAAGGAGTCTAGAGGCAAGAGGCCCTCCCAGGGATATTCAGCTGGCTGAGGCAGTGGTTCAGTGGAGGTGGGGCTAGGATAAGGTGCTACTCAGAGGCCTGCAGTGCTGGGGACTATCAGGGGCCACATGGTGGAGTCCGGGGCCCCAGTGCTGTGCCTGGTCATACTCAGGGGCATCTGTCTGCCAGGGACAATCAGGGCCACTTGCATACACAGCATACACCATATGAACTGAACTATACTCTCTCCAATTTGTTTTTGGGCTTATTTGAGGAATCAGAGGTTGTGCCCAGCACTGAACCCAGGTTGGCCCTGTACAGCGCATTTTTCTCTAAAGTTTTTCTGGTCTGAGCTGTTCTCCAGCTAACATCCTTGAGAAAGTCCCCCTGAGCCCCCTTTGGACTGATTTTCTTCATTTCCCAGCTCTGTACTTTCTTATCCCAACTGTGCAATTAAAAATGTTTGTATCCGGGCCGGAAAGATTGCACAGCGGTAAGGCGTTTGCTTTAGATGCAGAAGGACAGTGGTTCAAATCCCAGCATCCCATATGGTCCTTTGAGCTTGCCAGGAGCGATTTCTGAGCGGAGAGCCAGGAGTAACCCCTGAGCACTACCCGGTGTGACCCAAAAACCAAAACCAAAACAAAACAAAAAAATGTATCCTTGGGGCTGGAGAGATAGAACAACATTTGCCTTGCAAGGGGCCGACCCAGGACCAATGGTGGTTTGAATCCCGGCATCCCACATGGTCCCTGGTGCCTGCCAGGAGCAATTTGTGAGCAGATAGCAAGGAGTAAATCCCAGCACTGCCGGGTGTGGCCCAAAAACCAAACTAAAAAAAAAGTTTGTATCTTCATTTGAGTCTTCCCCTAATGTCCCCCAGAAGCAGGGAAAAGTTCACTTTGTTGGTTAGTGTATTTTTACCCAGTAGCAGTTTCTGGAAGTATCTACTAAATATTTGAAGACAAAACATAAAAAAAAAAATTGCATAGTGAAATTATATATATATATATATATATATATATATATATATATATATATATATATATATATATATATATATATCCCTTTGACTTAATCTGGAAAGTGGAATGTCCTCAAAATTATTAAATAAGTATTATTTTGGAAACCAGAACGTATCTTTAATTTTTTTTTATTTTCAGTAGTGTTCAGGAATTGGGGGTGGGGGGGAGTTGTTCCATATATGGTGTAAAGGATTGAACTATATCAAGCCATGTGCAAGGCAAGCACCTTACCCACTGTACTAATAAACACTAATATTACCCAAAAGACATTTCAACTCAGAGCTTTGTGGATCTTACCCCTTTAAAGGGAAACTGATGTCATAAGATCCTAGTGTTTGAGGCCCTGGATTTGATCCCCCCCATGAACATTATATTTACCGTAAGTTGTAATAAACTAGCACTTGCCTGGAGGGAAGTGGTTTTCTAGCTTTTGCTAGAATTCAAAGAACCAACTTGATCACTGAACACAAAGCTGAAAAGAATTCTACGGTAGATAGTCAAGGTTCTTGCCACCCAAGTACAATCCATGCCCGAGAATCACCCGAGGTCCTCTGCACCTCTCCTCCTATACCCCAAAGGCTGTGTCTATACTAAGTGGCTTCATAAGGCTTTTTTTTTCCCCAGGAAGTATCAGCTTTGTTCATACCCTAACCACCACATGTGTGGCCTATATCACAATCAATTAAGCATTCAGCCATCTTTCCTTTGACCTCCATGCTGGCAAAAGACCAAAAGACCCATGACTAACTTCTAACTTCCATTTAATAACTTTTGTTTTGGGGCCACACCTGGCAGCGCTCAGGGGTTAATCAGAAATCGCTCCTGGCTGGCTGGGGGTACCATATGGGATGACGGGATTTGAACCACTGTCCTTCAGCATGCAAGGCAAATGCCCTACCTCCATGCTATTTCTCTGGCCCCCATTTAATAACTTTTTTTTTTTATTTTAAATATGGAACACTTCACGAATTTGCGTGTCATCCTTGCGCAGGGGCCATGCTAATCTTCTCTGTATCGTTCCAATTTTAGTATATGTGCTGTCGAAGTGAGCACCATTTAATAACTCTTAAGTAAACTTATAGAAAAATAAAAATGCCCAGCCATCGTTCACATTATCCCACCATCTTATAATTATTGAGATACATGGCTTAGTTCCATCTAGGCACAGCCTCACTATCAATATTCTGGGAGCCCAAGCTGTAAATCATTAGCCACATATTCTAAGTATGTTACTACACTGCTGAAAATAAACTTGTTTCTCATACTGAAACATATGGAGAATTTCTGCTTCTGCGGGCAAAAGATCCCCTCCCTCCCCACCAATCTAATAGAATTTGTAAGTAACTCAATGCAAACAGAAATGCTAGACTTTAAAGAGAAACCACTGGCTACATTCACATGTCTTTTAGGAGCTTGTCAAGAGTACTTTTAAGTCACACAAGAGAACTGGATCCAATAAAACTTTTTTCTTAAAACTCAAAATCCTAAAGTAACAATGCAGTTTGGTCACTTAGATGGTTACAGCCTAGTTCACACCGATGGAGGTTCCTATATTCACACCCTGGTCCCTGGACTCCAGTGTAGGATGGGAAGCATGGGTCACATGATGAAAAAAATTAGGACAGGCAGAGTATGTGTAGAACCTAAGGAGGGAATTGAGTAACAAATATGGCCGTTCTTAGATGTTTCTTGGCATTAAGACAAGGAGAGGGCCCAGAGAGATAGCCCAGCGGTGTTTGCCTTGCAAGCAGCCGATCCAGGACCAAAGGTGGTTGGTTCGAATCCTGGTGTCCCGTATGGTCCCCTGTGCCTGCCAGGAGCTATTTCTGAGCAGACAGCCAGGGAGTCACCCCTGAGCACTGCTGGGTGTGGCCCAAAAAAAAAAAAAAAAAAAAAAAGACAAGGAGAGACAGCATGGAGGTAAGGCATTTGCCTTGCATGCAGGAGTATGGTACCCTGAACCTGCCAGGAGTAACCCCTGAGCACTGCTGGGTGTGACCAAATACACCCCCACCCCAAAAAAAGGCAATCATGTGTGCTCTGCACTCCAAGGGCTCTCACCAAGACCTGCATCTGCCAGCACCTTTATCTCAGACTTCACAGCCTCCAGAACTGAGATATATGCCAAAGCCCACCTATAGGAACTTTATTATAGCAGCCTGGAGAAAGCAACTTGGGAAACACCATATCCCTAACAAGTCCTGTACTTCAATACGCAGCTACCCACTAGTTTTTCTAAAGGAATGCTCACAGAATGTTCTCAATTTTATTTGAAATGTTTACCTTGGGGCCAGAGCAATTGTATAGCAAATAGGGTGATTAACTCAGTTTCAACCCCAGTACACCGTATGGTCCCCCAAGCTTGCCAGGAATGACCCCTGGGTGCAGGGCCAAGAGCATCACTGAGTGTGGCCCCAAGGCAAAGAGAAGTCTAGCTTCTATCCTTTCCAAATTGTCTACAAAGATAGAGCTTTCAAATTCAGAAAATATCAGTGTTTAGCTTCTTACTTGTAGAAAGCATGCAATTTGCTTTCGTTTCTTAAATTTCTCATTAGCCTCTGTGAGCCTCACTCAGTTCCTTCATCTGTAGAAGAGGCCACAGGTTGAGGACAGAAGTAAAGGATGCGAAGTGCCAGGTACAAACATAGCTGGTGGTAATTTATTAACCATTTGGAGACTCGACCAAAACCTGAATGGCTTAAATTAAACTCAAATGCCAACTGGCAATTAGTTTTGCGAGGAAGGCATTTTATCTGAAATTTCACTTAACAAGAAAGTTTTCATTTAGCAGGATAAGAATGGTATAAAACAGCTAAGTTAGGAGCCCAGAAATTTGCTTAGAAAAAAACAAACAAAAAAAACCTGGGGCCGGAGATAGCACAGCAGTAGGGCATCTGCCTTGCATGCAGCCAATCCAGGACAGACAGTGGTTCAAATCCTCGCATCCCACATGATCTCCCGTGCCTGCTAGGAGTGATTTCTGAGTATGAAGCCAGCAGGAACTCTGAGCACTGCCGATGTTACCTCAAAACAAAACACCCCACAACCTTCTAAGAGGTTAAGAGGAAACACCCACACATAAGACTTCACAACTTTCATCATGGCAGAAATCGTAAAGTGATGCCTAAATGGAGTGAAAGACTCAAATAAAATCCTATTTGATAACCTCCAATGACTTAGGAAAAGAATTTTAAAAATCATTGGATTCTCCAAATATTACAGAAGCCAATTAGTATGCTAACAGATCACAACACAACAGATAAAGCCTTTAATTTTATTCTTCAAAAACGGTCCATTTTTTTATTTTGCTTTCTGACTCTGTGCTTGTGCCTTCAACACTTTCACAACGATTTTCTGTTCCTCAATAAGGAAAGCACGCTTAATCCTAGGAAAAAGAAAAAGATATTTGTAAAAAGTGAATTTCACATCATCACAGAAACATACAAAAACCCAGAGAGCAAATCTGATGGCAGAAATGACAGTTAGCTCCCTCCCTCCCTCCCTCTCCCCCCCCCCCAGCACAAGGTCTGGGGTAAAATAAGGAGAAAAAAAAAGATAAAAAAAAAAAAAAAAAAAAAAGAAATGACAGCCCAAGATTTTCGTGGTTCACTGGCTCAACTCCCTAAAGTATCCACCAGCCTCCTCTGAGTCATCAAGTTATAAAATCAGACTCAAGACGACTTCTCCCTGTCGCTTATGTCAGCTTTCACTTAATCACATTTTATTATAATCTAGTGTTAATTGTATTTGATTCATAAAATGTCTTTAAAGATAACTGGCATCGACCTGCTCAAAAATGACTTCCCTTAACACTAAGAAGACTTGACAACAATGACCTTACAGGACATTTAATTGTGAGGTGAAACGAGAGGACGCTCTGCACCACCCTGACTGCAATATAGGATATGCAGATTCCAGGATCTTTAATACAGAAACATGATACCAACAAGAGACTGTGAAAAATTAAAGTGTATTGGCACTTCAGACAATGACCTGGATTGGACAAATTAGTTTGCCTGGAGCCTAGAGTTGGTCTTATGCCAGGAAACTTCAGGGGTAGGGTCTCCTTGTATTTAGGCCAAGGCTTTTCCTTTCCATGTCCCGCATATTTTGGTGGGCCTATGCAAACAATAATTGCCACTCTAACACCATTTTTACTGTGCTCCCTTAACTCTAATTCTTAAGAGAAACAAACCACTTAAACTTTTGAGGTTAACTTAAACTAATATGCATGTGCATTGAAATGTAAAAAAGCACTTTGCCTTCAATGTTTAAGTAGTTACATAATGTTGTCTTTAGATTGCTTTGTGTGCTTCAAAGAAATATTACAATCTGGGGACTTGAGGGACAAAGCAATTGTACATAGGTTCTGTTTATTTTTCTTAATGTTCTTTGGCTGAAAAAGATATCAGCAACAGGACTACTGAGAATTCTGTTTATGGGTGATTGTCCTTACACTGTAACTTTACCTTGTCCTCTTTCTTTGCATCTTTGTTCTCATAATTACAAATAAAAAATTAATAATAAAAAATAGATAAGAATTTGGTTCTGAAAATCAATATAAAGCGGTAAAAGCTTTAGGAAGAGCCACTTGAAAGGACAGAGGGTTTAAATATCTGGAAACTACTATATTACTTGTGTGATTAATCCAAGAAAGCTTCTCAGGCCTAAACAAAATGGTCCAGGATGTGCATTTTCTGGACTTTGAACCTTTACAAACCACTGGCAAATAGCATCACCCATTAGCATCTTGAATTAAAGAAATTTCCAAACTTGTTCCTGAGCCAGGAACAATCTCACGCACTAGTGTATATAGCACCAAATCAAACAATCCACAAAAACCCATATACATCCATACAAAAAACAGCTCCCGGAATTTCCAACTATCCAATATTTCCATTCTAGAAATCTGTCACTTCTCAGGACACTTAAAAGAAATGCTCTTAACTGGGGCCAACAGGTACAGTGGATAGGGCAAGGGGCTTGCCTTGTATGGGACTAACCAGGGTTTGATATCCATCAACCTAAATGGTCTCTGGATCCCACCAGGAGTGATCTCAGTACTGGCCATGGTCCAAAAGCCAAACAAAAGCTTTAAACTTGTTTCAAGGGCTGGAAAGATATCACTAAATACACTGAGTGTAGGCTTGATGGTCCCCAGAGGAAACAAAGTATTAGCTTCAGGGAAGTGCTTGGGTGTGACCCAAAAACCAAACCAAGAAACAAAGACCTCTATTTTGGGGGTGGGATGAGTGGGTCACACTCAGTGGTGCTCTGAAATTATTACTAGCTCTGCACTAAGGAACCGTACCTGTTAGTGCTTGGGGAATTTATGGAACGTCAGGTACCGAGCCCGGGTTTGCTACATACAAGGAAATTCAGACAATCCCTATCATAGCTAATTTCTAGATTATCTTGTAGATTGCTATTCCAATCTCCTGGAGCAAGCAAGGAGAAATTGCATTTTTTTTTTTTGGTTTTTGGGCCACACCCGGTAACGCTCAGGGGTTACTCCTGGCTATGCGCTCAGAAGTTGCTCCTGGCTTGGGGGACCATATGGGACACCGGGGGATCGAACCGCGGTCCGTCCAAGGCTAGCGCAGGCAAGGCAGGCACCTTACCTTTAGCGCCACCGCCTGGCCCCGAGAAATTGCATTTTTAATAAATGTACTGTGATTATGTTTGGCTAAGTCTGAACCCAGGACTGGTTAAAAGGTAAGCTCAGTGTGAAAACCATAAACTCTTCATCCTAAGCATGACACCAATATCCTTTCATATTCTCTAGTTCCAGCCCTAAGTGTCATATCAAACTGTTCCTTGTCTGCCTACAGTGTCAACCTTTCACCCAATTTCCCCATCAAACACCATTCCCAGCTACTTCAAAAAAATTTCTAATAACTCAATTTCTGCCTATTTTATCTCACAGAACTTATTGTCTTGACTTTTATATGTCTTATAGTCCTACAGTTTCCTGGAAGTCAGGAAGGACAAATAAATATTGACGTCCATTTTGCTTTACCAACAACTTTACTGCATAAAAGAGAAACCATTCTTCCGATCATTCCCTCCACTTGTGAAGACCAGTAACCTTCCAAACCAATCCTTCCAGTTTGGGGGAAAATCTGTGTGGCCCTGGCAGAGGGGAGAGATTTCAAAGCACTTGATTCTTAAGGCCCTACATAGGGAACACGATGACCTCTACTTGTTTATGGACACTGCAAAGTATGCTCCCAAAATTCAGCACCCCCCAAAATCTGCAATAAATGACAAGGACAACCAAGAACGAACTCTGATGCCTTCCTCCAATCAGACAATGGATTTTAAGGCAGAACCTATAAATATAAAGCAAAAATCTACAACTCCTTCTCCATGTTTCTTTCTCTGCCAGACCTCAGATCTTCCAAGTAGGAAAACATTCTAAATATTCATCTTTGGTTAAAAACTAAGTTAACTCCATTAGCTCTCTCCCCAGAAGTTTCAGTATACCAAATGTTATTCTAACCTGCTCAAACACCAATTCCTAATTTTTCTTTTCTTTTTTATCACTGTTGGAAACCTGTCCACCACAGCTGTCTTCATCCTGCCTGGCAAGTCCAAAAATCCCTGGCAACTACACACAACTATTCTATACTGCCAACAAGACTTTCTACTCACCACCTACTAAATTGACCAAACATCTCTTACTTGCTTCCTCCATAAATCAAGGTTCTTTCCATTACTAATTTTGACATAAAGATGTTAATTATATTTTAATAGAATATGAATCCTTTTTTTGGGGCACTCAGAAATTATTACTGGCAGGCTTGGGGGACCATATGGAATTCGGGATGGAACCTGGGTCAGTTGCATGAAAGGCAATGCCCCAGCCACTGTGCATCTCTTTGGTCCCCAACATTGTTCTTAACTTGTACTGCACCCACTATTCCTAGTCAAGGATTCACTTCTAATGATTTGTGGTTATATATACATCAGCAGATAAAACACATTTGAGGAAAGAGAGGCAGTTCAGGAAAATTTCAAGAGGTAGAAGAATCCTGACTTGGACCACTTCTTCCTGCTGTGCCCAACTCTCAAAACACCAACAAAGCAGGTCTCTTAATATTAGTTGTATTTACCTGTCTCGGACGCACTTAGCGCACATGGAGCCACCATAGGCCCGGCTGACATGTTTCTTTGTTTTCGATAGTCTTTTCAGAACTTTAGGTCTCACAGCGCGAACCTGCAGAAAGAAAATATAAGTATTACTTTGTGATGCTTTAACAAAAATAGAAAAACTACCCATGACTTTTGGTAAGTACTAAGTACAAGCATTAATAATTTAGAAGTATAGTGAGTTATCGGAAAGGCATTTCTCATTTTAAGCTTTTGTGACATTTTCCAGCCACAGCTGGCAGTGCTGGAGATCAAATCTGAGGTATGGCATGCTTTGTATAATCTCTAACTTCTGGCCAGGTTTTTTCAAAAAGAAAAAAAAAAAAAAAGGAGCTATATAACGAGAGAGCACAAGAATATAGTCTGTACCAATGGAGGTGCGCCACCGGGTGTTGGTCTCCAAAGAAACCAGATTTTAAAACATCTAAGTTCCTTTTTTTTTTTTTTGGGGGGTCACACATGGTGGTCCTCAGGGAGGGAGGTGTCCTTAGAGAAACATATGGTCAGCCATGTACAAACCAAACTTCTACCCTTTGTACTATGGCTATGGCTTCCTCCCAAGTCTAAGTTATTGATCTGGATTCTGAATGCTGTCATTCATTTCCAATCCTCCTAGTGGAAGGATTCCCCTATAAAGGAATTAACACTTGTTTGTTCCTTGGGTGACAGTCACTTACTCCTCGAAGTCGGCCAGGGCACACACCACATGCGGACTTGGGCGCCTTCCCAACCTTTTTGGTATAAAGGTAAACAATCCTATTCCCCGGGGTTCGGGACCTAGACGAGAAAATAAGTAATAGTAATTGTTGAGCACTGTACAGAAATAATGGTCATGTAATTAATGGTATCAATACTCACAGCCTAGTTTTGTTGGAGGCTGTATTGTAGGAGAGCCTACGACGGTATGTCAAACGCTGGACCATTCTGAAGGCCTAAATCAAGAAGAAAGGAATGAAAATACCTCTTAAGACATAAATCAGACCTGAAAATGTGGCATCGCACAATTTATATATACGGCCTCCCATAAAGAATTCTACTTAAGGCAGAAAAAAAAAAAATAACCAACCTACTCATAATGAGTTGAGAGTTTGGAACAGTAGGGAAACTGTTTATTTTCCAGGTGCTAATGAAACAGAATTCTGGGTTAAAAATCCTGATTACTAGGGGGGTCCCTAAAAGCTCCTGGATCTCCGCCTTTGACCCCAGGAGCAATGTGGAGGATTTTTTGAGAACCACCAAGGGTGATTTCTGTGGAATCCTGAGGTTTCCTTGAAGTGGCAAACAGCATTTCTGCCTAGTTCACAGCTTTTCCTAGGACACAACCCGGCCAAAGCCGATGCGGGCCGGCAAGTAAGTAAACAGTCAAGACCCATCACAGGCTTGACGTTTGATCTCCAGAGCCCAAGAGGTCCGACACCGTCACTCAGCTCGTAGGCATCGCTCCTTCGGGGCCCCTGCAACTCCCCAAGTCACAGAACGGCGACGCGTCGTCTCCTTTAGGCCCAAACCTCGTCCCCGCCACCGGCCACCTCATCGCCCCAGCCGGGTGGGTGCGCGGGGGCCGCTCTGCGCCTCCAGCCCGTCTCCGCACTCAAACCTCCCTCGCTCCTGCAAACCGAACTATTTGGGAATGAATCCCGGGAGCGCCGCGGCCCCGCACCACCGGACAGAAACGACCCCACTTTCTGGGGTAAGAACGGAGCGTTAAGACGTGAGAAGGTCGTCCGGGCTGATCAAGGCGGCCGAGCAGGCGCCGTTCGCCTTGCAACCAACGCTCCAGGGCTGAGCTAGTTTCATCGCTCTGAACCCGGGGTGTCTAGAAGCCACCCGTCAAGAATCGGCGCCCGTTTGAACCATCACCCCCACGCCAGCTGAGGGCCAGAGACCCCGAGAGCCAGGTCCCCGCCACGGCTCAGGATGGCGGCCGATTGTAAGTGGCACCTACGGCAGAGAACGACTGAAAGCGGCCATACCTCTAAGACACCGTCCCGGAAGAGGAAGCCGGAAGCGCCGGCGAGGTCAAAAGTCAAACGCGCCGCGCGGTGCGGAAGTGACGTTTCACCAAGCGGCTGGCGCAGAGGGAGCCGCCATATTGTACGTCAGCCTCACTCCGTACGTAGTGGGCAGAGCTTCTCTGGCCTTGCGGAAGACACACGCGCAGCGGGGTGGCGGGAGGAGGGCCGGGCTCCGGCGTGCGGCTCCCTCCTGGGCTCTGGAATGGGGGGCTGCACCCGAAGGGGGAGAGGAGAGCAGCCCGCCCTGAGGCTCCTCTCTGCGGTGCCCAGACCTGCCTGCCGCCTCCCCAAGCCTTCTGGAAGGTTCTGGCACTTGCTGGGCGGCGCCTGGGGAGCTGGGTGGGTTCAAAGGCCAAGTATCCCAACACTGAATGAGCAAAGAAAGAAAGACCAGAAAGCTTGAAGTTGGGGCCGGAGAGATAGCAGTGCGACCCCTCCAAAAAAGGAACACCCCAATTTCACAAAATGAGCAGCTAACTAGAACTTACGAAACCCTCTAATGACTTCATTGGAGATGCAACAATTTTCACAAATGTGTTTGCTACTGTACATTTTTTTTATCTCTTCCATTTTATTTTTCATTTTTCAATAATTTCCCTTATCTGGAAACATATAATCAATGATGTTAACTATATGATTCATTTTCTTTAAATTAATCATTTTAAAATAGGCATGTATGACTAGAGCAATAGAATAGAGAGTAGGTTACTTGCCTTGCACTAGACAAACTAGGTTATGTCTGGCTATATCTACACCACATGTGGTACTCTGAGCCTGCTAAGAATGATCTTTGAGCAGAGCCAGGAGTAAGCAAACATGGCATGCCCCCCCAAAAGAAAAGAAGCATAAAGTCAAACATTTACTACTAATAAATCATAAACTTATTTTAAAAACAATTCTTTCAAGGCCTATGAAGCCAGTTTCGAAGCTACAGAAACTGCTTTTTATACCTGCCATAGGCTAACAAAGTATCACATTCTATTGGTCAAAGTTCACACAAACCTACTTAGATTCAAAGATAGATGACACATATCCTCACCTAGTGAAGGACTGAATATCAAAAATATTTATCCGCTGGGGGGCCAGAGCGGTGGCGCAGTGGTAGTGCGTTTGCCTTGCATGCAGCTTACCTAGGACAGACCGTGGTTCAATCCCCCGGTGTCCCATATGGCCAGCACCTGAACGTCACAGGGTGTGGCCCAAAAAGCAAAAAGTAAAAAAATGTATCCACTAGGGTGGGTTTTCCAAGCAGTGTTGAGTAAGCCTAGGGGCTACTCCCTGATTCCATCAACCAGGTGTCATGTTATCCCTGTTTTGCTGTCTTTACCTCTAGCTTCCTCTAGGTAGCTGCATGGTTCATTCTCATTTCCTTTTTTCTTTGCTCAAGATCACTTTTTCAGTGGAGACTCTCCTAAATTTCTGGTTTGATTTCACTTTACGATCCTCCATATGCACTTCTATTTCTACCATTCTGTTCTTTTTTTTTTTCTGACTATTTGCTCATTCATTTTATTTGTGTGTTGTTTATATCCATTAGAACTGCTTTACAAGAAAGGGTGTGTGTTCTGTGTGTGATATTTTTGTTTCCTAGAGCAGTGCCAGCACATAAAGGTGTGTATATAATATAAATTTGTCACCAGGGTTATACCCAGTGTGCTCACATGTGGTGGGGATCATGCACAGGATTACCATGATGCCTGGTTTGCCTTGCATATGAATGAACTACATCCCCGGATTCCTCCCATCCCAATTTTTTAAAAGTTAATGAATGAGATTGCAGTTTTACATGGAAAGGTAAGAATTAGCATTTTTATTTGAGCTTGCTATTCAAGAAGAGCTTGAAGTTCAGGTTTTATTGGTAATGGTGGTGGTGGTGTGGTAAGTCGTGTTGGACTCCACCTGGTGATGGTCCAGGCTTGTTCCTGGCTCGATCCTTAGTGTTCACCCCTGGAGGTACTCAGGAAGGAGATAATACAGAGTGTGATATTGCATTAGAACTACTGCAGCCCAAGGCAAGTGACTTAACTCCTGTATTCTCTCTCTAGTTCCTGAAAGATTTTGACGTTATTTCTAGGCGAGGTTGTATATATATAGTCACTACAACATAGGAAAGGTATTGATAAACTTTCATGGTAGAAAGTTGAGTACTTTGTCTCATTATTAGATTATAGGTTACACTGCATTGTGAATTAAGTTCTTTTATTAATCCTATGATTACTTGGAATCAAGTCTGTTATATTACAGTGTGTTGTAAGCATTCATTGACTCAATGTAAACATTCAAAATATCATTTTAGAAATTGAATTTGAATGTAAACATTCAAAATACCATTTTAGAAATCAGATATTAAATTGAATATTCTGAGATTCTGAAGAAAAAAATCAGATGTTCTAGCCTATAGAAGCCTCTGATAGGCACTGATTAAAATCCACTACTTACATGCACAGTAGTTCTGTCTCCTGAACCACTGAACATTGTGCTGGATATGACACCTACAACTTGACTGTGCCAGTTTGAGCTGGAACTTCGAAAATTCCTTGCTACAAAGGGTTAAAAAACACCAAGGCATTTTACCCATTCTGAATTTTAGAAATAAGAATTTGAGACAAATTAGATTTTACTAATAGAATGTTCAGAGCCTAAAGCCCTAAAGGAGAGTAAGAAAAATCAATTAACTTTAAATAATCATGTCTTAAGTAGCAAATGAACCACATTCTATTGTTAAAGAACAACTGTATTAAATCCCTGGAAAGTTAACTTCAAAATGACATTAATGTAGTGGTTTCATATTTTATTGATGAAATGAGTTTCTAATGGTCATTGTAACCTCTGTTTGTCATCTGAGCATTGTTACTGAGAGCTGAGGAGAAAGATTGAGAGATCAAGGATAGGAAAATTGCATGAAATTCCCATTTGAATTCCTATTGTTGTAGCTTTTTAAAACATAACAAACAAAAAAGCTATAAGTTTTATTACTGGAAAAATATAATGCAAGCAGATGTGAGAAAAAGTATTTAATCTAAAACTTATACTTTCTATTTAAAATAATCTATGATGATGATGATGATGATGATGATGATGAGTCACACCCAGCAGTGCTCAGAGCTTATTCCTGGCTCTCTTTTCAGTCATCCCTTCTGGCAGGGCTTGGGGGATCAAACGGAGTTCTGGGGATAAAACTTGGGTCGGCTATGTGCAAGGCAAGCACTCTACCTGCTGTCCTAGCAGGTATCTGTGATTATTGAGATCATTATATATGACTGAACTTGTCAGTGTCTATAATTATGGTGGCCATAAACAATGTGTGTATGTTTTGGGCCACAGCTGGTGGTCTTCGGATTTACATTCAGGAGTCATTCCTGGCAGAAACCATATGGGGTACAAGAGACAGAACCTGGATCAGCTGCATGCAAGACTTTTTGAAATAGACACTGGAGGGGCCGGAGAGATAGCACAACGGTAAGGCGTTTGCCTTAGACACAGAAGGATGGTGGTGGGAATCCTGGCATCCCATATGGTCCCCCGAGCCTGCCAGGAGCGATTTCTGAGCATAGAGCCAGGACTAACCCCTGAGCGCTGCCGGGCGTGACCCAAACAAACAAACAAATAGACACTGGACTAGCTCTCTGGCCTTCAATATGTCTTTTCATATGTTTTGTGGTATTGAAGATCAAACCCAGGGTCTTCTACGTGCAAGACTCCTATACATATACTTAACTACTGAACTATATATATATATATCCTGGCTTCTGCCATGAATACTTTATTATAAATCACATACTATATATAATATATATTATATCCTTTTGAATGTGTATGTAATAAAGTAGAAAGAATTGCTTAGCTAACAGGACTTTTTTCCACTCTTCAACATAGGGGACATTTAAAGCAGTGCTGTGCTTTTCTGGGACTGCTGGAGATACAGCCATTAAGGACACATGGTGTCAGGGACTCTGTTCAAGCTTTACACACACTTGTGTGATCAATCACATAAATGTTCTCCCCAGCTCTGCCACACAGATAGCTTATATTTGTTTTGATTTAGGAGTTGTCCCCTGTAAAGTATGGAGGTTTTTCCACACTAGTGCCTTGGGTTCACTCAGTGCTGCTCAGCTGTCTGTGCCTGTGCTCCATCTCTTTGAAGATTCTCCTTTGCTCCTACCCAGATGGTTCATGGGAAACTTTCAATGGTATACTGAGGGCCAGGGATGTGGTTCAGTGGTCAAAATACAAACATACATGCATGAATACATTCATACATGCATGAAATCCCCAGCACTACCCCAAAAAATGAAAATAAATTAATTAAAAAAGTTATGCTCAAAGTCTTAAACTCTGCTTTCTCTGTCTCACTCCTCTGTCTTCCCTAGCTCTTTCTCCTCTTCTGCCTCTCTGGCCTTACTTAGGAAAGTTAGTTAATGGTACTGAAGCTTCATTCCTGTCTGTGGCATAGGGGAGCTTGTTTGATATTATGAGCACACTAGAAAAACTGACAGAGGTAAAGCATATGGCTGAAAGGTTGAGATCAGTCTTGTTTTCTAGAAATGAAATGCTGCTTACTGACCTACCGTAGTGGTCAGTTTTGTACAGCAGTGTCATAATTTGTGCTTTAGTATATCTGCCATTCTTTACCATCTGTTGTGGGAGATCTGTTTTATTTTCTTGTGACCATTTAAAAGTCTAAAGAAACCACTGTCACATTTATCAAAATGAAAAGTATCTTAAATTGACAGAAAAGAGCTGAGAAGTTTGAGAAACTCTTACTTTCTGAAGGAACCCCTTCCCTTTCCACCCCTTCCAAAACATAGTTACTGCCTTTTTCATTTGTTTATTTCGTTTTTGTTTTGGGGTCATACCTGGTGGTGCTCAGTGCTTACTTCTGCTTACTCTGTGCTCAGGGATCACTCCTGGTGGGCTCAGGGAACCATATCTGATACCAGGGCTACTACCTTTGCTGGTTCAAGTATGTGCCTTGCTCAAATTAGGAGCAAATCAAGAGGTTCTTTTTCCTATGAAGGAGTTGGTGAAATGTCATCATTTAGTAAAATTCACTATAAAATTTAGTGAGTTTTTCTGTGTATTTAGGCTTTGGGGCCCCATCCAGTGGTGCTCTGGTCTAACTACTCACAGCTTTGTGTTTGGGAGGTGTGCCTGTCAGTGCTCAGGGTAATGAACACATGTGGTGCTGGGGATCAAACCTGGGCCACCCTCACGCAAAATTAAGGTTTCCCTCTGTGGGCCCAGAGAGATAGCACAGCGGTGTTTGCCTTGCAAGCAGCTGATCCAGGACCTAAGGTGGTTGGTTTCGAATCCGGTGTCCCATAGGGTCCCCCGTGCCTGCCAGGAGCTATTTCTGAGCTGACAGCCAGGAGTAACCCCTGAGCACCACCGGGTGTGGCCCAAAAACCAAAAAAAAAAAAAAAAAAAAAAAAGATTACCCTCTGAGCTATCTCTCCTGTCTATATTTTTCATTATTGCTTACTCAGCACTAACACTATTTTTGTAGCATGTAGAATGTTCCTCCACCCCCAGCTTGGAAAGTACATAATATCATGTTTGTGTTGAAACTTTTTCTTCCCAAATGTCAGAACCTCGTATGAAAGGGAATTAAAGCCCTGCTATTTTAATTTGCATCTAGCCACAAGATAAGTAAAGTTATCATTGAAATTCTAATTAAATGGGATGATTGACTAAGGTAGGACTTCAAAGAAGAGAAGAGAATATGATAAGTCGAAGACTTATTAATTAGTCTTCGTGGAAGAAATTCCAGGGATGTCAAGCTGAGCCTGCTGCAAGGAGAAAAAAAGCAGACAAGAAAATGTTCGTTTCTTTGAAGTTAGGAACTGAGATAGTGATGGAGGTAATTGTGTCTGACTGGCTCCAGTAATGAAGAGCTGTAAATCAGACCTTAGAATTGAAGGAAAGATTCAAGTAATGCATGTGGCTGCCCCCCCTGCTGTGAAGAAACAGAATGCAGAACTCACTAATTGACCCAGCCTATTTCCCAGTATTCTCTGTTATTATTTATTAATTTTTAATTTCTGAATTATTTACGTCCTGGGAAATTATTCTTGACAGCCTGTTAGGCGTGCCAAAGTTAATGGAGGATGAAAGGACTGGTACCAGAATTAGCAGGGATGTAGTCACAGGCTACTGGATTTAATGATTTTGGAAAGAAAAATTGATTTCACACAGCGTGTCACTTTATACTACTTTAGGGATACATCAGCTATTTGATTAATTGAGGAACAACCAATTCAAAGTATATTTGAAGTGTAAATGAGTCATACAACTCAGCTGTTTATTTTTCTCCCTTGCTGAGGGATCTGGGTTTTCTTGAAGCGGATGATAAAAAACTCATGAAGACACACTTACACTCTTTGATTGCACACCTGTTTGATTCCTATTAAATGCAGAAGGAAGGAAAATCCTGAACCATGAGAGAAGATATGTTTACTTTTTCTTCTCTTCCACTTCTAATTTCTTTATGTGATTTTTGAAATTTCTGTGGTTGGCACAGCAGTGATTGCAACCTGAAACCTAGAAGAATGAAGCTTAGTGGAACCAGAGTGATGGTACACAGCAAGGAGAGCGCTTGCCTACCACATGGCCAATCCAGGTTCAATCCCTGGCACCCCTTACAGTCCCCAAGCCTGTCAGGAGTGACCCCTGAGCACAGAACCTGGAGTAAGCCCTGAGCACAGCTGGGTGTTGCGCCAAACCAAACCAAATGAAAAAAAAATTGTCTTCTTGAAATTGGTAATTGATGATTTAACAATATCAATATCAAAGCTCAATAACAAGAATTTTTTTTTTTTTTTGGTTTTTGGGTCACACCTGGCAGTGCTCAGGGGTTACTCCTGGCTCTAGGCTCAGAAATCGCCCCTGGCAGGCTCAGGGGACCCTATGGGATGCCGGGATTCGAACCACTGACCTTCTGCCTGCAAGGCAAACGCATTACCTCCAGGCTATCTCTCCAGCCCCTCAATACCAAGATTTAATAAAGGATACAAAAAGTAAAATTAATAGGGAGACATTCATAGGCATTGAATATTACTAAGAAATCAGTATCTATGTCAATTCTATCTACCCTAAATAGAACGAAGGAATTATATAATTTAGAATATAGTAATCCCATTGAAAAGTGAGATAGAACTGAAATTAATTTTAATAATACATTTTACACAATATTCCCAACATGAAATTCAATTCAAATGTAATCCCAAAAGGAAAAAATGTAACGAAGTAAAAGCAAAATGTAAAATCTTTCATATTAAAGTATTTGGCATTTCATATTAGGTATTTGGCATCTGGTGTGTGTTTTGCACTTACAGCATGTCTCAATTTAGATAATAAAGTTTCATTGGAAATTCATGATCTATATTTCATAAATGCCCATTATTCCAAACATACTTAAAATTTTCCCAATAAGTATATTAAATTCCAAAAAATATTTTTCTTGAAGAGCTATACACATGTTGACAAAATTGATTCATCATTTTTAGAAGAATGGATTTGATTTCGAAGCAAAAGCATATCACTTTCAAAACTTCATTAATCAGGACCTTCTGGCTTTGTAAGTGGTTGGTAGATTTTGGGAGACTGATTAGTCTGGTGCTGGCAGAGTAACTTTTGTTGTTGTTGTTGTTGTTTTTTGGGTCACACCCGGCAGTGCTCAGGGGTTACTCATGGCTCTACGCTCAGAAATCTCCCCTGGCAGGCACAGGGGACCATATGGGATGCCGGAACTTGAACCATCGTCCTTCTGCATGCAAGGCAAACACCTTACCTCCATGCTATCTCTTCGGCCCCTGGCAGAGAAACTTTACATCCTTTACTCAGACCTTGCTCTGTGCATTGATTATTACTCAGATCTTTCATTGATTATTCCACTGGTTATTCTTGAATTATATCATTTTTTCCTTTTCTACATCCAGGGGGTCATACTTAGTGTTTGGGGTCCAAGGGCACTTAAGTAATGATGCAAAGGGGGCCATGTAGTGATTGAACTCAGGGCCTCACATTTTATTAGGTATGTGCTATATACCACTTGAGCCATCTCTCAGACTTTATTATTAATTATTACTTTTTTATTTTTGGTATTTGGGTACACCCGGCAGTACTCAGGGGTTACTTAAGGCTCAATGCTCAGAAATCATTCCTGGCAGGCTCAGGGGACCATATAGGATGCTGGGATTCGAACCACCGTCCTTCTGCATGCAAAGCAAATGCCTTACCTCCATGCTATCTCTCCCGCCCCAATTATTAATATTTCTATAATTAAGAAAAATAATGTTATTAAGGCCCTATGATTTTGTTTGTTTGTTTTGGGCCATACCCGGTGGTGCTCAGGGCTTACTGGCTCTCTGCTTAGAAATCACTCCTGATGGGGCCAAAGAGAGAGCACAGCGGTGGTTCAAATCTCGGCACCTCCCCACCTGCCAGGAGTGATTTCTGAGCGTTGAGCTAGGAGTAACCCTGAGCATCACCGGGTGTGGCCCAAAAACCAAAAAAAAAAAAAAAAAAAGAAATCGCTCCTGGTAGGCTCAGGGGACCCTATGGGATGCTGGGGATCGAACCTGGGTCCATTCTGGGTCAGTTGCATGCAAGGCAAACACCCTACCACTGTGCTATCACTCCAGCCCCAAGGCCCTATGACTTACAAAGATATTAATTGCAGGATTTCATGAGTACAGTGTTCTAATACCAATGCCACCATCAGTGTCCACTTCCCACCACTAACAGTAATATAATATTTATGACTCCAACAGCCACTCTTGTCACATATCCCACATAGCAAAGTGGCCTAGAGATGTGCAGTCAGAGAAGGTCTCTAAACTGAGCTCTGCAAACTTGTAGACAATGCTGTCTGTGACAGGCTAACACTGGGCACAGTAAGTGTGGCTATACCTCAGATGGTTCAAGACAATCAATTTGCAAAAAGAAAATGAAAAAAAGCCCGCCTCCGTGGGGAAGGAGCAGTTATTCTTTTAGTCTTTTCTTCCCTCCCCTCTGCTTTCCTATCCCTTCTTTCTACCTCTCTCTTCACCTTTCTTTCCTTCTCCTCCTCCAATCCTCTTCCTTTATCTTCCTTCTCTGCTCTCTTCCAGTTTCTTCTCTCCTTTCCCTCCCATTCCCCCTTCCTTCTCCTTTATTTTTCCCCTCCCCTTCCACTCTTCTCTGTGGTGTGGTCAGTAGAGCAAAGGGACCGTGTTCCTGGGCTTCACAGAGCCACTCTACACATGACCTGCTGAATTGCAGATGACTTTGATATAGAGGCCCACTTCCTTGGCGATCTTCTGACAGCACCTCACTCTATAGGAACCTCTATCTAGACTGGTGGCCACAAAGAATTCTTTCATGCCTGTTCTTAGAATAGCCTGTTTCAAATTCTCTCTTGCTTCCACAAATCGTGGGCATGGCTCACTTAGTCTATGACATGCCAATGATCATAGTTGTTGTTTTCTGTTTTTGTTATGCTGAGCAAGAAGACAATGACCAAGGAGAATTGCTCACAGTCTCCTACAGGCTGCTTAGGAGTGCCCCACTCTAGAGACAGTCCAGGGTTTAAGGTACTTGCCTTGCATGCAGCAGCCAACCCCAGTTTGAATCCATGGCACCACCATTGTCCTAAATACTATCAGGGATAATCCCTAAGCACAGCCAGGTAGGTATAGCACCACCCCCAGTACCACTGGGTATAGCCCAACACCCACACCAAAACAAAAAGAAAGAAAACCGTAAGCATTATATCAAGTATGATAGGGCTCACTAAGCAAATTCAAACTGTTTTCTCTTACTAAGGGAAGTTGAATGTCTTAAGTGTTTTTCAATAGACACATTAAACAGTTTAAGTTTAAATTCTGAACAAAAAGTTCTTGTTAGTCATACAATTACATACGCTAATTATTGTAATATAAATAAATTATCTTTGGGGAAAGTACATTTGGGACAGTATGAAGTATGATAAAATGATGAAAAAATTGATTCCATTGGTTTCTCATAAAAATGAGAAAAGAAATCAGTAGTTATATTTAAATTGTTATGGATGCTTAGGAATATAAAAGTGGGAACTTTTTTTCAAGGGTGTCTCAGATCTTAGTTAACACTCACCTTTTCTTCCTTCTTTTCCTCTTCCTTCACTCAAATGTATTTCATGAGAGTTGGAGTGATAGCACAGCGGGTAGGGCATTTGCCTTGTACACATCTGACTCGGGTTTAATCTCTGGTATCATATACAGTCCCGCAGCCTGCCAGGAGTAGTTCTTCTTTTCTTCTCTTTTCTTTTTTTATTTTTTCTGTTCCTTCCCTTCCCTTTCCTTCCCTTCCCTTCCCTTTTCTTTTTTCTTTTCTTTTTGTTTTTTGGCCACATCCAGTGATGTTCAGGGATTACTCCTGACTATGCGCTCAGAAATTGCTCCTGGCTTGGGGGACCATATGGGACATGGGGGGATCGAACCACTGTCCATCCTAGATTAGCGTGTGCAAGGCAGACACCTTACGGCTTGCACCACAGCTCTGGCCCCCCTTTTTTCTTTATTCATTTCCTTCCTTCCTTCCTTCCTTCCTTCCTTCCTTCCTTCCTTCCTTCCTTCCTTCCTTCCTTCCTTCCTTCCTTCCTTCCTTCCTTCCTTCCTTCCTTCCTTCCTTCCTTCCTTTTTGCGCCACAACCGGTCACGCTCAGAGGTTACTCTTGGAAATGTGCTCAGAAATCGCTCCTAGTTTGGGGACCATACACCAGGTCCATCCTGGGCAGCTGTGTGCAAGGCAAATGCCTTACCACTGTACTATCACTCAGGCTCCCAGAAGGAATTTCTGAGCACAAAGCCAAGAATAGCTCCTGAGCGACACTGGGTGTGGACCCAAAACAAACAAACAAACAAACAAAAAAGTATTTCTTGAATCTCTGTACATGCAAACCTTTGTGGTATCTACTGGAACCCTAGCTGGGAATATATATATGAAGGAAAGCTCCTCTAATTTTAGGAATTATAATGTTTGAGCTGTAATCTGAGAAGAGTTAAAGAGATAGATAACACAAATAGCAGATAGAGGGGACATGGGAAAGCCTTCTCCACTTAAGATACAATCTGTGTGAGGCCGGAGAGATAGCATGGAAGTAAGGCGTTTGCCTTTCATGCAGAAGGTCATTGGTTCAAATCCCAGCATCCCATATGGTCCCCCGAACCTGTCAGGAGCGATTTCTGAGCGTGGAGCCAGGAGTAACCCCTGAGCACTGCTGGGTCTGAAGAGAGGTGGGAAAGAGACAGACATACATGGGTATAGATGAGATGGGCAGGAAACAGCACACATTATGCTCAGCAACAGTGATACATAGAAACAAAACCTCTCAGCAGAAAACATTGGACAATGTATTTACTTGCTCAGCAGTTTAATACTTATTAGGACAATCTTTTTTAACAAAAACATTTTCCCGGAGTCAGGTTTTCAAAAAAATATTTGAATTTAAATGACAGACATTTATTAGAATATATAACGGATTTTCTAATTAGTGAACGAAGAAGGGGGTCTATTATGGGGACCCAACACCAACAATTATGCCTTTTGCTAATGCATCAACCCTCAAATGTTTTGTTTTGATCACTATTCAGTGTTTAAAAGATAAAGCTTTTCAAACATTCACTATTACGAATAGCTGAATGCATATGCTCGCCTAGATCATGAGGTTAGCAATGTTTATTTCAATATTAATAGAAGGATTTATTTCCGTTGAAGCAAGAGGGAATTAAGCCTACAGCTTCAATTACCAATAATTAATCTCCCACCAAAAGCCTTGTAGTTTGCATGGAAGCTTCCAATGCCCAAAGGATAACAAAAAAAAAAATCTATTTTCATCACGCTTTATTTTCAGCATTTAAAGAGTACATCTCATTTCAATGAGGCTCATACCTTTTCAGATTATAAGAAAGAACTAATACTTCTCTGGAAAAAAAACAGACTGTTGGAATGGGTGAGACTTGTATCATGACAAAGAAATTCTGTGATCTTTTTAGTTTTCTTGCCTTGAAGCAAGGGATGCATACTATTGTGTTAAATTAATTCTCTCACATAACACTATCCTGTCACTTACATGTAGATGTAGCGTTTTCTTGACTTCATTTTTTCTTGTGCATTAAACTATTCTCAGGTGACTTTTCACCGAGCGGGAAAGAAGCAATTGAACATATAATTTAGAAGAAGCAAAATGAGTCCTTTTCCAAAGCCATTCCCACCACCCCAGCAGCAAGCAGAAGGATCAGAAGAATTTTGCAGAGAGGGAAGCTTGGCCTAGAGATGAGTCAGAGAGACTGAGCTCATCAGGGGGCTCCACATTTTTCTAGACAAGTTCTGAGCAACAGCAAGAAGACATCAGGATTTCAGCAAAGCAAAGGCACGATCAGAGCCAGAGCCATTAGAGATGAAAAGAGATGCTTGAAATTGGGTTTCACGGGAAACAGGCAGACCTGTGTATGGCATATAGAAAAATAAACTCTAATAAGTCAGATATTTCAAGGGTAAAGAACTGCTACAAATAAATGCCACAATTTATATTCAAATTGGTTGTTACAGTAAAAATATTTAAGTGAAATGAATGAGAGAAAACTATGAACTGGAATTAGTTTTATAATTGACTTGCAGAAAAACAAATACACAATTATTTTAATAAGCAGTAATAACTATAATGACAATTTCTGAAGTTAATTCTAATGACTAGAAATTCATTCTAATCTTTGGTCTATGTTGCACAATGTCTAACTTTGTCCAGAATATTGGTTCCAGTACCCTAGAAGACCCTTAATATAGTAGTAGAACACTGAAAAAACTTAGGTTCAGTACATTATACTTAACATTTTAACAAATCAATATCAATATATTTGAAAGATTCTCTTAACAGGGATTGAGGCAAAAAGAATTTTCTGCTTAACTGAAACTGAATGACTAAAAATGATAATATCTGGGTTTTAGGGAGATAAGACAGCAGATAAGGTGCTTGCCTTGCAGTGCCCAACAATCCCTGGCATCCCAAATGGTCTCCAAGTACTACCAGGAGTGATTCCTGAGTGCAGAGTCAGAAATAACCCCTGAGCTTTGCCAAGTGTGTCCCACTCACCACCCCCCAAAGAGTCCACAGCTTGGGGCGGAGTGGTGGCGCAAGTGGTAGGGCGTCTGCCTGCACGCGCTAACCTAGGATGAACCTCGATTTGGTCCCTTGGCATCCCATATGTTCCTTTAAGCCAGGAGCGATTTCTGAGTGTAGAACCAGGAGTAATCTCTGAGTGTCACCGAGTGTGGCCAGAAAAACTAAAAAAAAAAAAAAAAGGAGTTCACAGCTATGTAGCCCTGTATTAAAACTTTCTTTTTTTTTTTTTTTTTTTTTTTTTTTTGTGGTTTTTGGGTCACACCCGGCAGTGCTCAGGGGTTGCTCCTGGCTCCATGCTCAGAAATTGCTCCTGGCAGGCACGGGGGACCATATGGGACGCTGGGATTCGAACCGATGACCTCTTGCATGAAAGGCAAACGCCTTACCTCCATGCTATCTCTCCAGCCCCGTATTAAAACTTTCTATCAAAACTTGGATCAATAAGGGTCAAAGCTCTCTGAGCTTGCATGCAACTTTACCATCAGATTTATTATGATCCTATATTATAAAATTTTGAGGTGTCCAGAATCTATAGATTTGGAACAAATTGGTGGCTTAGCCTGCCTAGAGCACATTCACTCCTGTGAGAACTCATGAGCTTTGATCTGGGCCACCTTCTTCTGGCCAGTAGTCTTTTTTTTTTTTTTTTTTTTTTTTTGGTTTTTGGGCCACACCCGGCGGTGCTCAGGGGTGACTCCTGACTGTTTGCTCAGAAATAGCTCCTGGCAGGCACGGGGGACCATATGGGACACCGGGATTTGAACCAACCACCTTAGGTCCTGGATCGGCTGCTTGCAAGGCAAACACCGCTGTGCTATCTCTCCGGGCCCTCTGGCCAGTAGTCTTGAAGGTTTGGAAGTCCTAGGTGCAGACAAGCGCTCTGGTGACTCCTCCTTCTGCTGCTGCTGCTTTGATGATTCTATCAGAGAGGGGACAGTGAGGGCCCACATGCCAGTTCTCACTGATTCCTGCCTGCCACATCACTGCCAAAAGCGATGCGATGGTGTTTTTGCGGAGGAGGGGAGGCTGTGGGCACACACCCCTGTGCTCAGGACTTTTGGCTTTGTGCTCATGGGTCTCTTCTGGGTGCTTGGGAACCTTATACAGAGCCAGAAATTGAACGGGTCAGTTGAGTAGTTGAGTACAAGGCAAGTGCCTTCATCCCTGTTTTATCTCTCTGGCCCATTTCCTCCATTTTAATGCAGCTTTTATTGGTGGAACTATAAGAAAAGATAGAGGAAATTTATTTTGCTTGAGAATGAAGAATATCTATGTGACAATGCATTTTTTCTCATTTCTGTCTTCATTTGCAAGGTCATGCTTTCAAAAATAAAGGTTAAGTCACTGATCAGACTCATTATCTTTCTATTTCACACTATCCATGAGATTCCCCCCCCCTTTACTTCCCCCTCTCCTCTCTCACTGCTTTTAAGACTAGCTCCTTTTCTATTGTCTAGTGATGTTTCTAGCACAAGGAAGCAAATTAGATCCAGAATCTTTATTGTGGTTCCATACAAGTGTAATTTTCCAAGCACAATGGATATTATTAGTTCAAAATATCCCGCTGGACCACACAGCTCTGAGATCCTACTCCCTGGTCATACATAGTCGAGGGAAACAAAGGGAAGAGAGGAGCTCAAATTTGCTGAGGAAGATCCAGCCCTGTAGCTCCAGGACCTAGAGCAGCTCAGCACTCAAGGTCTTGCAGTTACACAGCGGTATTTGTCAGGGAAGAGGAGCAGGGGACATTCATGCTGCAATCCAAAATTCTGCTTACGGCAAATTTCTGAAAGCAGTCAAACATCACTGACTAAAATCAAGACACATAGTGGGAGGAGGGAGATTGGGGGGCATTGGTGATGGGAATGTTGCCCTGGTGAAGGGGGCTGTTCTTTTTTTTTTTTTTTTTTTTTTTGGTTTTTGGCCCACACGCGGCGGTGCTCAGGGGTTACTCCTGTCTGTCTGCTCAGAAATAGCTCCTGGCAGGAATGGGGGACCATATGGGACACCGGGATTTGAACCAACTACCTTTGGTCCTGTATCGGCTGCTTGCAAGGCAAACGCCGTTGTGCTATCTCTCCGGGCCCAAGGGGGCTGTTCTTTATATGACTGAAGCCCAACTACAATCATGTCTGTAATCAAGGTGCTTAAATAAAGATTAAAAAAATAGGGGGCCCGGAGAGATAGTACAGCGGTGTTTGCCTTGCAAGCAGGCGATCCAGGACCAAAGGTGGTTGGTTCGAATCTCGGTGTCCCATATGGTCCCCCGTGCCTGCCAGGAGCTATTTCTGAGCAGACAGCCAGGAGTAACCCCTGAGCAACGCCGGGTGTGGCCCAAAAACCAAAAAAAATAAAATAAAATAAAATAAAGGAGGGCCGGAGAGATAGCATGGAGATAGGGCATTTGCCTTTCATGCAGAAGGACGGTGGTTCAAATCCCAGCATCCCATATGGTCCCCCATGCCTGCCAGAGGCGATTTCTGAGCATAGAGCCAGGAATAAACCTGAGTGCTGCCGGGTGTGATCCCCACAATAAAAACAAAATAAAATAAAATAATATGAAACAAACAATAAAAAAGAAATGACTTTACTACCGCAATTTAAATAGGGGAACAAAATACAATTTATGGTCTAAAAAACCTATGGCAAGATATTATTGGGGGGGCAATCAAATCAATTTATGAATAGATTTTAAAAGAACAAAGACTAGAAGCCAAATAGATGACTGCATGGGTTGGATCTCAGGCACAGCATCCTCCTGGAGTGCCCCTTTCAGAAGCCTGGAGTGGCTCCAGAGCACCCCCAAATATGGTCCAAATACAAATAAAGCAGAACATTAAACAACAGCTATTGAATAAATAAAAGCAAAGTATTAAAAATAAAATAAAATAAAGACATAATTATGTGAACTTAAAACAGGTCCAGAAGTTAATGAGTTTTTCCCCCCACATCTAGTAGTATGCTGGCTCTAAACTCCTGGTGGTGCTTAAGAAACTCTATGGGATACTAGGATAGAAACTGGGTTGTCATCATGCAAGGCAAATGCTTTACCCACTGTACTATCTTTCTGGCCCCTTGCTAAAGAGATCTTCGTTGGCTTCACAGTTAGACCCAGAGGCTATCTCAAGTTCAGTGGTCATCCAGAACTTGATGATATGCTATTAGCCAAAAGAGACAAAATTTTAAAATTAGGAGGATGGGCATGGGTTGTTTGAGTTACTCTCATGAGCTATTTCTGCCTTAGGAGTCACTCCTGGCAATGCTGGTAGTTGGGGAAAATGATGTGCTACCAGGGATCAAATCAGGATCAGTCTCAGGCAAAGAGCTCTACCCCGATACTATCCCTCTAGCCACAGAGACAGTTTATGATGGGTATAGTGAGTCTGCATTATTATTTTTCCACTAGAGGTGATCTCGAATTCTTTTTTTTGTTGTTGTTTTGTTTTGTTTTTTTGGGGGGGGCCACACCCAGCAGTGCTCAGGAGATACTCAGAAATTACTCCTGTTGGGCTGGATGATAATACAGCGGTAGGACATTTGCCTTGCATGCAGATGCAAACAACCCGAAACAGATCCAGGTTTGATCCCTGGCATCCCGTATGGTTCCCTGAGCCTGCCAGGACTGATTTCTGAGCACAGAGCCAGGAATAAGTCCTGAGTGTCACTGGGTGTGGCCCAAAAAGTAAAAAAAAAAAAAAAAAATTACTCCTGGCATGTTTGGGGTACATATGGAATACTGGATGCTGGGGATGCAACCAGGGTTGGCCATATATATATATATATATATATATATATATATATATATATATATATATATATATATATATATATATATATATTATATATATATATATATATATCAAGCATCCTACTTGCTATGCTATCATTCTGGCCCCTCAAAATCTTCTTTATGCTCTTTATCACCACAATACTGTTTTTGAGGAGAGTAGCTTCTGAGGAATCCAGAATTTGACAATGCAATATCAACCAACTTTCACTACCTGTAAAAACTCCAGAGAGTTCAAGTTACTTCAAACTGAGGGATGTAAGGGCCAGGGAGATAGTACCGAGGTTAAGGTGGTTGGCAGTTTGGTCACAATAAGGAGAGGTCACCACGGCTCCACCTGAGACCTTGGAGTTTCAGAAAACTAATTTGGGGACTTTATGAATTTGAGGCATACACCCCTATCCCCTGCCTATCACTTCAGCCTCAAGCTTTCTTTCTTTCTTTTTTTCCTTTTCTTTTTTTAAACTTTATTTATTGATTGATTGGTTTTTGGGCCACACCCAGCAGTGCTTGGGGTTACTCCTGGCTCTGAACTAAGAAATCACCCCCAGCAGGAATCAACCGGCTCCCTCCTGGGTTGGCCACATGCAAGGAAAATGCCCTACTGCTGTGCTATCTCACCAGCCTTTCTTTTCTCTTTCTTTCTTTCTTTCTTTCTTTCTTTCTTTCTTTCTTTCTTTCTTTCTTTCTTTCTTTCTTTCTTTCTTTCTTTCTTTCTTTCTTTCTTTCTTTCTTTCTTTCTTTCTTTCTTTCTTTCTTTCTTTCTTTCTTTCTTTCTTTCTTTCTTTCTTTCTTTCTTTCTTTCTTTCTTTCTTTCTTTCTTTCTTTCTTTCTTTCTTTCTTTCTTTCTTTCTTTCTTTCTTTCTTTCTTTCTTTCTTTCTTTCTTTCTTTCTTTCTTTCTTTCTTTCTTTCTTTCTTTCTTTCTTTCTTTCTTTCTTTCTTTCTTTCTTTCTTTCTTTCTTTCTTTCTTTCTTCCTTCCTTTCTCTTTCTTCCTTTCTTTCTTTCCCCTTCCTTCCTTTTCTTTCTTTCTTTCTTTCTTTCTTTCTTTCTTTCTTTCTTTCTTCTTTCTTTCTTTCTTTCTTTCTTTCTTTCTTTCTTTCTTTCTTTCTTTCTTTCTTTCTTCCTTCCTTCCTTCCTTCCTTTCTTTCCCTTTCTTTCTTTCCCCTTCCTTCCTTCCTTCCTTCCTTCCTTCCTTCCTTCCTTCCTTCTTCCTTCCTTCCTTCCTTCCTTCCTTCCTTCCTTCCTTCCTTCCTTCCTTCCTTTCTTTCCTTTCTCTTTCTTTCTTTCTTCCTTTCGTTCCCCTTCCTTCCTTCCTTTTCTTTCTTTCTTTCTTTCTTTCTTTCTTTCTTTCTTTCTTTCTTTCTTTCTTTCTTTCTTTCTTTCTTTCTTTCTTTCTTTCTTTCTTTCTTTCTTTCTTCCTTCCTTCCTTTCTCTTTCTTCCTTCCTTTCTCTTTCTTCCTTTCTTTCTTTCCCCTTCCTTCCTTTTCTTTCTTTCTTTCTTTCTTTCTTTCTTTCTTTCTTTCTTTCTTTCTTTCTTTCTTTCTTTCTTTCTTTCTTTCTTTCTTTCTTTCTTTCTTTCTTCCTTCCTTCCTTTCTTTCCCTTTCTTTCTTTCCCCTTCCTTCCTTCCTTCCTTCTTCCTTCCTTCCTTCCTTCCTTCCTTCCTTCCTTCCTTCCTTCCTTTCTTTCCTTTCTCTTTCTTTCTTTCTTCCTTTCTTTCTTTCTTCCTTTCTTTCTTTCCCCTTCCTTCCTTCCTTTTCTTTCTTTCTTTCTTTCTTTCTTTCTTTCTTTCTTTCTTTCTTTCTTTCTTTCTTTCTTTCTTTCTTTCTTTCTTTCTTTCTTTCTTTCTTTCTTTCTTTCTTTCTTTCTTTCTTCCTTTCCCTTTCTTTCTTTCCCCTTCCTTCCTTCCTTCCTTCCTTCCTTCCTTCCTTCCTTCCTTCCTTCCTTCCTTCCTTCCTTCCTTCCTCCCTCCCTCCCTCCCTCCCTCCCTCCCTCCCTCCCTCCCTCCCTCCCTCCTTCCTTCCTTCCTTCCTTCCTTCCTTCCTTCCTTCCTTCCTTCCTTCCTTCCTTCCTTCCTTCCTTCCTTCCTTCCCTTCTCTTTCTTTCCTTGGTAATTAACAAAAACTATTGAAATCAGATTTCTGGCAACAACTTAAACGGAATGAAATATCAGTTCAGAGACTCTTTGGAAATCTAGTTGTCATTTTGTATAGAGTCAAGCTTTCAAAACTGCATTGGTACATATCCCTTCATCTTCAAATTAGTCAACAAGCTGTGCTTTTAAAACACTGGCTTAGGCCAGGAAGGTCACTCAAAGGGCAGGAATTTGTAACTGGCATGCACTAAATAGGTCACCACCAAGCAGAATTTTGGTGGTCCCAGTATTATGGAGGACGTTATCACCCACTCTAGAAAACTGACCTGTACACATAAAGAAATCATTCTTTAAAAAAATATCCGCAGTTTTTTAAACTGACCATGCTCTTTACCTCTGTGAGCGCTAGTGCAAAGTTTTTGCTGCTGATTGCTTGTATAGGTTGCTCATATAGATTGCTCTAGAGAACCTTGGAGATAAGACTTTGTGGGGGACAGACATATCTGTCCTCCTGTGGCCCCATTCTTAGTCTCTAAATAGATATGCTGAGTGCCTATATGCCAGGGCCCACATTGGCCAATTCATAATATCCATCTGTACCAAGGTACAGTATAAAGTACACGTGAATGAGGCCCTGGGCTGGGCCATGCTGAAGTTTTCTGAATGCCAGGAGATCCTTTTCTCCAAGATGTGGAGCGTTACCAAAGTTTAGTGTGAATAACTAGAAGACAGATAAAAGATTTATCCCAGATGGCTGTGGGGTCAAATGCATCCCTACTTGTGAATCCCTAGACAAATGGTGGGCACTGAATTTTGGAAAGCTCCAGAGCTGCCCCTCCTGGCCTCTGCTCCCTATCCCTCCCCACACCAAGAAATGCTGCTTCCTAAAACAAACAAATAACATAATTGTGGTATCACCATTTGATTGCGTTCTTTCTAAAATTTATTTTTTATTAAAGTGCTGGGATTTACAAAATTATTCATAGTTGAGTTTTAGGCATACAATAGTTCTAGCAACAATCACATCACCAGTGTCAACTTCCCTCTATTTAAGTTCCCAACTTCTCTCCCATCTCCTCACCCCCACCCCTCACCCCACCCCTCTTAGCCCATCATCTTGACAGGCACTTTTTAAAGTTTGGTTGACTCCTAACCCCCATTATTTCTCATCTGTGTTTTTCTATTTCTCCCTTTCTATTTCTGTCCTCCAATTCTGTGGGTCCAACAGGAATCTAGGTCCTCTCACTTTAAGCCATTGCATTCTTCTATGTAGTTATTCTAAAAATTACAAATAAATGATACCATGCTGTGTTTATCCTTTTCTTCTGACTTATTTCATTTAACATGAGATCTTCCATTTCCATCCATGTTGCAGCCAGTTGCAGGGTTTCATCATTCCCCATGAATGAGTAGTATTCCTTTGTCTTCATAGGCAGTGCAGCTCTTGTGTCAACACATATTCCAAGAGAGTTGTGTTAGAAACAGTCTATTTAAAAGTTACTCATTTGGGGCTGGAGAGATAACACAGCAGCAGGGCTTTTGCCTCACACACAGCTGATCCAGGACAGACAGTGGTTCCAATCCCGGCATCCCATATGGTCCCCTGAGCCTGCCAGGAGCGATTTCTGAGTGTAGAGCCAGGAGTAATCACTGAGTGCCACTGGGTGTGACTCCCCCAAAATCAAAGAAATTTGTTCATTGAGTTTTTTGTATTACTGAGAATAAGCTTGTTTTGACTTAAGAACCCATGTGCGGGCCCGGAGAGATAGCACAGTGGTGTTTGCCTTGCAAGCAGCCGATCCAGGACCAAAGGTGGTTGGTTCGAATCCCGGTGTTCCAGATGGTCCCCCGTGCCTGCCAGGAGCTATTTCTGAGCAGACAGCCAGGAGTAACCCCTGAGCATCACCGGGTGTGCCCCCCCCAAAAAAAAAAAGAAAAAAAAAAGAACCCATGTGCAGTAAAATGCAGGAAACACTTATAGCCTTTGTCATGATTAGATTTACATTGAAAGAACTGGCCAAGTAGAATATTAGAATAAAAATTCCCATTTGGTTAAAGTATGATCTGTCTCAACACAAACTACTTTTTGCTTTTTAGGAACTGAAAAATATGTTATGATTGTGTTCAGTTGGTTGAGCATAAACTTTGTATGTATGAGCCCTTGGTTTTGATCCTTCACCAACTTTCTCTCATGCACCCACACAGAAAAAGAAGTGCTAAAAGTATCCTAAAAATTGTGCTCCCTCAGCTAATTTTTAGCATCATGAATTAGATTATGGAGGCCCCTACCATGATGGACAGAACAAGAAAAATTATGAACGGGGTCAGGAATCTGATGCAGGCAAACCTGCACTCATTATCAGCACGAAATTGTAATGGGACATTTTTCTTTTAAATCTATTACTTATAACTTAAGAAGAAGAAAAAAGAACACGATTCAATTCTGTCACTGAGATGTGATTTAAAATAGATTCTAATAATTAAGTTTAGAGTATTAGCAAGACTGAAATTAGCAATAGGAATATTGCAAATACTGCAAATACTGAATTAGCAATAGGAAAGTTTTTCTTTGCTTTATGAGTGCTAGAGGGGCTTTTATTATTTGCTATTTGTGCAAAGGAATAATTATAATGATAATTTTTTCATGGGTTAGATGTTTGAATTCAAGTACTTTTCTTTTTACTGTAATTCTAATGCTTCAGTTTACTATAATTTTGGTGGAGACGCTATCTTTTCTGGTTTGTTACAGACTTTTTAAACATGGTTTGGTAATAATTCTCCTAAACACCAAAAAATCAAATTCAAAAATTGTCTCCAGTTTTATATGAGCAGCTATAGACAAGGACCCCCTTTTTAAAATTAGTTTCTTTATATTTCTAAGATTTTGTGTAGCAAGCATATATAATTTAAAATATTTTTTTGGCTGGTGGGGCACTGGAGGAACTCTTCCACAGAAAGCACATTCGTTTATTAATAGACTATGTCAACGATTTTTCTTCCATGTTATACATTAGAAGGTCAAATTTTCAGCTTTTATAAAAAGATGGAAACTTGAATGTTTTGATCCTTGGTCCCTTGAGTCTTGTGTTTGGTTGGAGTTTTATTTCTCCATCCCCTGTTCCAGTCTGAAGTTCTTTGTTTGCAATTCAATATCCATTGCTTTAATCATTTTGGATTGTACCGATGGCTTCTCAGTAATAAGAGAAATAGGGAGTCAGGCTTGGCATGAGACAAGTCTCTTCAGTCGGAATAAGACATTACATATGACTTGTCTACCCACAAAAGGGCTCGATGTCGTTAAATTAATGAGCCACATGTTTTCATCATTAAGGTAATAGCAATATGTGGGTTCTTTGCCTCTGTTTTAATCTTTCTTTTTTAACCAAGTAGATCAGAGGGTCCCAAACTTATTTGGCCTATTGCCCCTTTTCAGGAAAAAAAAAGGTTACTTGGTCCTCATTCCCATCCCCACCCCCGTAGATCTACTTCAGTGAGAAAACAAAAAGCACATTCATTCTCCCCAGGAGGCCTCCTTGAAGCCTTTGAGCGCCGCCTGGGGACGGTATTGTCTACTTTGAGGGAGACAGCTTTATGAGAGTAATCTTCCTAGTTGGTGGTGGAGAACATTCTTGTTGGAGAACAGAGAACAGTTCGGGGTCTTAAGAAATACTAGAACTCTAGACATCAGGGCTTCTGGAGACGCGGGAATCTGGAGGGTCACTGTAGTTGCTGCTAGTAAATGGAACCAGCATGGACTCTGGTTTGCCAAGAGTTAAGGGGCGAATGTGGGGGAGGAAGTGACTCAGAAATCTTAGCAGCTGAAGTGGAAATGGGTTATTCTGTGGACCCTGGAAGCATTTACCTTTGTAGGTTGTAAGAGATGCTGCTTATTTAGCTAGTGGAACTAAACTTATTTCAGGAAACATTCATATATTTTTGTTTCTTTGATTTTCAGTACTTCTTTTGGATTTTGTTATGTTTGGGGGGCACACCCGGCAGTGCTGGAGGGCTTACTCCTGGCTCTGTGCTTAGGGTTCACTCCTGAAAGACTCCAAGGAGCCTGAGGGTTTCTGGGGATTGAACCCGGGTCAACCAGGTGCAAAGCAAGTGACCTATCTGCTCTACTATTGCTCTAGCTCCATTCATTTTTAGTACTTTTTTAGAAGTATGTGGTCAACAATCATTAAATTAATTAATTCATAAATAACATATTGGGCCTGAGCTATGGCACAGCGGTAGGGCTTTTGACTTGCATGCAGCCCACCTGGGTTAGGCCCAGGTTCAATTTCCAGCATCCCACATGTCCCCCCCAAGCCTGCCGGGGGCGATTCTGAGTGCTGAGCCAGGAGTAACCCCTGAGCACCAATGGGTATGGCCCCCAAAACGATAAACAAATAAAGAATCATTAAAAAATAATATATAAAACTTATTCTTTTGAGATGTTTGCCCATTTTTCTATAGGAAGTTGACCATATTTACAGTTTACAAGTTTACAGAACAAATAACAAACATTTTTGGAACTAAACTTATGGATAAAAATTAAAAATTTAACCCAAGGCTTTGTTTTTGTATTTTCTGTGCTTTTGTTGCCAGTACAGGTCAATTTTTCATTGTAGTTCTTAGGTTCTTTAGTGAGAAACTAAAAATTCTATGTAGAGTGTTATTTTTTGTGTGAGCAAATTCTTCTCTTTTACTATTTGATACTTAGACATTGTATCCCAGCTTTGCTTTGAGTTCTAATATTGACCAGATGCAAATCTCTAAAGACTGAAAAATAAATGTCGGATACACAAATAAAGCTTTCATGCAGAATTACTTACTAAATTCACCCGAAATCTGTATTGGTAGAAAGACTGACATGAGCTCTTTATCTGCAGCTTATTATTACGTTTTCTGCAGTTAAATTTATCATCAATAGGGGGAGCCCAAAGAATGGAAAAATAATTATGACCGCTATTTCCCTAGCTTGCTTTCTATTTTAAAATAAATTAATTTATGAAATTTTTGTTTTTCTTTTCAGATTTTGGATTTTTTGGTGGTGTCACACCTGGTGACACTCAAGCGTTACTCAGAAATCGCTCCTGGTTTGGGGGACCATATGGGATGCCAGTATCAAACCCAGGTCGGCCTTGGATCAGCTGCATGCAAAGCAAACCCCCTACCGCTGTGCTATCGCTCTGGCCTCTCTTTCTAAATTTTGGACCACACCTGACAATGCTCAGGAGTTAGTTGCTACTAGATCTGTGCTCAGGAATTACTCCTGGTGGTGCTTGGGGGTCCATATAGGATGCCGGAGATCAAACTTGAGTTGACTGTGTGCAAGGCAAGAGCCTTACCTGCTGTACTATCGCTCCAGCCCAATGTATAAGTTATATTTTAATTTTGAAAAAAGAGGAACAGTATTACTGTCTGTATGTGCACTGTCATCTCCTCACATACAGGCACGATGGAGCTAAACAGAGCACAGCCTGATACTGGGTTTGATGTCTGGCTGGTTTCTGAAGTGGTGAGAAATAACTGATCTCAGGTTCTTTTTTAAAAGGACATATTCTATATTCCCCCAGTGTTGGGGGGCTGAGTCCACCCCAACAAATGTTGGGGTTAACTGCCCCTGGGTTATCCATATCTAAACATATATATGTGTGTGTATATAAATAGAGAGAGAGGGAGAGGGAGAGAGAGACTAAAGCAAAAGACACACAGAGAGCTAGAGAGAGCAAAAAAGAGACACCACACAGCCCTGGGGCAAAGGAGCAACAGAATAGCAGGAGCACAGCTAAGCAGACAATTAGGCAAACAAGGAGGCAGGTTCTCTCTGGACTCTTGTTTAGGTATCAGGTGGCAGGTAGGCAGGTAAGCCCGCCAGGTTCCCTGGTTCCCCAGGCCAGCAGGCTTCCTCCCTTTAATAGGAAAGCTCTAGCTCTATATGTCTCAGTTTCAGCTGCCCTCCAGAGTCAGGTGTGTGTGTGTGTGTGTGTGTGTGTGTGTGTGTGTGTGTGTGTGTGTGTGTGTGTGTGTGTGTGTGTGTGTGTGTGTGTGTGTGTGTGTGTGTGATAACCATGTCATCATCCTTAAAGGTACAGGAGCAGGCTAAGGGCAGAGTTCCTACACCCAATTTTAACCATACCAGAACATTTACATGCACTAGTTAATAAATCGTTAGAAAAGTATGTTTCGGGGCCGGGCGGTGGCGCTAAAGGTAAGGTGCCTGCCTTGCCTGCGCTAGCCTTGGACAGACCGCGGTTCGATCTCCCGGTATCCCATATGGTCCCCCAAGCCAGGAGCAACTTCTGAGCGCATAGCCAGGAGTAACCCCTGAGCGTTACCGGGTGTGGCCCAAAAACCAAAAAAAAAAAAAAAAAAGAAAAGTATGTTTCTTCATTGGGAAGTAAATTGTCATACAAGTATTCACATTTCTACCAGATGGCAGGCCCTTGGTTAGTTTCTGAGCAAAGTAGGTAGGAAAACAGGTCTCTTAGAGTTTCTGTACCTGACAGACTTTGTTAATCAAACAACCACAGAGACATGTAGTAAAAATTATCTTGACAAAGCTGTATTTAAACTGAGTGAGATTAAGAAAATACATACCTGGGGCCAGAGCGATAATACAGTGGTAGGGTGTTTGTTTGCCTTGCACGCAGCTGACCTAGGATGGACCTTGGTTTTATCTCTGACATCCCATATGATTCCCCAAAGACAGGGGTGATTTCTGAGCGCATAACCAGGAGTAACCCATGAGCATCACCGGGTGTGGCCCCCCCAAAATACCTAAACAAACAAACAAAAAAGAAAAAACATACCTGCTTAGAGGAGAATGAATCAATATAGAGTCTATATAAGGAGGCTATTGCAGTACTTCAAATGGGAGATTTTGATGATGTGGAACAGAACAAGGTATGATGATGTAAATGGAAAGACATGGACAGGGAAGGTCAAACTGACTGAACTTAATTGTGAATTGAATATGGTCATGAAGTAGAGAATATTTTCTTTTTTGTTTGTTTGTTTTGGACCACACCTGAAAATGCTTAGCAGTTACTCCTGGCTCTGCCCTCAGGAATCAATCCTGGCTGTGTTAGGGGAACATATGGAATGCCCAGATTCTGTCTGCAAGGCAAGCGACCTCCCCACTGGCCTATTACTCTGGCCCTAGGCAGAGAATGTTCTTAAGGATAGCTTCTAGGTCTTTTTCTTACACATGTTCACAGGTTAGGCTTTTCAAAGTTAGAAAACAGCTGGTAGTGTGTAGGAAACATTATAACTATTGATGCTGGTGGGAGTCAGAAATTTCAGTAGTATAGGAGGTCATGTCACTTTTTGAGCAACCTTAACCTAGACTGTTGGTCTTTGCAGGAAATCTCCAAATTTTTATCATTATTTAGTGGACATTCAAGAAAAGGAATGGTCAACAACTCCTGTAAATAATTGTTGCTTTCTAAATACAGAAGCAATTTGTGTAAGTCTGCATTCTCAGAGAAGATTTTCTGGGAGAATAGAAGAATAGCATTGCTCTTGTTATTTTGGAAGGGTGTTATGGCAGGGAATTTTAGTTTCAAATTTAGTTATTATTGTGTTGTTTAAAAACTTTAAAGTAAGCCTTGCTAGGTCTTCTAATTAGCAAAGCCTATAAAAAAATCACTGTCATTCCCCACATAAAAATCTTTTTGGCTCAGAAATTTAAAGCTCTTTGTGGAGCTCCAATAATCTCCTACCTCCATTAAATCTCTCTTTTGGAATCTAGAGAGCCTTTCCATTTGGGGATCTCGTTGCCCCAGAGAGCATGGATTTCTCTCACTGCAGCTCATTAGAGATGCTCAAGAAATCAGCATGAGGACGAGCTACTGAAGCCTTCTCATCACCCTTTGATCTTTTCAGTAGCAAATCTGTCATTTGTAGCACAACAGGTCCAGGTCCTATGTGGAGCTAAAATAGAGCCACTCCAAGATGCTTCTGAGAGTCTCTGAACACAGACTAACGGCCAATCTTTATCCCAATTGATGTGTCAGTTCTACCATATCCCTGGAGGTGTTATTTCCATTTACTTGGTAAATAATTAGCCTGACTGCCTTTGGCTATAAAAAGGATTATAAATATTTTAAGCACTGCAAGAGATTGAAACCATCTTTATTTGACTTCATCTGTGCAATATTTGAAGGGGGGAGGGTGTTAAAAACATACCTCTTAGTACAAAACATCCTTAGGCAGATAAACATTTTAGATGTGAGAAGAATAAGATATTAATTTAAGCTGCATGGTCAGTGAAGATCGAGAAATAGGCTATTAAGGCAGTAATTTGAACCTTTCAATAATACCTTACACCAGCACATTTTTCTCAAAATGAGAGAATTAAAAAAATTAATTTCCAAAATAATTTATTTTATATGAACTTTATAAAAAGTTTTTTTTAAAGCATTTTAAGGTTTCTAACAAACTTGAATTAATCTGCCTACTTCCCTAAGTATAAGCACTTCCCATACCAGAATGACCCACAGGTCACAATTTATATCAGGGTTCACTCTATGTCATATATTATGCAGTTTGGCTAAATGTATAATGAAATGTTTCTGCCACTGTCATACCAACACAGAGTCGTGTCACTTTCCTAAAACGCCTCTGTGCTTTGCCCATTCGTTCCTTCCTCCATCCTAACTTCAAGTGACCACACATCTCCATAGCATAGCCCTTCCCAAAATGTCAAATAGGTAGAATTCTTAGAGAAATTTAATTATTTAAATTAATATAAAATTTCCCTTCTGTATTTGGTTGTAATCTTTGTGGTGACCATAGTGATTCTTTGTGATTGTTGTAAAAAATCCAATATTTTATTTAGATCACTTTTACAACTGGCCAATGGTACATATAGGCTCTACCTGGAGAGAAGAAGTACTGCCTTACCCTAGTAGGCAGGATTCAAATTGAGAAGGGGGCTGTGGGGGCAAAGGGAGTTGATCCAACAGAGTATCTTTTTCTAGCACTAAATATAACTTTATCTGGAAATAGCAACATGTGCCTATTATGTCAAAGAGTAAAATACTATAATGGTACATAAAATAGATATTGGGCATTCTTTATCCATGAAAGATAGCCAATATTATACTTACATAATAAAAATGTGCTGATGCTATTTTACAAGTCTGATTATTTTGAACAGTAAGTAATAGTGAGTTTTTCATGCCCATTTATAAATATCTATTTTTTTTTTGTTTTTGGGCCACACCCAGGAGCACTCAGGGGCTACTCCTGGCTCTATGCTCAGAAATTGCCCCCGGTGGCTCGGGGACCATATGGGATGCCAGGATTCAAACCACTGTTCTTCTGCAAGGCAAACACCCTACCTCCATGCTATCTCTATGACCCCTAAATATCTCACTTTTAAAGACACACAAATATTTACTTAACCATATCTTCATTGATGGGTTTATGGATTATTTGCAAATATTTACTGTAAAAAACCAGCAATAAAATTCCTATGCTTCTGCACATCTATTGGATTATTTCCTCAGGAAAAGTTCCTAGGATTTATTTATTATTTATTTATTTATTTTTATTTATTTATTTATTTATTTTTTGGTGGGGAGCACTCCCGGCAGTGTTCAGGGGTTACTCCTGGCTCTGCATTCAGAAATCACCCCTGGCAGGCTGGCAGGCTCGGGGGACCATGCCAGGAATTGAACCTGGATCTGTCCTGGTTTGACCGCATGCAAGATAAACAATCTACTGCTGTGCTATCTCTCCAGCCTCAAGTTCCCAGAATTTAAATTGCTGGGTCAGAAGGTAACCATGTTCAAAAAATTGCAATTGGTGTCTGGGGCTGAGTGATAGAACAGCAGGTAGATTGCCTGCCTTCTTATCTGGGTTTGATCCTTAGTACCCCAGATGATCCCCTGAGCACCTCCAGGTGTGCACCTCCCGGAGTACAGAGCCAGAAATAAACCCTCAACACCGCCAGGTGTAGCCCCCAAAGGCCAAAACTAAAAGCAGATGATTATTGTCAAATTTATTCTTACAAAGATATATGAGAATACATATTTGTTACATCTACATCAAGAGAAAGAATGATATTTTTTCTTTGTTAAGCAAAACATTATTATTTTGGGAGGTGTCAAGGACTAAACACAGGGCTTTATCAATATTATAATACTAAACTATTTATCCTTTCTTTTTATTCAATGAGTTGTATATTTATGGTAGTTATACTTTTTTGTGTATTATTTCTTGGTCTTTTGGAAGAGAGGAGTTTTTTATTCTTTTTTTCTTTTCTTTTGCTACTAGAACCTCAGTAGCAAAAAACCAAATCAACCACCCAACCGACTGTAGTTGGCACAGTAGTAGGGCATTTGCCTTGCATGTAGCCAATCCTGGACAGACCCAGGTTTGATCCCTGGTATCTCATGTGGTCCCCTGAGCCAGACAGTAGAGGTTTCTGAGTGCAGAGCAAGGAGTAACCCCAGAGCACCACTGGGTGTGACCCAACCCCCCAAAAAGTACAAAAATAACCAACCCCAATCTCTCTCTCTCTCTCTCTCTCTCTCTCTCTCTCTCTCTCTCTCTCTCTCTTAATCATATCTATCCATCTATCTTAACTCTTGTTAAAACGGATCAGGTTTATAGATCATTAATTGTTTTCAGTACTTTGGCTTATGTCCCTTCATGGGTCAAAATGACAGCAGCAACTTCAGGCTTCACCAAAATGGCACAATACCAGTGAGGGGTGGGGAGGGGAGGGATGGCGAGGGGGAGAGAGAGGGAGAGAGAGAGAGAGAGAGAGAGAGAGAGAGAGAGAGAGAGAGAGAGAGAGAGAGAGAGAGAGAGAGAGAGAGAGAGAGAGACAGAGACAGAGACAGAGAGAGACAGAGAGAGACAGAGACAGAGAGAGACAGAGACAGAGACAGAGAGACAGAGAGAGAGAGAACTTTTTTCTTTTTTTCTAAGAGAGTTTTTAGTCTGTCTTTATCAGTGAGGGAAATCTCCTTTAGATATCTCCTTTCTCCCACCAAGGTTATTCCCACATTGAAGTGTTCCAGGCTCCATCATCACATGCCCATACATCACGATAATCAGTCAATGGAAGAGGAATGAAAACATCATATGTAAACTAAAGAAGTGCAGACCCACTTCTCAGTTGGGTTGTTTGACTGGGTCTGAAGCCTACTTTCCCTGCAGCTTATGGCTGGTGCTGGAGAAAATTTGAGGTGTTTGCTGGAGATGGAATATGTTTGGAGCAGGGGTGACTTTGAAGGGGTAGGAAATGAATGGTATTGGAACACACCTGGCTTTCCAATTAGGATGGATTTGGGAGGAAAGATTACAGTCCAAGGAGACCTCTTAGAGTGCAACTTCACAGTCTACTCTCCATAGTTAATAGCGTTTTTTTCTGAAGCCCCACATTGTCCTAGACGATCTGTTCAGTGCTTGGGGATGCAGGGAAGATGCAACAGACTCGATGGACATTGCAGTCACCTTCACTCAAGGTGGCAATAATTCCATTGCACTAGCAGGCAGAAAAATATGAATGACAGATAGTTACTGAGAACTTTTTGCAACTAGGGTTTTGTTTTAAATACTTGACGTGTACCAACTTGCTCGCCACTGTCAAGAACTTTAGGAATTAGAGCCGGCACGGGCTGACTCCTGGCAGACCTCCGTATGTGCCAGGGGCCTCTTGGCCCGGCCTAGGGTAGGGGGGCCTGGACTTGGGTCACCCGACCCCCCTCTCCCCCTTTCCTCTGGATCTCCAGGTGGGTTTCTGGGAGGACCTGATGGGGCACCCTGGGTTTTCCCCACCCCCAGGCCAGCTGCGGAGATTGGCCTAGCGTGGGTCTTGAGCTCTGGTCCTTTGGGCCTGGGAGGGCTTTCCTCCCTTCCTGGGGCAGGATTTTCAGCCGGCACGGGCTGGCTCCTGGCAGACCTCCGTATGTGCCAGGGGCCTCTTGGCCCAGCCTAGGGTAGGGGGGCCCGGACTTGGGTCACCCGACCCCCCTCTCCCCCTTTCCTTCGGATCTCCAGGTGGGTTTCTGGGAGGACCTGATGGGGCACCCTGGGTTTTCCCCACCCCCAGGCCAGCAGCGGAGATTGGCCTAGGGTGGGTCTTGAGCTCTGGTCCTTTGGGCCTGGGAGGGCTTTCCTCCCTTCCTGGGGCAGGATTTTCAGCCGGCACGGGCTGGCTCCTGGCAGACCTCCGTATGTGCCAGGGGCCTCTTGGCCCGGCCTAGGGTAGGGGGGCCCGGACTTGGGTCACCCGACCCCCTCTCCCCCTTTCCTCCGGATCTCCAGGTGGGTTTCTGGGAGGACCTGATGGGGCACCCTGGGTTTTCCCCACCCCCAGGCCAGCTGCGGAGATTGGCCTAGGGTGGGTCTTGAGCTCTGGTCCTTTGGGCCTGGGAGGGCTTTCCTCCCTTCCTGGGGCAGGATTTTCAGCCGGCACGGGCTGGATCCTGGCAGACCTCCGTATGTGCCAGGGGCCTCTTGGCCCGGCCTAGGGTAGGGGGGCCCGGACTTGGGTCACCCGACCCCCATCTCCCCCTTTCCTCGGGATCTCCAGGTGGGTTTCTGGGAGGACCTGATGGGGCACCCTGGGTTTTCCCCACCCCTAGGCCTGCTGCGGAGATTGGCCTAGGGCGGGTCTTGAGCTCTGGTCCTTTGGGCCTGGGAGGGCTTTCCTCCCTTCCTGGGGCAGGATTTTCAGCCGGCACGGGCTGGCTCCTGGCAGACCTCCGTATGTGCCAGGGGCCTCTTGGCCCGGCCTAGGGTAGGGGGGCCTGGACTTGGGTCACCCGACCCCCCTCTCCCCCTTTCCTCCGGATCTCCAGGTGGGTTTCTGGGAGGACCTGATGGGGCACCCTGGGTTTTCCCCACCCCCAGGCCAGCAGCTTAGATTGGCCTAGGGTGGGTCTTGAGCTCTGGTCCTTTGGGCCTGGGAGGGCTTTCCTCCCTTCCTGGGGCAGGATTTTCAGCCGGCACGGGCTGGCTCCTGGCAGACCTCCGTATGTGCCAGGGGCCTCTTGGCCCGGCCTAGGGTAGGGGGGCCCGGACTTGGGTCACCCGACCCCCGTCTCCCCCTTTCCTCCGGATCTCCAGGTGGGTTTCTGGGAGGACCTGATGGGGCACCCTGGGTTTTCCCCACCCCCAGGCCAGCTGCGGAGATTGGCCTAGGGTGGGTCTTGAGCTCTGGTCCTTTGGGCCTGGGAGGGCTTTCCTCCCTTCCTGGGGCAGGATTTTCAGCCGGCACGGGCTGGCTCCTGGCAGACCTCCGTATGTGCCAGGGGCCTCTTGGCCCGGCCTAGGGTAGGGGGGCCTGGACTTGGGTCACCCGACCCCCCTCTCCCCCTTTCCTCCGGATCTCCAGGTGGGTTTCTGGGAGGACCTGATGGGGCACCCTGGGTTTTCCCCACCCCCAGGCCAGCTGCAGAGATTGGCCTAGGGTGGGTCTTGAGCTCTGGTCCTTTGGGCCTGGGAGGGCTTTCCTCCCTTCCTGGGGCAGGATTTTCAGCCGGCACGGGCTGGCTCCTGGCAGACCTCCGTATGTGCCAGGGGCCTCTTGGCCCGGCCTAGGGTAGGGGGGCCTGGACTTGGGTCACCCGACCCCCCTCTCCCCCTTTCCTCCGGATCTCCAGGTGGGTTCCTGGGAGGACCTGATGGGGCACCCTGGGTTTTCCCCACCCCCAGGCCAGCTGCGGAGATTGGCCTAGGGTGGGTCTTGAGCTCTGGTCCTTTGGGCCTGGGAGGGCTTTCCTCCCTTCCTGGGGCAGGATTTTCAGCCGGCACGGGCTGGCTCCTGGCAGACCTCCGTATGTGCCAGGGGCTCTTGGCCCGGCCTAGGGTAGGGGGGCCTGGACTTGGGTCACCCGACCCCCCTCTCCCCCTTTCCTCCGGATCTCCAGGTGGGTTTCTGGGAGGACCTGATGGGGCACCCTGGGTTTTCCCTACCCCCAGGCCAGCTGCGGAGATTGGCCTAGGGTGGGTCTTGAGCTCTGGTCCTTTGGGCCTGGGAGGGCTTTCCTCCCTTCCTGGGGCAGGATTTTCAGCCGGCACGGGCTGGCTCCTGGCAGACCTCCATATGTGCCAGGGGCCTCTTGGCCCGGCCTAGGGTAGGGGGGCCCGGACTTGGGTCACCCGACCCCCCTCTCCCCCTTTCCTCCGGATCTCCAGGTGGGTTTCTGGGAGGACCTGATGGGGCACCCTGGGTTTTCCCCACCCCCAGGCCAGCTGCCGAGATTGGCCTAGGGTGGGTCTTGAGCTCTGGTCCTTTGGGCCTGGGAGGGCTTTCCTCCCTTCCTGGGGCAGGATTTTCAGCCGGCACGGGCTGGCTCCTGGCAGACCTCCGTATGTGCCAGGGGCCTCTTGGCCCGGCCTAGGGTAGGGGGGCCTGGACTTGGGTCACCCGACCCCCCTCTCCCCCTTTCCTCCGGATTTCCAGGTGGGTTTCTGGGAGGACCTGATGGGGCACCCTGGGTTTTCCCCACCCCCAGTCCAGCTGCGGAGATTGGCCTAGGGTGGGTCTTGAGCTCTGGTCCTTTGGGCCTGGGAGGGCTTTCCTCCCTTCCTGGGGCAGGATTTTCAGCCGGCACGGGCTGGCTCCTGGCAGACCTCCGTATGTGCCAGGGGCCTCTTGGCCCGGCCTAGGGTAGGGGGGCCCGGACTTGGGTCACCCGACCCCCCTCTCCCCCTTTCCTCCGGATCTCCAGGTGGGTTTCTGGGAGGACCTGATGGGGCACCCTGGTTTTCCCCACCCCCAGGCCAGCTGCGGAGATTGGCCTAGGGTGGGTCTTGAGCTCTGGTCCTTTTGGCCTGGGAGGACTTTCCTCCCTTCCTGGGGCAGGATTTTCAGCCGGCACGGGCTGGCTCCTGGCAGAGCTCCGTATGTGCCAGGGGCCTCTTGGCCCGGCCTAGGGTAGGGGGCCCGGACTTGGGTCACCCGACCCCCCTCTCCCCCTTTCCTCCGGATCTCCAGGTGGGTTTCTGGGAGGACCTGATGGGGCACCCTGGGTTTTCCCCACCCCCAGGCCAGCTGCGGAGATTGGCCTAGGGTGGGTCTTGAGCTCTGGTCCTTTGGGCCTGGGAGGGCTTTCCTCCCTTCCTGGGGCAGGATTTTCAGCCGGCACGGGCTGGCTCCTGGCAGAGCTCCGTATGTGCCAGGGGCCTCTTGGCCCGGCCTAGGGTAGGGGGCCCGGACTTGGGTCACCCGACCCCCCTCTCCCCCTTTCCTCCGGATCTCCAGGTGGGTTTCTGGGAGGACCTGATGGGGCACCCTGGGTTTTCCCCACCCCCAGGCCAGCTGCGGAGATTGGCCTAGGGTTGCGCTTGAGCTCGTGAGATTGGCTTGGGGGGTGGTGTTTGATCTGTGGGGTGGCAGATAGTTTGTCAGTTATACTCATGCTGTCACTGGCAATTTCATACCAGTCTACATGATGCAAACCGCGCGGGGGCGCTAGAACGTATACTCCTCCCAACCATCACTACCCCCGATTTACCCCTCTAAGTTCTATAATACACAGTTTTAATCTCAGACCAAAGATATACAGTGGATCTAACAATCCCAGAACTATTTAGAAGGATATAAATTAAACACATATATCTTTTGAATATTTCATGTATATTTTCTTTAATGGTGTAACTCTCTCTATATTCTTCTACCATGATGTTTCTATCCACTTTCATCTTGTCTTTTCTTTGTAAGCTGTTCAATAAGGATTGTTGGTGGAACTGTCCCTCAGTTTGATGCCTATGATTGAACTATAAAAAAAAAAAAAAGAAAAAAAAAAAAAAAAAAAAAAAAAAAAAAAAAAAAGAACTTTAGGAATTAGATACTTGGATTATCTCTATTTTTAAAGGCACACAGACCAAAACTCAGGGTCTTGAAGTAACTTGCTCTAGATTCAGTCAAATGAGGGAAGGTCAGAATGAAGCCCTGGCAGCAGGATTCAGTCTTTCCATTTATGATGCTGTCTGTAAAACCACTTATAGGAGCTAGAGTATTGCTGAGAATAAGGAGGCTGGAAAGGAAGCAGTAGAATGGAGGAGGGAAAAGAAAAGCTATGAGAAGCAATGACTGTGTTCATTTCTAACACTGAGCACTTACTATCTAATAGGAAAGATGGGTTGTGTTGCTTGAACATATTTTCTCAGGTCTGTGAAACAGGAATGCTCCATCCATAAGAGTGATGAGCCTTTGAGATGCTGAGTCATTTGCTAATATTAAACTTGAATCTGGGCCCTCAAGATTAAATTTTATGCAATTAGTTAATTCCACTACATTTTTAAGAAAGTTCTTTTTTGGGGCCAGAGTGGTGGCACAGCGGTAGGGCATTTGCCTTGCATGCTGCAGTCCCAGGATGGATCTCAATTCGATCTTCAAAGTCCCATATGGTCCCCCGAGCCAGGAGCTTTTTCTGAGTGAAGAGCCAGGAGTAAACCCTGAGCATCACAGGATGAGGCCCAAAAATTTAAAAAAATTAAAAAAAAAAAAGGAAAGTTATTTTCTGGGCCAGAGAGATAGCACAACATGACGGCATTTGCCTTGCATGTGGCTGACCCTGGACGGACCTGGGTTTGATTCCTGGCATCCCATATGGTCCCTCATGCCTACCAGAAGTAATTTTTGAACACAGAACTAGGAGTAACCCCTGAGCATGATCATTTGTGACCCAATCCCCCCCCCCACAAAGAAAGAAAGAAAGAAAGAAAGAAAGAAAGAAAGAAAGAAAGAAAGAAAGAAAGAAAGAAAGAAAGAAAGAAAGAAAGAAAGAAAGAAATTACAAACAAACAATAAAGAAAACTTCCCCAAAGTTTTTTTTCATGGACAAAGTCGTGAATATTAAAATTGTGTCATACGTTTATAGTATTTCCATAATGCTTTTGTGTTTATAATGGGACCTTGTACTTAGTATTTTTTAAATTAATGCAAATTAGTTTCAATTTGTAAAACTAACTAGTCAAACCACTGCTAGCTATTTTCCATAAACCAAGACCCCCTCCCCTCACCGCTTCCCACTCCTGCTTCTTGAAACCAGGCTGCCTTGTTGAGCCAGGGAACAACATTAATTACCTAGAGGGGTTTTTCTTCTTTTTTTTTTCCCAGGGAGATTCCCTCCAACCCTTGTCCAGATGTTAATGTGGCACATGTGGTATTGGAGTTTGACTTTTCAAATCTGTTCTTTAGTGGAATGATTGGGTGGAGCAGAGAATATTGTTCAAGGGTATTATGGTTTCTTTCTCTTCTAAGCTGTGTTGAGGTTAGCCAACATCATCAGTGACCAGTCACTGCCATTTGTCAGTTGTGGGTGGCCCAAACTAGCTGTCTCCTTCTGCTCCCAATGGACAGGTAACTTGCATCTGAAAAACCAACATACCACATCTGGAAGTTATTGGCAGTCTCAAAAAAGAGAATCCAAAAGAGATCCAAGAAAAAAACCAGACACAGAGGTAGAACTTTCCTGCGTTTATTTGGAACTAGTATTTGTTGGGTTCAGACTTGTGGTATATGGGTAGAACTTTAAAGAAAGTTTCCCTATGGCATAACCCATTTAAACATAGCTTTCTGAAGGAAAACCTTCTACCAAAAATGGAAAGGGAAAAATTGCTCTAAGCCAAACATACATACAGAAACTAACTTACTTCTCTGCGCGATGCCACATTAAGTAAAATTGCCCATCATAAAGATATTTGAATTTGAGGTGGGAGGAAATAAAAAGATATTTGAATTTAAATTATTGCCATCTCTAAAAGGAACATAGAATTAGCTACTTGAGAGATAATCAGCATTTTGATGAAACACAGACCTAACGCTATAATTAGTAAACACAGGTGGTACAACTTCTTGCTTCCTCTTCCTTAGATATATAGAGATTACCGGGGGAATAAGAATCACAGGATGGGGAAAAATGGAAAACATTTAAAGAAATAACTTTATAAATAGACAGTAGTATAGTTTCATACCATAATGATAAAAATAGATATATAGGGATTTAGATATCTTGTTTTGCTAGCTTTTATATACATCTAAGTAACTGCAGTTCAATTCATGACAGTGTTAGTTAGGCACATAGCATTGTGCCTCACAGACACGTCATTTCAAAGACAAGTATGGTTACTATTATAAGACTTTTAGAAATAATGAAGAATGTGAACGAATGAAGGAAATGAATGGGATAGCTGTACTTGAAATACTTTGAATTATTTCTGATGGTATTGAATGATTGTTAAAAGAATATTTGTCCTACAGGAAGCCACATATACATTTTTTGCCCCTGGAGCTTTGAGCAGGAAAATTCATGAGTACTGGCCTCAATGTAGCCTGGAGTGAACTTCTGGCTCAGCTGCTTATTAACGGTATAACTTGGGACAAGTTATTTAAAGTCATTGAGCTTATACTTTCCTCACCTATGAAAGGAGAGTTGCTAACATCTTCCTGTCAGGCTATTGTGAAGATTAAGTGAGATAATGTTATGAAAGCACTGAGGGCAGGCAAGGTGCTTCTCCAGTCTGGCCCATTTCCTCTGACTCCTTGGTGCTGGGGGTCAGTGGTATGCCTGTGCTATCATTGATATCTCAGCATCTTCTGCCTTTGTTACTCTTATTTATTCTTTTCCTTTTTCCTTTTTCTAAAGAAGCCTGATTATATAATCCTCCTGGAAGAGCTGATTTATTTTCAGTGTTCTTCTCTGGTCCTAGAGTTAAGCCTTACATAGTCTCCTTTGGTGAAATGACTTTTCTGCATCGTGAGAAGAAACAACTAAGCCGAAAGGCTTCTCCATTTCTCTCCATTGGTGGAGTATGAAGGAGGGAAGAACAGTCAGGAAGTGTTATTTAAGGTCAATTAGGAGTTGTCTCTCTTGTCTGCCTCTAAGTTTTGGCCCTGGTCTAGCTAGCCCAAAGTAACTGAGTGTTAATGTATATTTAAGGGGGATACTGTATAACTGTTAATGTATCTTTAAGGGGTGATAACACCTCCCTGTAACAGCCAATGGACTGGGACATGACCAACATGGTCAACTGATAAGATATAGAAGGAGAAACCTGGTGGGGTGTGTGTGTGTGGGGGGGAGGGGGGCAGGAAGGTACCAGAAGAGAGCCTGTGACTGCTAATACGCAGCATAAGCAGCGTTATCCAGGTGCCCCTCACTCAGCTTTCTCTTTCTTTCTCTCTTTTCCAAGCCTCTTCCAGGCGGGTTCTCTCACCTTTTCTCCAAACTTCAGGCAATGCTTTCTTTTTTTATTTTTAATTTAAAATTTTGAAACAATTTGACCTACAGAGTCCTTCATAGTTGAATTTTAGATATACAATAAGCAGGCAATGCTTATTAAAAGGCAACACCTCACCCGCCCCGTCCTCCCCTCCCCTCCTTATAGTTATGTTTCCGTTCATTACAATTGAGCTTCACTGCAACTGTTTTTAAACTACCATTGTATGCAGTTCAGGACTTTCCACATGACTTTATGTCCTGTGGACTCGTGAGAGTGTTTTAGTTTCTTTAGATGAAACTGAGTAGACTTAAAAGAAATTCATTTTAGGACTGGAGAGATAGTACAGTAAGGCTTTTTATCGTGCATGTGGTAACCTGGTTTCAGTCCTCTGTATCCAGTATGTCCCCTGAGTCCTGCCAGCAGTGATCCCAGAGTGGAGAGTCAGGAGTAAGCTCTGAGCACAGCCAGGAGTGCCCCCGCCATTAATGTTATTTTGCATCCTTTTTCGTGTGTGTGTGTGTGTGTGTGTGTGTGTGTGTGGATATGTGTGTGGATGTGTGTGCGTGTAAACACCTTAACCTGGTACACTCTTGCCACCCCATTTGTTGTCATTGTTTTGTAGTCAGCTACACATATTAACATCTAGGAAATAGTTGATAAATTTTGTATGATTAAGTAAATGAACAATTACTTAATTTTTTCTATACCTCTTGATATATACATTTAACATAATTATACATTTAATAAAAATATAATTTTAGGACTGGAGCAATAGCACAGTGGTAGGGCATTTGTCTTGCCTGCAGATGGCCCGGGACAGAACCGGGTTCAATCTTCGGCATCCCATATGGTCTATTGAGTCTTCCAGGAGCCATTTCTTAGTGCAGAGCCAGGAGTAACCACTGAGCACTGCTGGGTGTGGCCCAAAAAACAAAACAAGAAAGAAAGAAAAAGAAAGAAAGGAAAGAAAGAAAGAGAGAGAGAAAGAAAGAAAGAAAGAAAGAAAGAGAGAGAGAGAGAGAAAGAAAGAGAGAGAGAAAGAAAGAAAAGAAAAGAAAGAAAGAAAGAAAGAAAGAAAGAAAGAAAGAAAGAAAGAAAGAAAGAAAGAAAGAAAGAAAGAAAGAAAGAAAGAAAGAAAGAAAGGAAAAGAAAAAATAGTATTGTAATGTTTTCTGTTGCACAGTGTTCTGAGGTTTCATGTGCCTAGAGATCACAGCACCATTTTAGACTAGTGTTTTTGAAAGAGAAGAACATGGCTACAAGGACATGTGAGTGTATATTCTATGTTAGTGCTAAAGATATGTTTTTCTTTTTTCTTTTGGCCTGCCAAACAGTGCTCAGGGGGCACAGATGCCACTCCTGGTCATATTGTGCCAGTTTTATGGACCCAATGGTCCAGTGGTTGGCCTAGCAATGTGATACTTGCTTGAGGTGATGGTACTCAGGGCTACCAGAGCAATATCCAGTAGTGTTTGGAAGGGCATACAGTATTAGGAAACAAACTCAGTACTTCTGTATGCAAAGCATGTGTTCTGGGCTTTTGAGCCATTTTCCCAGTTCCCTAAAGAAGTGCTCTTGATGATGCAAATATCTTTTTCTTTGTTTTTTTGTTTGTATTTTTTTTTTGATGATGCAAATATCTTTGACAAAGCTTTAATGTCCCTCTATCACAGAATATGTCTAGTTCAGAACTAGACATATGAAAACTTCCTAAGGAAGTTTCCTAAGGAGGGGTTTTATAGCTTCATCTGAAAATAAATATATGGTGTTTTTATTACCTTCTCTTTTTCCTTTTCTTTTTTTTTTCTTCTTTTTTTTTTTTTTTTTTGGTTTTTGGGCCACACCCGGCGTTGCTCAGGGGTTACTCCTGGCTGTCTGCTCAGAAATAGCTCCTGGCAGGCACGGGGGACCATATGGGACACCGGGATTCAAACCAACCACCTTTGGTCCTGGATCTGCTGCTTGCAAGGCAAACGCCGCTGTGCTATCTCTCCGGGCCCTCCCTCCTCTTTCTTAAAATATATTCAGCTTATTCCCTTTAAAGTACTTTTCTGTTGCTTGTTTTGTTTTGATTTTGTTGGTGCTGGGGATTGAACCCAGAACTTCACACCTAACAGTCAGGTGCTGCACTGCTGAGCCATATCCCAACTCAAAACCTTTTGAAATAGAAAAGAGCAATGTCCTCTCCTAAAACTTTACCTGTCTCAAACATCTAATATTAATGGAGACTGACTGTGTAGAATTTAATTTTTTTAAAAAGAATTTAATTTGCTGTTGCATTCTACAATCCAAATATTTGGACCCTTGGTAGCTACTTTTTGTGTAAACGACCTAAAACAAACAAACAAACAAACAAAATACAAGGAAAGTGGCTTGTAATATAACAGCCAAACACATGGTTTCCCCCTTTCCTTTGGGATGAAAATTCCTTCCTGTAGAATCTAAGGTTATGCCCCTACTTGTGAAGTGTAAGGAGGCACACTTTGATGTGGAAGGGGATCCTGGCAAAGGAGCGGATACAGAAACCAGTGTGGGAATGGGAGGAGCCTGGAGAAACAGGAAAAGGCATTGTCCCAAGGAGGGTTGTTTCACTCCTCTCTGTCGTCATTTGGGCTGTCTGGCTTATTTCCTCCTCCAGGTTGGTGTGCGTTGGAAGGAGAGTTCTTTGTTAATGAGGTCAAGAACAAACTGACCGTTTTGGGAAGAAGTTACGCTTGAACTTTCAAATTGTAGATTTGAATAAAATTAATTTGGGCTTCATCAAAGTAGTGGCAAGTCAACTGGCTAGAATTAGTAAGTCAAATCAGCTTGTATGGCTAAGTAACATCAAATAACTTGGTTGGGTTAATTTTCCAAGGAAATATCTCAATTGGTGAATAGCTTCGGCATTGTTTCGGTATAAGATTAAAAGTTGTCCCCTTCCCTTCCCTTCCCTTCCCTTCCCTTCCCTTCCCTTCCCTTCCCTTCCCTTCCCTTCCCTTCCCTTCCCTTCCCTTCCCTTCCCTTCCCTTCCCTTCCCTTCCCTTCCCTTCCCTTCCCTTCCCTTCCCTTCCCTTCCCTTCCCTTCCCTTCCCTTCCCTTCCCTACCCTACCCTACCCTACCCTACCCTATCCTACACATGAACACATGCTAGCATGGGTGAGGAAGGACCTCCCCACACAGGTTTTTATTACAGAGCGGTGACACCTGGCAGTGCTCCTGACCCTAGTCCCACTCCTTTACTTGCGGTGTTTAAACATATTCTGGTTTTAGTGCTTATCGTAAGTTGTTGTCCTGACTACAGTGCTCGCACATCTTTAGTTGCAGTGTTTTGCTATGGGTCACATAGTAGTGTTACTTGCACACGACTTACTATATTCCAGGAATCCCATTCTCTGCTTTGGCTTTACTCACTCAGACAACAGAGCGGTAATATGACACTTGGTGCATGTAGGTGGCATTGGGGACAGAACTCATGGATTCATGCTTTAACAAGAAATTATTTTCAGAGTTTCTTCTCAATTATTTTCCTGAGTGGGGGTGTGTCTCCCCCAGTGTGATGCTCTGGGGACCATGTGGTGTTGAGAATCCAGGGCTCCTGAATGCAAAGCATGTGCTTCAACCCTTTGAGCTATTTTTCAGGCCCTATTTTAAGAGTTTCTTAAAATGAATACATACTATGGTCAGAAGCACTAATCAACAAAAAGAGATGTTTACAGCTGGGAATGTTCAGAGACCATATTAGTGATGCCCTGTGTGGGTCCCTCTTCCTCAGGGCTTTCTCAGAACACACCAGGCTGGACTCACACTCAAGCATGGGCACTGAGGGAATTTTCATTTCAAATGTGTCATCTGGGAGCAGTATTCATAAGGACGACCATAGTGATGATTCTGCCAGAGCTCTGGGCACACTCTTACCATTGACCTTTACAGAGTGCTCAGCAATAGTAGATGATTTTTCAAAGAAATCTATGATGAAGAGCAACGTTTTTTGTGGGGACACACATACCCAGCAATCCTCAGGGGTTGTTCCTGGCTTTGTACTCAGGAATCAGTCCTGGCAGAGCTCAGAGCTCAGGGACTATATATGATGCTGGTGATTGAATTTGGTGTCCTAACCAGTGTACTATCTCTCCATTCTGATATAGAGCAATTTTAATATGAGGGACTCCTATATATTATCACCCAGAAAATGAGTTTTGCAGAAATATGCTTGATAGTCTAATATTTGCAGTCTACAGCGACCATTGTTCTCTGCTCTGAACCTTTATTTTGAGGGATTTGATTTTCATGTGTGGGACCCTCTCATCTCTTAGTGCCCACTGAAGTCCTATCTACATATTTTGGGAAATGGCCATCCCTGCCTGTGCTTAGGGCATACTTCTGGCTCTGCTCTCAGGAATCACTCCTGGTGGGGTTTAGGAGACTATATGTAGTACCAGGAATTAAATCCAGGTCAACACATACCTTACCTTACCGGCTGTACTCTCACCCTGAGACCTTCCTTATTCCTTTGGGGGGGGCAGTATATAAACTTGGTGTAAACAGCTAGAGGCATTCTTTGAACTGAATTGAGCTGGAACCCAACCTTTAATTCTCGGTCACACACAAGGACATATACAGGTTTGAGATAAGATTTTTTTTTCTCTTTAAGTGAGCTATTAGTATAATAAAATAAAACCAAAGTACTTTAGAGAGCATAAGATAAATAACAAGGCTGGACTGACCTTATAAGGCCATTCAACTTGACAGGGCAAAAGTACAAGATACCCTTAATATGTCAGACCCAAAGCTCAATAAAAATAGCTCAGACTTTCTAGGAGAAATGAATGAATGCCTTCTATAGCAAATAGAATCATACTATCTACACCATAAGACAGAGCATGTAATTGCTGTAAGTGAAGCAAAATTAGAAGCTTAGGGGTATCTAGAGAGAGAGGAAGGAGACGTTGATTCCAACCACCGAGGTCTGGAAGATTTCTGGGTGTAGCAGATCAGACCCCTGAACTACTGAGGAGTCCAAGGGCTGAACCCAGTTCTGTATCCCCATTCCAAACTGCTTTGCACCTATTCACTGAGTGCTTTGAGGGAGCTATAGTGTACTGGGAACTGAGATGATTTTACTTCCAGCTCTATTTTTCTTAAAAATCCTAGGAATGAGACAGTAGAAGAAATAACTCATTTCTTTCATTTTGTATAATATGTTACTTTTTTTGGTGTTTTGTTTGTTTGTTTGTTTTTGTTTTGGGGGTCATATCCAGTGGTGCTCAGGCGTTACTCCTGGCTCTGAGCTCAGAAATCACTCCTGGCAGGCTCACGGACCATATGGGATGTCAGGATTCAAACCACCGTCCATCCTGGGTCAGCTGCATGCAAAGTAAATGCCCTACCACTGTACTATCTCTCCAGCCCCTGTTAAAATTTTAATTCTAAAAAATTCTCACTATTGAGGACTTTCATAATAATGAGATTTAGAGGAAAAAATTTAAATACAAAAACCATGCACTGAAATTCATTATTTACCCTAAGTTCCTAACTGGCATTTTCTGAAATATTTGCTAATTATGAAATTATTTTAGCCAACATCAAATCCCTTGGTTTTTCTATGTATTTAAGACAGGATATTGGGGCCGGGCGGTGGCACTGGAGGTAAGGTGCCTGCCTTGCCTGAGCTAGCCTAGGACGGACCGCGGTTCGATCCCCCGGTGTCCCATATGGTCCCCTAAGAAGCCAGGAGCAACTTCTGAGCGCATAGCCAGGAGTAACCCTTGAGCGTCACAGGGTGTGGCCCAAAAACCAAAAAAAAAAAAAAAAAAAAGACAGGATAAAAAGAATGGATAAAGCTAAATCTATTGTCTCCATGGAAATAGATTAAGAGGTTATAAACATAGGATTATGGTTAACTATAGTATGAAGATGAGGATTCCCACACACACACATTCAAACGTTGCATACTTGTCAGTACTCCAGAATTACATTGAGTTTTTGTAAATACCACATCCGGTGGTGCTCAGGGGTTACTTCCTGGTTCTGTGCTGAGGAATCACTCCTGGTGGGCTCAGGAGACCAAATGGGATGCCAGGGATCGAATTCAGGTCATCTGCAAGGCAAGTGCCCTACTCATTCTATCATCCCTCTGGCCCCTGTAAATACTTTAAAATAATAAGTTTCCCTTGAAAGTGATTTTCTAATGTATAAGTGAAAAACTTGCAAATCATTTTGAAAATATGTGACTCCAAAATTCTACCTGCTGGTCAAATGTGCATTAGAACTATTTACTAGTCTCAACTTCCCTTCTTACTTCTTCTGATTCCCATGTTATAAGGTTTTGGCTATACAATCACATATCTGCTGCCAGTACAGTGACCTAAATTTTGATTTCCATGTAAATAAAAGAGAAAGGGACCAGATAGAATCACAGAATGCATTTAAATTTCTTTGATGGGGAAAGAGAAATTATTTTTTTCTGAGAAATTTATAATACAAAAAGCAAGCAACTGGATAGGCAGATAGAAACATGTACCGTTTTCAGTTATTTTGTGTGGGAGGTTCTATTCAAAACCAGTTCTTACAGATTAAACTTTCAGATAAGAGACTGGGTATATGTGAATCTCACAGTGAGAATTGGTATCAGACTATATATCATACTATCTGCATTGTTTTGTTTAGTTTGTCCTATACCTATATGTTCATTCATGTGATTAATGCTTTTTCCCCTCCCTCCCTCCCTCCCTCCCTCCCTCCCTCCCTCCCTCCCTCCCTCCCTCCCTCCCTCCCTTCCTTCCTTCCTTTTCTTCTTTGTATTTGGGACACATTGATTGGTGCTACTACTGATTCTTGGGGGACCCTGAGGTGCTAGACATAAACACTGGGACTCCTACGTGCAATTGAGCCAGGTACCTGAACCCTGTGTGATCAGTCTTGACTACATATGACACTCCAGGAATCGTTGTATATACTGGGCATGCAAGTCAGATCTGATCTCCCACCAAAGAAACTTACTGTCTTGTACAAGACAAGTGACCAGAGAGTGTCAAATGAAGACAACCCAAGTCTCAAAATTAGTCAAGATTATTAAATTGTTGAGGGAGGCTGGATAGGAATGGAGAGGAGAATGAGGGACAGTGGTGAGGGTCTTGAACACTTTCGTAGTGGTGGAGTGTAGCGACTTTGTACACATATCATAAATGTCATAAATGTAATATTATAAATGTTAACATAATTTAATCATTCCCTAATTAATCTCTCTATAAATACATATAATAAACATCATCTTATAGAAGAGACAAACATTAAACTCACAATCAAATCATCAAAGAGTGTGAGGATCATTGTATTTTTGGAATGGAAATGCCACTTGATGGAAGATGCTTCATCATTGGAAAAAGTTTTATCAGTGTTATCCAAAAACCAAAAACCAAAATAAAATAAAGTGTTATTTAGTCACTGTTGAAATAACAAAGTTATTCATGATTGAGTTTCAGGCATACGATGTTTCAACGCCAGTCAGGCCATCAGTGTCCACTTCTTTCCGCTAATCCCCCCTCCCCCCATTTGTCTTCCATTTACTAGTCTGTCTTTCCAGAGAGAAGCACTTTAAAAAGTATGTTTGTATCATCCTTATTTTTTTGTTTATTTTTGGGCCACACCTGGTTGTGCTCAAGGCTTACTTCTGGTTTTGCTTTCAGAAATCACTCTTGGCAGGCTTGGGGGACCATATGGGATTTCGGGGATCAAACCCAGGTCAACTGTGTGCAAGGCAAATGCCCCACTCTCTGTGCTATTTATCCAGTCCCACATTATGCTCGTTATTTTAAATACTTAAAAAAGATCCTGGCCAACTCTGGTAAAACGTGGCTGTGTAGGAGTGTGTTTTCAGCAAAGAAGACGTAAGAGACAGTCACCTGCTCTTTAGGGTTGGGGGTTCTGGGGAGATGCATTTAGTTCAAACAGGAAGAATAAGACTTAAGTGCTACACTAGTCTAGAAAAAAGAACATTTAAGTAACAGGACTAGTTTGAGGACGTAGACAGGTATATTGAGGTGCCTGAATGATACAGGTTTGGTAAGATTGTTTTGGGAGATTACCAAACCATCTCTGAAGCGGATTCTAGAATTCCAAGCTTCGAAGTCCTTTCTGTGTGGCTTAGGAGATGGCCAGCTAGAATTCCAAGCTTCAAAGTTGTGTCTGTGTGGCTCTAGGAGGTGGCCAGCCCTTCGCAGCTGTTGTCTTATGTTCTGCTTCCCTGACCCTCACAGCCTGTCTGACTCACCACGGCAGCCTGCGTGGGCTTCCTTTCTGTCTCTGTCACTACCATTCAACTGGGGCCCGGTTCCAGGCTGGGGGATTCATTCTCTTTCTCAAAGTTCAGTTCCACTTTTTTAGAAATCATGGGTGGTCTGGTCTGATATTTTAATTTAGTGGCACAGATATTCAGGCTCTCAGGAGGTAATCTTACTCTTTCAACAGGTCTCCCTAAAAAGGGGGGGATAAGAGGGGGAAAATAACAGGACCCCTGTGTAAGGAACATGAAACAGGTTCCCAAGGGAACGTTCTGGAAGGAGCGCTGAATAACACTTCTGTGTTTTCCTTCCCTCCCTCCTTCCCTCCTTCCCTCCCTCCTTCCCTCCCTCTTTCCCTCCTTCCCTCCTTCCTTCCTTCCCTCCTTCCCTCCTTCCCTCCTTCCCTCCTTCCTTCCTTCCCTCCCTCCCTCCCTCCCTCCCTCCTTCCTTCCTTCCTTCCTTCCTTCCTTCCTTCCTTCCTTCCTTCCTTCCTTCCTTCCTTCCTTCCTTCCTTCCTTCCTCCCTCCCTCCCTCCCTCCCTCCCTCCCTCCCTCCCTCCCTTCCTTCCTTCCTTCCTTCCTTCCTTCCTTCCTTCTTCCTTCCTTCCTTCCTTCCTTCCTTCCTTCCTTCCTTCCTTCCTTCCTTCCTTCCTTCCTTCCTTCCTTCCTTCCTTCCTTCCTTCCTTCCTTCCTTCCTTCCTTCCTTCCTTCCTTCCTTCCTTCCTTCCTTCCCACCAAGGACCAGCTGGTGTTGCAGACTAGGAAGAACCTGGAATCTTTATTAACTCAGAGCAAGAGCTTTACTTTCCTTCAGCATTGCTCCTTCCAGGCCAAACCTTCTCATCATTTGTTATTTAGTTTTAGGTTATATTTGTTTTTTGGCCACACTCAGCTGTGCTCAGGGGGTCACTCATAGTGGGCTTGAGAGAATCATATGGGATCCTGAGGATCAAACTCAGGTTGGCCTCATGTTAGGCAAGCACCCTACCTGCTGTATCCAGCCCCACTTTGCTATTTAGGACTCTGGAATCTTCATCTGCCCTGATTTTTATCCTCAAAAGAATTCAATGACCACTTGTGAATTTTGAGATGGTCTCATTTACCTATTGTTTCCCACATAAAAGATAGATGAATAGACACAAAGATAGGCAGACAAAATGACAGGAGATAGTGCTTAAAAATGACCTCTTCGGGGCTGGGAAGTGGTAGCGTAGGGCTCAGGGCAAATGCGATCCTTGGGACCACGTGATCCCCACTCAAGCCCCACCAAGTGAAGTCATGGAGGTCCTAGCACTGCTACGTGTGACCCTAGTGGTCCAACAGCACTGGATTTGTGTCCTAGAACTGGAACATCCAACACAGTTAACCAAGTATTTCTGGGGGACCCTGGACCCTGTGCTTGTGCTCCCCTCAAACTGTCCCTCAAACCCCTGCATTGTTAATTTAACAATGCCTATCTACAGAAAACCATTCTGGGGTCAGTGAGAGCTAGTATAGGGATTGAGACACTGACCTTGCATGCAGTGAATTCTGGTTCCATCCCTGGCACTCTGGGAATGACTCTGAGCACAGAGCCAGAAGTAGTCTCTAAGAACTAAAGGTGTGGCTCAAGATGCCCTCCCTCCAAAAAATGATCTTAAGAGAGTCTTTATTGGGGTCTGGAGAGATATTATGGGGGTAAGGTGCTTGTGTGCATGCAGTCAACCACATTTGTGCCCAGCTGGGTTTAGCCCAGACCCACACACTCCCTCTCTAAAAAAGTGGTTGGAAATAGTCCTAAGTCCTTAGGATAGCTTTTATGAGATCTTGACAGTTTCCCTAAGAAAGTCTTTATACTTTGCCTTATTTATACAAAGAAGATAACAAGTTACCTTTAAGGTAGTTTTATGTTACATTTGAGCTAATCATTTCTGGTTTTTGGGGTTTTTTTGTTTTTGTTTTGGGGTCACACCAGCAGCGCTCACGGGTTACTCCTGGCTCTACACTCAGAAATCACTCCTGGCAGGCTTGGGGGACCATATAGGATACCAGGATTCTAACCACCGTCCTTCTGCATGCAAGGCAAACACCTTATCTCCATGCTATCTCTCGGGCCCCTGAGCTAATCATTTCTATACTCCAGAGAGGAATTTAAAAAATAACAAATGTTCATGAACTGGGAGTGAATAAACCAAATGTGATATGTTCATACAGTGAAATACTATTTACTATTTTCTTACTATTTAGTAAGATAAAGTAACTATCATAACATGAATGAACCTCAAAAATTTGAAGCGAAAAGAAGCAATATTTTAAAATTAAGAGTAATATTTTATTTTATTATTTATTATTTTTGCTTTTTGGGACATACCCAGTGGCGCTCAAGGGTTACTCTTGGTTCTGCACCCAGAAATTGCTCCTGGCAGGCTCAGGAGACCATATAGGATGCCAGGACTCGAACCACTGTCCGTCCTGGCTTGGCTGCATGCAAGACAAATGCCCTTCTGCTGTGCTATTTCTCAGGCCACAGAGTGATATTTTAAAATGCTATTATATCACTTCCCTTCTCTATTATTTTAATTAAACTTTCATTGCTTGGTCTTGTCATTCAAGTCCTGTTCATTTGCTGTTTATCAGATATATAAGAATATCATTTTAGCTTTCATGTAGATCCTTTCACTCTTCAGCTCAATCTTGTTTGGTTTGTTTTGGGCTACTCCCAGTTGTGCTCAGAGTTAACTTCTGGTTCTGAGCTCTGGAATGACTCGGCAGGTTCAGGGGACTATATAGTGTATCGGGATGGAACCTGAACAGGCTATATGCAAAGCAAGCACCTTACTTGCTGGAATATCTCTCCAGCTCCAAGCCAGTGACTTTGAACTGAGGGTGACTTTTATTCCTCAGAGAACAGTTGGCAATACCTGGAGGCATTTTTGATCTTCACAACTGGGTGGGGGAGGAGTAGTTTAGTGGTGTCTCTTAGTAGTATTCAGGAACATTTTTTTTGGGGGGGGCACTTCCAGGGGTTTCTCCTAGCTATGCTCTCAGAAATCGCTCCTGGTTTGGGGGGATTATAGGGGACGATGCCGGGGGATCAAACCACGGCCTGTCCTAAGTCAGCCGCATGCAAGGCAAATAAATGCTCTACTGCTACGCCACCACTTCGGCTCCATATTCAGGAACATTCTGTGGTACATGGTGTAGTCTGCTACAGTCAAAACTAATCCTAAATGTCAGTGGTGCTGAGGTCACAATACTTTGATCTACACCTGTCTCCAGCATAACTTATTTTATGTATAGTTTGGTTTCTCTTAAACAAAGCACATTTTCAAAAGACTACATTCACTATTTGTGTCTCATGTTGCTAGCTTAACATATAACTGTAATATAGATCTAGGTCTATCCCAACAAGTAGTTCTTGTTTGTTACAGCATGTTCTTTGAATGAAAAAAAGAGCAAGAAAATAAAAAAAAATTCCTTTGACTACAACAATCCACTTTCAACAACGAAGTAAATAAGCCTTCACCCTCATCTGCTTTCATCACAGCTGAAATCACCTGCAGCATCTACATCCATTTTGTGCCATCCAACCATAGTTAATGCTGTACCCCAGACAGTGGTCAAGGTGATGACCTTGCAGACAAAATACAGATTTGTCCTCCTCTGGAGCCTTTGTAAACTGTATTTGGACGACAGCTATGTTTACAGAGTGAATTCATTCAGGCTAAACTCAGTGGTTAGTCATGGTTGGTTATTGAACATCTTCTCATTTTTCAGCTCCACTTCTCTCCCCACTTTGTGAAACTCCAGTGAGGGTTGGCACAAGATGGTCTCTCTTCCTCCTCCTCTGCCTTTTGTGAGTGGCCTACCAACTAGTGGTACATATGATCCATTTGAAGAAATTAACCATTTAACTATATTTTTTTGTCATAAAACAAAACAAAAACAAAAATGGGGGCCAGAGAGATAGCACAGTAGTAGAGCGTTTGCCTTGCAAGCAGCAATCCAGGACTGATGGTGGTTTGAATCCTAGCATCTCATATGATCCCCCGCGCCTGCCAGGAGTCATTACTGAGAGCAGATCCAGGAGTAACCCCCAAGTATGGTCGGGTGTGATCCAAAAACCACAAAATAAAAATAAAAATGAAAACAACCCCCTCAATCAAAAATGGTGCTGGGGGCTTCTCTTGGCTCAATGTTGGGGGTTTTCTCCAGCTATTTCAGGGGACCATTTGGTGGCAGAGATGAAATACAGACCTGATGTAGCAAAGCATGTGGTTTGATCCAACCATTTTACTTTTTTTTTTTTTTTTTGGGTGGCACCGGCAGCACTCAGGGGTTCTTCCTGGCTCTACGCTCAGAAATCGCCCCTGGCAGATACGGGGGAACCATATGGGATGCCGGAATTTAAGCCACCGTCCTTCTGCATGCAAGGCAAATGCCTTACCTCCATGCTATCTCTCCAGCCCCCATTTTACGTTTTTTACTCTTGATATGGATGTCTGATAATGGCTTTCTTCATTTTCTTCTTTCCAAATTTCTGAAAATCAAGAGTACAACATTGTCAGAGATGTCAGTGGGGGGCTGGAGAGATAGCATGGAGGTAGGGCATTTGCCTTGTATGCAGAAGTTCAGTGGTTTGAATCCCGGCATCCCATATGGTTTCCTGTGCCTGCCAGGAGCGATTTCTGAGCATAGAGCCAGGAGTAAACCCTGAGTGCTGCCGGGTGTGACCCAAAAACAAACAAAAAAAAACAAAAAACAAAACAAAACAAAAAGATGTCAGTGGAGTGTGCTAGTAGTATGTCTCCTCAGTGCCCCATAGTGAAAGATTTCAGCCATTTCTTTTCCCACCTGTCCTATAAGTGAACTGTGTGTCTGCCAGGCCCAGAGGGAGTTCTCTCAACAGAATATTTGACCACGCTACTGGGCTGAGTTTGAAACAATCAACCCAACTATCTCATCTGCCACAAACCAGAGTGAGAGGTCACCATCATCCTCGACTGAGGTGTAGGTTCACTTCCCTCAGCAGCCAGGAATTAGCACATTGACTCTTTCTCCCTCACTCCCCTATTAGCACTTCTCTCCCCTTCGTTGATGTTTATTTCAGACCCAAGGCACCATTCCTTTAAAAAGTTTCATTTTATAATGTTCTAAGACTAATGCTCAAAGATGCTTTTGAAAGCACATACTATTCTTTTATGTAAATTCTAAGTCAGGTGTTCATTCACATTTGATTAATTCTCAGACTAACTCCCAGTGTAGCACTGATGGTGGCTCTCATTACTGCCAGTCAGAGCAAACACGGTGGAGTATTTGGCTCTCATTTCTGATGGTATAAGTCCGAAAACCATGACCAGAGCTTATTAGTCGTTCTGTCCAGTTGACTTCTTAAAGCACCATTCACAAAAAAATTGTATGCCTGTTTGAAATCTGTCATTTGTTAAGAGCAACTAGGTAAGATTCGCTGAATTATAAATGAAGGGTGTTAGCAGCCTGGAAGAAAACTCTTGAGATAAGATCAATATATATTGATCAGATTTCGTGAACAACTGATCAATAAAATGCCACCTCAAGTCAATGATAAAGTCAGATATCAAAGTGTATAGTTGCCCCCCCCCCCGAGCGTCTCTGGGACTGAAGACTTTCCATCTGAGAATTATGAAAGGGTTTTGAAAGTCAAAGAGTAGTTTAGAGCAGTGGTCTTCAACCACTATGCTGCGCACACTAGTGTGCCGTGAGATATTGTCTGGTGTGCTGTAGGAAAAATTCCAAATTCATCCATAACATGCGGCTTCAGCTCACAAATAGACCAATCATTATAAAATACTTTATTATTTCATAATAAAGTAATTATAAAATAATTTCTTTGTGTTTATTTGATACCCATTCAAGAGAATTACTTTATATATTGTCAATATAGTCACAGAGTTAATTTAGTTTTTAACATTTTCTCATGGTGGTGTGTCTTGTGATTTTTTTCATGAAGAAAGTGTGCCTTTCAGGCCTCAGAAGAATGGGCATTCTTCATTCACCCCTGATCTAGAGAAGACATCCACGAAACATCCAGGTTTGTCTATAACATCACCTGGAAGCAATCCTCTACTACGGAAGACCCTACAGCTGCTCAGACATCGACCTGCTCAAAAGAGACTTCCCTTAACACTGAGAAGACTTAACAACGACCTGCTTACAGGACAGGGCTTCCTGCATTGCCCTTTAATGGTGAGGTGAAACAAGAGGACGCTCCACATCCTGACTTCTATGTAGGATATGCAGATTCCAGGATCTTTAATACAGAAACATGATACCAACAACAGAGACTGTGTGAAAAGTGTGTTGGCACTATGGACAATGCCTTGGATTGGACGATCTAGCTTGCCTGGAGCCTAGAGTTGGTCTTATGCCAGGAAACTTCAGGGGTAGAATCTCTTTGTATTTAGGCCAAGGTTATTCCTTTCCATGCCTCTCATATTTTGGTGGGCCTATGCAAACAACAATTGCCACTCTAACACCGTTTTTACTGTGCTCCTTTCACTCTAATCCTTAAAAAAAACCACTTAAAATTTGAGGTTAACTTAAGCTAATATGCATGTACATGGAAATGTAAAAAATACTATGCCTCTAATGTTTAAGGAGTTATGTAAGTTTTATGGCTTTAGATTGCCTTGTGCGCTGTTAAGAAATATTATAATGTGTTACAATCTGGGGACTTGAGGGACAAAGTAATTGTACATGGATTCTGTTTTATTTATCTTAATGTTCTTTGGCTGAAAGTTCAAAGTTAAGATATCAGCAAGGGGACTTCTGAGAATTATGTTATGGGTGATTGTCCTTCCACTGTAACTTTACCTTGTCCTCTTTCTTTGCATCTTTGTTCTCATAATTAAAAATAAAAAAATTAAAAAAAAAGAAAGTGTGCCTTTGCACATAAAGGTTGAAAACACTGGTTTAGAGGAGTTTGATTCCTCAGACTGTCCAGAGTGATAGCACATTGGCTAGGGGGTTTGCCTTGCATGTGGCCGACCTGGGTTCAATCCTTGGCATCCCATATAATTCCCAGTCCTGCCAGGAGTAATTTCTGAGTACAGAGCCAGGAGTAATCCCTGAGCAGTGCTGGCTGTGGCCCCCAAACAAAACAAAATATAAGAACGGAACACTCTTTTAATAAATTGTGCAGACCAGGGATGTAGCTTTGAAGTAGAACACTTGCCTTGCATGTTTAAGGTTAGGTTCAATTCCTGGTTTTCAAAGAAAGTAAGTAAGGGAAGGAAGGTAGGAAAGAAGGAAGGGGAGGGAGGGAGGAAAGTAAGGGAGGGAGGGAGGGAAGTAAGGGAGGGAGGGAGGGGGAGGGAAGGAAGGGAGGAATAAAGGGAGGAAGGAAGGGAGGGAGGAAGGAAGGAAGGGAGAGAGGAAGGAAGGGAGGGGGGAGGGACGGAGGGAGGGATGGAGGAAGGAAGGAAGGAAGGAAGGAAGGAAGGAAGAAAGGAAGGGAGGGAGGAAGGAAGGAAGGAAGGAAGGAAGGAAGGAAGGAAGGAAGGAAGGAAGGAAGGAAGGGCGTACCAAAACTTGGACCAGCACACCTATTTTTTTTTTTTTTTGGTTTTTGGGCCACACCCAGTAACTCTCAGGGGTTACTCCTGGCTTGTGGTGTACCCCAAGACCCACCCATTTCTGGGAGGGGTCTAGGGAACCGGATAATAGGTGTGACCCTACCTGCAAGACCTCCCATTCCTGGGAGGGGTCGGGAAAAAGTTAGATAAGCCTGGGATGAAAGGGATTCGGGGCCCCTTTTGTCTCTTGGCCGGCTTTTGGATCTTTGGGCCGCATGGAGCCCAAAGGGAAGATGGCTAACAGGAGATAAGATGCAGAATGGTTTCACTCATCTATGGGCTTTAAGAAAAATGAAGGACATTTTTAACAATATCTCAGAGACAAGAGAGATGAGGGCTGGTAGGTGCAGCTCAGGACATGCAGCTCATCACATAGAGTGATGAGTGCAGTTGCAGAGATGACTACACTGAAAACTATCATAAAATGTGAATGAATGAGGGAAGTAGAAAGCCTGTCTCGAGTACAGGTGTAGGGGGGTGGGGAGGAGGGAGATCTGGGAAATTGGTGGTGGGAATGTTACACCGGTGAAGGGGGGGTGCTCTTTACATGACTGTAATCATACAACTATAATCATGTTTGTAATCACGGTGTTTAAATAAAGATAAAAAAAAAAAAAAAAAAAAAAAAAAAAAAAAAAGATGCAGGGCTAGCAAAATAATGCTGTGCTTGAAAGGTTGACATAGGCCACACACCTGTGGTGGCTAGGGCATGAATAAAGATGATTCTTCCTGAAGCCTGCGTGTGAGTGAGTGATTTCACCTGGGCCTGGGACCCGGCCGGCTGGATGGAGTTGCAGAGCCATGTGGCCTGGGGTGGCAGAAAGGAATCCATCGCCATCCATCGCCATCCAGCACCATCACTAATTATTTGATTCAACACTGGCTATGTGCTCAGAAGTTGCTCCTGGCTTGGGGGACCATATGGGACACCGGGGGATCGAACCGCGGTCCGTCCAAGGCTAGCGCAGGCAAGGCAGGCACCTTACCTTTAGCGCCACCGCCCGGCCCCAGCACACCTATTTTTACTAGACAAGTTCTACTAGAAAAGGACACTTGACCTCAATTCATCAGTTAGTTCTGAATATTAGAAAACTGAATTTAGTGATTGATTTTGAAACTGAAAAATTATTTTGCTTGTATTCTCTTATGTATGTGTAAGAAATAAAAGATTTGATATTTTATGCTAAATAAAATGTATCAGTGTTTAAAGAGTATAGAATCAACAGTGTGATAATTTGTAGAGTGACTTTTTTTTTCTTTTAGGGCCACATCCTGTGATGCTCAGGGGTTAATCATGGCTATGAGCTCAGAAATTGCTCCTGGCTCGGGGGACCATATGGGATGCTGGGGATCGAACCACAATCCGTCCTGGATCTGCTGTATGCAAGACAAATGCCCTACCGCTGTGCTATCTCTCTGGCCCCTAGAATGACTTTTTTTTTTAACTTCTTAATGGTATATAATACAGAAATTCAGAATCAAGGGATTCTGAGTATCTTGCAGATCCTATGCTAAGATTTGAAGGTATGAGTAAGTGAATATTTCCTGATTGCCAAAGGACCAAAGCTATTGTGTCATGAGAGACAGTACAGAGGTTTAGACTCTTGCTTTTCATGTGGCTGACTTAGGTTCAATCCTCCAACATTACATATGGCTCTGAGCACAGAGCCAGAAGTAAGCACTGAGCATCATCAGGTGTGATTTCCAATCCCAAAACCAAACCAAATCAAATCAAAACTATGATGCCTGCTATACTTGGACTTGCCAAACTTTCCTGGAGACTCCCTTCTTGGTGAGACAGAAACTATATAAAGTGATTCTATAGAGGTATACTCTGGAGTAGGAAAAGGTAACACATTCCCAAGTAGATTATAGTCAAGTCTTTACCTTCAAATTTACATTTTAGTACCACAGCTAGAAAATTTCAAATTGGTGCATGACATGCCTATGAACATTCTTCTGGAGGTAAGAAATCTTTAAATTGTCCCAAACAGCAGATCGAAGAGTAGTGGATTAAGTGTTTCAGACAGGGTGTCTGAGTTCCTATAGCTGTATGGAATTCAGGCCACGTATAGTATGAGCTGAAGGATAAACATCTGAAAGGGTGCACAGCTCTAAAGATTTTGTTAAGAAGAGTCACTGGTAAGATTCCTCTTGCAGAAGTGTAGAATAAATTAATTTTCTTTTTCTTTTTCTTTTTCTTTTTTCTTTTTACCACCAAAGAAGCCAGCTGTTACAGTAACTTGGGAGTTGATATTGGAAGCCATGCTACTTCTGAATTTTCCATCTTAAAGGGATCTTTACACTGTTGTGTGTGGGCTTTGTCTTAAAATGTTGACTTCAATAACTTATGGCCATCACCCCAGGGAAGACCAGTTACAGACACTACAATCACTTTTTAAAATCAAGTCTGGTCAAATTACTGTTTTTACTTAGAAGAAAGCAGATTGATAAATTCCCGAATTTATTATACAACTGATCAATAAAATGCCACCTCAATTAAATGATAAAGTCAGATATCAAAGTGTATAGTTGCCCTCCTGAGCTTCTTTGGGAAGGAAGACTTTCCATCTGAGAATTATCAAAGGGTCTTGAAAGCCAAAGAGTAGTTTAGAAGAGACTCAATTGATTTTGTGCATCTGCCAGAACTCAGAGCTTTCAAAAGGTCACAGGCTGTCAATACCAAGAGTAATAATTTTAGTAGAGCTTTCATTTCTGGTTCAGAAGGACATTCCCTTGCCAAGTGTAAGCCCTCACCATGTATCTGATCAAGCAAATGTAAACGAAATGTCAAAGACTTGAGTTCAAAAGAGAGGATTCTGCCCTTCAGAACTCATGCTTTCTGGAATTCCCACCTTGGAAAGCTCTTGGTTAAGTGTCTTTTGCTTCAGTGTGCTTGTACATACCCAGTCAGCAAGACCAGTACTTTTTCTGTTTTAGTTGACAAAAGGTTGCAGAACTCAAGGAGTTGAACTGTTCACAGAGCCCCCTGGAAGATTCCAGATCACAGATGGGGAAGAGAAAGAGAGAGAGAGAGAGAGAGAGAGAGAGAGAGAGAGAGAGAGAGAGAGAGAGAGAGAGAGAGAGAGAGAGAGAGAGAGAGAGAGAGAGAGAGAGAAAGAGAGAGAGACAGAGAGAGACAGAGAGACAGAGAGAGACAGAGAGAGAGACAGAGAGAGACAGACAGAGAGACAGAGAGAGATACAGAGACAGACAGAGAGACAGAGACAAAGACAGAGAGACAAAGAGAGAGTCAAAAGACAGACACACAGAGAAACAGGAGACAGAGACACAGAGACAGATTGGCATCCAGAGAGAAAGAGAAACAGAGAACAGAGAAAGACAGAGATAGAAGGTGTGGCATTCAGGGGGGTGAGAGAAAACTGGCAATTATTTTGCAGTTGCTTATGCCTTTTTGAAAGTACTGTATTTTATAACTATCTCTTGTGAGGAAATAAGGATGGAGAAATAAGGAAAAAAGTCTCCTTTATCCTCAAGTCATATTTTATCCTTTTGTATTTCTGGATTTACAAAGTTTACTCCAGCAGGAAACTATTCAGAGTATAGATAAGACCTCTTAGTGTCTTTGATTCACCTTGTCAAGAAACTAAGTTACGGGGCTGGAGAGATAGTATGGAGGTAGGGGATTTGCTGTGGTTCGAATCCCGGCATCCCATATGGTCCCCAGGCCCGCCAGGAGCGATTTCTGAGTGTAGACAGGAGTAACCCCTGAGTGCTGCTGGGTGTGACCCAAAAACCAAAATAAACAAACAAAAGAAAGGAACTAAGGTCCAACCTTGCATTCTTGTTAGTTATTTATCATGCCTACCCTGAGGCAAGATAGAATATAGTTTCCTTGATGAGGAGATTAAAAAGGAACAACACAAACGAGGAACACATCATTCTATCCGAATCTTCTGGTTCTGTTTGATTTTAATTACTATTACTGAAGTTGATCAGTACTACAATTACATCTTTTCTTTCTTTTTTAAAAGTCCATCACCTAATTTTTTAGAACATCTTTTCAGAAAATAAAGAGCAAAAGGATGAAGTTGGAAGGGAACAGAAATAGAGAGGTCAAGATAAAGGGATGGAAAAAAAGGAATACTTTAACGGGAGGAAGCAGAGGAGAGAGAATACAATTAAATAATTAAATCCAGTGCAACATACAGCACAAGAGATCAACACCCTAGAGAATGGAAATGAACAGCGTTTGCTGTTGGAATTAGTGGAAGGAGTTGTCAGAGGAGCCTCCTGCTCACTCACTTTCATGTTGTTTGTTGGAAAACAATCAACCAACCTGGATGGAGGTCCAAGAACAAGTTTAGTTGTCTTTGAAAGCAAAGTATTCTACTGTCAGCCAAGCAGGACTCTCATTTCCAACAGGGGTCAAAGCAAAGGTTTCCTAAAGCCTTGCAGGTCTAGAGGACTCTCTCTCTCTCTCTCTCTCTCTCTCTCTCTCTCTCTCTCTCTCTCTCTCATTCTCACTCTCTCTCTCCTCTCCCTCCTCTCCTCCCTCCCCTCTCTCCCACACACTTTCTTTTGCGTGCTCTCTCTCTCTCTCTCTCTCTCTCATTCTCACTCTTTCTCTCCTCTCCCTCCTCTCTTCCCTCCCCTCTCTCCCACACACTTTCTTTTGCTCTCTCTGTCTTTATCCTGGATTGAAATTTAGTTCAAATTGCACCTTGTTTGCCCTATCTCACCTTGTTTTTTTTTTTTTTTTAAATAAGCTTCTATATTTTAAAGGATAACATTAAGATTTAGCTAGATAGCGATAGCTCAGCAGTAGGGCATTTGCCTTGCATGCAGCAGATCCAGGACGGACCTTGGTTCGATCCCCAGCATCCTATATGGACCCCTGAGCCAGGAGCAATTTCTGAGTGCATAGCCAGGAGTAACCCATGAGTGTCACAGGATGTGGCCCAAAAAGAAAAAAAAAAAAAAGAAAAAAGAAAAATATTTAGCTAGATAGAGCAATGCAAAGAATACATGTTTTATAAAAAATATGTATTTAGTACCTTAAATTTGAATATATAAAGAATACATGGATATGTTTCTTTGTTAAAAAATGAGAATACTTGGGCCCGGAGAGATAGCACAGCGGCGTTTGCCTTGCAAGCAGCCGATCCAGAACCAAAGATGGTTGGTTCGAATCCCGGTGTCCCATATGGTCCCCTGTGCCTGCCAGGTGCTGTTTCTGAGCAGACAGCCAGGAGTAACCACTGAGCACCGCCGGTGTGACCCAAACCTCCCCCCCAAAAAAAGATAAAAATGAGAATACTTATATCACCTATAAGACAAAGCTTCCTTTCATCATGATTCTTTTAAGTTTATTTTTAAAATTTAAATGACACTAATTTACAAGACTTTATCTGTTTTGGGAGCCCAGCTTTATATCTCTCCAAATAAAACTCTATTACCACACCAAAGTTCTAATAATTCTCCATTAAACTCTTTTCTCCCTTTGATCCCACTCCCTCCTCCCACTCTGGTAGTTTAGGTCTATGGTCTGCATATATAAAATACATATATATTACATATATAATATGATTAAATATATGTAGTATATATTTATCTAGTACATTTTCTTTATCCAGTAACCTCTTTAATATATCTTTCAGAATATATAATAGGTTATATTATATATTATTTATATATATGCAAGGTAGTTGCCCAATAACTAAGCTGCATTTCTGTGCCCCTCACACACACACACACACACACACACACACACACACACACACACACACACATTGGTTTTTTGGGGTCATACCCTATTGTGCTTAAGCATTACTTCTTAGCTGTGACTCAGAAATCACTCCAGGTAGGCTTGGGGGACCATATGGGATGCCAGAAATGGAACCCAGGTTGGCTCATGCAAGGGAAACACCCTGCATACTGTACCACTATCTGGCCTCTCTACTACTTCTAATCAAAAATTTCCCCTGCCTCTCTCAGGGAAGTCTTTCTTATCAGTTTTGCAAACCTTTTAGGTAGAGATTATATAGTGTCATATAGCGTGTACAAAAGTTGTGTTACATGTATAAACATTGTGTTTTTTGACTTGTTGGGGATCATGGTGCTGGAGATGATGCTGAGTGGGCTGCATGCAAGGCCAGTGCTTTCCCTACTGCACTTTGCTGCTGCCTAGCATCTTTAGTTATCGCTACAGGATACATGGTTATGAAGGTAGTTGTTTGTTTCTAGCTACTGTACAAAGACTCTCCTTGTACAAAGAGTGGTAAGTTGCAGTTAGAGAAATAACTACACTCAAGGCTACCATAACAATAGAGAGAAATACAATGCCTGGCTCGAAGACAGGCAGAGGATGGGGTAGGAGATAAATGGGGGTCAATGAATCTATGCCATTGTTTTTATGAAGTAGAAGTAATTCTTTTTCTCAGCCTCTGTGTCTCCAAGTTTTATGAAAAAAAAAAAAAAAAAAAAAAAGCTTTGAATTCCGCAAGATACCACAGAAGATCTGAATAATTGCAGCAGTGTTGGGAAAGGGCTAATCCTAGCAGAACATCAGCCTATGTTTGAACTACTTATAGTAACTATTTAAAAAATTGATTAAAAATTTCATGTGGTACACCCCAATACTTCTTTAATATCCATTTTTTGTGGGATTTGGGGCATCACCTGCTTTTCTCAGGGCTTAATTCTGGCGTTGTGCCCAAGAATCACTTCTGGTGGGGTTGTGGTACCATATGGGATGTTGGGGATGGAACCCAGGTTGACTGCATACAAAGCAAACACCTTACCCGCTAAACTGTCTCTCTGACCTTAGCCCTTAATATTCTTTTCTCTCTTGTTTTCACTTGAATGCTGAATTTAAATTCAGGAATAAAAAAATTAGTAGCAAATAAAAACAATAAGAAAGCAAGTATAAATCTAGATTTTTATCATAATGTAGAGACAATTTATAAGAATATTATCTTTCACTTTACTAAATTGGGGTTCAGTGAATATATGAGATGGGAAAGGAAGAAAGAAAGGAAGGGAGGGAGGAAGGAAGAAAAGGAGTGGTATGAAAATTGGAAAGCATGATCATTTTTTGCCATGTGCTGATCAAACTGACAACACTGGATCAATCCAACAGCAAATCTTTTGAACTGTTGTTTGCCTTGGACTAATGAAGCTCTCTGAGTGTTTTGTTATTAACATGATGAAGTGGGAGAGGGAATAAAGAAAGAAAATGTGGGCCAAGGGAAGACATTCTAAAGAGAAATTCCCTTTCCCTAGCCACTTGTGGAAATCCATTTCAGGTCTACTGGGACCAATTGTGAGTGCTAGCCTTGGGCCAAATGCCTATTTGCAGTCAATAAATTCATGGATGGCACCTTGACAGGAGTTGGTTTTATCTGAATCAATGTCTAATGTGACTTTCTATCCTCAGGCCAAATTCTCACATAGGTTGAAGCCGATTGTAGAAATGGAAGGATTCTTGAACTTTCTAAATAATAACTGCTGAAAAAAGCAGAGTGTGGGGTTCTAATGCCAACATCTTTACTTTCCTGTTCTTGCCTATCTTCTCTTTAGGAATCACATGCTACAAGATTGAATTTGTACAATTTTTTAAAAAATTCTGGCTGATCCTATTTTATTTTTTTAAATTGTTTTTATTTAAACACCATGTTTACAAGGTTGCTCATAACAGAGTTGCCCCCCCCCCCCACAGATTGAGTTTCAGTCATACAATGAACAATCCCCTTCACCAGTGCACATTTTCTGCCACCCATGTCCCCGGTTTTTCACCAGCCCTGCTTGTCTCTAAGACAGACATTTTCTTCTACCTGTCTCTCTTTCTGCTCTCCCCCTCTCCATTTAGACATTGGTTTACAATATGGTTACTGAAGGGATACCATGCATATCACTTTCCATTCTTTGAGCACTCAGGTTTGTTTATTTATTTATTTATTTTGGTTTTGGGGCCACACCTGGCGGTGCTCAGAGGTCACTCCTGGCTGTTTGCTCAGAAGTAGCTCCTGGCAGACACGGGGGACCATATGGGACACCGGGATTTGAACCAACCACCTTTGGTCCTGGATCGGCTGCTTGCAAGGCAAACGCTGCTGTGCTATCTCTCTGGGCCCTCAGGTTTATTTTTAATAAATATTTTCTTTATTTAAGCACAAATGTTACAAAAATATTCATACAGTAATTGGATTTTAACCATAAAATGCACATACACCTGTTCACCAGTGCAGTGCAACTTTCTCGCCACCATTGAACCCCATTTTTCTCCTCCCCCATCCTCTGCCTGACTTCAAGACAGGCATTGTATTTCTCTCTATTGTTATGATAGTCTTTTTTTTTTTTTTTAGTTTTTGGGCCACACCCGGTAACGCTCAGGGGTTACTCCTGGCTATGTGCTCAGAAGTTGCTCCTGGCTTGGGGGACCATATGGGACACCGGGGGATCGAACCGCGGTCCGTCCAAGGCTAGCGCAGGCAAGGCAGGCACCTTACCTTCAGCGCCACCGCCCTGCCCATGATAGTCTTTAGTGTAGTTATTTCACTAACTGCACTTACCACTCTTTGTGACAAGCTTGTTATCATGGGCTGGTCCTTCCAGCCCTCATCTCTATTGTCTCTTAGTGTTATTATTATGCTGTCGTTCTTTTTTTCTTAAATTGCACATTTGAGTGAGACTATTCTGTTTATCTCTCTCCCTCTGATTTCTTTCACTCAATATAATAGTCTCCAAATCTACCATGTATATGCAAATTTTGTGATTTCATTTTCTCTTTTTTCTTTTTTGGGGGGACCGGAGGAGGGTAGCTTGGCAGGGACGGCGTGCCAGGCAACTGTGGTACCTCCTGGCGTCCGACCGAGTCCACGGCCCCCTTCTCTCAGCCCTGCCACAGAGTCCCCGCCGGCCGAGAGCGGCTCCACGTCCAGTACGGACTCACCAAAGGCCCGAGCGGCACCTTCTCTGAAGCACCTTCTCTAGGAAGCAGTACGGGTTTGGGAAAGTCGAGAGACTGAGGAAAGAAAGTAGAAAATCGATGACTTCATTTTTTTCTAACAGATGTATAATATTCCATTGTGTAGACGTATCACAGTCTTTCTTTAGCCATTCATCTGTTGTTGGACATATGGGTTGTTTCCAAGTTCTGGCTATTGTAAATAGAAGCTCCCAGTTCTTGTCCAGAGTGATCATTTCCAACTCTCATTGTCATGGTAGCTCTTTCTCTGACCTCAATGCACTCCTCCACTCTTTGTGACAAGCTTTCTACCATGGACTGGTCTTCCTGGTCCTTGTCTATATTGTCTCTGGATATTATTATCATCCTATTTTTTTTAGTATCTCACAAATGAGTGCGCTCATTCTATGTCTATCCTCTTCCTCTAACTCATTTTGCTTAGCATAATATTTTCCATATCTATGTATAAACTGATCCTATTTATTTATTTATGGTTTGGGCCACAGTTAATGGTATTAGGGGTTACTCCTGGATCTCCACTCAGAAATCATTCCTAGCAGGCTTGGAGGACCATATGGGATGCCAGGGATTGAACCCAGGTCAGCTGCTTGCAAGACAAATGCCCTACCTATTGTGCTATCACTCTAGCTTTTATTCTATTTTAATGTTTTCTTAAAGAAAACTGTCCAAAAGACCAATAAGGTAACTATTCCTTACTGTAGTTCTTTTTTTTTTCCTTAGCCATTGGGCAGCAGGAGGGACAGTTACTCTGTTGGTTCAGCTGGCATTTATGGCTGAAGATAACTTGAACCACAAATCTGTCAAGGTGGTGTTTTCTTGGAAGGGGAAAATAATTCAAGGAGCAAAATGGAAAAGAAGTGTGAGTTTAATATTTCATAACTGTGTGCTTTTCTAGGTTGGGCTCCTGTAATACTCTCTGTGTGTGGTCAGTCTTGCACACACAACCCTATTGAGGAAGAGGAAAGGGAAAGGGGAGGACAGTGACGTAGGTAAAAAAGGAGAGTATAGGTGAAAAAGGCCACCCCCTTTCAGTACCAAACCATGGCCTAACTGTTAATAGTCAAGACCTCACGGAATTAAGTTCTGAAAACTTAATTCAATTCTGAAAACAAAATTAGGAGACAAGAGTGAGCATGGCATTTGGAGTGAGACCAGAAGAGGAAAGTGACCCATTTAGAATTTTCTGTGAAGAATAATTCCTGAGGCATCAGGGGAAGTTGTTGGATTGAGAGCCTTCTTTTTTTCTGAGCCGTGTGCTTGAGTAATGTCTGCAAGGGGCCAATTCTGGGGAACAAAGATGATTAAAATATTTGAGCCAGATTTTTTTTTTTTTTGTATTTCGGTGTGGTGACTTTTTGTTGGGATTTTAAAGGTTAGAAAGATTTTTAAAGTCTCTGGGAAAAGAAGAAGCATTGGTGTATCCACATTATGTATGCAACTCAGTTCTTGCCACCCAGCTGAGAGTATAACAAGCTTAGCTGCTTAAAAGAAGCATATTTTATTTTCATTTTTTTCTCTTAGCTTTTTCATATTTTATTTTCAGGCTTGCCAAGTTATTTCCTGCCTTTGGAGTAAAAAAAAAAAAAAACAAACAAAAAACGAATGCATCGACTGTACCCTGATGATATTTTTCTCTCTCACTCTGAATATCATAACCTTTTCAATTACAAGCACTCTATTCTTGCAAGGACTCTGAAAACACAAAGGGAGAAATACAACACACTTTTTTATCTGTCCCCTCCTTCAGGCAGAACACTCTTTCCTCTAGTTCTCCATGCCAGAGCCGGAGTTTCTGAATGCACATGCAGAAGATGATCATTATTTGATTTCTCAGGAGTAGAAAACCAAAATACACAGGAGGAATAATGTTTCACAGTCCTGTAAGGAAGTAGTGGAAACAGGACTAGCTTCTGAGGTGGTTGGAGTCTGTCAGAGCAAAGCAGGCACAGGGCAGGGACCTAGCACCTGGTAGAAACACTCCCAGTGTTTCTATGTTTGATAGTTCAAACTATCATGTTTGAATGATGCTTGATAGTTCACATTCATTGTTAATTTTTCTTTAATGTACAATCACTGAGCTAAATAGATCTTATATTTTATATACTCCGGTGCTTTCATTTTATTGAGACTCACAAGCAAGGCACAATCTAGCCAAGATACTAGAATTTTGTCTCCCAGGCTGGTCTTTTCCATTGCTTAGAGTTGGGTATTTTATCATGTAGGTGTGGCTCCAAACAAAAACAAACAAACTGTATAAAAAAGGAATTTATAGGTTTGTTCTAAACCCCTATAGATTCTTTACTACACCCTTTGGGATACAAAAGTAATCAGATGGCAGGTTAAGTTCCTTATTTGAAAGTGTGATATAGAGATAGTACAGTGGGGAGGGTGTTTGCCTTGCCCATGGCTAATTTGGGTTCAATTGTGGGCATCTCATATGGTCCCTGAGTGATTCCTGAGTAGAGTCAGAAGTAACCTCTGAGGACCACCAGGTATGGGCAACACCCTCATCAAAAACCTCAAACAAGGGCCCGGAGAGACAGCACAGCGGCGTTTGCCTTGCAAGCAGCCGATCCAGGACCAAAGGTGGTTGGTTCGAATCCCGGTGTCCCATATGGTCCCCCGTGCCTGCCAGGAGCTATTTCTGAGCAGACAGCCAGGAGTAACCCCTGAGCACTGCCGGGTGTGGCCAAAAACCAAACCAAACCAAAACAAAAAAAAACAAAAACAAAAAACCCCTCAAACAAGAGCAAGTGCTTTTTACTATCAAAAGTCTATGTGGGGTTTCACAGTGGCAGAAAGTGCCCCAGCTCTGTGCTCTTTTCTTTGTAAAGAGTCCTCACATGTCAGCTTCCTGACTGACTTCTGGTAAATCAGCTTAAAATTATTCCTGGCATCTACCTCACTGAGGGTTAAAACTTCCTTTCACAAACCAAGGGTACACCCGAGAAGAGAGACAACAAAAGAGGGCATTGTTGGATGTTTTATATTGATTGGGAGGAAAGAATGCCCAAAGGAGAAAAAAAGACTTTGGTCTAAGTTTTAAGATTCAGGTTTGTAAGAAAAAAAAAATTACAGAGGCTTTTCACTCCACTCCACCACCATTTTCCACCGCACTTAATTCATGTGAAAAACGCTCTTCTTCCAGTAAGAAAGACTATGTGCACCATTTTAAAATAGTACTGTATTAAAATCTAGGAATATCATGTTTGAGTGAAGCAGGCATGGATAGGGGTTAGAGAAGTTGACCTACTGGGTTCTCAGCCTTGTCCTTAGTAGGATTTGGGGACATAAGAAATTTTTTGTGGGGCTCCTATCATTCTTCTCAGTAGATGGACTGAAAGAGGTAAAAAGCTCCCCATCTTTATCTTCAGACCATTCTATTTTTTTTTTTTGACTAAGATGAAGATATTTCCATCCATTAAGGACTGAAAATCTTGGGAAAAGGCAGCAGTGTATATTATCCCTGCATTATTAGCAGCCAGGAAGAAACCCTGGACAAGGTTAGCTCTTATTTATCTGGAAAATGGCAGTATTTTCTTTAGCAAAGATTTGGGTTATTGGCCCCTCAAGACTGTCATGCTGGTGAGTTTCACCACTTGCAGCCTTTCACAGAGGTGGAATGCATGTAATGAAGCTGAACCTGATGACTATGACAAAGAAGGAGCTGCTGTTAGCACACTAGATTGTGCCAACAAGCTGATATGGTGGATGCTGAAATACTGTACAGAGATGCAATATTAAAAATATTTGTCTTAGGGGTCGGAGAGATAGCATGGAGGTAGGGTTTGCCTTGCATGAGGCTGATCCAGGATGGACCTCAGTTTGATCCCCAATGTCCCATATGGTCCCCCAAGCCAGGAGTGATTTCTGAGCACATAGCCAAGAGTAACCCCCGAGCATCACCAGGTGTGGCCCCCCCCAGGTCTGCCCCCCCAAAAAAGAAGCACTCTAGAAAAAGCTAAAAATAAAAGTAAAAGTAGGGGCTGGAGAACAATACAGTGAGGAGGGATCTCGTTTTACCAGCAACTGATCTGGGTTATATCCTTAACATCCCGTATAGTCAGTCCCCAGAGCACTGCCAGGTGTGGTCCCAAAACAAAACAAAACAGAATACAAAATGGAAGTAACGCAGAATAATATCACTCATCTATGGGTTTTAAGAAAAATGAAAGACATTTTTGCAACAATTCTCAGAGACAAAGAGAGGAAGGCTGAAACTTCCAGCTCACTTCATGAAGCTCACCACAAAGAGTGGTGAATGCAGTTAGAGAAATAACTACACTGAGAACTATCATAACCATGTGAATGAATGAGGGAGCTGGAAAGCCTGTTTAGAGTACAGGTGGGGGTGGGGTGGGATGGAGGGAGATTTAGGACATTGGTGGTGGGAATGTTGCACTGGTGAAGGGAGGGGTGTTCTTTACATGACTGAAACCTAATCACAATCATGTTTGTAATCAAGGTGTTTAAATAAAGATATTATTAAAAATAAAAACAAACAAACAAAAAAAAAAAACAAAGTGGAAGTAAATGTCACATTTTACTTGTATCAAGACTATGCACCAAGATATATTTTCATGTATATATATTACGAAAATGCAATATGCATTTTTGAGTAATCTTAGAATTTCCTACCACTATTTTGTCTTTCTAGTTAATGCCAGAGAGGATATTTTAGACATTGCCATGATGTCTTGTCAGGGTGTCTATCTGGCTAGATTTATAGGTAATTTCCAGGTTAATAGCAATAACATATCACTTCCCTATTTTTAAAAGTTGTAATTATTGGAAGACAAAATTGGAAAGAAAATTGGAAGAGAAAACCCTTCACCTTCACTGAGAGACAAAAGTTTGGAAGGCTTTATAAAAAGAAAGGCCAAAAAGAAGTCTATAAATGTTAATATTGAAAATACCAGATCTGGGGCCAGAGAGATAGCATGGAGGTAAGGCATTTGCCTTGCATGCAGAAGGTTGGTGGTTTGAATCTTGGCATCCCATATGGTACCCCGAGCCTGCCAGGAGTGATTTCTGAGCATAGAGACAGGAGTAACCCCTGAGCGCTTCCAGGTTTGACCCAAAAACCAAAAAAAAAAAAAAGAAAATACAAGGTCTGTTTTCTAAATTAAATGAATTGGGACACACCTGATAGATGTTTTATGGAACATATATGTATGTAAATATCAGGGACCACACAGTGCTGAACTGCATATAAGAATGGCTTAACTTTCTGGCCTCAGTTACTTATATATTTATTATTTTAATTAATTCATTTTTTGGTTTGTGGGCCACATTCAGCGATGCTTAGCAGTTACTAACTGACTGCACTGAGGAATCACTCCTGGAGGTGTTTGGGGTTCATATGGGATTCTGGGGATCAAACACAGGTTGGCTCTTTGCTAGGCAAACTCCATCCCTGCTGTGCTATCATTCCATCCCCTCTGGCCTTTATTTATTTTTTTTTTTTTTTTTTTTTTTTTTTTTGGTTTTTGGGCCACACCTGGCAGTGCTCAGGGGTTACTCCTGGCTGTCTGCTCAGAAATAGCTCCTGGCAGGCACAGGGGACCATATGGGACACCGGGATTCGAACCAACCACCTTTGGTCCTGGATCGGCTGCTTGCAAGGCAAACGCCGCTGAGCTATCTCTCCGGGCCCGGCCTTTATTTATTAAAGAAAACACTCCACGTGCTGGATTGTGATGTTTATAGTATTATGGTGTACTTATTATTCTTAAATATTTACTCATGTAACTGTGTAAGGGAGGATATTTTTCCTAAGAGGAATCCTTTGTCTGTTTTCCTCCTCCTTTCTTCTGCCTAGTGAAAGGCATGGAGCACATGCCCAGCACAAAGAGCCTTGGGACTCTCTAGGGATTATCTCTCATGTTGTATGTTTGAACATTGTCTGCAGTGCTCTCTGGTTCTCTTCTTTGGTTGTGATGCTTGCACATATTAAGTCTGGGGTCACACTCAGGTTGAGATATGTGTGTTCAGGTTGCTGTGGTGGGGTATTTCCTTTCTTACAGAGAACTCTTTTAGGTGCTGGAGTGGTGGCACAAGTGGTAAGGCATCTGCCTTGCCTGTGCTAGCCTAGGACGGATAGCGGTTTGATCCCCCAGCATCCTCTATGGTCCCCCAAGCCAGGAATGATTTCTGAGTGCATAGCCAGGAGTAACTCCTGAGCATTACAGGGTGTGGCCCAAAAACAAACAAACCCCCCCAAAAAACAGAGAACTCTTCAAGTGGTATAAGGGCTTCTGATTTTGGGGCTATCATATTCATGATCATGGTATCCTAACATTATGCTTTCACCTAGTATCTAACAGATGCGTTCATGTATCCCACTGCTGTTATCTTTCAGGGATCCATTTAGTATCTAAGAACATAGACAATTGCCGTCTCTTCAGCTTGAATCAACTACTATATTCCCCTAAACTAAAGGACTCTGATACTGAGCATAAAATAAAAATTATTGAGGTAATTTACATTTATGCCCACTTGGTTTCTGAGTAAAGCCATCCAAAAATTAGTCTTGAAGTGAAATTGACATTATAGGATTGTTGGGTTGTTAGGTGCATCTAATATGGGGTGTTCTTAGCTTGTCCAACCTAAGGTAGATCTCTTCAAATGTTTTCTATGTGAACATACAATTTGGGGAATGCCCTTTAATAAGTAGCATATAAAAATATATTATCCTAATTTAGCTACCTTAGTATTAGCTATTCAGTATTAATATTGAGCATTAGCTTTCTCAATAATACCTGATTATCAGGAAATGGTGGGAAAAGATAGTATTGTTAAGGGTCTGAGAAAGCCCACTGCCTCAAATAAAGACCATGAATCTTCAGAAAATACATTCAGCAAACAGGTTTATTGATTCCAGCTAGCTTGGGATTATTGATTCCAGCTAGCTGGGACACTAGGAACAGCCATGCAGACTGAATCAAGAAGCACCGGGCAATTTAGGGAGATGTCTTTTATAAGTTTAAGGAACCTTAGGAGGAGGGTCGATATGGAAAGTAGGGCTTATAGAAAGCATCAATCCGTAGTCCATGTTTTTTTTTTTTATTTTTTTTTATTTTGGGGTCACACTCGTTTGGTGCTCAGGGGTTATTCCTAGCTAAGCGCTCAGAAATTGCCCTTGGCTTGGGGGGACCATATGGGACACTGGGGGATCGAACCGTGGTCCTGATCCTTGGCTAGCGCTTGCAAGGCAGACACCTTACCTCTAGCGCCACCTCACCGGCCCCTGTAGTCCATGTTTAAACACAATGTCCAATCAGAATGTGAACTTGTCCTTTTTCAAAAAAGGCGAGAACCTTAGGAGGAGCAAGAAGTCTATTCTTTTGCCCAAATACGTCAAGTTCCTCTTAGGAGGGGCATTGGCTAGTGATTATCAGGGCAACAGGCCATTGATGTCTCAAGGTGAAATTCCTGATTAAGAGGATCAACAAGGTGGGGTGGAGAAAAGCTTAATAGGCATCTATATCTGATCACCTATCTGAATTATTATAATCATCTAATATATATTTTTTTATTTTTTGGTTTTTGGGTCACATCCTGCAGCACTCAGGGGTTACTCCTGGCTCTATGCTCAGAAATCACTCCAGGCAGGCTTGGGGGACCATATGGGATGCCGGGATTCAAACCAACCTCCTTCTGCATGTAAGGCAAACACCCTACCTCCATGCTATCTCTCTGGCCCATAACATCTGTTTTCATAAATTTTCCTTAACAGTCCAAAGTGTGGTCACAAATTCCATGATTAAAAGATACAGTTTACCTATAGATGACTCACAGAGAGTTTAATTTACCTAAGCTTTTAAAATGATTATTTATCTGGGCGTGGCTTGAACCATACCCAGAATGCTTAGAAGTCAATTACTCCTGGCTCTGTGCTCAGGGATCACTCCTAGTGATACTTGGGGAACCGTCTGGTCTGGGGACTGAATTGGGGTCTGCTATGTGCAAGTCAAGAGCCTTAGTCCCTGTGCTAAGCCCCAGTGAAACACATGTCTACTAAATTTTATTATATAGCTGTTGGGTGCCCTCTGTGACACTGTTCCTGAACTGCCTGACCAGAGATGGGCAGGACAGCACAAAGATGGGCATAATACCCCCATAATTAATGATTCCTAATTGGCCTTGACCTTGGGCTGTGTCTCCTCCCTCACACAGAGAGCCCCGGTTATAATACCTATCAATATTGCCTTGCTCCAGGGCACTTCTAAGCCCCCGTGTTAGAGTAGCTTCTCCCCAGTACCTCACCTAGCCCCTGAACTATGTTCTGTTACCCTTCAGATAACTCCCTTTTAGGTGTGATTAACAGTAAATAAGAGTTTGCTAGTTATCTGATCTTCCCTTCATCCCATCATCCCATGTTGATTGTTCCAGAACGATAAATGTCCTATGTGGAAGACAGTCAGGATTCTCAGTCCAGGAACTGGGAACCCCCTGATCCCAGGGAAATTTTCTCTTATGACTGTCTTGTTTTCTCAAATCCTCAGGGTGCCTCTGCTTCAGACCTGTTGCCAGAGGTTGGATTCCAGTATATGACCATCTACCATTAAGCATAAAAGAAATTGATAAATGTGTAGAGGATTCTGGGAGATAATGCAGGGTCAGGGAGCATGTCTTTGCATACATACACCCGAGCAGGTTTTATCCCTGGAACTCTATGGCCTCCTGGTGGCCCCTAAGCACTGTTTGAGTGGACCTGGTGATCCTTTGCACTACAGGGCCAAAATAGTTTCACATCTTTGAGCCCTACTAGTTCTAAGCTAATATGGGCCTAGTATTTCCTGCCTCCCCTGAAGATCTCTTGGGAAGCACCATAAGAAAAGACAAGAAAGGAAAAGAAAAGCAAAGGCAGAAAGAGGAGAGGAGGGAATGGAGGGTAGAGGAGGGAAGAGGAAGAGTGAGGGGAGCTGAGTTCTACAGGAAGGCAGACCAGCTGCATTTCCAAGTAAGAAGGGAGGAAAGCTGTGAAATAATAGGAATAGGGGTCTTCACGCAGGGCATAAATAATCTCAGTCATTTTTAAGAATTTTATGTAGTAGATGATGTTCATAATCAACAGTCCCATTATGCATACAAATTTTTTCCAGTCTGTTTATGAAATATTAAACATGCAACACTTCAATTATCTAGAAAATTTGTATACATACATCACAGCAGTGTTTTTTTTTTTCTTTCTTTTGGGACACACCTGCTGGTGGTGCTCAGGATTTGCTCCTGTCTCTGTGCTCAGGGGATCCTCAGGGGATCATAGGCAATGCCAGAGGTCAAAGTGGGATCAGGCACACAATGCCTTAACGTCTGTGCTATCTCTTCTATTCCACAATGTGTTTTAAAAGATCATCAAATTAGGGGCGGGAGCAATAGCACAGTGGTAGGATGTTTGCCTTCAACTCAGCCAACATAGGATGGACCTGAGTTACATTCCTGGCACCCCATATGGTCCCCAGAGCCTGCCAAGAGTGATTTCTGAGTGCAGAGCCAGGAGTATCCCCTGAGCTCTGCCGGGTGTTACACTAAAACAAACAAACAAAACATAATTAAACTAATAAAAAAGGCTTCTGGGAATAGCAGTCTGTTTGCTCTGAATTTATAATGTTTTGAGATCTGTTCCTCAGCCTTACTTGCTTTGATTAGAGTACAAAGATTTGAATTCCTTGTCTGCACAGAGAAAGTTGAGCAGTCATATATCCGAGACGACATAAGATGAAGCAGAGAGATCGTTAACTATTGGTGTGATCAGTTTGTGCTTAATTCACCCAAGTTGTGTGTCATCTGTGAGGATGTGGCTTGGACTTTCCCCCTTGCATTTAGAAAGGTCTTGAGCTTTCTCATTCCGAAAGACTCCTTGGGATCCCCCACTAGATGGTGCTGAAAAAGCAGGGAGGAGTGGGCCAGGAAATTTTCTTCCTGGCCCTCCCCCATCCTGACCCTCACCTCTCCTGTGTGCTTGAGGTTCAGGAATGTCTAATAATAACAACCCACACTCCCGCCCCCCTTCATTCATTACAAACACAAGCTGAGGTGGGAAAGCATCATTAGTCTATTTCTCTCTTTTGTCTGTGATAAAAAGGAATCAAGTCTAGTAGCCCCAAACATAAGCTGGTAGCTTCCAATTATTGTCCCTGTTGAAATTAGTTTATCTAGGGTGGAAGAGAGTGCAAGGAGACACTGGGTAGAACATTTGACAAGTCTAAATGCTAGAAATGAGAAAAGGAAATTTCTCCCTTAACAGCAATGTCTCAGTCACATTCAACCTGGGGACTAGATGTGCTTTTTATAAAGCACATCTTATAGAGTGAAAAAGAAACAAGACTTTATCTACACAAAGCTGAAAGCCATCCTACTTCCAAGGAGGACTCCCTCCTCCTAGTCATAAAGGACACGTATGTCAGGACCAGAAATCACTTTTTCTTTCAGATTAAGGTCTTTCAACTGAATGCAGGGCGAATGGGACTGTTGCCTTAAATACATCCTGTTAAAACACAAATCTGGCCTTAATCGCTTCTTTTGAGAACATGATTCTGACTTCAGGCCAGGTAGAACCATGGTGGGAAACAACTTGAAGAATAAAGGAAACTTTGTTTTCACGTTTGCCCTGGAAAAAAATGTTTGAAGCGTTTGATTAATCTTGATACTCAGATGTTAATTGTAGGGCTACTTGAGGGGTTCCAGGGAGCTAAAACTAACTCCTGACTTTATAAATCTTAAAGAACTTCAGGCTGTCAAAAACCAAAATGAAATACTCTTACTTTACTGTTGTCATTTGTGCCAAACCAACTAGAGCAGATGTTTTGGAGCCAGTCTGTCAATTTGCAATAGACCCTCTGTAGTTGATCAGGACTTGTCATGACACTTTACTTATGGCTTCCTCCAAGGACAAAAGCCATGTAGAGATGGGTAGCTGTTATACTCTTTTCCCAGAGGACTGTCTAGTTGCCAGGAAACATAGGGGATGTGGACGGTGGGTTGAGGGAGGCAGAAGAGAATGGAGTGCAATTGCCAGGAGAGTTAACATTGTAATTCTGTAATTACAAGTGCAAGTGCAGCTACAAACCTGAGGATGGAAACAGGAGTGAGAAGTGTGTGTGAAGAGGTTTGCAGTCAGGAGCAGAGAAGGGCTCAGATGTGTGTTGATGGGGTTTTGAGCAGACACATCTTTTAGAAGAGATCTTGGTTTAAAGATGGAGGCTAGAGAAAGTGAAGGTTTACTTGGAGGAGAGAAGGGTCACATCAGACATCATGCCTCTAGAAAATATAGAAATCTTCCAATGTTTTCCTTCTGAATTCTCTCCAGGTGCTATACCCACCAGTGAGTCTCCCAGCTTGTCAGATGGTTGGATGATTGCCCCATGGGGGTCAGCCTCATGCAAGGATCACCCAAACAGCACTGTTGTCTGCACTCACCAGACTTATCTGAGTAGGCAGAGCTGGGAAGTGGCTCCCAGTAGTGGTGATAAAACAGATGCCTGTAGACAGTGGTAAGGAACAGGGGGATATAACAATATAACATGAAAGTGTGCTGGGCAGTAATGGTTGCATGCAAATGATTCTAAAACTTAATAGCAACTTAAACAAAATAAATACCTATTATCTCATCTTCTCTGGTGTCAGACCTTTGGAAGTAACCTAGAGGGGTAGTTCTGGCTGAGTTTCTCCACAAATTGAGGGAAAATTGTGAAGGAAAACCAGGATCTTCTGGTAGGGAGGACTTAGAGACTGCAGGTCAGGGTAAGACAGCTTCAGTATAAAACTGCACTCTGGTCTCTGAATGGCACTGGAGGAAGGAAGTCACAGTGGTAAGTTTCACAGGCCACCTCACACAACTATTCTTGGAAATATATGACAAATGTCACCCAGGGAAAAGTGACCGTCTCTGTTTCACCTGTTATCAAATCCTATTGTCTCATGCTGGGCTCTGGCTGTTTCTCGATCATCACAAATTTTATCAGATCATTTCCAGGTAGAGACATGTATTAACAACATTTTCTTCAGGACCTGTGTGACTCCAGCTTACATTCATGCTTCGTGCAGCTTCACTTTCTCCATATTTCTTGTTTTTGTTTTTTTTGTTGTTGTTGTTTTTGGGCCACACCCGGCGGTGCTCAGGGGTGACTCCTGGCTGTCTGCTCAGAAATAGCTCCTCGCAGGCACGGGGGACCATATGGGACACCGGGATTCAAACCAACCACCTTTGGTCCTGGATCGGCTGCTTGCAAGGCAAACGCCGCTGTGCTATCTCTCCGGGCCCACTTTCTTCATATTTCTACTGAGTTCTGTGATGTTGTTCAGGCCTGGCTGTGGTCAGCTGAAGGTTTGTCTGGGCCTTGTAGGCTGCTCTCTCAGATCCCCAGCTTTGTGCAGAAGGCTCCTTGCCTCACTTTGTGGTCCCCAAACTCTGTGTCCCTTGGGTCTCTTTAGTGTCCTCAAAGTCTGATAGCTGACTTTTCTCAGGGGAAGTAATGAGGAAGGAAAAGAGTGCAAGGGGGAGCCAGAAGCGCCTTATGTCTGTCGCACGTGGTCTCGCCTTCCACATTCCATTAGTCATGTGCAGTGAGTCTGTCTGTGCACAGAGAAAGAAGGGAATTTTCAGGTCTCCCTGTCAGAGAAAGGAATATCACTTTGCAAACATGTGGTAGCACTGCGTAATGAATTTTGGTCAGTAATGGACATAGAACACACCCAGTATCCCCGTAGACTACATACATGGCCTAAGTATGTCAAAGGCTATTCCTTCTAGCTCTGTGTATGAGTGATGCTGTTTGTATGATGATGAAATCCCCTAATGATGCAGTTCTGAGAACAAATCCTTCTTGTTAAGTGAAGCCTGACTATTTAAAAACCACTATAAACAGGAGGATGATCATTAGCAAATGGCTGGTTGGGGTGTCTTGCAGATGGCTGGAAAGAGCCCTGCAGTAACTGCACAATGTCTTACTTAGGAGCTTTAAGAAGTGTCAGAGCCAGAGTTGCTGCCCAGGATAATGTAGGCAGAACCACTAGAATCAAGGTAGAGCCTGGAAATCTGTATTTTGAAAGCTTCCCATGCAATTATGAGCACAGGTAGGTTGGAGAACTCCTAGTTTATATCAGTATTGTCCAATGGAAATATCAAATAAAACTAATTATATAATTTAGAATTTTCAAGTGACACATTAAAAAAGAAGAGATTATCAGGTAAAATTAATTTTTTAATTTTTAATTTTTATTTATTTTTTTCTATTTTGGGGTCATACCCAGTAGCGCTCAGGGGCTACTCCTGGCGCTATGCTCAGAAATCACTCCCTGCAGGCATGGGGGACCAATATGGGATGCTGGGATTCAAACCACTGTCTTTCTGCATGCAAGGCAAACGCTCTACCTCCATGCTATCTCTTGGACCCAGGCGAAATTAATTTTAATAATGTATTTTTGTTTGTTTCTTCCTCTGTTTTGGGATTATGTTCATCTTACTTAGGGGTTACTCTTGGCTCTGCACTCAGAGATCACTCCTGGTGGAGTTACGGGGTGGGTGTCAGGAATTGAACCTAGGTTGGCTGTGTGCAAGATTAGAGCCCTATCCATTGTACTCTCTGGCCCTAATTTTAAATATGTCTTATGTGATCAGAGAGATTACAGAGGTCATGGTGCTTGCTTGCATGGAACTTACCCTGGTTTTACCCTTGACAACCCAGATGGTCCCCCTGGCACTGCCAGCGCTGCACAGTTTCTGAGCACCATTTTGAGTGACCCTGAAGCACAGAACCAGGAGTAGACTCTAACACCCCTGGTGTGGCCCTGAGTTCAGTCTTTGGAACCACTGCATTGCCCCTCAAACACTACTGAATAAAATTCTGGTGGACCCCAGCACCATTGGTGTTATTGGTCCCAAGCACAGAATGATCAAACCTGCTTTGGGAGTGATCCTGGAACTCTTAGCTGGGTGTAGTCCCTATGAGATAAACCAAAATTAAAATGCTGAGATAAAAAACATTCCTCTTATGAGCAGAAATGTATTTTGTTTACTAGTTACTAACCTGGTTTAGAGCATATATTTATTTTGAAAAGAATATTTTTTGTGGGGGGTCATAACTGATAATACTCAGGGGGCAACTCCTAGTTTTTGCATTCAGAAATTAGTCCTGGAGGTATTTGTGAGACCATATGAGGTGCTGGTGATCAAACCTAGGTTGGGAAGGCAAGCTCTTTATCCACTATGTTATCACTTCAGCCCGTATGTGAATTTTTGAATTGAACCAATTACATAGAAACTTTTTTTGGGTGAAGTTCCAGGTATATCATGGAAAATCAATGAATACTTATTGTTATATTGGGGCTGGAGAGATAGCATGGAGGTAGGGCGTTTGCCTTTCATGCAGAAGTCATTGGTTCGAATCCTAGCATCCGATATGGTTCCCCTGAGCCTGCCAGGAACGATTTCTGAGCCTGGAGCTAGGAGTAACCTCTGAGCTCTGCTGGGTGTGACCCAAAAACCAATAAAAAAAAAGATATTGTTATACATGATTACATCTTTAGTCATCTTTTGACAGGCACTTAAGTTGTTTCCAAAACACATGAGAGAGTTCTATCTCTTTAAATTAGTGTTTTTGTATGTTTAGGTAAATATCTCAAAATTGATTTACTGTTTATATGGAATTTTAATTTTTTTTTTTTTTTTTTTTTTTTTTTTTTGGTTTTTGGGCCACACCCTGTGACGCTCAGGGGTTACTCCTGGCTATGCGCTCAGAAGTTGCTCCTGGCTTCTTGGGGGACCATATGGGACGCCGGGGGATCGAACCGCGGTCCGTCCTAGGCTAGCGCAGGCAAGGCAGGCACCTTACCTCCAGCGCCACCGCCCGGCCCCGGAATTTTAATTTTAATCTTTTTTTTTTTTTTTGGTTTTTGGGTCACACCCAGCAGTGCTCAGGGGTTACTCCTGGCTCTACACTCAGAAATTGCTTCTGTCAGGCTCAGAGGACCATATAGGATGCCAGGATTTGAACCACCAAACTTCTGCTTGCAAGGCAAATGCCTTATATCTATGCTATCTCTCCAGCCCCGAATTTTAATTTTTTTAATGAACTCTCATATCACTTTCTGTAATGGTAGCATCAATGTAAATTCTTGGTAAACATTTTTTTAAAAATGAGAACTTTAGGGGCCAGAGAGATAGCACAGAGGGCATTTGCCTTGCAGGCAGCCAACCCCAGACAGACCCTGGTTTGATTCCCAGCATCCGTATGGTCCCCCGAGCCTGCCAAGAGCAATTTCTGAGTGCAGAGCCAGGAGTAACCCCTGACCATCGCTGCTGGGTGTAACCCAAAAACAAAAAAACAAAGAAACAAACAAAAAAAAAGAGAGAGAGAGAACTTTACCAATTGTTTGTTTAGAAAATAACTGTTTTCTTTTCTACTGTACTGCATCTATGTCTATAATCTAGTGGCTCAACACAGTAATTCATTTCACTGTTTTTTTTTTTTTTTTTATTGAATACAATTTCAAAGAAATGTATTGTCTTGGGACTTGGAGAAAGCTCATCAGCAGAAACCCTGCCTTCCCAGAAAGAAGGTGAAGAGGTTCTTGCCCAAGTCAGAGTCTAGCAACTCTGTATGTTGGAATCTCTTGTATTATAACGAAGTGTGGAAGCACCATAACTGATTTTGTGAAACTCATGGTCATTAAAAAAAAGCAACAAGTGGAAGGGAAAGCTAAAAGAACAAAAAATAATAGCAAGTTTGGACAATTAAAATGAGATGGAACTAGTCACATTTTAATGACTGATATCACTGAGTATATTGAAAATGAGGATGATTTGAATAAAATTCATGACTTTATTGTTTCATGGACGAGGGTGTTTAATCCAACACATGGCTCTAGCTATTGTGGAACTTGTGCTTCATTTATTTTTTGCTTTTAAGCAGTTGGTTCTTTTTAACCTTATTTTATTTATTTATTTTTTGGTTTTTGAGCCACACCCATTGACGCTCAGGGGGTTACTCCTGGCTATGCGCTCAGAAATCACTCCTGGCTTGGGGAGACCACATGGGATGCCGGGGAAAGAACCGTGGTCCGCCCTAAGCTAGTGCTTGCAAGGCAGACACCTTACCTCTAGCACCACTGCTCTGGCTCCTAACCTTACTTTTTTAAACAGTGGGCTAAAATAAATAGCATTAAATATTATATTTATATAACACATTTGTACAATTTTAGTGGTAAGATTTCTTTACAGACAAAAATACTAAGATATGAGTTTAAAAACAAACTACAAACTACACAAAAGACTTCATTGACATACAATAGCATATCATTTCTTCCAAGGAAGATTTTCATATGTCTGATTCACTAGCGTAAACTAGCAGTCTAACTTTTTCTAATTAAATCCACTTATGGATGGAATTCATTTAAAAATATGTAGAAGTAAATAAAAGTGTAGAAGTAGTTATTTTATAGATAGCAACTTCTTATGTCAAGTTACCTTAATAAATAATTTTCTAGGAGTCAGTATACATTTAATACTCTTCTGCCTTAGGAAAATAGAAGCTGGGGCTGGAGAGATAGCATGGAGGTTAAGGCATTTGCCTTGCGTGCTGAAGGACGGTGATTCAAATCCCGGCATCCCATATGGTCCCCCGAGCCTGCCGGGGCCGATTTCTAAGCATAGAGCCAGAAGTAGCCCCTGAGCACTGTCGGGTGTGATCCTACCCCCCCCCCCCACCAAATAGAAGCTTTATTATACTTTGATACCATCCATAAGTTTTGCAAGACATAAATAAAGCATTTAGTCACACTAAATTAAAAAAAAATCTCTAGGGATATCTGAGAGTAATAAAGTGACATCCTCATATAAATATATATATACATATATATATATATGGTATTTAAGTTTTTTTAGTCAAATTGTGATATACAATTTTTATCCAAATACAGTCCCAAGTAGGAATTGGTATTTTTGTTTATAATTTATTTGGTATTCTCACTGTTTAGAGCAGTTTAAACACCATTTTAATCTAAACCTTACTGATTAGAAATGCAAGACCAATAACATAGTTAAGAAAACAAAGTTCACTATTTTTAGAAGCTCAAGTTTTTTTTGGGGGGGGCACACCCGGTGACACTCAGGGGTTACTCCTGGCTTGGGGGACCATAGGGGACACCAGGGATTGAACCCAGTTCCATCCTGTGTCAGCTGCGTGCGAGGCGAACTCCCTATTGCTGTGCCACTGCTCCAGCCCTAATTTTGTATATCTTAAGTTTATAAAGGCATCACTAATTATTAGTTATGTGAAACTGATCATTTAATTCTCAAATATACTTCCCTTATTTGAAAATGAGGGCTCTCATGCTTGGTTATTCAGGGATTATTATTATTATTATTATTATTATTATTATTTAGTAAGATTACAACAAGATATTCATGCAGAAAAGTCAGGATAGGATCTGGCACAAAGAACGTACTCAGTATACCTGGTTACTGCTATTCTTATTTGGAAGGCAGCTAGTAAGGAAAAAGAATGTAATACATCTAAATCGTGTTTTGCAAAGACAAATTATCACTGACATATCAAAGTTAAACAGTGTACCTGTAGGAGGAAAAGTTGGCCCAGGATCGAGTGGGAACAGAGTTCCACCAAATCCAGAGTAAAACAATGTTCAACTTCCAAAACACGATGCCAGACATCAGATAGGCTGATGGAAGTAGTCCTCAGAGACGAGAGTTCACCTCCCACAAAGATTCCACTGCGCCTATTAAGTGCTACATGGCAGATCACAGGGAAGTTGTGTTCCTTGTTTTCTGTCCCCGAGGGCTGCAGAACCAACCGAGGCACCTGGCTGCGAGTCAGTGATCCATGTTGCAACGGCAGCTCTGACGATGAACATCCGTGGCATCTCTCCAGAGAAAAATCGAGCTTTTTAAAATTTCCTGTTTAGTTCTACAAGGGTGAGAGGATTATTTATGGAGTCGCAGGAAGTAAATGATTATTTTTTTAGGTTGAGCAACCATTTGTCCATTTTGAGGTCTATTCTATAAATAACAATCAAACTAATAGTTTGATTCATCTAAATTAGTCTCTACACATTTTCTGAGTGGCCTCTGAGGGCAATGGCACTGCAGTTGGTACTGGGGTCATGCTGTCAGCACAGGATCCTGAGGTGCCCTGGGAAGCTCAGTAGAATTCTTCAGTTCCCCCTCCCCCACTGTTAGCATCCATTTGCAGTAGTTTCTCTCTCACCAGCCACAAGGAGTTGTATTTGGCTGTTGGACTGTTTATGGCCTGCACCACATTGCAGATCCCTTACTCTTCTGAGTACCTAAGGCATAGTTTTTTTCTGCAAGGGCAGTGCAGCTGACACAAAACAGAATCTCCATTGTTGTTGGTTCAGTATGATGTAGAGACGAGCCCAATTCCTATCTTTCTAAAAATATGTTGAAGACATTTCAGTAGCATCTCTTGTCATTTCGAACCAGCTCTCAATTTGAGTGGTCCTAACTACGGAAAGTCTTCCTGCTTAAATCCAAGGTAGAAAAAGGTGGCATCTAAGGGACTGTGGCCTTCTTCCAGCTTCATAGCATCAGCTTTGGCAACTACAAATGTACCTTATATCCTGGACAAAAAGACATCACATACATGTTTTCTTATGTATGTGATTGAGAAGTATTAGTTTTTCAACTTAAAATCATTTTATATAAGTCTATAAGTATATGACAATAATAAAAAATAGTAACATGAATAAAAGGTTAGAAAAATCTAGGAACAATTAGAGACATATATTTGAAGGTAGGGGAAATGCCTCTTTTATTCATTTTGAAATCCCGAATTTAAGGGTCAGGGAAATAGCTCAAGTGGTGTAAGACTTGACTTCAATCTCTAGGCCACAGCATGGCCCCTCAAATGCCATTGAATTCTCTCAAATTACCCTTCAAATACCACTGGATCCCTGGTGGATGCCAGCACCACTGGTGTCACTAGTCCCAAGCACAAATTATCATGTCTGTTTTGGAAATGATTCTGGAGCCCTTAGCATAGCTGGGGTGGGCCCTTGGAAATAAATTGAAATGTTCAGGATAAAACTCATTTGTCTTGTGATCAGGAATTGATCTTTCTAATTGGTTACTAATTTGGTCTTTTGACTATTAACTCTATCTTCAACCAATACTATTGAGAAGAGAAAGTAAAAAAATGAATAACACAAAATGTAATATCCTCAGTGCCCAAATGTGACATTATCATTGTAGAAAAGCACAAACCATCACCACTACTACCTTCATCGCATCAAAATGCCTGAATTTTGATGTAGTGAACACTATATTCTTGGCTAAATTTAAAAAAAAAAATTCTTCCTCTTTCCTTCCTTCCTTCCTTCCTTCCTTCCTTCCTTCCTTCCTTCCTTCCTTCCTTCCTTCCTTCCTTCCTTCCTTCCTTCCTTCCTTCCTTTCTTCCTTCCTTCCTTCCTTCCTTCCTTCCTTCCTTCCTTCCTTCCTTCCTTCCTTCCTTCCTTCCTTCCTTCCTTCCTTCCTTCCTTCCTTTTTTTCTTTCTTTCTTTCTTTCTTTCTTTCTTTCTTTCTTTCTTTCTTTCTTTCTTTCTTTCTTTCTTTCTTTCTTTCTTTCTTTCTTTCTTTCTTTCTTTCTTTCTTTCTTTCTTTCTTTTTTTTTTTTTTTTTTTTTTGTGGTTTTTGGGTCACACCCGGCAGTGCTCAGGGGTTACTCCTGGCTCCATGCTCAGAAATTGCTCCTGGCAGGCACAGGGGACCATATGGGACGCCGGGATTCGAACCGATGACCTTCTGCATGAAAGGCAAACACCTTACCTCCATGCTATCTCTCCGGCCCCTCTTTCTTTCTTTCTTTCTTTCTTTCTTTCTTTCTTTCTTTCTTTCTTCTTTCTTTCTTTCTTTCTTCTTTCTTTCTTTCTTTCTTTCTTTCTTTCTTTCTTTCCTTTCTTTCTTTCTTTCTTTCTTTCTTTCTTTCTTTCTTTCTTTCTTTCTTTCTTTCTTTCTTTCTTTCTTTCTTTCTTTCTTTCCTTCCTTCCTTCCTTCCTTCCTTCCTTCCTTCCTTCCTTCCTTCCTTCCTTCCTTCCTTTCTTTCTTTCTTCTTTCTTTCTTCTTTCTTTCTTTCTTTCTTTCTTTCTTTCTTTCTTTCTTTCTTTCTTTCTTTCTTTCTTTCTTTCTTTCTTTCTTTCTTTCTTCCTTCCTTCCTTCCTTTTTCTCTCCCACCGTTCTTCCTTTTCTCTCTCCCACCTTCCTTTCTTTTCTCTCCCGCCTTCCTTCTTTCCCTTCCTACCTCTTTCTTTTCTTCCCTCCCTCCTTCCTTTCTTTATTTCTTCCTCCCATCATCTTTCTCTCTATTTTCCTTTCCTCAATCTCTCCTCTTTTCTTTCTCCCTCCCTCCCTTTTTTCCTTTTTCCTTTCCTATCTTCCTCCCTCCCTTCATCCTTTCCTTCCTTGCTTTCTTCCCTCCTTCCTTCTTCTTTTCTCCCTTCCATTGTTCCTTCCCTCCCTCCCTCCCTCCCTCCCTCCCTCCCTCCCTCCCTCCCTCCCTCCTTCCTCCCTTTCCTTCCTCCCTCCCTTTCTTTTGGTCACAATATTGACGCCAGAGTGTAAAATGAACTAAACTGACTCAAGCACAGTTTTTTTTGGTGGGGAGGGTATGGAGGGATTGAACCACTCTGAAAGTGCTCAGGGGTTATTTTCAGCAGTTATGTATTTGGGGATACTCCCTCTAATGCTCAGGGATCAAATTGGGTCAGTTATATGTAAGGCAAGAGCCTTAACCTCTGAACTACCTCTCCAACCTTGTTTCAAACAATGAATCTTAGAATTTTTCAGGGGTTATGAGGCTAAGAAACTTTCTGAGAACCTTTGGGAGCCATTTTGGGAACTGTAGGTGGTGGTGCATACATAAATCATGGCAAGCATAGAAGAAAAGAGATAAATTATTGTAGCAGAGAAAAAAAAGAGATGTAAAAAATAGATGCTTTGACATTTCTGAGGCTCTGGTGAGCTTCATGGTGAGCTTTGACATTGCTGAGGCTCAGCCAGAAATAGCAGAAAGAAGTCAGAAAATAGCCCCTTTTTATGCACTATTACATGTGTCACACATTTTCTTTATTTTAAAGCTATTTTGAGTAATTTTAACTTTTAGATGCAAACAAAAATATCCTCATCACAAAAAAAAAAAAAAAAAAAAAAAAGGGCCCGGAGATAGCACAGCGGTGTTTGCCTTGCAAGCAGCCAATCCAGGACCTAAGGTTGTTGGTTCAAATTCCGGTGTCCCATATGGTCCCCCGTACCTGCCAGGAGCTATTTCTAAACAGACAGCCAGGAGTAACCCCTGAGCAACGCTGGGTGTGGCCCAAAAACCAAAAAAAAAAAAAATCCTCATCAATATATTGTTGTTATATCTGGTACAGAATTTGTTTACCTTGCAAATAATTTGTCAAATGAATGTGTGAAAATTATTCAATTTTGTTAAGTGTTTTGGAAGTGGATTTGGTGAAACTAATTAAATATATTTCTAGAATTTCTTCTGGATACAACCCTGAAAAACTTTAAATTCAGAAGAATGTTAAATCATGAAAGAAATACTCTGAATCATTTCTAAAGTTACAGTCTCTCTACCAATGTTCTACCATACAATCCCTTTTTATATATTTATCCATAACAATTATAACCCTCTAACATGTTACATTTTATTGGTTTGCTTTAATGCTGTGGAATTCATGTTTGAAAAACTTTTATTTTTTGTATGCTCTAAATTATTGGGTATTTTTAAAAAAATCTCTTATTCACTGATGTATTTCCTACATCTAGGAGAAGCCTTATTATATATAAAGCACTGTGTAAATATTTGATGTTGAACCAATAAATTATAAATTTCCTTAGCAATTGGCAATAAATGCATAATGCTCTTAAGTAACTATTCAGAATAGTTCTAGGTCTTCTGATTCTGGAAAGCTAATAGAATTTAGCAGTGGATCCAGAGATATATGAGATCTAAGCTTTGCTAAACTAAAGATAGGATGGAGGTCTCAATTTAATTTTGTTCAGGACTACAGAGAGATACAGCTTCTCAAGGTATCTGTATTCACTTATCTATATTCCTGTCACTATCCTCTCTGAAAGGGACCAGATAGAGCCAATTTAAGTGAATACTTGTAGAAACTAATAAATATGGTATGTGTGGGGGTAGAAATTAGCAGTCTATTTTATTCTAGAAGTAAGAAATTAATTTAATATAGCTGCCATTATAAACAATACAATAAAACTTATGACAAGGTTTTAATTTAGAAAATATTTTATCAGGATCATTTAATATAGTTTAGAGAAAGACTAGAATGTGAATGTATAAAGCTATCACATAAATTTACACCATATTGTCACAATGTCTTAGATATCTTTGGACTTTTCATGCCAAACCAGGAGATAGATTTCAAAATGCTACATGGATTTACTGTATATCACATTTTGTCTGAAAATTTCTTAGTTTTTCCCAAATTAGATACTTTTGTTTCCATAAAAACTGATATACTAAATTTTTCATTTGGTTGTTTTGGAGTCACACCCAGTGTTGTTCAGTGGTCACTCCTGATTCTGCACTTAGGAATCTCTCCTGGAGTTGCTCAGAATGCTGGGAATTGCCTTACTCACTAAACTCTCTCTCTAGTCTTTTTGTTTGTTTGTTTGCTTTTGGTTTTTGGGTCACACTCAGCAGCACTCAGGGGTTATTCTTGGCTCTATGCTCAGAAATCGCTCCTGGCAGGCTTGGGGGACCATATAGGATGCCAGGATTCGAAGCACTGACCTTCTGCATGCAAGGCAAATGCCTTACCTCCATGCTATCTCTCTGGCACCCCTATCTCTCTAGTCTTAAAACTGACACACTTTAAGGGGAAAAGCAGACAAAAACTTAATTATCAAAACTAAAAAATGAGGAATCTGTGTGACAGAAATATATAAAGAACTAGTTGCCCCCTCGAGTTTTTCCCTTAATTTGATCAACTTTGTTTGTCATATGGTTTAGTCATGAATTTTCTTCTTCTTCTTCTTTTTTTTTTTTTTTTTTTGTTTTTGGTTTTTGGGCCACACCCGGCAATGCTCAGGGTTACTCCTGGCTGTCTGCTCAGAAATAGCTCCTGGCAGGCACGGGGCACCATATGGGACACCGGGATTTGAACCAACCACCTTTGGTCCTGGATCGGTTGTTTGCAAAGCAAACGCCGCTGTGCTATCTCTCCGGGCCCGAATTTTCTTCTTCTTGAGGGTCAGCAACAAAACCTGTTGGAAACTTAGTAGAATGAGGTGGAATCGATAAAAGATGACTCCTTAATTAAACAGTAAACAGTTATGTGATGTGACTTACAACTCTTCAAAGGCAAATAAATCATTTATTTTCTATAAACTCAGAGTGTAAATCCTGATGTTATAAGTGATAGTTGCTATCAGTTAATTTCACATAAACCTTGTAACGCTACAAAATTTAATAAGGTCAATGAGCTGATTGAATAGTTTCATTCATAACAGAGAATTTTATTAAAAAATATTTACAAAGAAAATGTGGAGAAAGACCACACTGTGAGTTTAAGATTTTACTTTTCCCTGTGTGCTGTCATAGACTGAGGTTGAAAATATACAACAGGGAAATAGACAAGCAGGGAGGTCCTGCCTGCCGCCTCTGATCACCACTCAAAGGACCTGCAGCTGAACATCGCTGTGGGTGCTGGGACCAACCTCCATCCCCCAGAAGCCCTTGATGAAACTGTGTAAGTGGAGGTTGCCAGAAACGAACAAGCAGGGAGGAGCCACCACAACACACATAAAAGGCCACACTACAAGGATGTCATTGGGGAAACAACGCAGGACAACAGCATGTATAGAGAATGAAGAAGGCAGCTCTGATGACCTGAAAGGTATCAACCACATAATTAGCCTTTCAGATAAGGAGTTTAGAGTAGAAATATGGAGAATGCTCATAGAACTCAAATCAAGCATAGAGCAAGCTGAACAGAACACAAAGATAGAAATCAGAAAATTCCAAACTGAAATGACAAGACTGAAAAACTCAGTAGATGAAATTAAAAAGCTAATGAAAAGCCTCTCCAACAGAGTAACAGCAGCCGAGGACAGAATCAGTGAGCTAGAAGATGAGATGCAGAACAACTCCATATAGCAGAAGAGACTGGAAAAAAAACCTTAAAGAAAATGATCAGACAATGGAAAAAATTACTCAAAGAATGTGAACAGATTAAAATAGAAGTCCTTGGGACAACACTGGTGGTGGAAAGGCCCTCATTTATTGTCACTGTGTACCTTAAATATCACTGTGTAAGATTTGTAATTCACTTTGGCCACAATAAAAATAAAAAAAAAAACACCGAAAAGAAGATGGAAAGTCAGATATCTATCCATCCTGAGAGAAAAGTATCTGTGAAGATCTACACTGGCTTTTCAGCAAGAAGATTCATTGTACATACAGGTTACAGTGATGTATAAGCAGAAGATGTTAATTTTTGTCCTAACCTAAACAATAAAATATCCAAAGTCGCAAGGAAAAAAATATAAGTCCTTGACAAATTCAATAGAAACAACATAAGAATCATTGGAGTCCCAGAGACCTAGGAAAAATCAATAGTCAAGGACATCATTACAGAGAAAATTCCAGAGCTAAAGATGTCATGCAACTAAATCCTCCATGCACGAAGAGTACCAGCTAAAAGGGACCTTAAGAAAAGCACCCCAAGACACATCCTAGTCACAATGACAAACCCCACAGATAGGGATAGAATACTGAAAGCAGCAAGATCAAACAGGGATATTGCATTCAAAGGAGCATCTTTAAGATTTACAGCAGACCTGTCACCAAAAAAAAAAAAAAATCAAGGCCAGAAGGCAGTGGTGGGCTATAGTGACAAAACAATGAAATGAATACTTTGCCTAGACTACTGCACCCAGACTCACTTTCAGGTTTGAAGGAAGTATAGCTTCATGGACAAACAGCAGCTCAGAAACTTTACAGACTCAAAATCATCTTTAAAAGGAAAACTGAAAGGTCTACTTTAAGACAAGACTGAGCAACAAACATACCAAACTTCTACAAAAAGATGACACTAAACCCCAAGACAATTATCTCTCTAAATGTCAATGGACTAAACGCACCAGTTAGGAGACACAGAGTGGAAAATGGATCAAAAAGCTGAAGCCAACATTCTGTTGCCTACAAGAAACACATCTAAATAATCAGAACAAACATAGACTCAAAAATCAAAGGCTGGAGGCAAATCATTCAAGCAAACTACTCCCTTGAAAAAGATGGTGTGTCCATATTAATATCAGAAGACGCAAACTTTAGACTCAGAAAAGTTATGACAAAGATGGTATTTCGTACTAGTCAAAGGAAATGTACAGCAGGAAAAAAAATCACTCTCCTAAGCATATACGCACCCAATGCAGGACCAACAAAATATTTAATACAATTGTTAATACACCTCAATAGCAACACAATAATAGTGGAAGACCTCAACACTGCCCTGTCACCCCTTGATAGGTCAACCAGGCTGAAACCCAATAAAAATATATTAGCTCTGAAAAGAGAAATGGAAGAAAGTGGACTAGAATATATATGGCACATACATAGATAGCACTCCATTCCAAAAAAACTGGATACACATTTTTTCCCAATACACATGGATCATTTTTCAGGATAGACACATGCAGGCCCATAAAATATATCTCCATAAAATCAAGAGGATAGAAATTGCACAAACTACCTTCTCAGATCATAAGGCACTAAAATTAGAAGTGAACTACAAAGGGTCACAGAAGAAAAAATTTAACACCTGGAAATTAAAAAGCACACTGCTGAACAACCAGTGGGTCAGAGATGAAAGCAAAGAGGAAATAAAACATTTCTGGAAACAAAAGACAATGAATACACAAACTATCAGAATTTATGGGACACAGCAAAAGCAATATAAAAAGGAAAATTTATAGCTTTGCAAGCATACATCAGAAAGGAAGAAGGGGCCTACATAGTTTTATGACAAAGCTTTTAAAATTAGAAAATATTCAACAAAAGAAGCCAAAAATAAGTAGGCAGAAGGAATTAATAAAGCTTAGTGGGGTCGGAGAGATAGTACAGCGATAGGGTGTTTTTCTTGCATGCAGAAGGATGGTGGTTCAAATTCTGACATTCCATATAGTCCTTCAGGCCCTCTGGGGGCTATTTCTGAGCATAAAGCCAAAAGTAGCTGCCAGTTGTGACCCAAAAACCAAAACCAAAACCAAAACAAAACAAAAAAAAAGCTTAAAGCAGAAACCAATAAAATGGGAATAAAAAAAAAAAAACACCAACTCGAAAGATCAACGAAAGCAAAAGTTGATTCTTTGAAAAAATAAACAAGATTGATAAACCACTAACAAAACTCACAAAGAAACAGAGAGTGAGGGGCCAGAGAGATAGCATGGAGGTAAGGCATTTGCCTTTCATGCAGAACAGGGGTCTCAAACTCAATTTACCTGGGGGCAGCAGGAGGCAAAGTCAGGGTGAGGCAGGGCAGCATAAGGGATTTCGCTTACCGAATATTCGCAATAAAAGATCGCATTAGTAAGAAAAAAAATCGCAAAAAATCACATTAAACATTTGCATACCCCGAATGGAACTGCTCAGGGTATGTGAATGTTTAATGCGATTTTTTTCTTACTAATGCAATTTTTATTGTGAATATTCGGTAAGCAAATAATCGAGAATACTGCAATATTTGAAGGCGGGCTGCAGGCCACAAAATGTTGTATGGAGGGCCGCAAACGGCTCACGGGTCGCAAGTTTGAGACCCCTGATGCAGAAGGATAGTGGTTCAAATCCCGGCATCCCATATGGTCCCCTGAGCCTGCCAGGAGCGATTTCTGAGCATAGAGCCAGGAGTAACCCCTGAGTGCTGCTCGGTGTGATACGCCCCCCCCCAAAAAAAAAGAAACAGAGAATGAAACTTAATAAACCAGAGTAAAAATGAAAAGGGTGAAATTACTATACTTACTGCAAAGATTCTTTAAGAATTCTTTGAGAAACTCTATGCCACGAAACATGAAAACGTGGAAGAAATGGATAAATTTTTGGACTCCTACAATCTTTCATGGTTAAACCAGGATGATATAGCATATTCTAAATAGAACATTCATTACTGATGAAATTTAAAGAGTAATAAAAAGTCTTCCCAAAAACAAAAGCCCAGGCCCAGTTAGATTCACTAACGAATTCTTTCAAACCTTTCTAGAGGAACTACTTCTTATTCAACTACTCCTATTCAACATAGTGCTAGAAGTTCTTGCCATAGCAATTCGGCAAGAAAAAGGTATTAAGGGCATTCTGATAGGAAAGGAAGAAGTCAAGCTCTCACTGTTTGCAGATGACATGATACTCTACTTAGAAAACCCTAAAGACTACCAAAAGGCTCCTATAAATAATAGATTCATATAGCAAAGTGGCAGGCTACAAAATTAAAATGCAAAAATCAATGGCCTTCTTGTACACCAATAATGATACAGAAGAAATGGAAATTAGGAAAACAACCCTATTCACATTAGTTTCACACAAACTCAAATATCTTGGAATCAACTTAACTAAAGAGGTGAATGACCTATACAAAGAAAACTACAATACCCTGGTTCAAGAAATAAAAGAGGACACAAAGAAATGGAGACACATTCCCTGCTCATGGGTTGGCAGGATTAACATCCTTAAAATGGCAATTTTAATCTGTACAAAGCATTGTACAGATTTAATGCAATCCCTTTAAGGATACCCATGACATTCTTAAAAGAAGTAGATAAAACAATCCTGAAATTTATTTGGAACAATAGACACCAACAGATAGCTAGAACAACCCTTGGAAAAAGGAGTATGGGAGGTATCATTTCCCCAACTTTAAATTGTATTACAAAGCTATAGTCATTAAAACAGCATGGTATTGGAATAAAGATAGACCCTCAGATCAGTGGAATAGACTTGAATATTCAGAGTATGTGCCCCAGATATACAATCAATTAATATTTGATTAAGGGGCAAGAAATACAAAATGGAGCAAGGAAAGCCTCTTCAACAAGTGGCTTGTATCCACTGGTCAGCTGATTGCAAAAAAGCAAACTCAGACCTTCATCTAACACCATGTACCAAGTTCAAATCCAAACTGATTAAAGACGTGGATATCAGGTCTGAAACCATAAGGTATATTGAACAACATGTAGGTAAACACTGCATGACATTGAGAGTAAAGGCATCTTCAAGGCGGAAATGACACTCTCCATACAAGTGAAAACAGAGATAAACATATGGGACTATATTAAGCTTAGAAGCTTCTGCACCTCAAAGGAAATAGTGCCTAGGATACAAAAGCCACCCACAGAATGGGAAAAACTATTCTCCCAATACCCGTCAGACAAGGGGCTAATATCTAATATATACAAGGTACTGACAGAACTTAACCGACAAAAACATCTAACCCCATCAAAAAATGGGGAGAAGAAATGAACAATTTCTCAAAGAAGAAATACAAATGGCCAAAAGGCACAAGAAAAAATGCTCCACATCACTAATTATCAGGGATATGCAAAACAAAACAACAATGAGTTACCTACCATCTCACGCCACAGAGACTGGCACACATCACAAAGAACAAGAAGTGCTGATGGTTAAGTGGGGAGAAAGGAACTCTCATTCACTGCTGGTGGGAATGCCATCTAGTCCAGCCTTTATGAAAAACAATATGGAGATTCCTCAAAAAGCTGGAAATTGAGCTCCCATATGATCCAGCTATACCACTCCTAGGGATATACTCTAGGTACAGGGGTCCTCAAACTTTTTAAACAGGGGGCCAGTTCACTGTCCCTCAGACCATTGGATGGTCTGACTATAGTAAAAACAAAACTTATAAACGAATTCTTATGCACACTGCATATATCTTATTTTGCAATGAAGAAACAAAACATACAAATACAATATGTGGCCCGCGGGCCATAGTTTGAGGACCACTGCTCTAGGAACACAAAAATGCAATACAAAAAATTCCTTCCTCTCACCTATATTCATCACAGCACTATTTAGAATAGCCAGATTCTGGAAACAACCAAGATGACCTTCAATATATGACCTGGTAAAGAAACCATGGAATATTATGTAGCCATCAGGAGAGATGAAGTCATGAAATTTTCCTATACATGAATGGACATGGAAACTATTATGTTGAGTGAAATAAGTCAGAGGGAAAAAGAGACACACAGAATAGTCTTACTTATCTGTGGGATTTAAGAAAAATAATAGACATTATTGTAATAATGCTCAGAGATCAGGGCTGGAAGGACTGACTCAATATGAAGCTCACCTCAAGGAGGGATGAGTGTAGTTAGAACACTAACAACTACCACGACAATGTTAATGAGTGAGAGAAGTAAAATGCCTGTTTGGGTGCATTGGTGATGGGAATGTTGCACTGGTGAAGGTGGGTGTTCTTTTTTGTGACTGAAATCCAACTATGGTCATGTTTGTAATCACTGTGTTTAAATCAAATATAAAAAATGAAAATGTCAAGAAAGAAAATATGAACCGAACGATGCAACCTTGGGGTATAACTATGAGTAGTGTTTCTTGTGGTGTTTAACTCAGGCAATTCATTTGAGCTGGATGCCAGTTGTATAGCACTGGATGGTCTGGAGCATCCGGACATGCCAAGACATGTCACATACTGTCTGATTGGTCACAATGGATGCTCCTTTTTTGCAGTGGTATGTTCTGGGGCTAGTCCTGCATTCCACAATCTTGACCTGGAAGATTTCTCTCTAGCACAGCTGAGAAAATGGGATCACAGAGGCGGAGAGAACTCTCCTAAAAGAGCTTTGAGTTTTTTAAAATAAATTTTGTGACCAAAGTGAATTATGAATCTTTTACAGTAATATTTAAGGTACATAGTGACAATGAATCAGGGCCATTCCCACCACCAGTGTTGTCTCCTTCCACCCGTTTCCAGTATGTATCTAATATCTCCCTCATTTGCCCACCAGACTGCTAGTATAAGTGCTCCCCTCTGGGTATAGCTTGTTGTAGTAAATTGGGTATCTATTCTGTTGTCGTTGACTTTGGGTTTTGTGTTTGAGTCTAATCATTTTTCATTTCCACTCAATGTTCATAGGATTGTTTGGTCCTAATACCCTCTATCCCGCCCCCTCCCTGTAATTTATGAGGCAGAACAAGATGATTCAAATTATGTGGTCCTGCTGAAGAAAAAAAATAAACTGGGAGGATTTCATCTAGAGGTTGTAAATATCAATTAAAAAGAAGAAAGGGAAAAAATAAGAAAAACAAAACAACCTCCCAAAAAAGCAACTACAAAAAGAAGCACCTAGCTACAAAAAAATAACCACCATCACATAATAACCATGAAAACAAAAGAAAATAAAAAATAAATAAAATAATTTTAAAAAGAAGAAAAAAAAGAAAAAATAGAAAAGAGAAGAAAAAGTTAAAAGAAATAAAATGAAGAAAACATAAAAAGAACCAAGGAAGGAGGACTGGTGTGGCAAGGTTTTGTGCCATTTTTTTTTTTTTTGCATAGTCACAGTAAGAATTGGGGGAAATTAGAAAGGGAATTACCTTGGCCTAAGGGTTTCTCCTCCCTTGAAGCATACTGCCATGGGAACAACTACAGGCTCCATGCACACTCATTTTCACACCTCACAGTCTTTTTATGGTGCCAGGAAACTTTCTGCTCAGTTGTGTATGATAAAATCAGGCCTCTGTAGATAGAGATCTTGGTCTTTGCACAGGTCATAGGATGAAGGCTAGGATAGAGTCTTTCTTTATGGTTCTAGAAATTCTGTTCCATCACTGTTGTTGTAATCAGTCTTCTGTAATTAGTGTATGGTTTTTTTTTTTTATCAGATCTTAGGACAAAGCCTAGGATGGAGTCTTTCATTGTCGTTCCAGAAGTTCTGCTCAGTAGCAATTGTCAAAGTCAGATCTCTGGAATTAGAGGTCTTTGTTTTTGTACAAATCCTAGACCAAAGCCTAGGCTAGGATCTTTATTTTTGGTCCCACTATAAGTTCTGCACAGTCTGGGCCCGGAGAGATAGCACAGCAGCATTTGCCTTGCAAGCAGCTGGTCCAGGACCAAAGGTGGTTGGTTAGAATCCCAATGTCCCATATGGTCCCCCGTGCCTGCCAGGAGCTATTTTTGAGCAGACAGCCAGGTGTAACCCCTGAGCATCGCTGGGTGTGGCCCCCCCAAAAATACCAAAACAAACAAACAAACAAAAATTTCTGCACAGTCTTCTGTAACTACAGTCTTCTGTAGTTAGTGATCTTGGTTTTTGCACAGAGCAAAGGATGACATGTCTTCTGATTTCATCTTATCATTAGGTGATGAGAGGGCAACCTGCTCTTAGATCAAGTTGCTGCCATTTCTTTGTTGTCAAGATGATATATCAGAACTGGTACAAGTTGGTGCCAGAGCAGTTTTAAGAATTTCCCAGGGTGGAATTTGGTTCCTGGTACTGTTGCAGGGAACTGTGTCAGTTCTACATCTGGGATGTGGGGTTCTGGGTTAGATGGTCACTCTCTGATCACATGGAGTCCAAGTTGGGTCCATATGACACATGTTCAGGGTAAGAGGCACCCTGTATTATAAAATGTATGGGTTCTTATACCTAGTATATAAAAGCTTGTTTCTGTGAATAATATTTCCCCTTTTTCAGAGTGCTTATGCAAAAGGGAATAGTGCCATATTACATTGCTGGTGCATTTGAGGGTAAGAATGACAAGCTACACAATCTCTGTGCCCTGGTTTAGACCTGAGTTTTTATCCCAGGAAAGACTTTTTTTTCTAAGTTTTCATACCAAGCAGAACCAAAACAGTTGAAGTTAAAGAAAAAAAAATATATATATATAAAATAGAAGAAAGAAATAAAAATAAATTTGAAAAAAAGTAAAGAAAATAAGTGATGGAGGAGGCTACTTTTACACCAAGAGGTATTATTATAAAGATATTAAATATACAGAGTAAATATAGGCATCCCATTAAGCCTTTTGAGATATCTGTGTGTGTGTGTGTGTGTGTGTGTGTGTGTGTGTGTGTGTGTGTATGTGAAATCCAGGGCACATTTTCATCCCACACCGAGGTCTTGTTGAGTTTGAGAGGTGATTTGCAGCAGTAAGAGCTCAGGTAGTGTCCTTGAGTTGGGGGGGGGTCCTTCTGGGGCTGAGTCTGGTAGCATGCAACAGTCTACATTTGAAGGGAGGTGAGAAGAAGGGACACATAGCATGAGTCAGCAGGAGTGTTGGTTGTAGTTTCTTGCCGGGGCACCAGATGTGGGACTGAGAGGGTGTCCTTTAGGTTTGGGAGCTGGGTGGTGGTTTATTGGGGCAGGAGTTTGGTCTTGGTACCTAATGGATTAAGAACTGAGGGTAAAGAGGGTTAAATAAAGGGGTATAATGGATCAGGATTGGGGAATGAGAGGATAGAAGGACTTCTTAATAGGGGAGGAGGGAAATATATATAAGAGGGGCTATATACTCTATAGGCATGGATTGTTTACAATTTAGATTTGGCAATCAGAGAGGAGTCTACTGTATACAAACTCATGCCCATATATAGACAGACATTAGAGAATTATTCTCAAGTTGCTGTTTGAGGCCTGACCCTCATAGGATGGGTCTGAGCTCTCTTTTGTTGTTGTTGTTGTTGTTGTTGTTTTGTATCACACCCGGCAGTGCTCAGGGGTTATTCCTGACTTTAGGCTCAGAAATCGCTCCTGGCAGGCACGGGGGATCATATGGGATGCCAGGATTTGAACCACCATCCTTCTGCATGCAAGGCAAACCCACCACATCCATGTTATCTTTCTGGCCCCGGGTCTGAGCTCTCAAGAAATACTTGAATTAAGAAAATATAAATAATTATCTAAGATATAGATTAAGAAAGAAAGAAAGGGAAAATAGAAGGTAAGAGAGAAAAGAAAGATAAGTAAATATAGTAAAAATAAATTAAAAATTAATTGGGCCAGTGTGTTGGAGTTGAAAGGTTTTCCAATTTCTAGGCACTTCATCAATAACGGGGGTGAGCTTTGCTAAGTGAAGATTTCAGGGTTAAATAGTGGCCTGAGCACTTTAGGATAAGGATAGTTTCCATGTCTAGAGTACTAAGCAATATGGTAGTGAGGACTATAAGAGGTGCTGCCCTATATAGTATTGTCCTCTGCATCTTTTTTTTTTTTTTTTTGTCTTTTGGGCCACACCCGGTGTTGCTCAGGGGTTACTCCTGGCTGTCTGCTCAGAAATAGCTCCTGGCAGGCACGGGGGACCATATGGGACACCGGGATTCGAACCAACTACCTTTGGTCCTGGATCGGCTGCTTGCAAGGCAAATGCCTCTGTGCTATCTCTCCAGGCCCTGTCCTCTGCATCTTATGTATTGAGGTTCCTTTACTAAAAAGAAACTTACAGTGTGGACTTTATTTAACATAGATTAAATTGATAAAGAAGAGGAAGGAAGGGGGCCGGGCGGTGGCGCTGGAGGTAAGGTGCCTGCCTTGCCTGCACTAGCCTAGGACAGACCGCGGTTCGATCCCCCGGCATCCCATATGGTCCCCCAAGAAGCCAGGAGCAACTTCTGAGCGCATAGCCAGGAGTAACCCCTGACCGTCACAGGGTGTGGCCCAAAAACCAAAAAAAAAAAAAAAAAAAAAAAAGAAGAGGAAGGAAGGAGAGAAGGAAAGAAGTAGGAAGATAAAAAAAGAGAAAGAAAAGGAAAAAAATGGTAATTTGCAAAAGCATATTTGAAGAGTGGGACCTGTAACATAAGTCTGTGGTATGCTGTTGACTGTTTCAGTGGTCTGAATGATCATAATCGAAGACATAAAACAAAAGGAAATGGGTAAATTGGAGTATTTTATCAAGACGTTGTCATAATGAGCACTGTATATGGTATCTAGTATGATTGAGCACTGAGGCGTAAAATTAGGGAGTCCACCTAGGTTTCCAGGAACCACTGTGGGCAAAGAAGCTGAAGGGTTATTTTATACCTGATAAAATTAAGGCATTAAAATATATTGGTAGTAATCACTGCAGCAGGAGTCTCTGGCTTCTAATCATATTCTGCACCTGGTTCTATGAATAAATACATTAGAATATTATTATAGGCCTTTGTAGTTAGAGGTTGATTGCTTACCTGTTCATTCTAAACCACTGTTTCTATTGTTACTGGTTTTTTTTTTTTAATGGTATATTGGATAGTTCAGGCTTTGTGTTGCCCCTCTTCCACTTGATTTGAACACGTCTCACTATATGCTGACACCAACAATGTTTGGAGTTTCTTAGATCATTGTCATTCTTCATGGAGTATTATATGTATATATGGTATATATTCTAAATACCTTAGATAAGTGCTATCATTCTGTATTTATCTTTCTTCTTCTGACTTACTTCATTTAACATAATATTTTATAGATCCATCCACGCTGCTGCAAAATCCATGACTGAATTGTTTCTAACTTTGTATTATTCCATTGTGTGTAAGTCCCAGTTCTTCATGATCCACTCATATGTTGTTGGACATTGAGGTTGATTCCAAATTTTGGCTATTGTGCTGTGTGCTTAGATAAATAGTGGAGTGCATACATACTTTGAGATGAATGTCCTGTCTTAGGGATAGCTACCCAGGAGGGCAATTGCAATATGGCAATTCAATTCTGAGTTTACTGAGCACCCTCCGTACAATTTTCCGTAGGTTGTACCTGGTAGCATTCCCACCAGCAATGGATGAGAATTCCTTTCTTTTTTCTTTTTTTTTTTTTTTTTTTGGTTTTTGGGCCACACCCGGCGGTGCTCAGGGGTGACTCCTGGCTGTCTGCTCAGAAATAGCTCCTGGCAGGTACGGGGGGCCATATGAGACACCGGGATTTGAACCAACCACCTTTGGTCCTGAATCGGCTGCTTGCAAGGCAAACGCCACTGTGCTATCTCTCCGGACCCCGAGAGTTCCTTTCTTACCACATCTCCGCCAACAGAGATTGGTCCAGTTATTTTTGATGTGTGCCGTCCTCACTGGTGTAAGGTGGTACCTCATTGTTGAAAGAGCTTTGAGTTTTTAAACAGAAATTCAGGGTGAGGTGCACACTGGTAAGCTGACACATTCCACAAGTCAATTAGCATCTCAGTCTTGGTTTACTGGTTTTCTTTGGTGGTAACAACATATTTTCTTTTTTCTTTTTCCTTTTTTTTTCCTTTTTTTTTTTTTTTTTTTTTTTTTTGGTTTTTGGGTCACACCCGGCAGCGCTCTGGGGTTACTCCTGGCTCTATGCTCAGAAATCACCCCTGGCAGGCACAGGGGACCATATAGGATGCAGGGACTCGAACCACCGTCCATATGCATTAAAGGCAAATGACTTATGTCCATGCTATCTCTCTGGCCCAACAACATATTTTCAAATCAAGTTAAATAAAGGGATAAAAAATGTAGAAGGAAGGAAATGTTGGGGGCCAGAGCATTTCCATTTGCCTTGCAAGTGGCTGACCCAGGATGGACCTCAGCTCTATCCCCCAGTGTTTCATATGGTTCCCTAAGCCAGGAGTGATTTCTGAGTAACCCCTTAGTATCACTGGGTGTGGCCCAAAAACCAAAACAAACAAAAAAAAAAGAAGGAAATAGTGGAAAGATTTTATATCAATCACTAAATGCCAGTCTTACACAGAATAAATAATTGTGTAAACTAAAATATTTTATAATAAAATTTTAAAATAAGAATTTAAATAAAATGAATATTAAGAAATAAAAAGTACAGTGATATTTTTTTTAATTTTTAAGACAGTGGAGTAAATATAGGCAAGATTGAATTAGTCAGAGTAGGGTAGACTAAAGTATAGAAACAAATGGACTCCCAGATCTTAGACAGTGAAAATTAAATTATCACACCAAGTCAAGTGCCTGATAGCAGAGGCTCACCCTTTTGCAGACTCATAGGATCTCTTCCTCTTCAGATCAACAATTCTGTTCCCTCCATGGATGGCCTCAAAGTCGTGGGAAGAGACTTGGGGAAGGCACTTGCCTTGTAAGCACCTCATCCTGGATGTGACAAATATTCTCTCCCCTCACAGTCGTATTCCCATTCTGAGAGAGTCTGGGATATGGAGAGGTACATATTCAGGAAATATCAAAGAAATTCACAGCTGACACCAAAGGGGATGACAAAAAATGAGTGAGTAAGGAAAAGATGAACGAAAGTATGTGAATGTTGAGACTTTAAAATATTAATAGATGAGCAGATCTAATCCAGATAGTCTCCCCCATGGCATCAACGTCTAGTCTACAATTGGCTTTACTCTTACTTTGTGCATAGTGTTTGTCCCAATTATAAAGAAATGTGTGTGACATTTAGGGGAAAAGTTTAAAAAGTAGTAAAGTTACATGTATAATTCCATCTTCTCCATATAATTGTAAAATTACTTATTCACTTTATTTTTCTTGCTCTTTTAATTTTCTTGTTATAATTAGATTTTTCTTTTTGCTACTCTCCTTTGAATTCTGTAGTGAGACTTTGATTTTTCTCAGAAATCGTCTGGGGTCTCACATTGCTGTGATGCTGGGATGTATGGGCACTGAGGTCTGTAAAGACTGGGAGAATATAGTGGAGCTCAGGAATGCTCAGGATAGGATGATGTCACTGACTTCAATTAATGGTGCTGAAGTAGAAGTAGGAGGCCTATGCAAGGGACAAGGGTGGAGATGGCACTTTTCAGAGGAACAAAGGATAAGGAAAAAAAACAAAAAACAACCAACCAAACAACAGCAACAACAATAAACCAGAATAATCTAATAGAATTAAGATTGAGACCAAATGTCAAAATAACACGCCAGGACATTGAGACTACAGGCATATTCAAGGAGAAAACTGCACTCTCCAAGCAAGTGAAAGCAGAGATTAACAGATGAAAATATATTAAGCTGAGAAGCTTCTGCACCTCAAAGGAAATAGCGCCCAGGATACAAGAGTCACCCACTGAGTGGGAGAAACTATTCACCCAATACCCATCAGACAAGGGGCTAATCTCCAAAATATACAAGGCACTGGCAGAACTTTACAAGGAAAAAAACATCTAATCCCATCAAAAAATGGGGAGAAGAAATGGACAGACACTTTGACAAAGAAGAAATACAAATGGCCAAAAGACACATGAAAAATGCCCACATCACTAATCATCAGGGAGATGCAAATCAAAACAACTATGAGGTACCACCTCACACCACAGAGATTGGCACACATCACAAAGAATGAGAACAAACAGTGTTGGCGGGGATGTGGAGAGAAAGGAACCCTTATCCACTGCTGGTGGGAATGCCGTCTAGTCCAACCTCTATGGAAAGCGATATGGAGATTCCACCAAAAACTGGAAATCGAGCTCCCATTCGACCCAGCTATTCCACTCCTAGGGATATACCCAAGGAACACAAAAATACAATACAAAAATCCCTTCCTTACACCTATATTCATTGCAGCACTATTTACCATAGCAAGACTCTGGAAACAACCAAGATGCCCTTCTACAGATGAATGGCTAAAGAAACTGTGGTACATATACACAATGGAATATTATGCAGCTGTCAGGAGTGATGAAGTCATGAAATTTTCCTATACATGGATGTACACGGAATCTATTATGCTGAGTGAAATAAGTCAGAGAGAGAAAGACGCAGAATGGTCTCACTCATCTATGGGTTTTAGGAAAAATGAAAGACATTCTTGCAATAATAACTTTCAGACACAAAAGAGAAAAGATCTGGAAGTTATAGATCACCTCATGAAGCTCCGCACAAACAGGGATGAGTTTAGTTAGAGAAATAACTACGTTTTGAACTATTCTAATAATGAGAATGTACGAGGGAAATAGAAAGCCTGACTAGAGTCCAGGCGGGGGTTGGGTGGGGAGGAGGGAGACTTGGGACTTTGGTGATGGGAATGTTGCACTGGTGATGGGTGGTGTTCTTTACATGACTGAAACCCAAACACAATCATGTATGTAATCAAGGTGTTTAAATAAAATATAAAAAATATCAGCATAACTTCAGATTTTATTGGTTTGGCATCTCTGCAGAGAGCCATAGTTGAGTGGCTGGTGAAGCAGGGCCATTAGTGAAGTGGTGATTGTGGCTGAAGGGTACAATAGGTGAGGCGTTGGCAGGCCAGAAACTTGGCCTACCTCATCTCCTGAGATTGTCAGCTTTCAGCTGCATAGCTAGTGTGCCTATAATCTTTCAATGCTTGGTTTACATCTCTTCCAAGAATAGATTGAGTCTATGAAGCTGGCCAGAACAGATATGGTAACTGCATTTGTGGGACATGTTTTAGGCTGCCAGGGCTTCTAGATGTCCAAGGAAAAAGTCTTAAATGAAAGAGTAGACCTCCAAAAGAGTGAACACAGGATAATAAGGGGCCAGACACTTGTTTGGCATGCAGCTGATGTGGGTTCTATTATCAGGACCTCATATAGTCCTCTAAATACTTCTGGTAGTAAGCCTTGAGCCCCTCAAAATGTGGCCCCAAAACAAACAAACAAAAAAAAACCAAACAATACAAAAACCTTTAACAGGATAATGAGTACAAAGGAACTGGGTAGAAATGAAGGAAGGAACAATGGTAAAAGGGGCAACGGGAAAGCAAGTGGGTATTTAAAGTTTGTAAAATGAAATCAAATGCTTTCAACCTATGCCAAACTAATGGAGTCATGTGATGCTTTGCAGTTGTAACTCACCAAATCTCCCTTGTTAGCTATAATGAGAGATGCTTTTGCTTTGTCATCTAAGTGGCTTATACACTTCAATATGGAACACACAATGTGGTCCAACTCAGAAGCTGCAGATTGGAAGAGCCATGACCCAGAGCAAGAATGGGTTAGATGCCAGAGATCTAGGGAGCACTCTGTTGAAGAAAAACAGTTCAGATTCCCTCACCCAGGAGATGTCAGGAACAGTCAGAGGCTATTTTAGAGGTGTCATTTGCTTTCCTTATTGGGGTGTCCTGCTTTAACTAGAGTCTTCACCTCTCTAAGTACTCTGGTGGGTCAGGTGTAGTGACTACCTTATCTCTGCATGGGTGCCCACCATGAAATGTTGGATGGTCTCCAGACACTTAGTACAGACCTAGAATAGCCAGAGAAAGCACAGAGTTGTTCTCCAGCATCAGCTGGTGAACATCCTTTCCAAGTGAAGTGGTTTCATTGCCAGTAAATCTTCTCTTTATTAAAAAAAAAAAAAAGAAAAGTGTTGGAGGAAAGGGGCATTACAGGGTCCATCTCCCCCTTGGCATTCCCCTCACCCCCCCAAAAAAAAGAAACCAGAAATAAAATAACTGAAACATCATCTTAGAGGAAATTCAAAGTTTATTAGAAACATGGGCAAGAGGTGAGATTAAGCAAATATATTTCCAGTTCAAATTTAGTAGGATGTTCAGAGATGCCATGGAATTGGGTAAAGGTCTTGATGGGGAAAGTGTGGGAACTGACTTAACTGAAGAAAGTTCAGGATAGGAAACCTTAATACTTAGAAATCAAATATTTGAAAAATGCAAATGATAACATATGCCTTATAAATTTGAGACAATTATAGTACTACTTCTATTTTGCCTATAGTCACATATCCCAAGAGCCTAAATGTAATTGAAGATTAACTATGCTACATTTTTTTCAATATATTCATATATGCTCACCTAGAATAAATATTAATCTATAAACTAAGTACAAAAGTGATCAGAAATAACTGATAATAAAATTGAAGAACCATGAAAAATGTTTTAAGTTATGTGCATGTGTTCTCTTTCAAAATGTCTTATTTGTATTTTCAGACTACATCTCTTGGCTTCTTTACCTCTTAGACGTCATCTCTTTCCCCAGACAGTTTTATTCTGACAGAGGGGTTTGGGATGAAAGAGACCAGTTTGCACCAAGGAGTCTCTCTGTGGAGTGGTCTGTCTTTCTTTCTGGTCAGCTTCAAGGAAACCATATGCACAATGGTTAATGTCTTCCTGACCCAAGCTGCTGCCTTTTCTGACCTCCTCTTGCTCCCGTTGTGGTTATGGAGGGATTGCCATCTAAAATAGTGGCTGAAAGCCAGAACCCATAACTGGATAGACGAAACCGAGAACAGTCCCATTGTTACTACTCTATGGGCATGGAAGACTACTCTTGCAGTCCCACCAGGGTGCATGGGAATTGTTCTGGAAGCAGAGTAAACCAGAGGGCTGAGAGGTTGTGGTGTGGAGGGGTGGTGTCCCTATGGGATGAGGCTGTCTTCCTGTGGGAATATTACATGTTGTAATACTCCCTCAAGCCAACATGATGGCAAAGCTAGTTAGGTTGGAAAACAGGAGGGTAGCAGCTGTAAAGCCAACAGGGAAATGAGCCAGATGGGAAGCTTCTACAAGGACGAGAGGTGGGACATAGGCAGAGAAACAATATTTGGGACTCTGTGAGGCTCAGTGATATTAAGGTACCCCTTGAAAGTCTAAGTATTGCAAGACATCACCCCAGTCTCATAGATAGGGTTCCATAATGTCTTGACCTTGTGACCTCTGGCAGGTATCTCCAGACCTTAGTCCTGTAAACGATTCTGTATAGTTCTTTCTCTATATTAGTATCATGCCTGGCATATAGGGAGCACTGAGTAGATGTCAGCTAGTTTTCATCATTCTCTGGATGATACTGGAGATAGTGACAATAACAGGTGACTGTTTTCAATTTTGTTTGAGCAGATATTTGAGCAAAACCTTGCTTGTAAGTTTTGGGTCATTTAGGTCCCCGAAGGCATAGAGCCACATCAAATGAATGGAATCTGTACAATTTTCCCTATTCACATTACTCTTTTGGTTTTACTTGAGGACAAATGGTTCCTAACACTGTAAGATAAATGTGGAAGAGGTCAGTAAGTGACTTAAAAGGTACAAGGGCAGAAATCATTTTAGCTGAGACCTTTTTTTTTTGTTAAATGGAATATTTAGACTATTTGTAAGTTCCTTCCTCTTACTGTCTGAAAACATTTATTTTGATCAGAAAGGAAACACAAAGGGACTAAAGGACTAACAAGAGTGATTTGTAATTGGTCTCCAGACTGTGCCTCTATTTCCATTCGTCAAGAGTAATCTGGTGAATAAAACTGCATGGAAAGACTTTATTAACTACCGTGTTCCTCCTGCAGCCCGGGATTAAGGAATACTTTAACCTTCACACATTCATTTTATCTTCGCAAAGCCCTTTGCCTCTGCTCTATTCCCCCCTTTTCAATATTGTCCTAATCCTGGCAGAAGCTTTTATAATGACTCAGAATGTTCCTAGTTTCTTTCTTTTTTCCTCTGGATCTTCCTCTTCTTCTTCCTCTTCCTCTCCTCCCCCAAATGTTCTCACCATCTTTACTTAGACAAAGAAAAACAAAAACCTCAGGGTGTATGTGGCAATATTTTAGCACATTTCTCAGAACATTGTTAGGAACAATAATAAGCACTGGCCTTAGTGAAGAGCCAAAGCATATAGTCTTGATGTGTAAAAATAAATGTATTGAAATTTGTGAATTTCCAGTAAAAGCACAAAAGAACACGTGTAAAAATCATCCAGTGATTTCACTTATCAACTCATCTGCAAGGACTGGAAATCAGTAAACTATATGTCAGAAAAAACTTTGCCCCAGATGTTTTTATCTACAGGTGATTAGGAAAAATACATAAAGCTTGTTTTAAGAGTGCTTTGGAAATTGCTGTCATGTGAATACCACCAACTAACCACTCTCTGGGGTTCACCTGTGCAATTGACTTGTGTTTTTGTGCCACGTGAGATCATTATTCAGAGCTCAATAATAACTATAAAACCCTCGACTAGTATTCCGAACATAGTTATCTTTGTTGTTTGATAGGTGGAGAAATCTATCGACTGCACACCAATTTATCATAATTATGGAGTTTCACTTTACTTTTTTCTTTATCCAGCAACATTTTGGCTTGTTTGAGATTAAAGCCTGCATCTCCTTAATTATGGCATTTAGTTCTCAGCTTGCAATTGGTGTCTGTGCTTCCAACTCACAGCATTCCGAGTGTCGCTGTTTCAGGGGGCTTGGTGAATTTGCCTGAGGATAACTAAAATGGAAAGTACCGACTTTATGAAATCATGTCAGTTATTTCTTGTACCTTTCATACTTTAAGGTTGTTCCAGCCCAGGTGGTGGCTGTGGTGAAAGGCAGGTAGAACATCTGATTGTTTTCCAATAGTAGGGATGGAGACGGGGGTGCTACATGACTGGCAGGCTGTGTGCCAAGATATAATCAAATAGGAAACTGGGTGCCAATGGTAATTTTTTGAATGTGTTTTCATGACATCCTCCACAAAGATGAAAGCAGCGTTCCCTAACACAAACAAACAGTACTGGACTGGGGCACTCCCATAGGAAATTTATTTATGTTTCACCAAACCCAACTTAAAAGTAATTTTGAGTTGTTCTTGCTGTTTCTCTTTGCAAATAAGGAAATCCTGGCTTTCTGGAAGAAAAAACAACAATCCAACTCTAGATCTTGGCTATTGGTTTCTTTTAAAGGTCTGCCGCACTAATTGCTTTTTGTTTGATTCTGTGCCTTCTGAAATTGAAGGTTGCCTCAAGGCAGGAGGAAAGCTGCAGTTGGTGACTTATGGGTTTGGGGGGAATGGGGTAACCCCCGACCATGGCTGCAAGCCAGTCTCATCATCCCACAGCCTCACTAAGCAAACCAGGGGCTCAGTTTACAGCTTTAGATCTGCATCTCTGACTGGAAGGGGTTAGACTCGCAAGGCTTTCCTCTGTATTATTTATTCTTCCTGACTGATAACAACACCACTTTCTTCTAGGAACCAAGCACTTGTCATTATGGTTTTGTTTTAATGTGGTATTTGGTTTTGCATTTGCTATGCTTCAACCACAGGTTTAGATCCTGGGAATATATTAAGTTAAGGGATGTGTGTTCCACAGGGCATAGACATTTCACTTCTTTTTCAGCAATAGTATGATTTTACTGCTTTACACCACATACCCCCGCCAGCGACTATATGATTGTTTCCTTTCAATCTCCTAGGCTGCCTTGGTGCAAACTGTCATGCCTTTATTGGTGCCGGAGAGCATGCATGTACACTCTGGGTCATTGTTAGGATCTTCAGTGATAGCCAAGAGACACACTAATGGCTGCTAGTGACCTCCATGGAGCTGTTGCAGATTTGGACCACTGGCCTGCTTCTGCCTAGTGGGCCAGCCAGGGTTCGGTTTTTTTCTTCATAGATCTTGTTTCTGTTTTCTTTCCTTACTCATCATCTGCAGCCCACTCAAACATGCTCACAATGCTTCCCTCTTATTATCCCTCTTATTATCCTTATCCTCCTTATAATGATCAAAGTTCATCTTTCCCCCATTATCAAGGTAAAATGTCCTTGATTCTAGAAACAACCTGGCTCATGTTTTGCCTTGCGTCTCAGTGAACGGAGTTCCTGAAGGCTGCAAGCCCATCTATCCCCCTTCTAAGAACACACTTCAATGGCCAAGCCTCTCAGTTCAATTTCTGGTTGTATAGTTTGCTCTTCGTGATGATGAGGTTACTCAATATCTCCTGTTGGAAGCTTTAGTGAACCTATCATAAAAAATAATAGTACTGACTTCTCAGGATTGTATTAGAGATCAGATAAAATGAAATAAATGTAAAGACTCATACTAAGGGCTCAATAAAAGTTAATAGGAATTAATTATCGTAGCTGAGCTCAGAAAGTAATACACAACTTTCACCTATGCATTTCTCATCCATTGTTATAGATGTGAAGGGAGAGGTTACTAGAAACTTTTTTGTTTTGTTTTTGGTTCTCACCTCATTTTATCCTTGCATTAAATTTGGGTGAATTTTCTAAACTATTTGTCTCTGTGGGTCTAATTAACTAGATACATTGTTATTACTTTATTTAAATGCCGTGGTTTACAAAGTTTTTCACAATCCAGTTGTTTCTGTCATTCAATATTACCACACCAATTCCACTATCAGTGTAACATTCCTTCCTCCAGGTTTCTCTTATCCCTAAAGGCTGCCCCCTCAGTAGGAACAAAATAAGTATTTTATATTACTTATTACTGCTAAATTGTAATGGAATTACCAAAATATATTTCAGCAAAAGAAAATTTGTGAAAATTATTCTATCTCACAATGGGATCATTAAGGAATTGTCTGAGAATTTACTAAATTGTTTGCTACTGCTAGTTGAACCTTTTCTTTTTCTTTTTCTTTTCTTTTTTTTTTCTTTTTTTTTTTTTTTTAGTTTTTGTTTCTTGGACCACACCTAGTGACACTCAGGGGTTACTCCTGGCTATGTACTCAAAAATCACTCCTGGCTTGGGGGACCATATTGGACACCGGGGGATCGAACCGAGGTTCGTCCTAAGTTAGTGCGTGCAAGGCAAATGCCCTACTGCTTGTGCCATCGCTCTTGCCCCATGCTTTTTGTCTTGTTTTTGTTTGCTGAGCATTGGTGGCTTCTAGTCTATTCTCCATCTAATTTGGTTTGTACTTACTGGGATGTTGATACTGAAAAAATTTGGAGGTGTTTTGAGATTATGTGCTCCAGGATCTCCAGAATCTATGAAGCTTGGCTGATGAGTTTCCACGGTGGCAACTATGAAATGTGGGTGTGGTAACTGGAGCTTCTGGAAATGCAGGGAGGGATGTTTAGTCGCTGTTTCTCCTTATTTCAAGAAGAACCCAGAGTTTCCAACCCTAAAACTGATGCACCTAGAGTTTTTGTCAGTTTGGTGTGCCTCTGCAGAGATTAGTAATGAAGCAGTGAAATTGGGCTGTTTGGATGGTGCTGAGAATGGGGGATAGATATAGATGCTAAGGTTGGTAGGGTAGTAACACAGCTCATCCCTCTCCTGAGGGCATTCCAGAGTTTTTAGCTGGGAGACTAGTGTGCCTATGACCAATTAACTAGATAATGGCAGGCATATGCCAACTGGTTCTCAGTCCTCTGATTGTAAATTTAAATAAAAATATTCTTTTTGCATAATTATATGATCTAAATAATCAAATTTTGTCTCCAGGATAACTGTCATAACCACTCTGCATTCATCATGGATTCATTGACCTTCAGCTCTGGAATAAACTTCCAGAATCTTAGTATTCAACCATACAATATCTTTTAGACTTCTAGACTTCTGAGGAAGTCTAGAAAGTTAATCATAGCTTTAATTCTTGGTCATGGAAACAAAGAACTTCTGATACTTATTGGTGATTGATTGAGTCAAGATTCATGATAGCACAGATCCTCTGACTTGTTACTAACTTTGTTTTCCAGTAAACTTTTTCAGTTTGATATTAATGTAAAAATAACAAAATAACGGGCCCGGAGAGATAGCACAGTGGCGTTTGCCTTGCAAGCAGCCGATCCAGGACCAAAGGTGGTTGGTTCGAATCCCCGTGTCCCATATGGTCCCCTGTGCCTGCCAGGAGCTATTTCTGAGCAGACAGCCAGGAGTAACCCCTGAGCATCGCCGGGTGTGGCCCCCAAACCAAACCAAACCAAACCAAATCAAACAAAAAACAAAATAACAACAACTTATTTATGGAAAGAACATTTTGGATGGGGAAGTGTGGCTTTTCTGATTCTATCCGTATCAGCTTGGATGACAAACAGTATTTATTTCCCCTGATTCCTGTCTAGTCACTGCATGATTTCTATAGGATCAAATGAGCTTTAAAAAAAAAAAGAAAACCTTTAAAATAGAGTAGGTGGACACTCATAGATGGAGGGCTTTGGAGTCAAAACACAGAGTCCTCTCTCTGTACATATTATTTATATCTTCTTGATCAGTGCAGTTCATAAACAAGAATGAAGGTGTAATTTTCTTACATCTGCTTATTTTAATGAAACAATCTATGAAATAGCTGACACAGGAGGGCCTTTAGGACATAGTAGTCATTATTAATTTATTAAATATATTGCAGAAACAATAGATTGTTATCTGCACATTTGACCTATCACTGACGACCTGTATCATGAGAGTTCACTTCCAGATTTCTGGATTTCAACACAGAGAATTGATTCTTATTACCAGAGATGCTTGATGCACTTATGTTGCACCAAACCAAGTAAATCTAAAGTATTTATACTCATGATATGACTTTGAATTAGAGACCTTCACTGTAGAACTTACGAAGAAAAGGAAGGTTATTTTGAAAAATCAATTCAAAACTTGTTTGGGTTGTTTTCCAAACAATGAATGCATCCGGGCCCAGAGAGATAGCACAGCCGCGTTTGCCTTGCAAGCAGCCAATCCAGGACCAAAGGTGGTTGGTTTGAATCCGGTGTCCCATATGGTCCCCCGTGCCTGCCAGGAGCTATTTCTGAGCAGACAGCCAGGAGTAACACCTGAGCATCGCAGGGTGTGGCCCCCAAACCATAAATAAATAAATAAATAAATAAATAAATAAATAAAATAAAAAAAACAATGAATGCATCTGCTAATCTTAATGAAAATTCTAGTAAACACTGTGTTTGGGAGGAAACATTTACATCACTGACCAGGAAGGACTTGCATCTCAGAGGTCTCAAAGCAGGCCTTTGACAAGTGTATGCCTGTGCCCGTGGCCCCACAGAGTCATGGCAGGGTTACTAAAAGGTCCCTTGGTAGAGCCTGCAGGCTTCCTGGGAGAATGAGAGCTCCAGAAGCAAACATTTCCCCACTCAGGAGAACATGAAGCCCCCTCTACCTCTCATATCGCTCTTTTGCTTATTTCAATTTTACTCCTCCCTTTACGGGCAAGAGGGATTGAAAAATTAAGCTGATGCATAGTAGTCCACATCAATTCATAAAGTCCTCATTAGAAAGTAAAACCACAGGATGGGAGTGATCAAAATAAATTGTATTGTCATAAAGCAATTAAGAGAAAATTAGGCAATCATAAGGTGATAAAAGCCTATTAGTTAAAGGGCCTGAAAAACACAGCGGGTTGTAAAAAATTAAATTCTCACACACAGGAAAATGCAAATGCATGCAATTGTCTCTCAGTGGCAAAGAGTCAGCTTACTGATGTGTGTGAAGAGTTAAAAGAAAAGACTTGAAAAATGTTAGGTGTCATTTTTTTTCTCATCTGCACTAAGATTTGTTGTTGTTGTTGTTGTTGTTGTTTTGGGGTCATACCTGGCATCGCTCAGGGGTTATTCCTGGCTCTCTGCTCAGAAATCGCTCCTGCAGGCACTGGGGACAGTATGGGATGCTGGAAATCGAACCCATTCGAACGTTCATCCTGAATCAGCTGCGTATAAGGCAAACGCCCTACTGCTGTGCTCTCTCTCCAGCCCTGCACTCAGATTTGAGGATTTCTGTTTAATAACTTCTTTTCTTTCCTTCATACTATCTAATATTATTAAATATAAATCTATCTAATATTTATATTTATTTAAAATAATATTTATATAATATAGAGCCACATTTGTTTTTGGCTGGTGGGTTTGCTAATAGGATCCTTGGAGTGGAGACTGGCTCGCTTGTCTCTGCTTCACTCCACACCTCACAGCTCACCTGCTACTGGGCTCAGCCCACGCAGAGCTGTTTTCATTGGCTATCTTGCTTCCCCAATGTGTTGGCATTTGAAACAGCGGTTTCGTATATCAGAGATCAGAAAACTTTTCCTGTGAAGAGCCAGATAATCAGTACTTTTGGCTTTGTGGACTGTAGGACCTCCCTTGCACCTATTCAGTACTGTCACTGAAATACAGAGGCAGCCACAGACAATACAGAAGGGACTAAGGGAGTCGGCATGCCTATATCCAAACTGTCATGTGTCGCCCACATGCCTGCATTCGAATTGTCATATGCCACCCAGATGATATGGTGTGGGAGTAATTTGATGACCTCCATTAAAAAATAGTAATGACGGGGCCGGGCGGTGGCGCTAAAGGTAAGGTGCCTGCCTTGCCAGCGCTAGCCTTGGACGGACAGCGGTTCGATCCCCCGGTGTCCCATATGGTCCCCCAAGCCAGGAGCAACTTCTGAGCGCATAGCCAGGAGTAACCCCTGAGCGTCACCGGGTGTGGCCCAAAAACCAAAAAATAAAGAAATAAAAAAAAATAGTAATGATTAAAGAAAATGTAAAAGTAGCCAAACCAACAGTTGTAGGCAGTATCAGGCATTTCCCAATGGTCAGAGTGCCCGCACCAGCAATGTCTTTTCTCAGTGCTGTCCAGTTCTTGCTATACCAACTGGCAGATGCCCCAGTCTTGAGTCGGTCCTCCCCTTATCCTCCTATCTCAGTAGCAGCAATTGGCACAGTGCAGGCTGATTCCAGTTCAGGGTGACCTTGTGCTGGCGTTTTGCCCTAGTGACTGGGCTGAGCATCAGGCAGGGATCTAGTGACTTTTCTGCAACTTCTCTGGGATAAACAGTTCCTTTAACTCTTCCAGTAATATGTCTTTTGAACCCCGATTAGAAGTGCCCCAGGTGTTTCTTAAGACTTTCCTGATGACTTTCAAATGACTTTTCCAGTCATTTCTTTTTTAATAGTCACCTATTTATCTATTCCTTATGATGTCTGTAATGTTGTATGTAGCCACATTGATTCTTATGTAATTTTTAAAATTTTAAGTTTAGATGTTCATTCTTTTTTATTTTTGTTTTGTTTTGTTTTGGGGAGTAATACCTGGCTGTACTCAGAAGTTATACCTGATTCTGGGCTCAGCAATAGCTCCTGACAGGGTGTTTGGGGTGGGGCATATGAGATGTTGGAGAATCCAATGTGGGCTGGCCACATGCAAGGCAAATAAATACCTTGTCCTCTGTATTATCTCTTCAGCCATCAGATTTATTTTTGATTCTTGTATTTCCTGTTGGTCCTGAATTTATTTGGAGGTATAATATGCATTTTCTTGTTTTTTTTGTTTTTGGTTTTTTTTTTTGGTTTTTGGGCCACACCTGGCGGTGCTCAGGGGTTACTCCTGATTGTCTGCTCAGAAATAGCTCCTGGCAGGCACGGGGGACCATATGGGACACCGGGATTCGAACCAACCACCTTGGGTCCTGGATCGGCTGCTTGCAAGGCAAACGCCGCTGTGCTATCTCTCTGGGCAAATATGCATTTTCTAACTAATTCTAATATCTTGACTTCTCTTAATTTGTTGTTAGAGTGATCTCTATCTAGTTGGGCTATATGGCTTGGTTTTCCATTCCCATACAGGCCACTGCTTCTCTGGTAACCACTCATTCCCCAAGACCTCTCTTGGAGATTACTGGCTTCCTGGGTGAGACTGCAAGCTGACCTGACACCTCTATCTTCCTCTCAATTCTACTTCATGCTGGTAGCAATTGGACATGATTCTCATATGCGTATTTATTTGTCTTACTACATTAACTACTTATGAAGAGATATCAAATGTATTTTGCAGAGCAGGATCATTTCTAATATGCTCTCTTTTTTATTTTATAAATTATTACATTAAATAAAGTGCTTCAGGTATTATGGAAGAGGGTGATCAGAATCAGATAGATCCATCTGGTCCACTCACCCACAGAATGGCTCTGTAGTAAGTTCACTCACCCACAGGTAGACACTACTTGAATGGCTAGTATTGACCTTACTGCTCCCGATGGCAGTTGCTATATTATTTAATCTGTAGTCTCTATCTATAAACATTCCTACTGTCTAAACTGGGATACATCTTTATACTAGGACATGGTGCACAATCACAGTACTCTCACCAGAAGAATTTAATTTGCTTGTGTAATCTAAATTTACACAAATAAAACTGAGGTACATCTTTATACTAGGACATGGTGCACAATCACAGTACTATCACCAGAAGAATTCAATTTGCTTGTGTAATCTACATTTACACAAATAAGAGCTCTCAACCATGGTCTTTGAATTAGTTTGACAAGCTTTTAGGAGATACAGATGCCTAGGCCCCATCAAGTCTAGTTGAAACAGAATTCCTAAGTGTGGGGCCCAGTAGTTGGTATTTTAAAAATTTCCCAGATGAATCAAATAAACAGTCAAGGTTGAAATTTACTTTTTTGTCAGAATTTTTAGAGGCACCAGCTGGCCTGTTACATACCTTTTGTTAGCAGCCCCTTCCCCCTAAAATTTATAAGAACTCAGCCTATGATTTAGATCATCTTTCCTAACTTAGTTTCTAAAATGGAGACTTCTTTTGGTCTTTTTCTCTGTTGTGTTCAGCTTCCAGAGCCAGAGAGCAATATATCAGAGAGAATTATTTATAATTTTTAAAAGGGCCACATCAATGCCCAGATCCCATGGGCTTGTCTCCACTGGGAAATGGCTGTGGTATCTTTGAAGAGTCTGGAATGAAAAAGATGGAATGAAAATGAAAGATTGAGTATTTGTGGACATGAAACACTGAAATACTATTGTTAAAACAATACTGTATTTGTTAAGTTTTCCAGATGTAGATAGCAAGATACTCTGCAAATGATCAAGCAGAGAATGAATGTATTAAAGGGTAGCTTGCAGGTTGATAGGATAAAAGAAATGCCCAGAATAGTTCACTTTAGGACTGAGGACTGGGCCCCAGAGTATAGCAACTATGCCTATCCACCTTGGATATCTTTACTTTTAGTTTTTGTTCTTGGCGGGGGAAGCACACCCAGTGGTGCTCAGAGCTTAATTTTGGCTGGCTCTGCACTCAGAAATCACTCCTGGAAGGCTCAGCAGACCATATAGAGGGCTGGGAATTGAACCTAGGTTGGCTGCAAGCATGACAAGCACCCTACCTGCTGTACTATCATTCTGGCCCTTTCATAACTCTATTTTAAAAATCATTCCTAGGAGAGTGTTCTGTCACCACACGTACTGTCATTAACAGGCAAATTTCTCTTGATTTGATTGAATTGGACTCACAGTTATATAAGTTGATAGTATTTGAAACAATTCTGAATGCCTAACATTCAGATACTAGTAGAATACCATGCTAGGACATGCTGATAAGAAAATGCTGAAAAATATGAAAAATAATGCAGACATAGAATAGATTTGTGTTATTTTTTATCAAGGGCAGGAAGAAATAAAGTAGAAGTTTTCTTGAAGGAGGCCAGATGGACAGGCTCCTCTTCTCTTCTGTGGAGGTGATTTCATTCAGTGCAGATGGAGATGTACAGGATTTGCCTAGAGGCTATACAATGACCCAACTAATCTCTGTGAGTCTCTAGCAGGTTTTTGATGATGTGAAAAAGCTTTTCCTTGTTCTCTAGTGGAAACCAACTTAGGATCTTCAAGTATGCTGCTGACAGATGCATAGCCAAATGAAGACTGTGGGTAGTTTTCAGAATAATTAAGTTAATACGCATCTGAACCCCTCACTGCCCAGGGGCTAGCCTTACCCATTGTCCCTAGTAGTAGCAGTTTGTACTTACTTGATCCCTGCCCTCTCACCCAGGGTTTTCCTTTGCATCTTTGAGAAAAACAAAATGTGTGGAACACAAGCTACAAAGACAAAGGAAATTCTATTTTCACATATTTATTTCATCAAGTGAACCAACATGAAAGGTCATCACTCAAAAACAAACCAGATAAGAATTAGTCTGGACACCTTCCAGAAGGACGCAGGAGGGTGTGGCTTCGTAAAGAAGCATAGTGAAATGTTCACTGCCTGCTGGAGTTCATAGTCAATTTTGCTGCACAGAGGGAGAAGGTTCTACTGTGAGTGCTTGGTTGGTATTGGCCCAGTTTCACTGAAGAGAAAAGTTGCGGAAGAAGAGCTGTGTTCTTCCAAATAAGACCATTTATGTGTTACAGGTTATGTATCAGCATTACTCTTTTTTCGTTCCTAGAACTAGGGACTGATCTCAAAACTTTATATGTGGCACATGTGATCTAGAGCTGACTCGTAATTACCCCTACCCCTGGCCCTACAATGTTCTCATTTCTCTAAGTTCTTCTGCGTCTGTAGCATACTTTTCTCCTGGGGACTCTGGCTGATGCTAAAGGAGGGTCAAAGTGTTCCCAACCAAACATTTTTCAGGACGCATTCATTTCAACTCATTAAGAACTGAATAAATAAGAACAAAAGGATCTTCATAGTAACATTTACTTTTTATTTTCCTACTAGGAACTGTAAAAACACAATCACTTGTATCTTCATAAAATGCGTCTGATGAGCTACAAGAGGTGAGGAGATGTCAGGGAATCTGTTCTGGCTCACAAATACCCTTTCTTAATCCCACTGCCTCCTCTGGCAGGCTAGAGCTACAGTGAGCCACTGTTGGCAGTACTTTGATGTTGTTAGTCCTCCCCCCCCCCCCAGCCCCTGCTCACTCCTGAGCACATTGACCATCTTCAAAGTTGGCAGAGCCTGGCCCAAAGACTTCCTCTTCCTTTCTGCCCCTCAAGATAGGGCTGCAGCAGTCAGTCACCATTGTGCTGCTTCTTACCAAGCTGTTGTCAGTCATTAACTGACCCCACCCTCCACTCAAGGGGGCCATTCTCAGGTACATGTCCTATGTGGCTTGACTTGACTCAATAAGAAAAAGCTTGAGTTATTTACAGTGGGAACTTGTTCAATAATAGGAGAGGGGTTTTTCATTGTCTTCTACACATCCCCAAACCACTGTTTCCTGGCATTGACATTTAAAATCACTTGCTCTGGATTCCTTGAGGTGTAGGTTGGTGTAACTCTGATGGTTTGATGTAACTCAGGCAGCTCCCTTCTCTTGTTCTCTCTGGTCTATATCCTTTGGAATAAAAGTTTTGTGAGAGAGGAGGAAGGAGAGAAGAGAGAGATGAAAAGAAGAGAAGGAGAAGAAGAGGGAGGAGAGGGAGGAAAAAAGAGAATTTCTCCACTTGTTCTGAATTGGACTTGAAACGTGCCTCACCTGTACAAGTGAGCCAGTCTGAGCCTCAGCTCTGCAAGGCTATGTGTGCTGGCGCCATTATCTTTCCCTCAGTCGTTCTGGCTCTGAGATGGCCTTAACACCCACATAAACAGGCCTGGGCAGTGTGCTGGAGGAACACAGACCACATGGGGCAGTGTTCTGGAGGGGATGTAACCACCCAGAGCAGCTAGACCTCCACTGACTTGCCAGCCGACCACAAGTAAATGAGTGAACTCAACCACTGTCAGCTGGGTCTGCCCAGAGCAGCCAAACCACCTAGCTGACGCCGAGACTCGGTGCACAGAGAAATGGCCATTTTTGTGCTGCAGTTCCATACAAATGCTGTTACTGTGTGCTTGTGGTTTCAATTCTTTCACCTCTGTTCACTATACTTTGGGGACACGTACTTGCTTCTCTACTCCTCCCAGGGAGTGCTTATAAATATACGGTATTCATAATTTCTTTTGACTATGAATCAGAATTGTTTGGCAGCCTGTTCATGTGTCCTAAAGTTTTACTGGACCTTGACTTTCCAGATAATCCCTTTCTTTCAGTTGTGTATTTCAGGTTAGGTGGTTGGGATATTTTGATGGATGGTTATTATAATTAGAGGAATAATCTGAGAAGTAGAGAAGGCTGAGGAAACAAGGAGGCCTTTGGAGGACACAGTGGGCAAGGGAAAATTTTTCTGGAAATGTTTTTTTAAAAACAAAAAAGATAGACATCAAGAGGACATAATTACTTTATTACTTTGTTATTACTTATTACTTTATTATTTATTGACATCATTACCTTATTCTATAAGAACTGGTCCCAGCTTGGGTGTCAAAAGTAGTGTTAAGGGGTGAGGAGAGAAAGGGCTATAAGAACAAATTCCTTGCTCCTGAAGAATGAAAGTTTCTGTAGAACAGGGTGGAGCATTGGGCTTTTGAAAGAACAAAGTTAAATGAGTTATTATCCATATTCTCAAGACTTGAAGAAGGATTTGGTAAACATACAATTCTTAGGTGAGGCTGAGGTTTAGACAAGTAAGAACTTTCCTATGCAGCTGGTGGTTTTTACATGCCTGAAGGAATCTTGCGAGAGATCAAAAGCTCAGAGGCTTCAGCAGGATGGACCCTGCACTAGCAAGGAGGGAATTAATTCCCTCTGCCAGCCTTCTGAGCAGGGGCGAAGTCTTGAGAACTGGGGATCTGATAGGGACCCAGAAAGCTCTCCTGCCTTCTTAGGAAGAGAAGTGAAGCTCCTGGACTGTAGAAGAAATGGAGTTTATATTCATTCAGTAGTTTAGATTCACATGTAGTCTACCTACTTAATAACAATCAGTATGCCATTTGTGTTAATTAAACTTTTTAATAAAACTTGAGGTTAAGAGCTCTTATCTCATATTTCAGACATTTCCAGAAATATTCACAAAGGGGCTCAGAGCAGGAAGGAGCTACCATTTGGCAATAGTCCACGAAACTAATTACCATGAGGCCATGAAAATTTGCACACAAGTGCTTCCTACAAATATTTGAATTAATTCATGAGATAATTTACCCAATTTCGCTTAATTCTCAGTATTTAAGTCCCTCACATTTTCTATAAATACTTGTAATGGATTCAGGCATTTTGTTTACCCAAGAATCTCAAAAGATGAACTTGTCCTTTGAAATTTGACTTCATTTTAGGACCTCATGGAAGTCGAGATGCTAGAGACCTTCAAATGGGAAAAACATGTTGTTTTCTTGTTAGAATAATCATCAATATGAAACACTTCGCCAAAACTCTTAATTCAAGGCACACTGTCATCTTCTGAGGCAGCAAATAATAGCACTGTGTCAGTCTTTTAAGCCTACGCTCCTTGAGGGCAAGAATTTTTACCAGTTTAGTTTTTCTTGGCTTAGTCTGCTCAACTTCCAATGTATTTATTCAATAAAAAACAAAAGGATTATATAGCATTTTGTGCCCAAGAATAACAAAACCAATTAAAAACAAAACTGAATATATTTTTAAAAAACCACCTCTGGATAAGTAAGGAAACGTTGTACTTTTCAATCTGTAAATGTCAGATACCTCTATAAAAGGTATGTCTTTGTGGCCCAGGATGAAGAGTCCTCAGAATAATAGGCCTGGACATATATCCAAGATCTAATGACTTATTAAATTGGTGTGGATTCAATCACACCTGGCAGTGCTTGGAATTATTCCTAGGTCTGCACTCAGAATCATTCCTGGAAAGCTCGAGGGACCATATGGTATGGCAGGAATCAAATCTTTGCTGATCTAGAGCAAGGCAAATGTCCCACCCACTTTGGCAATAGTAATTAAACCTATTAAATTTTGTTGTGTTTGGGGGCCACACCTAGCAGTGCTCAGGGATGATTTCCAGCTCTGTGCTGAGGGGTTACTTCTGGTGTGTTTGGAGGACCATATGAGGTTCTGGAGATTGCAGTGGGATCAGCCATATGCAAGGCAAACTCTCTACGTACTGTACTCAATTGAATTTCTTTTTTTTTTTTTTTTTTTGGTTTTTGGGCCACACCCAGTAACGCTCAGGGGTTACTCCTGGCTATGTGCTCAGAAGTTGCTCCTGGCTTGGGGGACCATATGGGACACCGGGGGATCGAACCGCGGTCCGTCCAAGGTTAGCGCAGGCAAGGCAGGCACCTTACCTTTAGCGCCACCGCCCGGCCCCTCAATTGAATTTCTTAAAAAATAATTTGTTGGCATGGGATTTGAGGAGACCCCATGTGGAAGGCCTTCTCCCTAACTTGGGTGCTCTGGGAGCCTTGATAGACCCACAGCCGTGCCCTCTTCTGCCCCCCGGCCTCCAGGCCTTCCTGGGGTGGCAGCCCAGGTGGCCAGACAAGGTGGGTGTCAGGGGGGGTCCCTCCTGGATGGGGTCCCAAGCTTCCCCCGCCCTTCCCCCTGCATTAGGGTGGGAAGGGCACAGGGTGGAGGGCGGGTAGATCCTGGCTTCGGCTCTCTATGGATCCTTTCTTGATATGGAGGCTAGCTCTAGGCAGCATGGGGTTTGGGGAGACCCCATGTGGAAGGCCTTCTCCCTAACTTGGGTGCGCTGGGAGCCTTGATAGGCCCTCAGCAGTCCCCTCTTCTGCCCCCGGCTTCCAGGCCTTCCTGGGGTGGCAGCCCACACCGCCAGAAAGGTGGGTATGGGGGGGGTTCCCTCCTGGATGGGGTCTCAAGCTTTCCCCGCCCTTCCCCCTGTACTAGGGTGGGAAGGGCACAGGGTGGAGGGCGGGCAGATCCTGGCTTCCGGCTCCCTATGGATCCTTTCTTGATCTGGAGGCTAGCTCTAGGAGACATGGGGTTTGGGGAGACCCCATGTGGAAGGCCTTCTTTCTAACTTGGGTGTGCTGGGAGCCTTGATAGGACCCCAGCCGTCCCCTCTTCTGCCCCCAGCCTCCCGGCCTTCCCTGGGTTCCAGCCCAGGCGGCCAGAAATGGTGGGTCCTAATTTGGGGTGTGCTGAAATTTGCTCGGTTGCATTAAGTTTGTCACTGTCAATTTCTGACCAGTCTACATGTGGAAAACTGCGCAGGGGTGAGAACCCCACGCGCACTGCATATATTAATAGTATTCCCTATCCTTATGTTATGTTTTGCATATCCAGAATGTCCATTTTGTATTCTGCCCTTTCTCACACCCCTACAAAGCTCATTTTTACTCCTTAATTCTCTCACCCCCACAAACATCACAAACCCACATTACTCTTTTTAACTTCAGTACTGCACAATCCTAATCACCGACCAAAGCCGTGCATTGTGTGTAACAACCCCCAACTATTTCAAAAGACATAAAATGGACACATATTTCTTTTGAATATTTTATGCGTTTTTTCTCTGACAGCTATAAGTCTTACTAAATATTCTCTTATACAGTGACGATTCTAACCACTTTTTATCTTCTCTTTGTGAGCTGTTCAATAAGGAATTTTGGTGAAAGAGTCCCCCAGTTTAATGCTGTTGATTGAACCATGTCATGGGGATTGTTGGACTTGTTCTTATGGCCCTCATATGCGCCAATAATGCCACATGGCATTGTTTCTTTTTTGCATAGGCACATTAAAATGGGAAAATACTATACATACAAATAAGATCTTATCTAATAGAAATTGGAACACACAAATCTTGTAGTGCAAAGGAACCTTATACCCTGAACATTGACAAAACGACCTGGCACAGGCCTCAGAAGAACGGGCATTTTCCATTCACCCCTGAACCAGGGAAGCCATCCATGAAACATCCAAGTTTGTCTATAACATCACCTGGAAGCAATCCTATACCACGGAAGACCCTACTGCTCAGACATCGACCTGCTCAAAAGAGACTTCCCTTAACACTGAGAAGACTTAACAACAACAACGACCTGCTTACAGGACAGGGCTCTCTGCATTGCCCTTTAATTGTGAGGTGAAACTAGAGGACGCTTCACTTCCTGACTTCAATGTAGGATATGCAGATTCCAGGATCTTTAATACAGAAACATGATACCAGCAGCAGAGACTATGTGGAAAACAAAAGTGTGTTGGCACTACAGACAATGTCTTGGATTGGATGATCTAGCTTGCCTGGAGCCTAGAGTTGGTCTTATGCCAGGAAACTTCAGGGGTAGGGTCTCTTTGTATTTAGGCCAAGGTTATTCCTTTCCATGTCCCCCATATTTTGGTGGGCCTATGCAAACAACAATTGCCACTCTAACACTGTTTTTACTGTGCTACTTTGACTCTAATCCTTAAAAAAGCCCACTTAAACTTTTGAGGTTATTGCCACTCTAACACTGTTTTTACTGTGCTACTTTGACTCTAATCCTTAAAAAAAGCCCACTTAAACTTGAGGTTAACTTAAACTAATATGCATGTACATGGAAATGTTAAAAAATACTATGCCTCTAATGTCTAAGGAGTTACACAAGTTTTTATGGCTTTAGATTGCCTTGTCTGCTGCTAAGAAATATTATAATGTATTACAATCTGGGGACTTGAGGGACAAAGTAATTGTACATGGATTCTGTTTTATTTATCTTAATGTTCTTTGGTTGAAAGTTCAAAGTTAAGATATCAGCAAGGGGACTTCTTCTGAGAATTATGTTATGGGTGATTATCCTTCCACTGTAACTTTACCTTGTCCTCTTTCTTTGCATCTTTGTTCTCATAATTAAAAATAAAAAAATAAATAAAATTGTTTTCTGTCTATGCCTCATAATGCTGAGGGCTTACTCTTTGGCTCTGTGCTCAACAGTCAATTATGGCAGTGCTCAGGGAATGTATACAGTGCCAAAAATCAAATCAAAGGCAGCCAAGTAGAAGGCAAGTTGTTTGTTCCTGTACTAAAAGTATAGGCCTAAAGTCTCTGGGAAGCTCCCTTTGATTCTTGTTTGAACTATATTATGCTTCTTTTGAGAAGATGTCATAATGGCATTGAATTGAAGTATTTATCCTCAGTGTCGAGGACCTAGAACTTCTACTATGTTAGGATGAGGGACCCAGTCAGAGGACATTAGCATATTGGACCTAATTAGTCTCAGAAATTGGGGTTAGAGCTGCAGTTTTCAAGTCTAAACACTCCTTCTTGCTTCTCGGTAGGTTATGTTGCCATCTCTTTTTTCTCCCCTCCCAATTATACACCCCATAGTAGAGAGATGGCAAACTAGCAGCCTAAGAGTGTTTTTGCTCAACTTTCCTGGAGTTTACATGCTCTGTTTTGTTTATTATATATTTATTCTGTTGTTGTGTATGTAAACATTTTATAGGATTATTATGTTACTGACCCTACCCTGATCAGTGATTGTGCCCTACCCTAGGGTGTGGCCTGCCATTCTGCCCCCACCCTAGGGTGGTACCTGATTCTGCTTCCACCATTGGGTGGTATCTGATCCCACCATTGGGTGGTACCTGATTCTGGGGGATAAAAACAAGGATCTGTGGAAGGCGAGGGGCTTTTTGGCTGGAACTGAGGCTGAGTCTTTGGACTTCAGTCTTGTCCACCAAATAAAGCTAATATTTCCACAAGCCTGACTGTCTGCAAGCTGTTTACCCGCTGTTTCACCTCAGAACCTTTGGCTGGACAGAGTGACAGACGCATGCTCCGAGCTGGAGGGGACCTCATCCTCCATCCCTCCATCAGTCAACCTCTTCAGGGGCTGACTTGCAACATCCTGTGACATTTAAAAAGTGGAAAAGTTCACATGATTCTTAGAATATGATTTTCTCAAAAATTAGCAGCATTGGTGTTCTGTTTTTGCAGGCATCAATAGTTTGAGGGATGTAGATGCCATTTTTTGTCCTATTTCAAAAACAAACAAACAAACAAAAAAAAAACTCATGCTCTTCAGTTCCCCACAGTTCCACCCAGACAGATTTTTACTCATTACATTGCATCTGTTGGATGCTCTGGATTTTCTGACTTTTATCCCAGGCCCTTTCTTTGCAGAGCTGATATCTGGAGGTACCAGCTCTCATCACTGAATTCCGTGATATATTTAAAAGGAGGATGCACTTTTCACTTCTTTCATTGAGTCTTCTTCTATGGTTCATGTTTTCTTTGCTCTTTTAGTTCATGTCTCACAATTTATTGATACTCTGGTTAGTGGTTTTCAACTTTTATGCTTGTGGATCAGCACTGATCCATGGATTATCCATTGAAAACCACTACACATTAATTTGAGTCATCATTAATATTGTTTGGGCTCTTTCTGGGTTTCCATGCTTTCTATTAGGTCCTCCGTGGTTGTAGCAGGAATAAGGAAAGAATATGGCCTCTACACCTCTACACAAAAGGTATTGAGAACTCATTTAAACAAAATGAAATAACAAAACAAACAGTATCTGAGGAAAATTTATGCATCTGGAATAAAAACTATGGGATAAATATATCAGGATCAAAAGTGTTCTTTGCTGTGGAAACTTACCCATTTATTGAGAGACTTGTCTTTTGTGTTTTTGGCAGCTGGTGCTACCTATGTTGAGAGTCTTTTGAGCATTCTGTTTTATGGTACCTGCCTTGGGAAAAACATAGTATTTCTTTCTTCTTTTTTGGGGGGAGGGGCACACCCGGTGATGCTCAGGGGTTATTCCTGGCTTGAGCTCAGAAATTGCTCCTGGCTTGGGGGACCATATGGGACGCTGGGGGATCAAATCACGGTCCTAGGCTTGAGTGGGCAAGGCAGATGCCTTACCTCTTGTGCCACTGCTCTGGCCCCAGCATAATATTTTATTGTATATATGGGAACTGGGTCTAGTGGCTTTTTTTTTATTTTGACTGTAACCAAAGCAGATTTCTTAAAGATTCTATGCTTTCTCCAGACTACTTGTTTATTGTGCTTAGCCCAAATATGGAAAAGCTAACATTTATTTTACATTCATATTCAAAATATATTGGCATTCCAGTTACTTTTGGGTGGTCTAAATGCCACCTTCAACTTGGACAGGCCCCATTGAGCTATTAGAAACAAAAATGTCTTACTCTTAACTGATAATTTCTCCTTACAAATGAACAATAACACCTCTCAGGAAATTTAAATTTGTACACATCCACTTGCATACACAATACACAGAGAAAAGAATAAGTGGAGAAGATATTAATGTAGAAAGATTACTTTAAACCATTTGAAAGGGATATCGTCTCTGCTATGAGTACAAAAAGTGAAAGTAGATTTCCTTGCTGTTTGAAATAATGTTCTTTAGGATGATTTGTTGGTTGTATTTTGGGTAGTGGTACACTGTTGCCGTTAATTTACATGAAAAACATTTTGAGTTTTATTAGACCCCCCAAAATAATGTACTAAGTCATTGCAAATAGGAATTTTGTACTTTCAGATGGGAACAGAAAACTTTATACACCTGACTGTCATTTCAAATATTTCCATGAAGTAGAAGAGACTCTTTTCTCCCCTAGGTCTCTCAGACTTTCCGGACTTTCATGTCCATAGAAAGCAACATGGAACAGCTGACTTTACTGGGCAAACCCATTATTCATTAGGAGAAGAGACCAATGCAAGTAAAATAAGGGACAATCTAATCTTGAACACAGTTTTCTCAACTTCTGAAAGTTTGATTAAAGTCTTTGTGTTTTTTTTTTTCAGACCTTGGCCTTATTAAAACTTGATTTAGGGCAGTGGTCCTCAAACTATGGCCTGCGGGCCACATATTGTATTTGTATCTGTTTTGTTTCTTCATTGCAAAATAAGATATATGCAGTGTGCATAAGAATTTTTGTTTTTTTTTTGTTTGTTTTTACTATAAGTTTTGTTTTTACTATAGTCAGACCCTCCAATGGTCTGAGGGACAGTGAACTGGACCCCTGTTTAAAAAGTTTGAGGACCCCTGATTTAGGGAAACATTTTAAAATGTGATGTAGGGCTAGGAACAAAATAATTCTAACATACAAAAATATTTTTCCAGTGCTATTTTAAGCCTGACTTATAAAGTCCTATTAGCAATATAAATCTACCAAATATTATCTAATTTTACTAAGACAATCTAATTAGATTTAAGTAAATATTTTTAACTATCTAAATTTTTCTGAATTTTTGGTCCAGTATTGAGGTGTGTGGGTTTGGATAAAGATAAGAAAAGTCTGTGGTAACACAACTTTATACTACATTTTCATTTGAAAATATTATTAAAATAATAAAGAATGGGGATTGAATATATTATAGGTGAAAAAGATGATTTCAATCTCTTGTTTTATTTTATTTTGGGGTCAGCCCCGGTGACGCTCAGGGTTTATTCCTGGCTATGTGCTCAGAAATCGCTCCTGGCTTGGGGGACCATATAGGACACTGGGGATCAAATAGAGGTGCATCCTGGGTCAGCCGCATGCAAGGTAAACGCCCTACAGTTGAGCTATTGCTCTGGCCCCAATTCCAGTTTTTAGAAGTTCATAGGGCACTGGTTCTTAACCAAAGTAACATTGTAATTGTAAAATGATTCTTTCTATCTTAGATTTCCTAGTTAAGAAGATTTTCTAGTCAAGTTCTGTTTTTATAGTCAGAGATAGATACTTTTGCTCACTCTGATTGTGGCCATTCACATAAATCTCAAGAATGGTAAGCTTAAGGAGAGCACCACAGAGCTGAGAAGCCTTTGAGAAGGGTCTGGAGAACTTATTCAAAAGCCATTGAACCGGTTGCTAAATTGGTGTCAGGTTGGTTGCACAGGGAAGAGAGAGAAGTGAAACTAAACAATGATTACCAAGGGGATGTGACTGAGAGTGATGGCACATATGTCTGGTGTATATAAGGCCCCAAGTTAGATTCTTGGCATCACCAGACCTGCGCATTTAGTCAAATGTCAGGCCCAACGTTGCTGGACCAGATGTCTCTGAGTGTTATCCCCATGTGAAAAAACAATTAAGTTTAAAAAAAACTAACAAGGGGCCGGAGAGAGAGCACAGTGGTATGACATCTGCCTTGCATGCAGCCGATCCAGGATGGACAGTGGTTTTAATCCCAGCATCCCATATGGTCCTCCTAGCCTGCAAAAAGCGATTTCTGAGCAAAGAGACAGGAGAAATCCTTGAGCGCTGCCGGGTGTGACCCAAAAACCAAAATAAAATAAAATAAAATAAATAAAATGAACTATCAAATAGACTTCTACAAATAGAAGTCAATACTTCGGTAAAATAAAATATTGGTCAAACTTAATAAAAAAAAAACCAACTACCACCATCACCACCGCAAAATAAAAAACAAACAAAAAACAAACAAGAAAACACCTTGTATTAATATTTGGTGTCCTTCACAAAATTGTTTCTGAGAACTTTTATGTAACAGAAATATAGAGAAAGGGATTCCTATTGGAGGAACAAGGGAAGAATGCCACATGGTTATACTGAGACATTGCTTGATGAAAAAAAATGACCATTTGTTAATTTGGTTATTTTGTAAGCTAGATTTCTTTTTTTAAAGCAATTTATTTATTTATTTTATTAATTGGTTGTTTTTTTGGGCCACACCGGCAATGCTCAGGGGTTACTCTTGGCTCTGTGCTCAGAAATCACTCCTGGCAAGCTCAAGGGACTATATGGAATGCTGGGAATTGAACCAGGTCTGTCCTGCCCCACCTCTGTGCTATCTCTCTGACCCATAAACCAGATTTCTTCAGGGGGTCCAAATGTAGTTTCTATCTCCAAGTGAGCCAATTGAAGGGCAAAATTTATTTCTCAGTTAATTTATTTGTGTCTAATTTTTTTTGTGTGTGTGTGTGTCTGTGAATATCTTCTTTCTACTCTATTATAAATAGCTATGGGCCATTGCCTATTCATTTAACATCAGAGCTATTGTATAAATAAGTTTAATTTTGAAATTTAGAAATTTCCTCTGTAGAATATGGCCTTAATATATGAGGACAAATATGTGGGTTTGTTTGTCTGTAGAGAGTGGGACCCTCCGGTCCCTCCCATCGAATGCAGCTAGTGCTGCCTGCAGGGGTTTTCCTCAGCTTGATTCTATGGCCTGCCACTGGACCTGATCTCCCTGCAGCTCCATCTCAGGTTTATTTGTCTGTCCCTCCCTTAAACTTTTCTCTTTCTAAACCACATGTGAATGCTAGTGCATCTGCATAAAGACATTTTAATTTATATCATATATTTCCAAGAAGATTGGACCAAGCACTTCTTTCTCCTAGAAAATATACAGCTCAAAGTTCAGGTGAACAAACTGATGAGTTGGTTTGCAATATTCTTTGTTTTTTTTTTTTGGTTTTTGGGCCACACCCGGCGGTGCTCAGGGGTAACTCCTGGCTGTCTGCTCAGAAATAGCTCCTGGCAGGCACGGGGGACCATATGGGACACCGGGATTCGAATCAACCACCTTTGGTCCTGGATCGGCTGCTTGCAAGGCAAATGCCGCTGTGCTATCCCTCCGGGCCCTGCAATATTCTTTTTAATCATACTTAGATAACCTTGCTTGTTTAGAAAAATAATCTCTAAAGCAGATATACACCCTTTATACAATAAATTCAATAAATCACTTTTATTTTATTTTTAATTTTTACATAGTGACATTGAATCAGGGGTATTCCCACCACCAATGTTGTCTTCCCTCCACCCCTATTCCCAGCATGCATCCCATATTCTCTTCCTTTGACCCCCGGGCTGCTAGTATAAGTTGTCCCCTCTGTGTCTAGCTTGTTGTAGCTTGGGTATCAATTCTGTTGTGATTGGTTTGGATTTGGTGTTTAAATCTGATCATCTTTTATTTCTACTTGATGTTCATAAAACTATTTGGTCTTGGTACCCTCCCTTATTTCTCCTCCTTTTGGAGCTGACTCTGGTATCAAGCAACAGTCCACAATTGGAGGGGTGAGGAGGGCTACAGAGCATGAGTCAGCATGAGTCAACTCCTGTGTTGGTTGTAGTTTCTTTCCAGGGGACGAGTTGTGGGGCTGAGTGGGTGTCCCTTAGCTTGGGAACTGGGTGATAGTTTATTGGGGCAGGAGGGCAGTCTTGATACCTAATGGATTAAGAACTGAGGGTAAAGATTGTTAATAAGGTGGGATATCAGGTTGGGATTGGGGGGGTGAAGGGATAGTAGGACTTCTGAAGGGGGTGGAAGGATAGTATATAGGAGGGGCTATATACACTATAGGCATAGATTGTTTATGATTTAGGTTTGGCTCTCATAGAGGAGTCCTCTCTCTATGTACACATGCCCACATAAAGACATACATTAGTGAATAGATCACTTTCTTAAACACCCTGAAACTCCATCCTTTAAACCTACCAAATAAAAGAACTTGGGGAAACTAAGAAAGACACCTGAAGTTGGGGATATGGAGAGAATTCCTGGCAAATGTCCAAGTCCACCAAAATGCCTGAGCCTTATAGATGAGGACCTAAAATCAACATTTAGTGTTTTATTAACAGAAATCAAAGAGTCACTAGCCTACTAAATTAAGCAATCTATATATGAACAATTCAAACTACTCAAAGAACTCTTTCAGAAGATGGGAGAATTTATAAAAATTAAACTGAAGGAATTAAAAAACATGTTAGCAAGCCATAGTAGCAGAATTACACAGGTGGAGAATTGCATAAACAATTCTGATGACAAATTACAAGCTAGCACTGATAAAGAAATAAAAAAGAAAGGAAAAATAAACCATTGGAAGAAAATGTAAGATAAATGATGAACAAAAACTAAAGAAATAATCTCCAAATTATAGGAATACCTGTAGGGGCGTAAAAAGGGAAAGGAGAATAGTGGTGAGGGAGATAATAGTAGAGAACTTTCACACTTTCTGGAAAGAGACTGGTATACAAATCCATGAGTCAAAAAGTGTCAAACAAAATAGACCCTAACAGAACAACACAAAGACATATAGTAATCCAAATGGCAAAACCCAAACACCCCCGCCCCCAAAAGAGAGAGATGGACTCTTTAATGTAGTAAGGGAGAAGAAAAAACTCAAGTATAAAGGAAAGAACTTAAGAATCAAAGCAGGCTGACCTAGGATAAATGTGGATTTAATTCATAGTATCCCATAAGGTCCCCCAAGCCAGGAGTGATTTCTGACTGCAAAGCGCTGCTGAGTGTGATCCCAAAAACAAAACAAAAGAATCAAACCAGATTATCCATTTGAAACAATCAGGCAAGGAAAAAGTAGAATGACATATTCAAACTACTGAATGAAAGAAACTTTCAACCTAGAATTCACTACCCAGAAAACCTCTAATTTACATGGAGGGAAGAGATTAAAGACATTTTTAGACAAAAAGAACTTACAATATTGGTGCTAATCAAACCAATTCTAAATAAACTCTTCAAGATCAATTATATAATTGATATATAATAGTATATATTATATATATAATAATATATATATAATAAAATCAAAAATTTTATTAAATGTCAATGGACTAAACTCTCCCACCAAAAGACACAAAGCAGTGTGCTGGATCAGGAAACAAAATTTAGCCATCATTTGTCTGAAGGAAATACACCTAAAAGTTCAGGATTGGGGGATGGAGAGATAGCACAGTGGTAGGGCATTTGCCTTGTATGCTGCTAACCCAGGATGGACCTGAGTTCGATTCCTGGTATCCCATATGGTCCCCCAAGCTTGCCAGGAGTGATTTCTGAGTGCCACTGGGATGGCCCAAAAATAAAACAAAAACAAAAATGTTCAGGGGTAACCCTGTCAACAACCATTCATGATAAAAAAAAAACTCTCAGCAAGATGGGAATAAAAGGAATATATATTTCTCAATATAGTTAAGGCCATCTACCACAAGCCAATAGCAAATATCATCCTCAATGGAGAAAAATTAAAAGCCTTCCCTCTAAGTTCTGGTACAAGACAAGGCTGTCCTCTCTCACCACTCCTATTCAACATAGTACTGAATGTACTTGCTATAGCGATTAGGCAAGAAAAAGATATCAAGGGAATCCAGATAGGAAAAGAAGAAGTCAAGCTCTCACTGTTTGCAGATGACATGATACTCTACTTAGAAAACCCTAAAGACTCTACCAAAAAGCTTCTAGAAACAATAGATTCATATAGAAAGTTGGCAGGCTACAAAATTTACACACAAAAATCAATGGCCTTTTTATACACCAATAATGGTAGGGAAGAAATGGACATTAAGAAAACAATCCTATTCACATTAGTGCCACACAAAGTCAAATATCTTGGAGTCAACTTCACTAAAGACATGAAGGACCTATACAAAGAAAACTATTAAAAAAAACTGCTTCAAGAAATAAGAAAGGACACTAGGAAATGGAAACGCATACCCTGCTAAGGGATTGGCAGGACTAACATCATAAAAATGGCAATTCTCCCCAAAGCATTATACAGATTTAATGCAATTCCTCTAAAGATGTCCATGACATTCTTCAAAGAAGTGGATCAAACACTTATGAAGTTCATCTGGAACAATAAAAACCCTCAAATAGCTAAAACACTCCTTGGGAAAAGAAATATGGGAGGCATTAATTTCCCCAACTTTAAACTGTATTACAAAACATTAATTATCAAAACAGCATGCTATTGGAATAAATGCAGACCCTCAGATCAGTGGAATAGGCTTGAGTACTCAGAGAAAGTTCCCCAAACATACGATCACCTACTTTTTTAAAATTTTTATTGTGACTGAAGTGCATTATATAGAATTATTTACGGTACATAGTGACAATGAATGAAGGACATTCCACCACCAATGTTGTCATCCCTCCACTCCTCTTCCCAGCATGTCTCCCATATATCTCTCCTTTATCCCCCCCCCCCCAGAATACTAGTAACTGGTCTCCACTTTACAGTTTGTTGTAGATTGGGTATCTATTCTGTTGTCATTGACTTTGGGTTTTGTGTTCCAGTCCGATCATTTTTTATTTTCACTGCATGTTCATATGACTGGTCCTGGTATCATCATTTTCCCCCCTCAATTTATGAGGCTGAATGATTCAAGTTATGCAATTCTGTTGGAGATAAAAAGGTTAAGGAAAAGAGAAGAAAAATTTGGTATCAACTACTAAAAAAATTTACCAAATAATATTCACAAGAGTGAAAAAGAAAGAAAAAAGTGGAAGAAAAAAGAGAAGAAAAATAATATCAAAAATCACCTAATTTTTATAAAGGAGCAAGAAATCCTAAATGGCACAGGGAAAGCCTCTTCAACAAGTGGTGTTGCCACACTGGTTAGCTACTTGCAAAAACAGTGAACTTAGACCCCCAGCTAACACCATGTATTAAGGTAAAATCCAAAAGGATTAAAGACCTTGATATCAGACCTGAAACCATAAGGTATATAGAACAACATGTAGGTAAAACACTCCATGACATTGAGACTAAAGGCATCTTCGAGGAAATTGTACTCTCCAAACAAGTGGAAGCAGAGATAAACAGATGGGAATATATTAAGCTGAGAAGCTTCTGCACCTCAAAGGAAACAGTGCCCAGGATACAAGAGCCACCCACTGAGTGGGAGAAAATATTCACCCAATACCCATCAGATAAGGAGCTAATATCCAAAATATACAAGGCACTGACAGAACTTTACAAGAAAAGAACATCTAACCCCATCAAAAAGTGGGGAGAAGAAATATACAGACACTTTGATAAAGAAGAAATACAAATGGCCAAAAGACACCTGAAAAAATGCTCTACATTACTAATAATCAGGCAGATGCAAATCAAAACAACTATGAGGTACCATATCACGCCACAGAGATTGGCACACATCACCAAGAATGAGAACAAGCAGTGCTGGCAGGGATGTGGAGAGAAAAGAACTCTTATTCACTGCTAATGGGAATGCTGTCAAGTCGAATCTTTATGAAAAGAGATATGGAGATTCCTCCAAAACATGCAAATTGAGCTCCCATATGATCCAGCTATACTACTCTTAGGGATATACCCTAGAACACAAAAATACAATACAAAAATTCTTCCTCACACCCATACTCATTGCAGCACTGTTTACAATAGCCAGACTCTGGAAACAACCAAGATGCCCTTCAACAGATGAATGGTTAAAGAAACCGTGGTACATATACACAATGGAATATTATGCAGCTGTTAGGAGAGATGAAGTCATGAATTTTCCTATACATGGATGTACATGGAATCTATTATGATGAGTGAAATAATTCAGAGGAAGAGAGATAGACACAGAATAGTCTCACTCATCTATAGGTTTTAAAAAAAAAAAGACATTTTCGCAATAATTCTCAGAGACAAAGAGAGGAGAGCTGGAAGGTCCAGCTCACAAAATGATTCACCACAAAGAGTGGTGAGTGCACTTAGAGAAATAACTACACTGAGAACTATTATAACAATGTGAATGAATGAGGAAAGTGGAAAGTCTGTCTAGAGTCCAGGTGGGGTGTGGTGGGTAGGAGGGAGATTTGGGACATTGGTGGTGGGAATGTTGCACCATTGAAGGGGGGTGTGCTTTACATGTCTGAAACCCAAGTACAATCATATTTGTAATCAAGGTGTTTAAATAAATATATTAATTAAGAAAAGAATGTTCTATGCACAATCTAGCTCATAAAGCCTTTTTTTTTCCCAGCAAAACTTACCCTCACCAATCATGATTTTCCAAAGAATTGGAAAACCCTTTCATCTGACCTGCTGCCTTTATTTATTATAAGTGCTCTAACTTATTCCACCTGGGCTAGATTTTCAACTGCAACCTATATATTGTTTGTCTATGTGTATGTGTGGTAACCACCTTTATCTGTCTAATGTTCATCTGTATTGTAAATAATGTCTATCTTGTATAGACCTTCCTCCAGTTATATTTAGTTATTGTTCACCCATTTTTCTGCTTATCATTTTACAAATCCTTTTCTATTCTTTTGCTCTCTCACCCTTGGTTTGTTATTTCTCCCTATTTAACCCTTTTTACCCTCAGTTCACTTTTAAATTTTATTTAAAAATATTTTTTATTTAAGCTCAATGGTTACAAACATGTTCATAATTGGGTTTCAACCATAAAATGCACACACTCCTACACCAGTACAACTTTTCTGCCTCCATTGCCCCCCCCCCATTTTCTAACTTCCTCCACCCCGTGCCTATCTTCACAACAGGCATTGCATTTCTCTATAGTAGCTGTAAGTGTAATTATATCTCTAACTGCACCTACCACTCTTTGTGATAAGCTTGTTATTAGGGGCTTGTACATCTACCCCTCATCTCTGGGTGTTATTATTATACTGACTTTTATTTTTCTTAAATCCCACATATGATTGAGTCTATTCAATGCTTATCTTTCTTTCTCTGATTTATTTTACTCAAAATAATAGTCTCTAAATTCATCCTTGTATAAGCGAATTTCATGACTCCCTTTCTTCTAACAGCTGCATAGTATTTCATTGTATAGATGTACCGCAGTTTCTTTAGTCACTCTGATTGTTGGGCATATGGGTTGTTTCCAGATTCTGGTTATTGTAAATAGCGCTGTTATGAACATAGGAATGCATAGGGCATTATTTTATTGTGTTTTTGTGGTCCTAGGGTATATCCCTAGGAGTGTTATTGCTGGATCATATGAGAGCTTAATGTAAAGTTTTTTTTTTAAGGAATCTCCATATTTTTTCCATAAAGGCTGGATTAGACAGTATTCCCACCAGCAGTGAATGAGAGTTTCTTTCATCAGCAGTGAATGAGAGTTTCTGGGCTAGTATGTTTTTGTTGGGTTTCAGTCTTGTTGACCTATCAACTGTTGATAGGGCCGTGTTGAGGTCTCCCACAATTATTGTGTTATTATTGATGTCTTCTTTCAGATTTGTCAGTAACTGTATTAGATAATTTGCTGGTCTCTCATTGGGTGCATATATGTTTAATAGTCTGATTTCTTCCTGTTGCACATATTCCTTGATTAGTACATAGTGTCCATCTTTGTCCCTTACCACTTTTCTGAGTATAAAGTTGGTGTCATCATATATTAATATGGCCACCCCAGCTTTTTTGAGGGTGTTGTTTGTTTGGACGATTTTCCTCCAGCCTTTGATTTTGAGGCTATGTTTGTTCTGACTATTCAGGTGTGTTTCTTGTAGACAGCAGAAGGTTGGATTCATCTTTATGACCCATTTTGCCACTCTGTGTCTTTTAATTGGTGAATTTAGTTCATTGACATTGAGGGAGATGATTGTCATAGGATTTAATGTCATCTTTGTAGATAAGTTTGCTGTATTTGTTGGTCTCTCTTGTCTTAAAGTAGACCTGTCAGTTTTTCCTTTAAGGCTGGTTTTTCATCTGTGAAGTTTCTGAGCTGTTGTTTATCCATGAAGCTATGTATTCTTCCTTCAAACCTGAACGTGAGTCGAGCTGGGTGCAGTATTCTCGGTGAGGCATTCATTTCATTCAGTCTTGTCACAATATCCCACCACTGTCTTCTAGCCTTGAGAGTTTCTTGTGACATGTCTGCTGTAAGTCTTAGGGATGCTCCTTTGAATGTAATTTCCCTTTTTGATCTTGCTGCTTTCAGTATTTTATCTCTATCTGTGGGATTTGTTGTTGTAACGAGGATGTGTCTTGGGGTGTTTTCCTTCTGGTCTCTTTTAGCTGGTACTCTTTGGGCATGCAGGATTTAATTGCATGTAGTCTTTAACTCTGGGAGTATCTCTTTGATGATGCCTTTTATAGTTGATTCTTCCTGGAGATCTCCTACCGGGGGTCTCTGGGACTCCAATGATTCTTACGTTGTTTCTGTTGAGTTTATCAAAGACTTCTATTTTCATCTGTTCGCATTCCTTGAGTACTTTTTCTATTGCCTGTTCGTTTGTCTTAAGGTTCTTTTCCAATATCTTCTGCTGTGTTGAGTTTTTTTTTTAATTTTTTATTATGAATTATGACAACAAAAGATGCAAAGAAAGAGGATAAGGTAAAGTTACAGTGGAAGGACAATCACCCATAACATAATTATCAGAAGAAGTCCCCTTGCTGATATCTTAACTTTGAATTTTCACCAAAGAAAGTTAAGATAAATAAAACAGAATCCATGTGCAATTACTTTTTCCCTCAAGTCCCCAGATTGTAGCACATTATAATATTTCTTAACAGCACACAAGGCAATCTAAAGCCATCAAACTTACGTAACTCCTTAAACATTAGAGGCATAGTATTTTTTACATTTCCATGTACATGCATATTAGCTTAAGTTAACCTCGAATTTTAAGTGGGTGTGTTTTAAGGATTAGAGTCAAAGGAGCACAGTAAAAACGGTGTTAGAGTGGCAATTGTTGTTTGCATAGGCCCACCAAAATATGAGAGGCATGGAAAGGAATAGCCTTGGCCTAAATACAAAGAGATCCTACCCCTGAAGTTTCCTGGCATAAGACCAGCTCTAGGCCTCAGGAAAGTTATCGTTCGCTCCAAGACATTGTCCGTAGCGCCAACACACTTATCACACAGTCTCTGTTGTTGGTCTCATGTTTCTGTATTAAAGATTCTGGAATCTGCATGTCCTACATTGAAGTCATGATGTGGAGTGCCTTTTCGTTTCACCTCACCATGAAAGGGGAATGCAGGAAGCCCTGTCCTGTAAGCAGGTTGTTGTTGTTAAGTCTTCTCAGTGTTAAGGGAAGTCTCTTTTGAGCAGGACGATGTCTGAGCAGTGGTAGGGTCTTCCGTGGTAGAGGATTGCTTCCAGGTGATGTTATAGACAAACCTCACCATAAAGGGGCAATACAGCAAGCCCTGTCCAGTAAGCAGGTCATTGTTCTTGTTGTCTTCTCAGTGTTAAGGGATGTCTCTTTTGAGTAGATCGATGTCAGAGCAGCTGTAGGGTCGTCCCTGGTACAGGAATGCCTCCGGGTGATGTTATATACAACCTTGGATGTTTTGTAAATGTCTTCTGTAGATCAAGGGGTAAATGGAGAATGCCCATTCTTCTGAGGCCTGTGCCAGGTCTTTATGTCAATGTTCAGGGTGTAAGGTCTCATTGCACTACAAGATTTGTGAGTTCCCATTTCTATTAGATAAGAACTTATTGGTATGTATAGTATTTTCCTATGTTAGTGTGCCTACGCAAACAAGATATAAAGCCACGTGGTGCTATCAGATATATGGGGGCATAAGAGCATTTCCAACAAGACCCATGACTTGGTTCAAACATAAGTATTAAACTGAGGGATTCTTTCACACCAAATTCCATATTGAGCAGTTCATAAAGAGAAGATAAAAAACATGGGGGGGGGATCATCACTGTATAAGAAAGTATTTAGCAAAAGTTATAGCCGTCAAAGAAAACACCCATAAAATGTTGAAAAGATATGTGTCCTTTTTATGCCTTTTAAAATAGTTGGGTGGGTGTTAACTCTAGGGCACCACTTTGGTCTGTGAATTAGGACTCAACAGTACTTAAGTTAGAAAGGGTAAAAAAGGAGTAATGATGATAGGAGTTAAAGAAGTTAAAGAGAAATATGAACTTATGAAGGGGTATGCAAAAGGGCAGAGTACAAAATGGACATTCTGCATACATAAAAACATAATTCAATGATAGTGAGTACTATTAATGTTTCTTGTGAGAGTACTATTAATGTTTCTTGTGCGCGCGGGGGCTATTGCCCCCGCGCGATTTTGAAAATGTAGACTGGACAGAGATTACCAGTGCCAGCCAAACCTCCTCCTGCTAGACTCCCGGCTCCCAGGAAGGAGAGATCCTTCAAGAAGCTGGGAGAACAGAAGTTCAGAGCCCCACCCAGACCCTCCCTAAGGAGCCGCATGGATAGTGGGGGAAGGCCTAGGGTACCTTCAAACTCCACCAAGGGACCCAACTCACCGGCTTGCCCAGGGGTGTGGCCCGGGGAAGCCCTGGAGATCTGGAGCAAGGCAGCAGAGGGGTGCTGGGGTTACCCAAATCCCGCACCCCCCCCCCCAGGCCTGGCCAAGCAGGCCTCCGGCATGGCGTGGGCCTGCCAAACCTCTTCCTGCTAGACTCCCGGCTCCCAGGAAGGAGAGATCCTTCAAGAAGCTGGGAGAACAGAAGTTCAGAGCCCCACCCAGACCCTCCCTAAGGAGCCGCATGGATAGTCCTGTGTTGAGTTTTTTTGCATCACATCTTCCAGTACCCCGATTCTCTCCTCAGCTGCTGTTACCCTGCTGGCGAGGCCATCCATTGGGGTTTTCAGTTGAGCTACCATGTTTTTCAGATCTGTTATTTCAGTTTGGAGTTTTCCGATTTCTGTCTTTGTGTTCTGTTCAGATTGATCTATGCTTTCTTTGAGTTCTACAAACATCTTCCATATTGCTATTTTAAGTTCCTTATCCAAGAGGTTAATCAGATGGTTGGAATTTTTTAGGTCATCCGAGCTATCATCTTCATTCTCTGTGTATGGTATCTGCCTGCGAGGTTTCCCCATTGTCACGCTTGTAGTGTGGTTTTTCCTGCGTGTTGTGGTGGAGTTCATTGGTTAGAAAGAGTGCGTGGCTGCGAAGCGAACAGAGTGGCCACGCTATTCTGCTGCCTCTAGTTGACAGTTTTTTGGGGGTTCACTCCCTAGGCCTCTGAGGAGACCTTCAGGTATTCAAGGAACACAGACAGCCACAGGAGAGATTTCCCTTGAAGTCCTCAGAATGATCAAAGGCACAGCAGGGCGGAGCCTCCGCAGGCCAGAGAGCTCAGCTTATTGGGTTTCTTTCTCTCCACATTCCTGCCAGCATTGATTGTTTTTGTTCTTTGTGATGTGTGCTAGTCTCTGTGGCATAAAATGATATCAATTGTTGTTTTGAATTGCATCTCCCTGATAATTAGTGATGTGGAGCTTTTTTTCATGTGTCTTTTGGCCATCTATATTCCTTATTTTAGAAAATGACTGTTCATTTCTTTTCCCCATATTTTTGTCTTGTTAAGTTCTGCCAGTACCTTGTATAACTTAGATATTAGCCCCTTATCTGGTTGGGATTGTGTGAATAGTTTCTCCTGTTTTGTGGGTAAACTTTTTATCCAAGTCACTGTTTTCTATGAATTGCAGAAGCTTCTCAGTTTAATATAGTCTCATTTCTTTATCCCTGTTTCCACTTGTTTGGACAGTGGTGTTTTCTTCTTGAAGATACCTTTAGTTTCAGTGTCATGGAGAGTTTTGCCTATGTTTTCTTCTATAAACTTATAATTTTGGGTCTAATATCATGTCTTTAAACCATTTTGATTTGACCTTTGTGCTTGGTGTTAGATAGAGGTCTGAGTTTACTTTTTTGCATGTGGCTGACCAGTTGTCTCAACACCATTTGTTAAAGAGGCTTTCCTTGCTCCATTTTGCATTTCTTGCCTCGTTATCAAAGATTAATTGATTGTAAGGCTGAGGACCTTTAATTCTAAACTCCTCAGCATCCAAAGCCTTTCCCCCACCCCATATTGCAGCTTGCTGGCTTTCAAAAGTGAAAAGACAGTTCCCCTACCCTGAGTCTGCCTCCTGCCTCTGCCCTGGGAAGAAGCTGCTGCCACTGCTGCTGCTGATTTGCCCTTGTTGGCCTCTTGTCTTTCACCTCCCTTTACCATGGATTGTTGCTTGCTACTGGATTTGGCTTTTAAGAGAAATTAGTCTTGAGGACATGTCCTGATCCATTACTGTTGTGAGCTATTTTCAAACTCCAGAAGTCCACATCACCAACTGAAGCTGTGCTCCAGATTTTACACCTCCCACCTTCAGACTATTTCAAAAGACTTAAAAGGGATGTGTGTATTTCCTTTGTATATTTTTAGGTGTATTTTCTTGATAAGTATAATTCTTTTTGTGTATTTCCTTATGTATATGTAGTTTTACCCATCCCTCTTATGGATTTGTTTAGTAGAAAATTCTAGTAGATAAGTTTTTCTTGGGTTCTTAGTTTCTCTGTGAGAACCAGGTTAAAGGGATTGTTTAGTTTATTATTTTTACCCCAATATGTAGCAATAGTATCCTGTGGCATTGTTTCTTTTTGCATAGGCACATTAAAATGGGGGAAATTTTTTGTATTGAAAGAAGTCCTTATCTAATAGTATTAGGAACTCCTAAATTTTTATTGCCTTTCACCCTGAACATTTGTCATAGTGATTTGACTTAAGGTTAAGTTTATCTGACATCAGCCGTTCACCCCTGAACCTTAGATTTAATTTTTGGAACCAGCATGGTTTTCGGCATTAGAACCAGGAATTGAATTCTGGGAAAGACCCTAATGTTACCCTGCAACTAACTTGCTCTAGGATGGGTTCATATGACATCCTGATAATTTGATAATAGGAACAACTTGCTTTCAGGGTGGGCTTTTCTGCCTTGACACCTAACAGTGAGATGAAACCAGGAGATGCTTCAGGACACATACTTTGACATAGGATCTGTGAAAACAAAACAAAACAAAACAAGATCTCTAATTATTGAAGCCTGACTATGACAATCGTGATTGAGGAGAATTTTTCCTGGAACCATGAAGAAAAACTTTTGGGTCAGACAACTTAGTATGCCTGGAGCCTGAAGTTAGTCTTGTGGCAGGCTGCTTCATAGGTAGGGACACTAGATTTTAGACCAAAGGTATTTTTCTTTCTTTTTTCCCCAACTTTGTGAGCCTATGCAAAACACTGCCACCCCTTTTGTATCTTTTAGATAGGGGCTCCTGTCCTTTTCATAGAACCTCGTATCATGAATTAGTTCATTTTACTTCATATTTCTGCATTTTTCTATAAAATTAAGGGAGGGGAAAAAAAGGATGGGGGCCAGGGGTCAAGTGATCTCAGATGTATTGATGGTGAAAAAAAAAAGAGGACAGAACTAAATATCCAAACCAAGGGGAACAATAATAGAATTAAGAGACCCAAACTTTAACAATCTAAACGTAAAATGGGCCTGTTATACTAGCAGGCCAAGGAGCAAAGGATTGTGGTATAAAGACGCACTCTCGGAACATTGGTGGATGTGTGTCAACACTGGTAGTGGGATTGGCCCTCATTCATTGTATGTGTTGAAATCCAACTGTGAAGGACTTTGTAAATCACAATGGTTTCAATTAAATTAAATTTAAAAAATAGGTCTACAACCCATTAAAAATGTGGACTGTCACCTGAAAAATAAAAATATGCTAAGGTTGGGGGAATAACACAGCTAATAAGGGACTTATTGGGTTCTATTACTGGTACCTGAGCACTACAGGAAAGAATTCTTGAGCACAGAGCCAGAAGTAAATAAAATAAAAAAAGAATATTTCGTGGGATTCTAGTGTACATCTTTAGAAATTATAATAGTACTGTGGTCATGAGTGAGAAGTTTGCTGAGAGTAGATTTTAAATTTTCCCCAGGGGAAGAAATACTTTTTAATCCTGTTTGGGGATAGACATTTTGTGGTAATCATTTTACATTAATGATAGGAATATTAACTGGTGTTGTATACTTGAAACTAATGTTATACAAAACAAACACTTAAATTAGCTCTTTTCTCTAAATGCTGCATTACAAGGAAAATGTGTCTGTGTGATATTCTCTGACAGCAAAAGAAAACATTGGGTAGGGAGGGGCTGGCAAAGTCACTTTTAACTAACTTACTCTAGGAGCTCCTTGTGATAGACAAATCCTGTCTTTGAGAAAGACTCGGGAAACCCTTCCTTTGGGCCCACAGCACACAAGGCCACTTTTGCATTTGTTTTCAATCACCCTTGTTGATTGGAGGAGTTGATGGTTTTTTTTCCTGTTGCAAAACTCATTTGGCTACTAGCCATCTTTCAAGGCTGGACTCTCACTGACGATGGATGTGGAGTGGAGGAATCTGGAGAAGGCAGACAGCGGGCATTGTAAAGGGCAACTTCTTGGGGTTCTTTCAGAACTAAGGTTTAGCTGTTTCTGTGCAAGGCCCAATCTAAATGTGGCGCCTGTTTCTTCCTGTAAGTAAGATCCACAGCTGTGTTTTATGGAGTTGGAGCCTATTTTTTTAGGCAATTAGGACCTCGACATAGATTTCATCAAGGAAGTCAAAGAGGAGTCAGGAGGAAGGATTCAGATGATTGTTTCCTTTTACCCTCATCTTTCCTCTGTGGATGTTGTGATGACCAGTCGTTTGAATTTTTGGGCACTGGTTCCTTTATAAGGAAGGGAACGAGTGAAAGTGGGGTCACCAGAAGTTAGTGACCAAGCATCCTGCTATAAATCAGTCTGAAATGCCTTTCTGCTAAATGGTGTATCATGACCACTTAAACGCTGCTTTATTTTTTATTTCTTTTTTTTGTTTGTTTGTTTCTCTGAATACTTAAGCCTATTCCAGTATTCTATCCCTACCTGTGGGATTTGTCATTCTGACTAAAATGTGTGTTTGTTGCTTTTCTTTGGGTTTCCTTTAGTTGGTACTCTTCATGCATGCAGGATTTGGTTGTATGCAATCTTTATCTCCAAATTTCTCAGCCATGATGTTCTTGACTGATGATTCTTCCTGGAAATTTTCTTCCTGGGTCTCTGAGACTCCAATGATTCTTTGGTGGTTTCTGTTAAGTTTATCAAAGACTTCTATTTTCATCTGTTCACATTCTTGGATTAATTTTTCCATTGTTTGACAATATCTTTAAGACTCTTTCCAATCTCTTCTGCTGTATGAAGTTGTTATCCATCTCATCTTCCAGCTCAGTAATTCTATGTTCCCTTGCTTTACCCTGTCGGAGAGGCTTTCCATTTTGTCTACTGAGTTTTTCAGACCTGTTATTTCAGTTTGGAGTTTTTTGATTTCTATCTTTATATCCTCTAGATTCTTATTTGTGTTCCATTCAACTCAATCTAGCCTTTCTTTGAGTTCTGTGAACATCTCCATATTTCTTTTCTAAACTCCTTATCTGAGAGACTAACTAGGTGGTTGGCAGTTTTCAGAGCTGCCATCTTCATTCTCTATGCCTGGTGTTGGCCTGCATTGTTTCCCCACGGTCACGCGTGAAGTGTAGTTTTTTCTATGTGTTATGGTGGCGTTAATTGGTGAGAAGATGTGCATGGCTGCTAAGCAAAGTGGAGAGGTTGGACTCCTATGGCTCCACTGTTTGTGAGCAGGACAGTTCACCTCTGTAGAAGAGCCCTCAGGAAATGATGGGTGGAGAAATCAAATCCCAGACCACCACACAAGGGAGAGAAAGCCCAAAATGTCTGTGATGCCTCAGTCACACAGCACAGATCAGCTCCAGTAATGTGGGTGGGACAGCTCACTTATGAAGAGCCCTCAGGGAGTGATGGGCAAAGTGGTTCAAATCCCAGGCCACAGCACAGCCAAGAGAAAGCACAAAATGTCTGTAGTGCCTCAGGTCACACAACAGAGATCAGCTGCACTCTAAAATGCATACTTTAAAGACAGAAAATATCATAGATTATTTTAGGGCCAGGTTACTGTGGGAACTGCCTCTAAAGGGTCTGATAAAGATGAAGAAAGTTTTTTTTTTTAATGGGAAATGCTCATAAAGAGTGATAAAGACTGGCAGAGTGTTTTTGTTTGTTTGTTTTTGGGGGCTACACCCGGCAGTGCTCAGGGGTTACTCCTGCTTTGCACTCAGAAATTGCCCCTGGCAGGCTCAGGGAACCATATGGGATGCCAGGAATCTAAACTGGGTCAGTTCCAGATGGGCCACATGCAAGGCAAATGCCATATAGCTGTGCTATCACTCTGGCTCCAAGGAAGAGAGGTTTGTTGTTGTTGTTGTTGTTTTGTTTTGTTTTTCTTTTTGGACCACACCCAGTGACGCTCAGGGGTTACTCCTAGCTATGCACTCAGAAATTCCTACTGGCTTGGGGGACCATATTGGACGCTGGGGGATCGAACCACGATTTGTTCTAGGTTAGCACATGCAAGACAAGTGCTCTACCTCTGCGCCACCGCTCCAGCCCTGGAAGAGAGGTTTTTTTAAGTTGTTTTTAAGTTTTTTAAGAGTATTCTAAATATCAGTTGTGGTGCTCATTATATATATATGCTCAAACTTAGACTATTCATGTAGGATATATACTTTTTATTATATTTAAATTGAATTTTATTTGAAATTATTATATACAAATTATTTTGGAATGGAAAAATATTCAAGTCCTATATATTGTATTAGAGTAATTTCTCGAGTTATTTAATTTTAAAACCTCTGCATTTTCTGAATAACAGTGACTTTTGTTGTTTATTCTCTTTGAAGAGACTAGGACAGTGGTTATGGTGGTTACCAATCTATATTTGCCTAATTGCTTCCTTGTGCTATCATTAAGTTGTTTCTCTACCCCTATTGGGGTTATCTAACAGGAAGTTGGGTTTAAGACTTGATTTTATTCATGTTAACCATTATTTTCAAGAAAAATTTATAGGTGCTGCTGTATTCCTTTTCATTTATCCCTTTAGAAAGGTATTGTCACATTGTCCACGAATAATATTAATGCCTTTTTGGCCACTTTATTGATTAGGTTGTAATTTTTCTACCTGTGTACTATAAAGCTAGTTTTTTCCTTTGCAGTTAGCAAGATGATGGTGTAGTACCTTGTAAATATTCCATCCTTCATTACAACTATTTTTTTGAAAAGCTGACCCTTAGTGAACACAGGGTGGGGGTTTATTTTATTTTATTTTATTTTATTATTTTTGTTTTTTGTTTTTTTTTGGGCCACACCCATTTGACGCTCAGGGGTTACTCCTGGCTATGCGCTCAGAAATCGCTCCTGGCTTGGGGGACCATATGGGATGCCGGGGGATCGAACCGTGGTCCATCCTACGTCACTTGTAAGGCAGACACCTTAACTCTAGCGCCACCTTCCCGGCCCCTATTTTATTTTATTTTTGTGGTGTCTGGGTTTGGATCTATCGTCTCACACAAGCAGAACAAATATTCTACTGTCCAACTCTATCGCAGTCAGCCATGAATGTTTAAAACTATAGGACTGGGAGCTACTGGTGTCCAAGGATAGCTATTTCCACTGAAAAGACTACCTAGAAATAGTAAACTGAGAAAGCCAAGAATCGTATAAAGCAGAATCAGCAAAGGAAATTGGGGGCAAGGAACCCAGGCAAGAATATAAGCTCACATACCTGGAAGGTTAAAGTTTCACCTGGGGGGAAATGAGGGGACATAGTTTTCTTTTTTTGTGGAGCATCTGTTGAAAGGGTATGGAAGACTGTCTTGTGGTATGGAAAACCACTAGAAGAGTCTTTGCAGATGATTGTGTTCAAATCTGCTTGACCATGAAGGTAGTGTCTGAATTAAGCCAAGATGACTATGTGACAGAAGGTTAAAAAGCATTGCAAGTAAGGAGGGAATGTGGTCATACTTTGAAGTGATATATTCGATCCTGCTTGGACCAAAGACTAGGAACCAGCAGCAAAGGAAATGCTTAAATAGGCATGGGGGTTCTTTCTGGGTTATAGTGCTAAATAAGAGTGGAGGGACATGATTAAGGACACAAGTGCTTTGTCTTTAGAATTGTCCCTCAGGATAAGAGAGTTTCAGGGGAAGAAGTCTGAATATGGTGGGAAGGGAAGATGGGTGGAGTTCTGCCGACCTCAAATTTTCTCAGTGAGGCAATAATAGACCATCCGATTTCCCCAGGCCGCAGGCATGGGAGTTGGGGGTCTGGAAGAGGGTTGAAAGTTTTCAGCAGCTGTGTCAAGGATAGGGAAGGTCGCGAACAGGCAGCTGTGTGTCAGCAGGGACGAAGACGGAAAAGCCCACCAGAATAGTGAATGCAAGGTCTGTTCGGTACACATCTGTAGCTCATTAAGATGATCCCAGTTTCCTAAATGAGGGTCCTTATTTGATTCCCAGCTGCTCCTTCCATGGGGTTCAAGAGGGGTGTCAATGATGGCCGGAAGTGAGCATTCCCACCGCATCTGACACTCTCCTCATCCGGACAGCCACTGCTCCTCAGCCAAGGGCTCGGGGAGCTTCAAGCTGACAGGCTCACAGGCACCCATTGTGGCATGTCAGAACCCACAGAAAATGTTCCTCCTGTGCATTATTTATGACTTTCTGCATTTATATAATATCCAGCTTCCTGAAAGTAATTTGTTTTGGATTGTGTAGTGCTGGGCAGTACATCAAAGGTATGCTAAGCAGTGGTAATAAAACATTGAGGTTTATGGTCACTGAGGTATTAAATATCGCTCATAAATTACAGGGTGAATATTTTAAATGAGCTATGGCTCCGAGAACAGTGGGCGCCCCATCTCTGCACATATTAATTGCTACTGCCTGGCTTATTAATTACCAATAGTTTCAAAGGCTTTGTTGCTGTTGTCTTGGGAAACCATTCTCTGCCCTTTCTATGGTTCTGTGTGTGTTCAAGTGGCAGCGCTGTGTGTAGAAGCTGGTATTCAGCACAATAAAGCAATAAGGACGTTGTAGAAAACTGAGACTTGCCTATCCTTCAAAAATCACATATTCCTTCATTTTAGCCCCTGGCTGTCTTGCTGCTCTTTTGAAATAAGTTATGCTGGGTCTGCTTTGGATTTCAGACCACCAAGATTTCTCTCTGGATTGGGTCATTTCGACTTTCTGACTCTAAGCCATTAGCCCAGTGATACTTGACCTTTCTTGAACTTTCAATGAATTCTCTAACATCTCTGAGCTGACGTATCCAATAGAGGAGTTAGCAAGGAGTCTCAGAGGACACTCAAAGCACCAAACTGGAAGTGGAGTTGGTGTTTTAGTAGAATTGAATAGTTGGAACTCATTATGTGAACTTAACAGTTCAAAAGACACCTCAGGTACTCAGAGAAATGGAACCCTGGCAGACAGTCCCCGTGATGAGAGAGATCAGAGCAGAAACTGTCATGTGAAAAAGTTAGGAAGGAGATGACTGAGCAATTCCAGCAGTGGAATCTTACCATCCATCAAGTAGTCCCAACCCATGTGACCAGCTTATCTTTCAGTGCAGGGAGTGTTGAGTGCGCGACCTAGGGAGCAAGGTCGCTATAGACGTTTAAATTTTGATTTTGGTCAAGTGAAGAGTGGAATCCTGCCAGGAAGAAGAAAATGGATTTTGATTGTTTCTGAGTATAAAATCAGGTTATAGATTCTGAGTATAAAATCAGCTTAGATCATCTCTGTCTAATATGGTACCCAGGCCACACAGGGTGTGAGAGATCAAGGAATCAACTCACTTGTGAATGTTTGAAGCTAATTGGGCCTGTGACTTTTTTTGCGACTCTGAATTTTGTAAAATTGAAATATGTGCAGAGCAAGTAGTTATGATTAAAATATAGCATCCAAATAGATTAAAATGTATAAAATATATCATCCAAATTTAATCTATGAGTAAAATACACCCCATATTTTAAGATCTAATGTAAAATATTTAAAATCTCTTTATTATATATTGAATCACTTTAATGTTTGGTATGTTTTAGTAGAACTGTTTTGAAAACATCATTTCCACAATGAATTTTACCTGTTCATTTATATTTTATTTCTTTGTTTTGGTTGGGAGGCCACACCCAGCTAAATTCAGGTTGATTTCTGGCAGTGATTGGGAGGCCACATGCAATGCAAGAGATTGGCATGAGTAAGGCACAAGGGCAAGCACCTTACTGGCTGTTCTATCTCTCCAATCTCATTTAAACATTTTAAATGTGACTAGTAGAAAAATTTAAATTTCATGCATCTCACATTATGTTTCTATTGGGCCTCTCTGGATTAGAATAAATGTTTCACTGGGACTCTACTGAATGTCTGCTAAATTCTTCCAAAACCTCAGTTATAGCAGCTACTTGGCATGATCAGAGCAAGTTTCAAGAATCTGTTGGAATGCTAAATTAGAACAAATCATCAAACCTGTGAATTCAAACTATCACTAAAGAGTCTGAGTTTCTAAGAGGAGCCACCAATCATCTTTTGAGTATTGCAAAGCTTTAAAGTGATATTTCTATCCCCTGTTAAACTCCCACAGCTTTTATTTTGTTAGAAATATTGTGGTTTAACATCTTTTAATTTAAAATTTGCGTTCCCCACCCCCCAAAGTTTGGTAAAGGTACAACAATTTCTGAAACATTTTATTTCAGCTATTGTTGGTATCTGAGGTTATCAAGGAATCTAGATGTTTAAACAGAATGTTAGTGATCACCTAGGCCTCAGGCACAAAGAACAACATATTTTTGGCCAGAATTTTTTAATTATCCAGGACTTCTGGTTAAGCTTCTTGAGTTTCTTCTGTTCCTCCTTTCATGTTTTTCCTTGAATGTCTTTGTATCCTTGCCCATCTCTTTGGGCTGCTTCTTGGAATGCTTTGCCACCTTCACAGTCTGCCATGGCACTGGACACCCATTGCCCAAGTATGGTGGTTTCCAACATGACCCCTCCTTAGTGGTATTTAGAGTTCAGTTAATTTTCTTCTGTGCCCTAGATGGTCCTATATATTTTTTTTTATTGTGCTCCTCTTTTTGGACATCAGATGTCTCTATCATTGAGGATTTTTCTCACCGTTGCAGATAAATGGTGTGATGAGCATGCTTATTCATGTTTCCTAGTACACACAAGCAAGAATCTCTCTAGAGTAGCGATCAGAAGTGGGATATTGCACTTCAGGGCAGTGCTTCTTCAATTTTCTTAGATAATAGTGAATTGTTTTTCAGGGATTGCTCAACTTATACTCCCGGTAATGGTGTTGTTTTACTCTTGTCTTTAAATAAGGTATTATTTCAGTAAATGTATTCTTTAAAAATAGTTTCAGCATAAAATGTCAAATTATTTCTCTTTATGGTTTAATTTTCACTTCTGCGGTTTTTTCATGTCTTCTTTTTCTCCTCCTCCTCTTCCTCCTCCTTTTCCTCTTTCCATTTTCTTCCTTTTCTCTCTCCTTTTCCTTCTCTTTCTCTTCCTTTTTCTTCTTCTCTTCCTCATTTTTCTTCTCTTCTTTCTTCTGCTTCTCCTCATGTACCTTCCTTTTTCTCCTCTTCTTCCTCTTCTTCCTCCACCTCCTCTTCCTTCTCTTCTCCTTCTTTGTTCAAAGCTATTGGCCATTTTCTTGTGGAAAATTTGCTTTTCAGTTTGAAGAATTCTTCTACCAGCTACTTTGAAGCAAATTTCTGACAGCCGAGCTTTTCCAAGATATCATTCTTGTTTCCATTTCTCTGTGTTTGGTCTATGTGAATACTTACCCTTTAAATGTGTTATCTTGTTATCTGAAATCAAAGAAGGAGCCCCCCCCCTTCTAATCTCCACTTACTTCTGAAACCTTTAAGACAGGGGTCTCAAACTCGTGGCCCGTGGGCCATTTGCAAACCTCCGTACAACCTTTTGTGGCCCGAGACCAGCCTTCAAATATTGCAGTATTCTCGATTATTCGCTTACCGAATAATCGCAATAAAAATTGCATTAGTAAGAAAAAATCGCATTAAACATTCGCATACCCCGAGCAGTTCCGTTCGGGGTATGCAAATGTTTAATGTGATTTTTTTGCGATTTTTTTCCTTGCTAATTCGATTTCTTATTGTGAATATTCAGTAAGTGAAATCCCTTATGCGGCCCTGCCTCACCCCGACTTTGCCTCCTGCGGCCCCCAGGTAAATTGAGTTTGAGACCCCTGCTTTAAGAGATAGAGCAAAAAGATGCAAACTGATAATTACAGAGTGGACCATAGCATTTTGACAAAGCTAATACACAGCAGTTCTTATAATTGCTTTAGATTTTAGGGACAAAAGCTGCTGTTCATAAGAGAAAAAAAAAAAAAGAAGACAAAGACCATCAACATTAACAAATATAAAAAGGTACCCCAACAACTAATTAAGTTGAAAAGGGGAATAATTAGAAGATTCCATAGCTACGATTAGTTTAAAAGTAGTATTGAAAATTACTTGAAAACAGAAAAATGCTTTAAAAAGCATCACTGGAATTGACAGATAGGATCAGTTTGAACCCATGTTCTTAAGTGGCAACAGAACACAAACATCTCTCAATAAATCTAGCTTCTGTCTTCATAAACACTTATGAAGCGGTCTTTGAAAACTTTTCTGTGGTCTATAACAGCTTTTGCTTCTTAGGACACTTGGTACCATATGCATAGATATGGTCATTAAATGTTCATAATGATACCTAGTATTTATCCAACACCTTTTATCCAGGACCTCAAAGAACTGAGTGAACATTAACTCGCTCATTCCCATAGGAGCCATGAGGCAAGAGTCATTATATCCATTTTACTAATGAAGGAGCACAGTGAGGCACGCAAAGTCTTTTAAGGAAGTGAATTTCCTCCAGGTCAAATGGGACGTTGACATTTTAGCTCGATGTCATGCTCTTGTTCACATTTGTCCAAACGTGATCTCCTTTTCAAAGATTTGTGGGTTTTCCCCTTTATTCTATTCTAGTGAGGTATAGGTGTAAGTCTAAGTGACTCAACATTTATGAAGAGAAAAATTTTATGCTTAAAAGCAAAGTTATAGAGTCATTACAGTGTCATATAATTTTAGAGGCTTTTCACTGAATATAAGAATACACGTGGCAAAGGTAGATAAACAGATATGTTAGCTGTATCTTTAGTTTCTGGTATAAGAATTCTTTTTTGGGGGGGCACACCCATAATACTCAAGGGTTACTCCTAGCTATGTACTCAGAAATCGCTCCTGGCTTGGGGGAATCTGGGTATCACTCAGGTCTATCCCAGTCAGTTGCATGCAAGGCAAACGCCCTACCACTATGCCATCACTCCTGCCCCAATAATAAAAGATTTTAAGTCATTTCTTAGTAAAATAAGTCGACCTCCCTCCCTCCCTTATTCCCTCCCTCTCACCTTCCTTCCCTTCCACCCTTCCTTCCTTCCTTTCTTCCTCCCTCCCTCCCTTCCTTCCTCCCTCCCTTATTCCCTCCCTCCCTTCCTTCTTCCCTCTTTCCCTTCCTCCCTCCCTCCCTTATTCCCTCCCTCCTTCCCTCCCTTCCTTCCTTTCTTCCTTCCTCCCTCCCTCCTTCCCTTTCTTCCTCCCTCTCTCTCTCCCTCCCTCCCTCTGTAGCTCATATGTTGCTTTTTCTAGTTGAGTTCCAGTTGAGAAAGGTCTCTTTAAAATGTGGTGCCCATAACTGAACATAACATAATATTCCAGATGTGCTTGGAGATTGGAGAACAACTACAGTCACCAACCACACCACTATTTGTCCTTTATTTCAAAATTGTGGTTTCATCTTCCTACACCTTTTTATTCTTCAGGCAAAATAAAACCCAAACAAACTAGAATTTTTTTAAAAAATAATATCTTTATTTAAGCAGCATGATTACAAATATGGGTTTTATTTATAAAAAGAACAACCCCCCCTTCACCACTGCAACATTCCCACTACTTATGCCCCTCATCTTCCTCCTTCCCCACCCCATGCCTGTATTTGAGACAGGAATTCTACTCTCTCACTCATTAACATTGTCATGGTAGTTGTTATTGTAGTTATTTCTCTAACTGCACTCACCACTCTTTGTGGTGAGCTTCAAATTGTGAGCCAGTCCTTTCAGCCCTTCCAGCCCTTAACTCTATTTTGTCTGGGCCTTATTATAATAATGTCTTTTATTTATTTTAAAAACTCATAGATGAGTGAGACTATTTTATGTCTATCTCTTATTTCTCTCAGCATAATATCTATGTCTATCCATGTATAGGAAAATATCTTGACTGAATTTCTCTCCTGATGGCTGCATAATATACCATTTTGTATATGTACCAAAGTTTCTTTAGCTTTTCATCTGTTGAAGGATATCTGGGTTGTTTCCAGATTCTGGCTATTGTGTATAGTACTGCAATGAATATAGGTGTAAGGAAGGCATTTTTGTATTGTGTTTTTGTGTTCCTAGATATATCTCTAAGAGTGGTATAGCTGGATCATATAAGAGATCAAGTTCCAGTTTTTTGAGAAATCTCCATATTGTTTTCCATAAAGGCTAGACTAGACAGCATTCCCACCAGTAGTGAATGAGAGTTCCATTCTCTACACATCCCCGCCAGCACTGACTGATCTTGTTCTTTGTGACATGTGCCAGTCTCTGTGGCAGGAGATGGTACCTCACTATTGTTTTGATCATCCCTATGATGAGTGCTATGAAACATTTTTTTATGTGCCTGTTGGCCATTTGTATTTCTTCTTTGAGAAAATGACTGTTCATTTCTTCTCCCTATTTTTGATGGGGTTAGATGACAAACTAGATTTTAAAAAATGTAAAAGCCACACAATTTATTTGAAGATTTATTTTATTCCTTGAATTTCTATACTCATTTTTTACTCTTTTTATAATATATTTATTAAAATTATGCAAGTAGTCTTCATGATAAAATAACACTTATAAGTTGCTTAAAAGTGATAATTTATTATGTGTAACTTTGGGGTTTGTGCCTCAAAATATAGGTATGTATTTAATAATTGTTGACATATGTGAATAATAGCATATTGCTCAACTTTTAATAAGAGTGTTTTTGATTACAAAAGAAATAAAGTTTATATAGTGGCTAATAGCCTCAAATTTCAAATATACAAACATATATATATATATATATATATATATATATATGTTCCTGAAAATAGCCTAAATATTTAAAGACAAAATAAAAGCAAACTATACTCTTTTATTTTTTCCAGAAGAAATTATTCTGGTATTTAGAATATTTTAAAAACATTTTCTATACTTTAGTTATGCCTGAGCAAAAAGAGTCATTGCACAATATTTGAAACTGGAAAATACTAGTGAACAGAATCATGATTGAATTAGCTTAGAACAAAGCTTAGAGCCAAATGCATATATACATATTTTAGGTCAATATAATTATTTTTTGTTTTACTTAATGAGGGGTCACATCCAGATATATTCAGGGATTATATCGGGTTCTGCTCTCAGGAATTAGTCCTGGCAGTGCTCAGGGAACTATATGGGTCAGCTGCATGTAAGGCAAACACCTTACCACTGTGCTATCGATCTGACCCCCCTCAATTTTATTTGAAAGAATTTATTTATTCTGAAATTTGAACCTGGTTTAGTTTGTCTTTCCTCAAGTCTGCTAAAATATCCTTTCCAGAATACAGTCTCTATCTGAAAAAATGAATCTCTGGCTTCCAAGTGATTTTATCTTTGGCTTCTTTGCTGTGCTTGACATGTGTGAGTGTTATTAGCCATGGGATGATCTGTGTTCGCCAGAAAGGATTCTCAGGCTTCCTCTCACACCCACTTTCCATTGGCTTCTGCAACTACTAATAATACCCAAACTTGACCCTGATGCACTGGTTTGTGGTCAAAGTTCCTAGCAACAGGACCCTGAGGAGCCCTTTCCCATCCCTTTCCCAGCCCCCTCAGCCAAACATTCCCATGTAATAAAACTTTGAAATCAGGTGTTGAAGCCAAAGGAGTGGTGTTGACTCAAGCCAGGCCCTTGTCCTTGCCATCTTTTGGGTCACAGATCGGGCCACAGTCATAGAGAGAAGCCTCCCTTCTCCCTTCTTCAGTCCTGGGAGTTTGGGAGGCTTGACTGGAACAGGCTGGGGAGGTGTGGGGAAGAGACTGGAGTATAGACACCACTGGGTTTAATAGTACGAAGGGAGACTGTTCACAGAAGAGCATGTGACAGACCAGTCTGAGACGTTGAGGTCATGTGAGTCACACTGAGTAGGTGTGTTATTAGGGGGAGCTGGAGGGGGTCTGGAATGTGACTTAAAAGGCCGTGATGAAACATGATCCATAAACATATTAGCAGTTTTCACAGAGCTTGGTACCATTCTTATGAACTCTCTGCTCTCTGACACAAATGAGCCAATGAAGTGGTTGCAGAAATAAGAGAAAGTTTCAAGTTATCCTGCCTTACTGGGCAGGTGTGTGTGTGGGGGGGGGGGGGGAAGCAGTTCCCTCATCTCATCTTACTCCCACCCAGAGTGCCAATATACACACACTTCATACTTCAAGATTCTAAGTTTTGTTTTGGCTTTGGCTTTGTGGGGACAAAAATGATTCTGCTACGGGATCATCCTGAATAATGCCATGTGGTGCTAGAGATCGAACCAGGGTCAGCTACGTGCAGGACAAGCACTTTCCCTACTGTTGATCTCTCTGTCCCATGATTCTGAGTTTTTTTTAATTTTATAATTACTTTATTATGAAATAATAAAGTATTTTATAATTTTTTATTTTTTATTTTTTATTTTTTTAATTTTTATTTTGATCATAGTGGTTTACATAGTGTTGACAATAATATTTTAGGTACATATTTACATAAAATCAGGGGGGATTCCCATCACCAAATTGTCCTCCCTACACCTCCGTTTCTGTCCTACCTCCCATTTCCTCTTCCCTCACCCCAGGTCGGCTAGAATATGTGGTCCCCTCTGTATCTAACCCACAACTTAGTAGTCTTGCACCTGTTTGGTCTTGATGCCTCCCTTAGTTCCCCCTCTAACTGGAGGCAGGACTAGCTAGTTCAAGTTGCGTGGTTTTGTTTGAAAAAGAGAAAAGTAATATACTGGGGTAAGGGTCTAATACACCGAAATTGGGCGAAATCCTTCTAGAGGCTCTCATCATCGATTTGAGAGATGGAGAAAAAGAAGGTGAAACACTCCACCAGTACCAAAAGAAGTGTCAAATATCCAGTGAGGGCTCGAGCTATATCGATTCTGAGTTTTTAATAGTTAAATTATTCCTGCTGTGAAAATGTCCAGTAAATGTAGACTCTCACACTGCTTGTTTTGCATATCAGTTCTGGAAATTGACAGAAATTCAGATCTTTTAAGTTTGCAAAAATTCAAAAGTTTTACTTTTTTTGAGGGGGGGCACACCCATGGGTACTGAAGGGATACTCCTGGCTCTCTACTCCTGGTGGGCTATGAGGTGATGGGGATCAAACCTGGGTTGTCTACAAACAAGGCAAATGTTTTTGCTTGCTGTGCTATTGTTCCAGCCTCTAGTTTTGCCTTTTTTCAAAAAAAATTTTTTTTATTTTTGGGCCACACCCAGCAGCGCTCAGGGATAACTCCTGGCTCTGTGCTCAGAAATCGCTCCTGGCAGGCACTGGGGACCATATAGGATGCCAGGATTCAAAACAACGTCGGTCCTAGGTCAGCCACTTGCAAGGCAAATGCCCTACTACTGTGCTATCTCTCTAGCCCTAGTTTCATTTTTGATGAAAAACATAGCTGTGATTTATCTGAAGCTGCTGATAAGGACACTGTGTAGGGAATATTTGCTGTGGCCTTAGATTATCAAACCTTTGCTGATTGGGTTTGCACATCCCATGGCTGGAATCAGTTAACTTCTGTGGAGCTGTGGGCTTTCAACCTCCATGATGCTCTGGTTTACAAGCTCCATCCCACAGTTGCTTCTTTGCTTTGGGGGGGGGGGCTATTGCTTGGGGCTGACTTCAGGAGGCCTCCCAGAACTCTTTACTTCTTATAGTAAAGTGTCTAGCCCACTCTTGCTTTGGAGAATGCTCCTCTCTTTCTGCCTCTCCCAACAATTAAAGAACCAAAACCCAGTTGTCTGGTAACTCTGGGCTGGTGGTCACTTGGGGTTCTCTACATGATTGTGGGCTGGAACTCAAGGAGCCAAGAGACTATCCATATAGTCACCAGCAAGGATATTTTTCTTTTTTATGTTGGAACTCTGGCTATAAGGATCTGGTCCAGAGCTTCTCCTCTGTCTGTCCCTTGTTCCATAAATGTTTGAACAAAAGGCCATGCCCAGGCCAGGGCACAGGAAAAAGTAAAGAGGGAGGATAGGACAGATTCCACTGGCACCTCTGAGGCCAGCCCCTTTACTTGCTGATGCTATGGTTATGAGACAGTTACTGGACTTTTCTTTCCTTGAGTCCTATAAATTTGAAGTCACAGTCACCTACTCAAAAAGTTTCTAACCAATACAATTCTCCACCTTCCTCCAATTGCTTGCAGTTTATATTTCGATTAAGTTGAAGTTAGTGAAATAGTTTTGCACAGTGCTCAGGGTTTACTCCTGGCTCTGCACTCAGAATCACTCTTGATAGGCTTTGGGGACCAAATGGGATGCTAGAAATCAAACCTGGGTTGGCCGTATGCTAGTCAAATGCCCTATCCACTGTGCTATTGCTCCAGCCCCAAAAGTGACTGTTTTTAAAAATATTTTTATTGTAGTTTAGGCAATGAGATTGCCTAGCATTGGTGTTTATGCTTTTGTTTTAATTTGGGGCTATAGACAGTGCTGCTTAGGGCTTACTCTTGGCTCTGTGCTCAGAGATCACTCTGGTGGGGCTTGTAGGAATATGAAGTGCTGGAAATCAAACCCAGGTTGACTATGTGCAAGGCAACATCTTAACTGCTGTGCTTTGCCTACAGCCCTGGTTTATCTTTTTAATCCACAAAATTACTACAACTTCATCACCACCTAAGTGCCCAAGAACCTTGACAACTGTCCTTAAGTCATATCTAGTCTCCCTCTTCCTTCCCTCACTGCATCCCACTGATTGACAATCTTAGCATTAAAGTCCAAATATTTATAAACTAGACTATACTATACTACCAATTATCTTGTTTTGTTTGCCCATGCCATTGTTTCATTTATTGGTACACTACAGATGAGTAGGATCATTTGGTATGTGTCCTTTCCCTTTGATTTATTTTGCTTAAAACGATCCCTCTCTATTTTCTCCCGGTTATAGTCCCCTATATGATTGATTAGTTAGACTATAAACTGGGTGAAAATAATTCTTATGATTCTGACAGATTAACAACACACCATGGTCTTAGATCTTTTGCCCTAAGTCAGTGTAATTAAATGACAGGTTTCTTTCAATGCTGTAAAACACTGATTTTAACTTTTGAGCATTGAGGGTTATTTCCTTGTTTTTCTTTTGATTTGTTTTTGGGCCACCTGGTGGTGCTTTGGGGCTACTCCTGGTTCTTAGGGCAGAGGTCACTCTTAGGCCTACTTGGAAAACCATGCTGTGCCAGGGACCCAACTAAGATTGGCTGCATGCAAGGCAAACCCTTTAGCCCTGGTACTACCTCTCCTTTGTGCAGTGAGCTTTAAGAGGTGAAACATGAATCAACTAAATCTCCTCCTCAAGAACTTCAGAGATCCCAGTGTTCTAATTTATTTTAGAGCAAGAAATCAAGCAGGAAGAAAGTATCATACAGATATCTATGTCCTGGAATGGGTGTCTAGAGTGAGCTCTAGGAGGTGAATTATCTCCTACCAAGTAGCACATGATTTGGCACTAGATGAAAAAATTACGGTACATTTTCTAATGGCATCTCCAGGAAGAGGAAGGGGTGGTGAGCATCTCTAAAACTCAGACCTTACACCACAGGGAGGTCTCTGAATAGTGCATGTTAAGTGAAGGCCCAGATAGAGTCCACAGGAGCCTTAGGTCTACATTGCAAGGAGATGATAGACTCATGAGAATATATTGGGGAAAGGAGAGGAAAGGAAACATATACAAAAGGAAGTATTAGTATATTGCTTAAGGTGTAGGTTGGAAAAAGAGGTCTTTCTGCTTCACTAGTAAGAACAACTAGCAAACTCAGAGGAAACCACCAAGACTATGTTTGGTGATGCAGAAATTGTGACAGACACGAATGGCAGTGTGGAAGATGGTTTCTGACAGAGAAAATCAACGAGAACTTCTCTCCACCACAGGCATGCAAAGATAAACAAGGTTCTTTTCCATTTTAAGTACAACTTTTTTTCCTTTAAATATAAGTAAGCTCGAAACCCAGTTTACAGAAGACACATATAAATTCCAAGACTTTGGTTCCCCTTTTTCTTCTCATACCACTTCACATAGCAATCTCATAGTTGGGAGTTGAATCACACAAAAATAATTATCATGACAATGCACTAAAATGCTCTGGGAATTAAGAGTTTGATTCTGCCACAAAGGATTATATAGACTATTCAGTGCCCCAACAATTTGGTACTATAAGTAGAGGTTGGATGAGTTTATAGGATCCAGCACATCATATATATTCATGGTTTCTCATACTTTTCTTTAGTTCCCTGAGCATTTTTTGAGGTTAGAGCTTGGCCCTGGGAGGTACCATTGACATGATCTAGTCCAATAACCTTAACTTTTAACATCAGGACACAGAGGGTCAAATGGATGCTTGACTTTCTCCAGGCCACAGAGGCATTTGTGGGAAAGCCAGGGCTAAATTCCAGATCTCTGAAATGCCACATCCTGACTCACACCATGGCTCATGAAAAGCTCTATAGAGTACTAGTATCCTGACATGAGAATTTTCCTGAGGAAGCAAAAAAGGACAACATATATAGAATATATTTGAATGATTGGGTCAAAACCATGGTAAGGAAAGTCACTTTTACTCAAGGAAAAAATGACCAAAGACTCATTTCCAGTCTCAATCTGTTACTTCATTTCAAACTTTGGTAGAAGTTGAAATGATACCTTTCTTCTGCAAGTTCTGAAAATATTGTCAAATAGTATGAAGAATTCAGTTTTATAGATGGGAAAACTGAGGCACTAGGAAAAATATAAATTGTCCAAAGTCATACAGAGAAGCAAGAGGGGAAACTTAGCATATGATCAATAGAATCCAATAGGTCTGAAGCATAAAAGTCTACAGTAACTATCAAGTTTACCCTCAATGTAGAACTGAGGGCCACATAAATTTTACAATCTGCTTAGAGATAGTAAGAGACTTGCAAGAGGACTCTGGAACTTGCAACCCAGCATTGTCTCTCATTCACACAGACAGGCAGTGTGGAATGAGCCCCTGGAGACTTCCTACTGCCTTTCTAGCTTTCAGGCTGCAAGGACTTATTCTTCCCTCTCTCCCTAAGTCAAGACTAAATCTGGAAGGCAATAGTCTTTCCTCTGCATCTCTGAAGACAAGTAGGAGAGAGGATAGAGAGCAAGGAGAAAGAGATAGAGCTAGAGAGGAGAAAAGGGGGAAGAGAGGAGAGAAAGAAATCGCCCTGGAACTGGATCAGGAACATAACCAGCAGCCTTCTTTCAACCAGGAACCAGAGTCCCCAGAGCCTTTCAAATAACCTGGCAGCTTTGGGTAACTACCAGCCAAATATTGCTCCATTAGATCCTTCATTATAGCAGGGTGTGGGTGGGTGGGGGGATCCCAGGGATAATCCTGACAATTCTTAGTCATTTTGATCATGCTCAGGGAACAATACCCAGAGATATAGCCAGCAATGCTCAGTGAGCCATGAGGTTCTGGCCTTGCATTCTCTCTGACCTCTTAATTTTATGTTTTTTAATTATTTAATTTAAATTTTAATTAAAATTTTCTAATTGAATTGCTGTGAAATACAGAGTTACAAAGTTATTCATGATTTTTTGGTGTACTATGTTCCAACACCCATTTCTTCACCAGTGTCCTCTTCTCTCTGACAGTGACTATTTTAATCTTAATGGTGTCTTTTTCTACAATTTGGGGATTTAGAATTCTTCCCTTTGAAGACCACCCCTAAGCAAAGAATTCCTTCTTTTTTTTATCCTTTTACTATTTTTTGGAAACTACAAGAAATGGCAGGCAAATGTGCTACAGTTGAAATCTGCTTCATATCAAAGCCATCCTTTCTTTTCGCCAGATTCCCAAAACTTTTTATTCCCAGTTTGCCTTGACTACCCCTTGCACCACCAGTATTTACATTTCTGTTCCCCTTGGGGTCTTTTCCTGCTTCAGAACCTGTGCTCTATCACTGTAGTCATGTGGCTAACATGCTCTGCTTCCTTCCTTCTCCTCCAGCTCTTCTGGCCTCTGACTCAGTTCCATCCATCCTGGCTGGTGGGATGGTAAGGAATATTAAAAAATATTGGTTCCTGCCAACACCTTCTGACTTGGTTCCCTTGTTCAGGATTGAAAATACTCCAGCCACTCAGTAGTCCAAGAGCCACCAACATTTCTTCTTACTGGTCTCTTTCTGCCAAGTCTTTCAACAAATGTTCTCTGGAAATGAATTTTGAATTCATTTCATTTAAAGTCTATTTTTCCTGCTTTTATCCCTGGGGAATAAGGGCCAGAAAACCAGGTATAATGATTGGTTTTGGAAAGGTTAAAAATCACAGAAGCTATAGCTCATGTTCCACCTCAAAGTAAAACTAGAAACCCCAGTCAATGCAGTAGTATAGGATACAAAATAAATACTGGCTACATTTGGAGCATAAAACTCCCACTAAACTCTATTAGCATTCTCTTTGGTTCTACTAAAATATGAGAAGATAAAATTTTCAAATCATTCTTTTATTTTTTTCTATATGCGAGCTCATTTAGAAGATCAAATCCTGCTCTCTTCTTAAGTCATCTCTAGATCCATTAATTTGGCCACTTATCAAATGTTTATAAATTGCCATGATGAGGAAACTGCTACATTCTGGAGATCAAGCAATGGCTCCTGTCCTGGGGAGCTTCTTGCCTCTGAGGAGATATTGTGCTGCTTGTCCTCACCCCCTCTAGATCTGATCAATCAGCTGCTGGCACTTTGGTCAATTAAGTATTTGTGGACTTAGTGAATATTACTTAAGGTTATATAGACTGTGTGAAGTCAAAACAAAACAAAACCAAAAATGAAAAACCAAAAGTGATATCCTCTGCCCTTCTAGATTCTTGACAGAAACACCCTACCCCTTCCCTAGAACAAATAACTGATTATCAAGAGAAAACAGAAAATTGGCAAAATATGAACTCTATATATGAATATGTGGGAAAGAACTGAATAAGTCCCATCAGTGACTCAAGTCACTTTAAATATCATTGCAGCTAAAGATAAGATGTTGGGGTGTGCAGTGCTAACTCTGGGAGATCTCTGGGCAAGCCACTGTGAAGAAGGGGGTGGCTGCCTTCTTCACTAAGAATCTTTCTAGCTTTTGGGCTTCTACCTCCTTCCAGAGCAGAGAGGGAGAATCCCTGACCCATGGAGATTCACCTTATAAAGATAACTTTCCAAAGCATACTGTATTTGCCGGCGTATAAGATGACCCTTCAACCCATGAAAAACTTCCTAAAAGTCTTAAAAGTAAGTTACTTCTTAAAAGTAAGAGGGGTGCAGATCACTCGTCCCTGAAGCTGGAACAAGTTTCAGCATGCCGTATACGAGCATATAATATGACTCCCGACTTTTAGAAAGTTTTTCATGGGTTGAAGGGTCGTCTTATATGCCGGCAAATACAGTACTTGTACTTGTCAGAGCTTCTCCTATTGTTTCTTAAAAAAATAATTATTCCCGAGATTCCTCCAAAAACTGGAAATTGAGCTCCCATTCGACCTAGCTATACCATTCCTAGGGATATACCCTAGGAACACAAGAATACAATACAAAAAATCCATTCCTCACACCTATATTTATTGCAGCACTATTCACAATAACCAGGCTCTGGAAACAACCAAGATGCCCTTCAACAGATGAATGGCTAAAGAAACAGTGGTACATATACACAATGGAATATTATGCCGCCATCAGGAGAGATGAAGTCATGAAATTTTCCTATACATGGAATCTATCATGCTGAGTGAAATAAGTCAGATGGAGAGAGATAGACGCAGAATAGTCTCACTCATCTATGGGTTTAAAAATAATGAAAGCCATTTTTGCAACAATGCTCAGAGACAAAGAGAGGAGGGCTGGAACTTCCAGCTTACTTCATGAAGCTCCCCACAAAGAGTGGTGAGTGCAGTTATAGAAATAACTACACTGAGAACTACCATAACCATGTGAATGAATGAGGGAACTGGAAAGCCTGTCTAGAGTACAGGTGGGGGTGGGTTGGGATGGAGGGAGATTTGGGACATTGGTGGTGGGAATGTTGCACTGGTGAATGGGGTGCTCTTTACATGACCGAAACCTAATCACAATCATATTTGTAATCAAGATGTTTAAATAAAGATATTATATTAAAAATAACCATTCCCTAAATTATTCTTATATCAAAGGCACATTTTGGGGTAATATATTTTATGCTGGCTTTCAACTGTTTAGTGGTTGAGGTTTGGTGGCTTTGTTAAATCTGAAAGCAGCGCTTTCCTGCCTTTGAGTTCGCTAGTTCGCCAGCAGGAGGCGCCATTGTGCACTTGACAGGAAAGAGGACCTTATCTGTGGAGTCACCCCCCTCGCACCCACTGTGCTGGGGAAGTCTCTTGACTAGTGGACGACCTCGGGAGTGTTCTGGCCCGGTTTGGGAAGGACTCTGGCCCTGTCATAATCTCACTAATAGTCATAGTTACCTGCCAAATATATTTGGGTTGTTTCTGCCTTATGAAGAAATGGAAATTCAGGGAAGGAAAATGATTGGGGTCATAGGTAAGATTATAATGAAGTCTTGCTGACTCCAGAGACCTTGCTTTTCTCCTCCATGGCAGACACTCTTTTAAATCTTAAGAATTGGAGTAGAACACACAGCACAGCCGTTTGGGCACATGCTTTACGTGCTCCCAACATGGGCTCGAGCTCCAGCAGTAAATAGGGTCCCTGAGCCTATAGCAGGAGTGATTCCTGAGCACTGAGCCAGTATTAAGCCCTGAGTATGCTGCTGTGCCACCTTTTTCGAAATATGAATCATAGAAATGATTATCTACAATACAGTACTTCAAATAAAACGTCAAAGTCATTTTTTTGTGTCCTAGAGGACAGGACATCACATGTAAATGTCAGGTCCATATGGATGGAGCACTAGCCCCTACTTCTTATCCAGGAGCTTTTACAGAACTGTCCCAAGTTTCATTGCCCTTTGAAGATATATATATATATATATACATATATATATGGATATATGTATGTATATCCATATATATATCCATATATATATATATACATCAGTTTCAAAAGATAATCTTGGCATCTGAATTTACTATCTTTTTCTTCCTTTCTTTTTCTTTCTTCTTTCTCTCTTTCTCTTTCTTTTTTTCTTCTTTCTTTCCTTTATTTTGGGAGGGGCCCAGTTTAGACCACAAGAAAAGTATCACCACAAAAACAAGAGTAAAAGAGAAAGGCTGTAGGCACATTCAACTGGGAATTATTATTTAGAAATCACGTCCCTGAGGTCCCCTCATTCTGCCTTTATGATCCAGTTTATTCCTGATTCTCAAGACAATGTAATAGTTGTCATACCCTTAAGGCCAACAGCAACAACAACAAAACACAAAAACTATTCATTTAAAGCACAGAAACTCCTTATAACTTAAAAGAATGATCAAGCAATTGAATATGAAAATGAGTCAAACTTATTAAAAAAAAAACAATTTGAGGCCTATTGAATGAAACAAAAGAAATAATTAAGTTGTGTGTGTGTTTTATAAAGCAGATTGTTTTGGAAGGAAATCAGGCTTTTCTAAGAAACCCTATGCTTGCTGAGTGTAGTCAGATGGCTGTAACATGCATTAAAGTACAAACAGTGAATGTCTGATGGACCATAAACATCCATCAGTTGTCTGTGAAGTCTGTAATGATGTTTATCTACACATCCCTGTGACTATTACAATCTTATTCTTTAAATACAACTCCTCATAAGGTGATAGGAATAGAAATAATAATACTTAACTCATAGGCATACTAGAACACATTCAGAGCATCATCTGCTTCTTAATATGCAATTGATAAAAGTTATTTATGAGGAAAAAGATTGTTTTCTCCATACCAATGAGGATAACATTTTGACATGTAAGAACTGGCTACATATTAGAATCAGAAGCACACATGTGACGTTTATTTTTAAGCTAAATGAGCTCATGGGTCATTCATCGAATACGTGTGATGGAGTCTCATAAGGTATTCGCTGCCCAGAACATTTTCCGGACGGGAGGAGCTGCTGGTAGGGAGTGGCCTCAGGCCTGTTTAACGGAAATGCTGAAAACCTCAGACATGTCACATCAGGAAGGTTCGGAAAAACTAAGTTCTTAGTTTAAAATCTAAGTTTAAGGTTAGAAAAAACTAAGAACTAACCCTAGTTAGAGTGGTAGTAAGTAGGTCCCTAGTAAAGAACTGTGCTGGCCATCAAAGAACTCAACTGTGAGCTGACCAGACAGCCCAAATGGGAGAGTCCTTGTCTTGCATGTGTGAGTTGGATCTATGGCATGCACACAGTCCTCCAAGACCAGAACTGCCAGTCCGATCACCTCCAGCCTTTAACAAGAGCATCATTGAATCTCTCAGCCTGGGCAATGGACACACATTTAGAGGACTGGCCCCAACCACCCTTGAAGCACTACAGGGCAAGCCCCTATTTTAAGAAAAGAGAGAAAGGAAGTCAGCTGAATTTACTTAGTGATGACCGATGCATTTGTTCAGATAGGGCCTGACATTTACTGCATCATGGCATGGCAGTGATTTGAATCATTATAAGCTACTGCACATTTCTCTGGGAGCTCTCAAATTACCTTGTAGATGAGTCTGTGAACCAAATGAAGATAACACTGAATGTGAAGAGGACATCATCCTAGAAAGGATCCATTGAGATGGAAAGAACCCGGAGTTGAAACTGCTAGTAAAAATGCCAGAGATTTTCTTGAAATTCTGAGCCATTCCCGCCTTTTCAGATCACATCGTGTGATCTGAATAGCTCTCAGGAGCTCTTTAGTCAAGCACTCTGGGCCTGTTTCCTCCTTTGGCTTAACTGGTAACTCTCACATATGACTTCAATGGCAAAACACTGTCAACAGTTCATAAAAGGATCAAACACCTTAAGATGTTGTATACACGTTCCAGTGATGTTTTCAAATATGTTTCCTTTCCTAGTTCCTTACAGATAACCTTTTGGCATTCTGTGAAATAATTTGGATGGCGCATAGCCAGTCCTGACTTGGGGAAAATTTTTCCACCCACCAGTTGTCATCATACATGGTTCAGTTGGAAAGACATTTCATCAATGGAACCTTGTGATATTCCTGCAAGCAACCTTTTTCCTTGGGAACAGAGGTCAAGAAAAGTCCTTTCATATGAGGTTAATTATAGAGGGTAAGTATTCTTTCATGTCTGCCTTTCTAGCACTTACCTATTTCTACCCAAATATAAAACAAAGCTTTCCACCATGACAATTTCTGGCTCTTCTCTTGCTAACAGAGTTCCTAGTGCAAAAGAGTTTTAAAATAAAGTAAATATTATCATTTCCCCCTACATTTCCAACTCTGAGGAAATGTGTTTAAAGTGTTTAAAGGGGTCTTGGCAGATTAAAAAGTAAGATTAGTTTTTTGGCATCATATATATTCATGGCTAGTGGGGTTTCTTGCTTCTTGGGGCTGGAGGCAAGGGATGCATCAGCTATTGAAGGAGACAGGCCTGATCCACTGTTCATAATCTCTGGTCATCCAGTGAGAAATTTCTTTTCAGATCCTGAAGTTCTTCTCACTGGGGATTCCTTTTATTAACTATAAGCAAAAATTGCCCGAGGGACTGTTCCCAATGAGGAAAGAAAGCTAGTACCATTCTGGCGAGGAATGTACACAAAAATTTATTCATGCAGTGGATACTAAGAGTAATTTGGGCTGAATTCTGGCCCAGGTTGAGGAAGGCTGTTAAGAGACTCTACTCGAGTGACAAGCCTGGAACCAGAAGAGATAGAAATTGCCTCTCCAGAAAGCACAGTAGGTTAACGTGGTTTAAAAATGAATGCAGGGCTCTTCTGTCTCCTGAAATTTTCCATAGAGGCCAAGAAAGACCCAGCAAAAACTCTCCTAGAAGCTCCACAGAAGACAGGTACTATCTTCCTCTCTGTCTATGAAGGGAAGGTGTCTTCTGTGTGCTGAGCCACAGGAGAAAGCCTGGAAAAAATTCTCTCACTGCCTCCACTCACTTGCTCTTCTGTCTCCTGAAACTCTCCTTGGAGGCCAAGAAAGATCCAGCAAAAACTGTCTCCTAGAGGCTCCACAGTAGATAGGGGCTTCACTTCGTGGCCACATGCCTTTTCTAACTTATGAACCCCACCAAATCACACTACAAGAATCACAATGAGGAAAACACATAGGCAATCACCATGCACAGAGAATGAAGATGATAGCTCTGATGACCAAAAAAACCAACCAACTGATTAATCTCTCAGATAAGAAGTTTAGAATAGAAATATGGAGGATCCTCATAGAAATTAAAGAAAGCATAGATCAAGCTGAACAGAACACAAAGATAGAAATCAGAAAACTCCAAACTGAAATAACAGGTCTGAAAAACTGGTAGATGAATTGAAAACCTTAATGGAGGGGCCGGAGAGATAGCATGGAGGTAAGGCGTTTGCCTTTCATGCAGGAGGTCATCAGTTCGAATCCCGGCGCCCCATATGGTCCTCTGTGCCTGCCAGGAGCAATTTCTGAGCGTGGAGCCAGAAATAACCCCTGAGCACTGCCGGGTGTGACCCAAAAACCAAAAAAAAAAAAAAAAAAAAAAAGAAAACCTTAATGGAAAGCCTCTCCAACAGAATAACAGCAGCTGAGGACAGAATCAGCGAACTGGAAGATGAGATGCAGAACAACTCTATACAGCAGAAGAGATGGAAAAGAACCTTAGAGAAAAATATCAGACAATGAAAAAAGTACTCAAAAATGTAAATAGAATTTTTGAGAAAATCAACAGAAACAAAATAAGAATCATTGTAATCCCAGAGACCCAGGAAGGGAATCCCCAGGAAGAATCAACAGTCAAAGACATCATCAAAGAGAAACTCCCAGAGCTAAAGACTGCATCCTAATCCTGCATGCCAGAAGAGAACCAGCTAAAAGCTACTCGAAGAAAAGCACCACAAGACAGATCCTAGTCACAATGACGAATCCTACAGATAGAGATAGAATACTGAAAGCAGCAAGATCAAAAAGGGAAACTACATTCAAAGGAGTATCCTTAAGATTTACAGCAGACATGTCACAAGAAACCCTCAAGGCCAGAAGACAGTGGTGGAATATTGTGACAAAACTGATTAAAATAGATGGTTCACCTAGAACACCACACCCAGCCTGACTCACAGTCAGGTTTGAAGGAAGGATACATAGCTTCACGAATAAGCAATAGCTCAGAAACTTTACAGATGCGAAACCAGCCTTAAAAGAAAAACTGAAAAGTCTACTTTGAGATAAGACAGACCAACAAACACACCAAACTTATAGACAAAGATGACATTAAGTCCCACAGCAATCATCTCCCTCAACATCAATGGACTATATACACCAGTTAAGAGACATACAGTGGCAAAATAGATTAAAAAGATGAATCCAACCTTCTGCTGCCTACAAGAAACACACATGAATAGTCAGAACAAACATAGATTCAAAATCAAAGACTGGGGGAAAATAATCCAAGCAAACAACACCCTTAAAAAAGCTGAAGTAGCCAAAATTAATATCAGATGACACAAACTTTAGACTCAGAAAAGTTTTAAGGGACAAAGATGGACATTTCATACTAATCAAGGGATATGTGCAACAGGAAGAAATCACACTACCCAATCACACTACCCAATATATGCACCCAATGAGAACACAGAAAAATATTTAATAGAATTGTTGAAAAATTTTAAAGAAGATATTAATAGTAATACAATAATTGCAGGAGACCTCAACACTGCCCTGTCACCACTTGATAGGTCAACCAGACTGAAATCCAACAAAAAATACTAGACTGGAAAGAGAAATTGCAGAAAGAGGCCTAGTAGGTATATATAGGGCACTATATCCCCAGAAATTTGGATACAAATTCTTCTCCAATGTACATGGGTCATTCTCCAGAATAGACCACATTCTGGTACATAAAACATACGTCTATAAAAGCTAAATGATAGAAATCATGCAGACTATCTTCGTTGATCACAGGCACTAAAATTAGACATGAACTTCAAAGGGACACAGAAGAAAAATTTTAACAACTAGAAATTAAACAGCCTACTACTGAGTAACCAGTGGATCCAAGATAAAATCAAAGAGGTAATCAAAACTTTCATAGAAACAAATGACAATAAAGACACAAACAATCAGAATCTATGGAACACAGCAAAAGCGGTACCGAGAGGAAAATTTATAGCTTTGCAAGAACACATCAGAAAGGAAGAAGGGGCCTACATGAATAACTTAATGATGCAGCTTATAAAACTAGAAAATGATCAACAAAAGGAACCCAAAATAGGAAGGAAATAACAAAACATAGAGCAGGAATCAATGAAGTGGAAATGCAAAAAACAATTCAAACTATGAATGAAAGTAGAAGTAGGTTCTTTGAAAAAATAAATTAACCACTGGCAAAACTCACAATTTCTGGGAGAGAGAGAAACTTGATAATTCGTATTAGAAATGAGAAGGGGGAGATCACTACAGATATTGCAGAGATTCAAAGGGTAATCAGAGACTACTTTGAGAAACTATGCCACAAAACATGAGAACCTGAAAGAAATGGATAAATTCTTGGACCTTATAACCTTCCATGGTTGAACAAGGAGGATGTAGCATATCTAAACACCCCCATCACTATTAAGTAAATTAAAATGGTAATCATATGTCTGCCCAAAAACCAAAGCCCAGGCTCAGATGGATTCACTAATGAATTCTTTCAAACCTTTCAAGAGGAACTACTATCAATCCTTGTCAGGCTTTTTCATAAAATTGAAAAAAAGGGAATACTTCCAAATAGTTTTTAGGAGGCCAGCATCACCTTGATACCAAAACCAGACAGAGATACTGCCCCAAAAAGAAAATTACAGACCAAGATCCCTGATGAACACAGATGCAAAGATCCTCAACAAAATCCTGGCAAATAGGATCCAATGCCTCATCCAGAAGGTCATTAACCAAAAAAAAAATAATAATAAGGTCATTAACTGGAGCTGGAGAGATAGCATGGAGGTAAGGATTTGCCTTGAATGCAGGAGGACAGTGGTTTGAATACCGGCATCCCATATGGTCCCCCGAGCCTGCAAGGAGCAATTTCTGAGCGCAGAGCCAGGAGTAACCCCTGAGCACCGCGGCCGCTGGGTGTGACCCAAAAACCAAAGACAAACAAACAGACAAACAAGAAAACAAAGAAAAAGGTCATTAACCACTATCAAAAAACCATGATCAGGTTTCATCCCAGGAATGCAAGGATGGTATAACATCCGTAAGTCAGTCAACATAATACACAATATCAACAAGAAATATAAAGACCATATGATCAGGGGTGGAGAGGTAGCATGGAGGTAAGGCGGTTGCCTTTCATGCATGAGGTCATCGGTACAAATCCCGGTGTTCCATATGGTCCCCCGAGCCTGCCAGGAGCAATTTCTGAACCTGGAGCCAGGAATAACCCCTGAGCACTGCCGGGTGTGACCCCAAAACCACACACAAAAACAAAAAACAAAAAAACTTACCTTCCTTTTAGGGGCCGGAGAGATAGCATGGAGGTAAGGCATTTGCCTTTTATGCAGGAGGTCATCGGTTCGAATCCCGGCATCCCATATGCTCTCCCGTGCCTGCCAGGAGCAATTTCTGAGCCTGGATCCAGAAATAACCCCTGAGCACTGCCGGGTGTGACTCAAAAACCACACACACACACACAAAAAAAAAAGACCATATGATCATACCAATAGATGCAGAGAAGGCATTTGATAAAGTCCAACGCCCATTCTTGATAATAACGCTCATCAAGATGGGGATGACAGAAACTTTTCTCAATATACTTAAACCACAAACCAATGCAAATATTATCCTCAATGGAGAAAAACTAAAAACCTTTCCTCTAAAATCTGGTACAAGATAAGGCTGTCCTCTCTCACCACTCCTCTTCAACATAGTACTGGAAGTTCTTGCTATTGCAATTAGGCAAGAAAAGGTATCAAGGGAATCCAGATAGAAAAGGAAGAAGTCAATCTCTCACCGTTTGAAGATGACATGATAATATATGTAGAAAACCCTAAAGACTCTACCAAAAAGATTCTGGAGACAACAGATTCATATAGCAAAGTGCAAATTACAAAATTAACACGCAAAAACCAATGACCTTCTTATACACCTATAATGATAGAGAATAAATGGACATTAAAAAAACAACCCCCACGAAACTACGCCTGCCCAGTGGGGGCCGACTGTGAAAAATTGTGAGTGCAGCCTGTGTGTGTATGTCTACTATCCTGTTGCGTGAACCTCTTGGGAGTGGGCCGAAAAGAGGCTCCAGCAGAGCACTTTGGCTCCACTTCGCTATGCGGCCGTGTGCTCTTTCTAAGAAAAGAACACCATCACAACAAGAAGAAAAAAATCACACTAAGAACTGTGCTGGATCACTGAAGCCCAGCATTTCTCTCCAGATTGTCTTCTCTGCTGCGTGCTCAGGGCCTAAGATTTGATCCTGTGTGAGGCTTCATCCACGGAGGACTCCCCTCCCTTGGAGGCAAGTCGACCCATCCAGAAAGGGCAGAGCCAGAGGAGTGTGCTGCCTGCATCATTTAGCCAATGAATACCACCACAACACGTAGAAAAAACCACAATACAAGTGTGACAATGGGGAAACAACGCAGGCCAGCATCAGACATAGAGAATGAAGATGACAATTCTGATGACCAGATAATGACCAACCAACTAATCAACCTCTCAGATAAGGACTTTAGATTAGCAATATGGAAGATGTTCAAAGAACTCAAAGAAACCATGGATCGAGTTGAACAGAACACTAATAAGAACCAAGAAAATATGAAGACAGAAATCACAAAACTCCAAACTGAAAAAACATGTCAACTAACAGGCCTGAAAAACTCAGTAAACAAAGTGAATGACAAAATGGATAAGCTCTGGGACAGGGTATGAGAATAGACTTGGTGCTGTGGAAGATGAGATACATAACAATTCCACACAGCAGGAGAGATTGGAAAAAAAAACTTAAAGCAAATGAACAGACAATGGAAAAATTAGTCAAAAATGGGAACAGATGAAAAAAGAAGTCTATGATAAGATCAACAGAAACAACTTAGGAATCATTGGAGTCCCAGAGACCCAGGAAGAAAATTTCCAGGAAGAATCAACGGTCAAGAACATCATTAAAGAGAAACTTCCAGAGCTAAAGAATATATGTGATCAAATCCTGCATGCTCGAAGAGTACCAACCAAAAGAGACCCCAGAAAAACTACCCCAAGACACATCCTAGTCACAATGACGAATCCCACAGATAGAGACAGAATTCTGAAAACAGCATGGGGAAATTACATTCAAGTGAGCATCCTTGAGATTTACAGCAGACCTGTCACCAGAAACACTCAAGGCCAGAAAGCAGTGGTGGGATATTGTGACAAGACTGAATGAAATGAATGCTTCACCTAGAATACTGTACCCAGCAAAACTCACTTTCCGGTTTGACTAAAGAATACATGGTTTCACAGACAAAAAACAGCTCAGAAACTTTACAGACTCAAAACCAGTCTAAGAGAAAAAATGAAAGATCTAATTTAAGACAAGACTAACCAAAAGACACACCAAATTTCGATATAAAGATGGCATTAAATCACAGGACAATTCTTTCTCTCAACGTCAATGGACTAAATGCACCAGTTAAGAGACACAGAGTGGCTAAATGGATCAAAAAACTCAATCCAACCTTCTGCTGCCTACAAGAAACGCACCTGAATAGTCAGAACAAACATAGATTCAAAATAAAAGGCTGGAGAAAAATTATCCAAGCAAACAACATCCATAAAAAGATGGAGTGGCCACATTAATATCAGATAATGCAAACTTTATACTCAGGAAGGTTGTAAGGGACAAAGATGGACATTTTATATTAATCAAGGGGTATGTAGAGCAGGAAGAAATAACTCTCCTAAATATATATGCACTGAATGAGGGGCCAGCAAAATATTTAATACAACTGTTGACAAATCTGAAAAATAATATCAATAACAACACAATAATTGTGGGGGACCTCAACACAGCTTTGTCAACACTGGATAGGTCAACCAGACTGAAACCTAACAAGAATATACTAGACCTGAGGAGAGAAATGGAAGAAAGAGGTCTAGTGGATATATATAGGACACTCCATCCCCAGAAACCTGGATATACATTCTTCTCCAATGTACATGGGACATTCTCCAGGATAGACTACATGCTGGCACACAAAACATACCTCCAAAATATCAAGAGGATAGAAATTTTGCAGACTACCTTCGCTGACCACAAGGCTCTGAAATTATTTGTGAATTCCAAAGGGACACAGAAGAAAAACTTTAACACCTGGAAGTTAAACAGCCTCATACTCAATAACCAGTGGGTCCGAGATGAAATCAAGGAGTAAATCAAAACGTTCCTAGAAACAAATGACAATAAAGACATAAACTATCAGAACTTATGGGACACAGCTAAAGCAGTACTGAGAGCAAAATTTATAGCTTTGCAAGCACACATCAGAAAGGAAGATGGAGCTTACCTGAGTAGCTTAATGACACAACTAATAGAACTATAAAGTGCTCAACAAAAGGACCCAAAAATAGGGAGACAGAAGGAAATAACAAAGCTGAGAGCAGAAATCAACGAAGTGGAAACCCAAAAAACAATCCGAAGGATCAAAGAAAGCAGAAAGCAGAAGTTGGTTCTTTGAAAAAATAAACAAGATTGATAGACCACTGGCAAAACTAACAAAGAGAGAGAGAGAAACTTGATAACTCGTATTAGGAATGAAAAAGGAGAGATCACTACTGATATGACAGAGATTCAAAGGGTAATCAGAAACTACTTTGAGAAACTCTACGCCACTAAAAATGAGAACCTGGAAGAAATGGATAAATTTTTGAACTCTTATAATCTTCCACGGTTGAAGGAAGAGGATGTAGCATATCTAAACACCCTCATCACTATTAATGAAATTAAAATGGTAATCAAATGTCTGCCCAAAAACAGAAGCCCAGGCCCATGGGATTCACTAATGAAATCTTTCAAACTTTCCAAAAGGAACTACTACCAATCCTGGCAAGACTCTTTCATGAAATTGAACAAACGGAAACACTTCCAAATAGCTTTTATGAAGCCAACATCACCTTGATACCTAAACCAGACAGAGATGCTACGAAAAAAAGAAAATGACCAATATCACTGATGAATACAGATGCAAAGATCCTCAACAAAATCCTGGCAAATATGATTCAATGCCTCATTAAGAAGATCATCCACTACGATCAAGTAGATTTCATCCCAGGAATGCAAGGCTGGTTTAACATCCGTAAATCTATCAACATAATACACAACATCAACAACAAGAAAAATAAAAACCACATGATCATATCAATAGATGCAGAGAAAGCATTTGATAAGGTCCAACACCCATTCTTGATCAAAACTCTCAGCAAGATGGGAATGAAAGGAATCTTTCTCAATATAGTTAAGGCCATCTACCACAAGTCAGTGGCAAATATTATCCTCAATGGAGAAAAACTAAAAGCCTTCCCTCTAAATTCTGGCACAAGGCAAGGCTGTCCTCTCTCACCACTCCTATTCAACATAACACTGAAGTACTTGCTATAGCGATTAGGCAAGAAAAAGATATCAAGGGAATCCAGATAGGAAAAGAAGAAGTCAAGCTCTCACTTTTGCAGATGACATGATACTCTACTTAGAAAACCCTAAAGACTACCAAAAAGCTTCTAGAAACAATAGACTCATATAGCAAGGTGGCAGGCTACAAAATTAACACACAAAAATCAATGGCCTTTCTATACACCAATAGTAATAAGGAAGAAATGCACATTAAGAAAATAACCCCATTCACAATAGTGCCACACAAACTCAAATATCTTGGAATCAACTTGACTAAAAATGTGAAGGGCCTATACAAAGAAAACTATAAAACTCTGCTCCAAGAAATGAGAGGACATGCAGAAATGGAAGCACATACCCTGCTCATGGATTGGCAGGATTAAGATAATCAAAATGGTAATACTCCTCAAGGCATTATACAGATTTAATGCGATCCCTCTAAAGATACCCATGACATTCTTCAAAGAAGTGGATCAGGCACTTTTGAAATTCGTTTGGAACAATAAACACTCTAGAATAGCTAAAGCAATCATTGGGAAAAAGAATATGGGAGGAATTACTTTCCCCAACTTTAAACTTTACTACAAAGCAATAGTTATCAAAACAGTATGGTATTGGAATAAGGACAGGCCCTCAGATCTGTGGAATAGGCTTGAATACTCAGAAAATGTTCCCCAGGCATACAATCACCTAATTTTTGATAAAGGAGCAGGAAACCCTAAATGGACCAGGGAAAGCCTCTTCAACAAGTGGTGTTGGCACAACTGGCTAGCCACTTGCAAAAAATTGAATTTAGACCCCCAGCTAACATCATGTACGAAGGTAAAATCCAAGTGGATTAAAGACCTCGATATCAGATCAAAACCATAAGATATATAGAACAACACATAGGCAAAACACTTCGTTACATTGAGACTACAGGCATATTCAAGGAGGAAACTGCACTCTCCAAGCAAGTGAAAGCAGAGATTAATAGATGGGAATATATTAATCTGAGAAGCTTCTGCACCTCAAAGGAAATAGTGCCCAGGATACGAGAGCCACCCACTGAGTGGGAGAAACTATTCACCCAATACCCATCAGATAATCGGCTAATCTCCAAAATATACAAAGCACTGACAGAACTTTACAAGAAAAAAACATCTAATCCCATCAAAAAATGGGGAGTAGAAATGAACAGACACTTTGACAAAGTAGAAATACCAATGGCCAAAAAGACACATGAAAAAATGCTCCACATCACTAATCATCAGGGAGATGCAAATCAAAACAACGATGAGATACCATCTCACACTACAGAGAATGGCACACATCACAAAGAATGAGAATAAACAGTGTTGGTGAGGATGTGGAGAGAAAGGAACTCTTATCCACTGCTGGTGGTAATGCCATCTAGTTCAACCTTTATGGAAAGCGATATGGAGATTCCTCCAAAAACTGGAAATCGAGCTCCCATATGATTCAGCTATACCACTCCTAGGAATATACCCTAGGAACACAAAAATACAATACAAAAACCCCTTCCTTACACCTATATTCATTGCAGCACTATTTACCATAGCAAGACTCTGGAAACAACCCAGATGCCCTTCAACAGACGAATGACTAAAGAAACTGTGGTACATACACACAATGGAATATTATGAAGCTGTCAGGAGAGATGAAGTCATGAAATTTTCCTATACATGGATGTACATGGAATCTATTATGCTGAGTGAAATAAGTCAGAGAGAGAGAGAGAAAAATGCAGATGGTCTCACTCATCTATGGATTTTAAGAAAAATGAAAGACATTCTTGCAATAATAATTTTCAGACACAAAAGAGAAAAGAGCTGGAAGTTCCAGCTCACCTCAGGAAGCTCACCACAAAGAGTGATGAGTTTAGTTAGAGAAATAACTACATTTTGAACTGTCCTAATAATGAGAATGTATGAGGGAAATGGAAAGCCTGTTTAGAGTACAGGAGGGGGTCAGTTGGGGAGGAGGGAGATTTGAGACATTGGTGATGGGAATGTTGCACTGGTGATGGGTGGTGTTCTTTACATGACTGAAACCCAAACACAATCATGTATGTAATCAAGGTGTTTAAATAAAATAAAAAATAAAATTAAAAAAACCCCAACCCCATTCACATTAGTGTCACACAAACTCAAATATTTTGGAGCCAACTTAACTAAAGACACAAAGACTTATAGAAAGAAAACTAGAAAACCCTGCTTCAAGAAGTAAGAGAAGACACAGGAAATGGAAATATATACCCTGCTCATGGTTTGGTAGGATTAACATCATTAAAATGGCAATACTTGGGCCCGGATGTATAGCACAGCGGTGTTTGCCTTGCAAGCAGCCGATCCAGGACCAAAGGTGGTTGGTTCAAATCCCGGTGTCCCATATGGTCCCCTGTGCCTGCCAGGAGCTATTTCTGAGCAGACAGCCAGGAGTAACCCCTGAGCATCGCCGGGTGTGGCCCAAAAACAAAACAAAAAAAAAATGGCAATACTTCCCAAAGCATTGTACAGATTTAATGCAATTCCTCTAAGAATACCCATGACATTCTTCAAAGAAGTAGATCAAACACTCCTGAAATTCATTTGGAACAATAAATACCCATGAATAGCTAAAGAAATCATTGGGGAAGGGAATATGGGAGGCATTACTTACCCCTATTTTAAATTGTATTACAAAGCAATAGTTATCAAAACAGCATGCTATTGGAATAAAGACAGATCCTGAGATCAGTGAAATAAGCTTGAGTACTCAGAGAATGTCCCCCAGACTTTTAACCATTTAATTTCTGATAAAGGGGGGCAAGAAATCCAAAATAGAGCAAGGAAAACCTCTTCAAAATGTGGTGTTGGCACAACTGGTTAGCCACTTGCCAAAATGCGAACTCAGACCCCCATCTAACACCATGTGTGAAGGTAAAATTCAAATGGATTAAAGACCTTGATATCAGACTTGAAACCATAGATATATAGACCAACACATAGGCAAAACATTTTGTTACATTGAGACTAAAGGTGTCTTCAAGGAGGAAACTGCACTCTCTTAACAAGTGGAAGCAGAGATAAACAGATGGAAATATATTAAGCTGAGAAGCTTCTGCACCTCAAAGGAAATACAGATACTCCTCGCTTAATGACCTACCTTTTTAGTGACCGCTCGCACTTATGACCATCTCTTCACCGTTATGACCACTCACACTTGAGACCATCTCACCGACGGTACATGCTAGAACGTGGTAGTGGCCCTGCGTCTCATGGCTGCATCTCAGTCATTCATGGCTGATGTACACTATTCTGAGGTCTGGTACTGCTGGTTTCCTGGTCTGTATTCACATTTCAGCAATAAATTATTTTTTTTGCAATGCAAAGAGAAAACGTTATAAACAGCTATATTGTACTGCACATACAGTACAACTATGCTGTATACAGTCCAGGATCTCTTTCAGGCCCACACAATACAGCACAGTAGAGTGACAATATACAGTACAGATATAGTACATTACAGTATGTACAGTACAGTGTTACTGTTTATAAAGCTTTTCCTTCAAGCATGAAAGTGCTATGATGAAATATATGATGAAAAAGAGAAAATGACAAAGCAGACCACTCGAAGTGGATACTTTCGGAAAGTTACACCAAGCACTACCAATTCTTCAATTTCTACTCCATGGTGTCCCTTACCTGGACCTTCAGCAGCTCCTGATAATAGCTCTGATGATGACACAGATGAAGATTTTGAAAGACTCATTGACTAAAATGATAGCCTGAATTTTTTTTGTTTATTTTAAATATCTTTTTCCCATCTTGTACACTCTACAGTACAGTACTGTGGTTTTTGGTGCTTTAATGTACCTACTTTACTAACTTTATGTTCTGTAATACATTGCAGTACTCTGCGTAAATGACACAACCTATGCAAATAAAACAAGTGGACGTTTTCAGTTTGATCTTATTATGTTACTTATTCAGAATACTGTATTGTCTAATACTATGCATATACTGTACTACTGTATACAGTACATGCAGTTTCTCACTTAACAATCAATTTGCTTAATGATCAAGTCGTTGAAATGGAAGTTGGTCCTTAAGTGAGGAATATCTGTAGTGCCTAGGATACAAGAGCCACCCACAGAATGGGAGAAATTATTCACCCAATACCCATCAGATAAGGGGCTAATATCCAAAATATATAAGACACTGACAGAACTTTACAAAAAAAATCTAACCCCATTAAAATATGGGGAGAAGAAATGAACAGATACTTTGTCAAAGAAAAAATAAAAAATGGCCAAAAAACACATGAAAAAAAATGCTCCACATCACTAATCATCAGGGAGATGCAAATCAAAACAATGAGGCACCATCTCACACCACAGAGATCGATGCAGATCACAAAGAATGAGAACAAGCTGTGCTGGTGGGGATGTGGAGAGAAAGAAACTTTTATTCACTGATGGTGGGAATGCCATCTAGTTCAACCTTTATGGAAAACAATATGGAGATTCCTTAAAAGACTGGAAATTGGGCTCCCATATGATCCAGCTATACCACTTCTAAGGATATACCCTAGGAACACAAAAACACAATGCAAGCATCCCTTCCTTACACCTATATTTTTTGCAGAGCTATTTACAATAGCCAGACTCTGGAAACAACCAAGATGCCCTTCAACAGAGGAATGGCTAAAGAAAGCATGGTACATATACATAATGGAATATTATGCAGCCATCAGGAGAGATGAAGTAATGAAATTTTCTTATACATGGATGTACATAGAGTCTATTATGCTGAGTGAAAATGTCAGAGGAAAAGACACAGAATAGTCTCACTCATCTATGGGTTTTTAAAAAAAGTAAAGACATTATAGTAATAATTCCACAGACATATATGGAAGGGCTAGAAGGGCCAACCCACAATATGAAGCTCACCACAAGGTTGTTGAATGCTATTAGGGAAATAACTTACACTAAAAACTAGCATGACAAAGTTAATGAATGAGAGAAGTAGAATGCCTGTCTCCAATACAGGCAGGGGTAGAGTAGGAGGAAGAGTGGTGGTGGGAATGTGGTGTTCTATTTATGACTGAAATCCAACTACAATCATGCTTGTAATTATAGTGCTTAAATAAAAGTTTTATTAAATTAAAAATTTATTAAATTAAAAAATAAATGCAAGTATTTTAAGCTTAACATCTACATAATTATATTATATTCTCTAAGATGAATGCCAAGAAAAGTCTCAAAAGTAGTTTGTTCATTTCTTTTCAAGCCACACCTGGCTGTGCTCAGGGCTTACTCCTGGCTCTATGCTCAGGGACCTCTCCTGGCAGTGCTCAGAGGACCTTATGTGGTACTGAGAGATTTGAACCTAGATTGGCTGCATGTGGGCAAATGACTTACATGCTGTATTCTCTCTCTCTCTCTCTCTCTCTCTCTCTCTCTCTCTCTCTCTCTCTCTCTCTCTCTCTCTCTCTCCCCTCTCTCAATCTCCCCACTCAGGATTCTTTTTAAAGCCTTAAAAGGATGCTCACAAGAAAAAGGAAACAAGATAGCTCCCTTTGGCATCAAAAGGCTAAAACTAGTATGCTTCCTATCATATTATTTCTACAAAAATTATTTTATTCTTTTTCTTTTCTTCATTTCCTTTTTTTATTTCTTCTTTTTAGGGGAACACACAGTTTGTTGGTCACTGACTTGATGATGAGGATTAGAGGCCCATGAAATATTTTACCTCTAAATGTAATAGGTTGTAGCAAGGTGCCCATAAACAATGGATGCCAGGGACAGAAATGGATGTACAAGAAATTAAGGAAATGACATATTTTTGAATTATTTATTGGCTGTGTTTGCAGATCAAAGGAAGAGGCTAACGTGGGTGGTTAGATTTTCAGCGCATTTAATGAGAACTATGTAAGGGAGACTCGAGCTTCTGTGATTGTTACTGTCTTGTGGGTATTTGTGGCAATGGTGAAGACAGCTTAGTATTAGAATATGAGAATACAGTAAGAAATGCAAGTGAAGGTAGTTCTCAGGGATCACTCCTGGCAGTGCTCAGGGAACCTTATGTGGTGCTGGTGAACCACCCAGGTTTGGCCACGTGCAAGGCAATACCTTAACCCTTGCTCTATTTATTTAGTCCTAAATTAGCAATTCTTTATTACTGAGAAAAATAACTCCAATATTTTTATATGTACTATACCTCAGAGAAGATTGCTTACTATGAAGCTAGTGCTCAGAATTAGGCTGTCCATACAGAGGTGAGAGCAAGTGACTTGAGAGAGAGTTCAGTGGTTATGGAGGCAGGCGGTGGCGTCAGACTGACTGGATTAAGATTTCTGCAATTCAGCAAGATTTGGAGGCAAATTTCTTCTCTTACCCAAATATCTGCTTTCTGATCTATAAAATGAAGATAGCAGAACTTGAATTGGTTGCATAAAGAGCAACTGTACACTGAGACAGTGTAGAATCTGCTGTGTGGGAAACATTCAGTGAGTATTAGAGCACTGTGATGATGATGATGATGATGACGACGACAATGATAATGAGAACTGAGAGTGGTTTAAAATTATTACTTATTTAAACACTGGAGTTACAAAGTTGTTCATGATTGAGTTTCAGTCACACAATGCACCTTCCCTCTGACCCCTATTCAACACCACGCACAAAGTCCAAATCACAAGGGATTAAAAATATCAGACCTAACATCTTGATATCAAACCTGAAACCATAAGATACATAGAGGAAAGTATAGGCAAAACACTTCATGGCATTGAGACTAGAGGGTGAAACACTCTGGCTAAGCAAGTGGAAGCAAAGTCCCAACAAATGGGACTACATTAAATTGAGACACTTTTACACTTCAACAGAAACTGAGTAGAATACAAAGACAATCCACAAAACGGGGGAAACTATTCACCCAATACCCAGCAGATATGGGGTTAATATCTGAGAGTGGTTTTGAATGGGACTAAGTGTGTCTCGTACCATGCTAGAGTGATACAGGACAACTTTAAACATACTACTTTGACAATATGATGCAGAGAGTTCCTACATCCACCTGCCCTGATGACACATGTGCCAGAACCTTTGTGCACAGTGACATGTATACAGCCTGCTGAGTTTATGCACTTAAATTCACTTCTATTTATTCCTCTGGAAACTAGCCCACTAGGACAAGAAACTCCTTTCTTTACTTCTGAAATTAAAATAAAAAAGTTATTCTTTCCTCATTTTTATCTCAGATTTGTATCTCCAGGATCAAGACTTGTGTTTGACCTAAGTCAAAAGACACAAAAATACCTCCACAGACCAAATAGTTAAGCTTTCTGTGACCTGAAATTGCTGTGGACAAAACAGAGATGTCTCCCTTACTGGCATTCGTATTTAAATGCTTTAGGACACTGCCTATCCCGAGTAAAACACATCTGGACAGTTAGCCTGCTAATTGTGTGGCCTTGCCTTAGCAACCTCATCTGTTTTCTTAATGTCAAACATGAAAGTCTTACTGTGCCTCAGGAATGAAGATCACAGAGACTAGGGATTTGGTTCTCACCACCTTTTGGATTTAGGTCCAGAAATGAGGATTTCTTGAAGCCATCTAAAGATTCTGGAGAGAGAAGTAGTCCTTTCTCCCTTCTCATCCCTTGTTTCATGGTCTCCTCTTTATTTGTTTACACATACTTTTAAAATTATATAGTAACAACTGTTGTAAGATATACTATCTAGAAAATACAGAAAAATCACGGAAAAGAATGGAAGTCACATCTTTCATCACTCACAAACAACTTGATTCTGTTATACATTTGCATATTAGCTATATGAAATTGAGATCATATAACCTGGTGTTATACTATATTTTTGTCAGTATCTTTGATGTGTTTTTAAAATGTAAATAAATGTTATATTTTGGAATCGCTTACATAAAATGTGCAAAGATAAGACAGAATTTACATATAGTTGCTAACTTTTCTCTATTGCGTCCTTTTTCTATTATTATGGTTCCTTGGTCAAAGCAAATAAAATAACATAGATACTTTACTATTTAAAAAAACTCCACACTTTATTCAAGTTTTCCTAATCTGTGTGTGTGTGTGTGGTTTTTAGGTCACACCTGGCAGTGCTCAGGGGTTACTCCTGACTCCGTGCTCAGAAATTGCTCCTGGCAGGCACGGGGGACCATATGGGATGCTGGGATTCGAATCGATGACCTTCTGCATGAAAGGCGAACGCCTTACCTCCATGCTATCTCTCTGGCCCCAAGTTTTCCTAATCTTTCTCTCTAGGAGGATCCCTTTCAGGATCCATGACATTTAGTGTCCTCATTCTCTGCTTCTGATATCATGGTTTCTCACACTTCCCTTGTTTATAGTCTGTCTCCTTGCCACAACTGCACTTAAGTTTTTACCAGAGCCCAAGGGTTATGGTATTGATAGACCATGAATTAGACCCTCTCTTCAGATTAGGCTTTCATGACATAACTGGAAAGTGTCTGGGTTTAGCAGCACTACTTTCCTGTCCGTCCTCCAGACTAAGCCACAAGCACATTTTCTTAAAACATTTTCTTGTTCTTTTCCTGGGAGAATCTGAGGAGACTAGTGAAGAAAAATCTAAAGAGTCTCATTTTCTACACTTTAGGTGCCTCCTCATGGGACCTTCACCCCAACCGTGGTACATTATGGGCCTCCATCACATCCTTCCCTCAACCATCAATCTCTAATTCTTTCTACTTTTTTATTTTCAAATTCATTTTTAAAAGTAAGGTACCATAATCCAAAGGACAAAAGTCGACCCTTTATAATTCATTCACCTGGCCTCAGGATATGAGTGGGAGGAAGTTGTCACTGGGGAAGGGACCGGTGCTAGATTCCCATACTTGCTAACTGGAAATCAGGTCAGTTTCTGCCACTCAACTAAGGTTCCAGCTAATTTTTGGGGGGAGGGTCCTACACCTGGTGATGCTCAGGGGTTACTCCTGGCTATGTGCTCAGAGATCGCTCCTGACTTGGGAGTCCATATGGGAAGCCGGGATCAAACCACGGTTCATCCTAGGTTAGCGTATGCCCTACCACTTGCACCACTGCTCTGGCCCCGCCAGCTAAATATTTAGGGTCCTAGCCCCTTGTTTGGCAGTTGCCTGGTGAGAAATGGGGTCCTTCAATGGTTGGTGATGATAGGTCTATAGGTAATTTCCCAGAATACAGAAATAAAGGAGACAACGACCTCAGTTTAGGACTGTTTTGGTTGGCTCTGAATTCTATGAAAAAAATTATAGGCTGGTTTAGATAATGTTCACTCAATTGTGAAGGGCACACAGTCCAAAAGACAGGGCCTGTTGATTTCGTTTTGTGGCAAATCTTCCTTGCTTATAGATGATCACATTTTCTCTGTCCTTACGTTGTGGATAAATCAGAAGCATTTTATCTTCATTTATATATTGCCTCATCTTAATGTATATTGATGTGATCACAGGAACCATACTGTGGATGTACAGCTCCCTCTCCAGGAACATCTATTGAGTGTTAGAGCTTCAATGCCTGAATGGGAACATATCATGGGAAGAATAAAATGTTCAGTTGATAACAAGAATATTGCAACAGCAGCTATAATTGTAATATTTAAGGCTGAGATTTGTATTAGATTCCACTTCAAAAGGGAAGTGGAAAATAATAAGAGGAAGGTGGAAAGAAAATAATTAGTAATAGTAAAGTAAAAAAGAATAAGAGTTTTTACTATTTGGACATTTGTTCTGTGCCATACATTTTTTACTGAATTTTATTCATTAATACTAACAAAAAGTCCTATAAGGTAGATTCTTTCCCTACTATAAACATGAAGAAACAGACTAATAAACTGCTCAAATATGTAGAGCAAATGTCCTCACTTACTTAAATCTTGATGGAAAAAATCCTTGTACTTTTGCATTTGCAAGGTGAAAGGGCCTTAGAAATCTTCAAAGTTCCTTTGAAAATGAATGTAGGTGCTGGCACATCCCATATGGTTCCCCAAGGATGTACCAGTAGGAGTGATTCCTAAGTGAAAAGCCAAAAAAAACCCTTGAGCATTGCCAAGTGTGGCCTCAAAACCAAAGACAAAAAAGTAGAAGGAAGATGGGATGGCATCCTCAGTTCCCAACATCACTCAGTCATTGCCCATGCAGAGCCAGTGTCCAGGCCAGTTCTGGACATTGGCCTTCCTTCCAGGCAATGTGAGTAGTTGTGTGGATGCTGTGTGATGACGATGAAAGCACACAGGGAATGAGGTTCTCTTCCTGATAGGGTAGTTTTCTATACCAAGAAGGCAGCACACTATGGGTGATGAGCAGCCAGCCAGTGCTAAGACAGAGACAGGCAGACTCCATGAGACCCAGGCTCTGCCTGCTCCTGGGACAAGTTCCATCTTCCGTGGGGACCTAGGAAAGCACTACCTCTGCTTCTGTCTATTCAGTTCCTGAGTGGGGTGGGGGTGGGGTCAAGGAAATGTTGAAGTAGGTGAATATATAAGATAATATCATACTGAGGATGGCTGGAATATCCCAGAGGTGGTCAGGAAGTTTTAAGTTTTAAGGGTAACAACATGAATGCTAATTTGGCTCTTCTAAAGAGACTTACTGAAAGCACAGCGCTTATTTGGGTGTTTATAGTCTGACATGTTCTTTCAAAAAACAGCTCTTATTACTTATAGTCACACATCACATTCAATCCTTTATGATGTCAAATAAAAGGGAAATAATAACCCCTTCTGTTTGTATATGGCTTTATGCCTTACTAAGCTCTTTTATAGACATGAACGCATTTGATCCTTACAGTAATGGTGTGAAATAGCCAAGGAAGGTTATTATTAATCCCATTTTACTGATGGGGAAACTGAGGCTCAGCGGTTGCTCCAGATTTCTCCGGAGTTAAGAAGTAGGGACTAAGATTAGAGTCCCATATAGGGGCAGTAATTCTTCTGTGAGGGATTATTGAAGCATGAAGTATGATTGAGTTAGGAACGTTTTCTAATTCATGAATTTAGGCTCCACATCATCTCTGATTGTGCTGAATCTAAGAGTGCTGCAAAGGACCTTTAAGGTACCAGGATATAATGCAACAACATGCAGAGAGATTTTGTGTGTGTATGTTTGTGTATGTCTTTGTCTTCTCTGCAAGTGGAAAAGACATGTGTGGCTTTAAGGCAGGTATAATTTTTATAGTTTGTTGCCAAAGGAAAAAAAAAACAGAAGGTCAAGGACACCTTAGAGTGGGTGCAGTTAGCTAAATAACAGTTAACACTGTTTTTACCTAGGGGAAAAATGAAGAGGAAAGAAAGGTTAGAAATGTGGGTGGAAAATAACAGTAGATTGACATTCTTAGAACTCTGTGTACCAGAAATAATTGAGTATTTTTCATCTCCCCCACAAGATGCACATGGCTGATTTCAGAACACACCAACTTCTGGGCTAAATTGGGATGATATATATAATTTGGAAGTATAGAAAAATTTTCCAAAAAGACATCAAGGCAAAAATAATTTAAAAAGATATAAAAGCATAATCATGGAAGAAAATATTATAAATACTGCGACATCAAATTCAAACATTTCTCATTTTTTAAGTCAAAATAAAAAGTAATCCAAAAGGATGAACTGGAAAAATATTTGGAAAGTATATAAATGTCTTTTTTAATATAACATGTTAATGGTAGTGATAAAAAAAATTATAAGGGGGCCTGGAAGATGGCGTGGTGGGTAGAGCTGCTTTATTAATCTAACCAGTTACCACATGTGCTGAGTGTAGCCCTGTCAACTCTGAGCTCCTCCATGTTGCCTGCAATTTCTGACTGCAGTATGACTATATTAGCTAACAGGGGTGAGATCTTCAACAAACATCACAATGAAAACACTCGTGCAAACATCCTGGCTGGGAATTGTTGCCCTAGTGAGCCCCTGTGGCACCTCCTGGCATGTGCTCCCATGATGGGCACAAACTCACAGCTAAAGAGAGAGTCCCTTCCAACAAGCTCAGCCAGGAATGTGTGACTCCTGGTCACAATCAACAACCAAGAGAAGGAATAGGTGGGAAGGGAAAAAAATAAAATAAAGATGTAAAACATACAAAACCCACAAAAACCAAACAAGGCAAATATACTAACCAACTTCCTATTTGAAAAACATGGGCTTTAAACATAAACAGAAAGTTCAAATTTAAAATAGAACTAGTAAACATGGAAGTATGGCTCACACTTGTTCATGCCAAACCATATTAAATTATTCTGAGTGAGAAATAGGTGTCAGTTACGGGACCTTATTAGATTCTCTCTTTTATTCACATCTAGATTCTAAAAAAGTGGACTGTTCCCTGTAGGCTGATGGATTATAGATACTTTAAATGTTAAATATTTTCCCTTTAAAAATTAAAAGAATAATAAGCATGTATTATTTTTTCATGAAAAAAGCCCAATTGGCCATTACACCTTAAGCAGGGACATAATTTCCCATGACACAATTGTTTCTATTTCAAAACCTCATTAGATTAACAGCATTGGGATTTTCAATCCCATTTTAGGAACACATCTACCATGAATTGGGAAGACTGAACACCATTTGAATAAATCATTTGAGTTGGCTTGTTCCCCACCTGGCGTTCCTGCCCTTCGGGGTAATTCACATGGTTACCTCCTGGCTTTCTAGATATAATTACCGTACTAGGAAAAGAGGTACCTAGATTATTATATAAACAAACAGCTTAATCATAAATACTATCTTCTGGAATTTGGGATGTTGCCTACTTTCCTTTCATTGCAAAACAAAACAAAACACATTACATATATTTGGTATGTTCAGTATTAGAAACTTTGATGTTTTGAAGATATTATCCATTTTGATTAAAAGAAGACTCCAAGGCAACAAACTTCTCCCCAATTCGGACCCTCTTTTTTTTGGCTATCTTGCTGCAGGAGTCCTAACTCACTAAGCCACACTGACAAGCACAACCGTGCTACACACACTATTGTTTAATCAGATTAGATAGAGACTAAGAAAACATTCCCACACCTACCAGAGGACAATAGCAAGATTCAAAGCAAGGGCAATGTGACCAAACGTTGCTCTCTACATCTCAATTTCCCAAGGCAAAGGCACTCATGTTGGAAAAGAGGGGTGAGCCTGTATTTGGGGTGGTTGGGTCATATCCGGCAGCGCTCAGGGGTTACTCCTGGCTCTATGCTCAGAAATCGCTCCTGGCAGGCTCGGAAGACCATATGGGATACCGGGATTCGAACCACCATCCTGCATGCAAGGCAAACACCCTACCTCCATGCTATCTCTCCGGCCCAATGAGCCTGTATTTTTGAGGGGACTGAAATCCAGAGTGTTCGTATAGTCCATGGCTCCTCCTAGCAGGTACCTCCTTTTCAGTCTAGATCAGGGTAGTTGATGGACTTCACACTTCTGTTGTCTCAGATCTCACCAGGGTGAAGGCAAAAGTTGCTCGTAAGCACACACATTAGCGTCTCTGTTGTCAATTGTGAATGTGTGGTTTCAGTGGGTAGATTTGAATGTGGTTCCCTCTGTGCACATGAACAGCTGCTTTGTACTCGGAGACCACTAGTCACTGTCTCTCTCACTGCCCAATTCCAGACTGTCTCCCATCATGGGAACAGCCCTTTACTAGCCGAAAATCGTGTGTGTGTGTGTGTGTGTGTGTGTGTGTGTGCGCGCGCGCGCGTAAATATAAACATGGAGACCTGTGAGGGTCTCATTTGCATCCTGGGCTGAAACATTTCTCTCAACTTTGGCAGGACTTGGCCAGTTAGCAGAGGAAGGTATTTCATCATTATAATGATGATGCCTCTACCCCCCACTTTTCATCTTCAAAGTGCCTTACAAGCAGTAATTAATTCTCATAATACTCATGAGCTAAGTAGGTAAACACCATTATCACCATTTTATGGATAGAGAAACTGAGGCAAAGTCATCAAGCCAATGGCCCAAGGCCAAAAGGAGACAGTGTCAGAGGTAGGATCAGAGGGAAGGAGCTCAGGCTGCATCCTGTTCCCCAGCAATTGCGCGCACACACACACACACACACACACACACACACACGCCCAATGGGGCAATGTGGCCCCTACTCCTGAAGGTAGCTGAAGGCTGAGTGAGGGGTGGGGTTGCCCAGGAGGCCTGGCTGCAACCTCGCAGCCCTGGGAAATAAATGCTGCTATTCATCATGTGGGCAGTTTTGTGGGCATTCACTTCAAGATTCTTACAGAATCAGAACAACAAAAACGCTATTGAGTCTCCTCTCTCCCTTTTTATGTACTTCCTGAGTTTTTCCTTGAAACCAGGAATGCATGGTACACACACCCCCTCAGGAAGCAGGATTATTTAGCCCACCCGACAACTCTTGGTAGACACCATTCTGAAATGCAGCCACAGACCAGGCATCCCTGCAGAAAACTTCTCCTTCAAGGGGTTCTGGCCCAACTCCTCTGGAGAAGTTGAAGGACTTGGCTTCAGACTAGAAGGCTTACCTGGCTGCCTCTCCACTTGGGACTTCCTAACTCTCTGAGCTTAGGGAGAACACATCTCCTGTAGCGGGCAGTCACACTGACACCAAATCTGAATGTGAACAGAGTTGGGCCAAGCCGGGAGGACCTGAGCTGAAATGAAAAGAAAATGCATGCAGAGGGACCTAGCCTGAAGGAAGTGGACATCACTGACCGCACTGCCTCCCAGCACAGCCCACCCTCCAGTTCAGCAGGCTTAGGTCTCATCGCTGATCCAAGGAAACATCTGCTTTTGTGCTCTGTTTCCTTTTCACCTGCCAAAATATGCAGTACCTCTTGCCTCCCTGCCTCTCTGCCTCCAATTTCTCCAGATGTCTTTCAGGGGCCTGTAGTTGCCATGACCACCCAGTCCACACTTGTGGCAGAGCCCAGAGCTGCTGCTTTAAGCATTATATAGCTGGTACTGGTGTCAAAACTTGGCCCCTAATGAAAGCTACTGGCCTTTGAAGTGCTGAACCAAAAATAACGAATGGTTCTACCACTCAAAGCCCTTCTCTCTCTTTGGCTCTCCATTTTGACTCCCATTTGACATAAAACCCACAAAGCAGTAGAGAAAGGGAAATGGTCCCTCACATAACCTTCCCCTCTGAAGAAAAAGTGGGAACACTGGAAGCTTAGACACTGGCATCCAGCAAAGTGTGCCAGGAGCCAATGCCAGCGAAACCTGTAATTTTGGCCCAGGATGCAAATGACCCTCACAGGCCTCCATGTTTGTATTCATGTGTGCGTGCACGCGTGCACAGACACACACAGACACACACACAGACACACACAGACACACACACACACACACACACACACCTATCAATCTGCTGGAACCTCCTGGACAATTCACTCATTTCTTTCACTTTCCTACTTTGGGGGGGACTCAGGTGCTGTTCCTGGCTCCTTGCTCAAAGTTGACCCTTGGCCATACCAGCAGTTCATGCAGGCTACTTACAGCCGCCACAGCTACATACAAAACAAGCATGAATGTTTTTTGTTTTGTTTTGTTTTGTTTTATTATCCTTTTCTTCTTTTTTCCCTTTCTTCTAAATGGATATTTATAACACTTAGACGGACTCCTCCTAGTTTTTCTCTTTTTTGTTTGCCTCCCCCGCCTCCAAGGTACCAAGACCAGACAGTCATATGTTTATTTGGTGGAAATAAAAAATCAGACTTGAATACCAAATCCAAAGTCAACGACAACAGAATCAATACCCAGTCTACAAAAAGCTGTACAAGGGGGAAACAGTTGCACTAGCGTTACAGGGGGTAAAGGAAGGAGAAGTGGGATGCATGCTGGGAACAGGGGTGGAGGGAGGACAACACAGGTGGTGGGAATGCCCTTTATTCTTTGTGAGCTGTTTGATAAGAGAGCACCGCTGTCAGAGCAGTGTTCCCCTTTCTCCTTGTTCTTCCTAATAGCAAATATCAGGTGACCCTAAAAACGACCAAGCAGCTTGACAGAGATGAAAGGAGCTCTTATTTCTTCAAAAGTGCTCTCGCCTAGCCAGTGCGTTAATCCAGTGAGAAAAGCCCCCCCCCTCTCCTGTCGCCCCTTGAGAACCCTGCGCCCCCTCACGACCATTCAGCAGCCTCAAGTTGGGTGGCTGCTGATGCTGTGGACCTCTACATGCCCATGCTTCCATGGTCCCCTGCTCCCTGTGATTTCCTGATCCCCATGATCTCCTGCTCCCCGTGCTCCCCATACTGACACCCTGCAGGTGAGCTTGGCGAGGGCACAGCACAGAGTTCGGAGTGGGGGCTTCTCCCCACATGAAAGTATGGCCCCCGGCGGGGGCTGCCAGGGCAGGACTGCAGGGACAGCGTCACACCTCGGGGTTTTTGAAGTTCCTAAATAGATCCACAGTGCTGATACTTTGGGGGATGGGTGGGTGGGAGCTGGATTTCTGTTTCTTCAGCTCTGTAATTAATTTCTCCAGCAACGAGGCTCTAATGATGCCAGGAAGGGAAAAGAGTGCCCGGGGGCTGTCTGTGGCTGTTCCTGAGAGTAATTAGGCTGTTGGTTGGGCTGCAGCAGAGGAGATGTGCCTGAGCTCAAGGCTGTCTGTGGGTGTGCGAGGGTGTCAGCATGGCACATGGGCAGCAGAGACACAGATGTCTGGGTCTGTGCGTGTGTTCTCCGCAAGTGGACTGTGTGTGTGGTAGGCAAGCATACATTAGGGAGGAAGAGGTGAGGCCCGGTGGGAAGGTGCTGCAGTGTGCATTGCATATGGTGGCGACATGGAACACGGGGAGCTTGTACACCAGTGCTGTGTACTTACACGATGAAGGACATGAGGTGCAGCATATGTCCTGATGTGCACTTGGTCCGCTTGTGCAATACAGGAGGGTGAGGTGTATGATACACATGTGTTATTGTTCCGTGCGGCAGGACTGAGTGATGCATGTGGCACGTGTGTGAGCACATGTGGGTGGGGAGTGGAGGTGTGCTGTGTGTGTGTGTGTGTGTGTGTGTGTGTGTGTGTGTGTGTGTGTGTGTGCAGGCCCAGCATTCAGCACCTGTGCAGACAGGCCCGCCCGGGCTCTTTGATGTCAGGGATGTTCCCTCATACACAGCTGGCTTGGATCCCACAGCTCCTGCTTGGGAGTTAAATCCCAGGCAGGAAGAAGCAGGACTGCTCAGTTATCCCATGCCCAGGCCCCTCAGGCAAGCTGGGTCCACCTTGGCCCATTGGGGTCTCTCCCCAGCCTTTGCTGGCCCCTGGGGCTGCACTAGAGCCCCATCCAATGAGTGGGGACCAGAGTCAAGTTCTGCCCTGCCCTGCCCTGCCAGGAGTTGAGCCTCAGCCTTATTCTTTCCTCAGAATGAGCTAAAGCCGAGCTTCGATGTCACCCAAACAAACATGTTTCACACCCAGTCTTGTGGTCTGAGCACCCTTGTGTGGGGATGAGGTTTCTGAGGAAATTAGTATTTGTTGGTTTTGGAGGTTTGGGTGGTCACCTTATACCCTAAAACATGCGGCTCCAAAGCTTAAGATGAACTGGCAAACTTGCTCAGTTTCTGTCCCTAGCCCAGTGGGTAGTGCTGTTAAACCTGGGACTTTCACTCCTCTGGGGTTTCTAGGGGCAGAAAGGAGAAACAGAAGTTCTTAAATCAGTATCTAAATCTGAATCTGTAAGACTCCACTCTTTCAGGCCCCATAGCCATGCCTGCCCTGGACAGCATTCATGTAGTGGTTCTGGGCTTGAGTTCTTGAGTTTCTCTGGTGGTGGTACGGCCTTAGATAAAATACTTAACCTCTCTGAGCATCACAGTTTTCAAATCTCCAAATTGGAGCTAATGGTAGAGTTTCATTTATAGGATTATTTGAGGATTAAGTGAGATAACGACTAATAAACTCCAGCACAGTGTCTATTATGTAGTAGATGGTAAAAAACCAAGCACTGCAGAATAAGTTCCCGCTTCCCACAGGAGGTGTGATAATTGTACAGAAGAAGCTCAGATAGCTGGAGCGATGTGCCCCAAATCTCAGGGCTAGTAAGGGGCAGGCCTGAATGTCTCCCTCAGCCTCCTCTATCTAGGCCTCAGCCTTGGCCTTAATCGAGCCCTGAGAGACTACAGAGGCTCATGGTGAGGTAGCAACTCCAGGAAACAAGCCCACCAGCTGAGCTGTACAGTTTCAAGACTGTTTTCGGCAGGAGCTGAGGAGGTGACAACAGTGGCGTCCACTGTCAGGCGAGGCCCCTTTCTTCTCTCAGAGCTGGAAGAACCAAGCCTTGGTTTATTTGGACATTCTTCCAAATCTTCCAGAACATTTTGTGGGATGGAGGATTTGTTGCCAGCTGGCCACACGACACTGAATCCCAGAGAGTGGCCTGGCTCAGCCTTGCCAGAGCCCACAGCGTGCTTTTTCAGACCTGAGCATCCTCCCTCCTCTCCAGCACTGGATAGTGTTTGCCACATCACTCTAAGTACTTGTTTTATGCATCTGCCCTAAGCCACTGAGTCCCCCAAGGAGGGTTCAGGGTTCCACTCACAGTTGTTTCCTGATGCCCGAGGTGCACTTGGAGCACCTGCAAGAGAGCAAGGCCAGACAGAGCCTGGCCCTGATCACACATGGAATGCATGCATGTCTAGTCCAAAGAGACCAGGCACAGAGCTGGGGTAGGTGTAGGCTGTAGATTCACCGCAGAAAGTACTCATGTCATGTGTGTCCAGCAAAGAGGCTGACGACAGCCTGAGTATGGCCTTCCAAGTAGAGAAGGTCCCAAGAAGTTAGAAAAAACAGGGAAATCCATGAATCAAGACCAGATGGGAGCCGTCTCTCCAGAGGTGGGAAAGATGTTGACAGGAAGCAGGGTGCCCAGGAGTCAGGAGCAGAGGCAGCCGATGGAGGCAGAACAGAGAGGGTCTGTTCTGGGACAGCAGGGACCCCCAAGACATGGCCAGGCAGAAGAGGGCAGCGAAGAAGGTGTTCTGCTTCTACCATCTTCCTGTTGTTCACTGGCTTGTGTCTCCATAGTTCTAACCTCAGCCAAGGTGCCGGAGGCAGGACCCCTCCAGCTCAGCCACTTCCAATAGACTGGGAGGGCAGTGGGTGTAACAGGGAAAGTCTTAGGACTTTCACTTTGTGGAAAAGGGTCTTTGGGAGGAGATTGTGCTGAGTGGTGACAGTCAAAGACACAAGTTTTGCTGGTTTGAGGGCAGGTTGATAAATGAACTCATCATCATAAAGCATCCTCTGATGCTTCCTAACAAATAGCCATGGATGTAACAGCCTGGAACAATGCACGTTAGTTACCTTCAGTTCTGTGGGTCAGGATCTAGGCACATGGCCAGGCTCAGGGGGAATCAAGGTGTTGACAGGACAACTTTCAAGTCTGTGCCATCTCCTTGTGGGCTAAAATGTTTTCATGGGTAAAGAAGAGCCCAGTGAGGTCCCATTTTGTCTAGAGAAAATTAGGAATCAGGGCTTTCTATTTTCAGATGGCTGTCTGGTTATATTCCTAGGTGAGGAAAATTGAGGCTCTGGCTGCCTTGTGATATATACCCTGGACTTAAGTGTCAGCTCCCCAGAACCTGCTTCATTGGCATGAATATTCTTGATTTAATTTAGTTCTCCTGGGTTAAGAGCAGGAGTCCTCAAACTATGGCCCATGGGCCACATGCATCCTGCTGAGGACATTTATCCAGCCCACTGGATGTTTTTGCTGCCACTGCCTGTCCTGCTTACAACCTGTTGCAAGTCAGTCCCTGAAGAGGTTGACTGATGGAGGGATGGAGGATGAGGTCTTTCCCCTCCAGCTCGGAGCACGCATCTGCCACCTTGTTCAGCTGGCGGTTCTGGGATGAAGCGGCGGGTAAACAGCTAGCAAACAATCAGGCTTGTGAAAATATCAGCTTTATTCGGAGGACAAAACTGAAGCCCAAAGCCTCAGCATCAGTTCCAGCCAAAAAGCCCCTCGCCTTCCACAGACCCTTGCTTTTACCCCCCAGAATCAGTTACCACCCAATGGTGGGATCAGATACCATTCAATGGTGGAAGCAGAATCAGGTGCCACCCTAGGGTGGGGGCAGAATGTCGGGTCACGCCCTAGGGTAGGGCACGATCACCGATCAGGGTAGGGTCAGTAACATCATAATTCCATCAAATGTTTACATACACAACACAACCAACTTGTTCCCAGCCCACAGTGCACTTACGTGCACTCTTCAACTCCCCTCCTTCTCTCTCTGTCTCTCAACTTCTCCTCATGCATAGGAATTTGTTCATATTTTCTTAAACTATAGTCCAGCCCTCCAGTGGTCTGAGGGATAGTAAATTGACCACTGTGTAAAAAATATGAAGACCCCTTGTTAAGACATAATTTAAAATGTCTTTTTGAAAACAAAAAGTCTTTTTGTTATGATCCAGGCACTCTTTAGGTGATACTTCGGTTTTTAGAATCAGCCTTTCACGCATGAAGTCCACGACAGGTTGTGTGGCTTGAAGCCATTCCAGTAGGTGTTTTTCTCATCATAAAACCATTTTCTGTGGGGGGCCAGAGTGATCGTACAGCATGTAAGGCATTGCATGAGGTTGACTCGTTCAATCTTTGGCATCCCATATGTCCCACAGGAGTGAACACAGAGCCAAGAGTAAGCCCTGTCAACAGCCAGGTGTGACACCACCCACCAAAAGGAAAAACAAAACACATTTCTCAAAGCTTCCCAATTCTATTTCATTTAGAGTTTTTCTACAAATAATCCTGCTATCTCAGGGTTGAATCAATTGATAACCTATTCATTGTTTTTAGTTACTGTTTGAAATCTTTCTCTTTTGGGGAAGAAGTATGATTTTCAGTTAGCTGTACACTGAGGGATCACTCCTGTCAGAGTTGGGGGGCAATAGATGATGCTGGAGATTAAACTTGGGTTAGCTACATGCAAAGTAAATGCCCTTTCCCTGTACCATTTCTCCAGCCCCCTGCCTTCCATGACTTACGTTATTATTGTTACTCCTGGCACTGGTCTGGTAGCCTTGTCAGCGGCCAGGCACACTGCTCTCCTTCCTGGCCTTTGGTGACACTCAAGAAGAGGGTGAGCCTCTTTGTGGGGCATAGAACTACCTCCTTGCTGCCCTCCCCAACACTTCACTGGCTCACTCGCAGAAGAGCCTCCTTCTAGACTGCAGAGTAAGTCCTGACTTCTCACTTGCTTTCTCTGGGTCCCTGTTGGCACAGGGGTTGGGCCTAGTGAGCTTTAGGGCCTTAACTCTCCTTTCAGCTCTTGCTAGTGTGGGTGGTACTGGAGCCACAATATTTGTTTTCTGTGGCTTTGGGCTGGAGCAGAGCAGTTGTTGTCCACAAGTTTGCTGTTGTATGCTGTTGCTCACTGGTGAGAGGCAACCTTCCCCTGTGGAGTGTCCACTGGCCTCTCCAGGTGCCAATAGGGTTCTGAACTCCTGGCCACATTGGTCCCTTGTTTTTACCTTTTGGCATGTTCTGATGTTTGCTTTATGAAACACTGTCCAGGTTTTGTAGCTGTACTTTGTGGGAGGAACAGACCAACATTCATCTCCTTTATCTTCCTGAAAGCGGAAGCCCATGGTTGACTTTTAACAGGGACTCAAGTAGTACAAGTTTCCCCTTGAGCTATAAAACATTCAGATTTAACAACTACAAAGAACTAACGGAAGACTACAATTAAGGCAATCTTTAATCTTGAAATTAGCTAAATAAAATCATAGTGTCTGTACATTCTAATGTATAACAGGGAAACAGAGACATGCCTATGTTTCCGAGGCCCACCATTCAGGAATTAGAAGAACTTAAAATTTTACACCAAGAGAGCAAATCGAATCACTTTTGAGGTACCGGAACTATCAATATGAAATTTTACTCACAAACTATATTTCATTGTGGGCCCTATCATCTTTCTTTTCTTTTTCATCGTCCTTTAGTACTTATCTTTTTAGGGGGGGGGCACACACATTGATGCTTGGGGTTACTCTTAGCTATGCACTCAGAAATCGCTCCTGGCTTAGGGGGACCTTATGGGACCCTGGGGGATCAAAAAAGTCTGTCCTAGGCTAGAGCTTGTAAGGCAAATACCTTACCTCTAGCACCACCACTCCGATCCCATCCTATAGTACTTTTCTTATAAAAATTTCAGTCCCACACTGCTACTCTGCTCCTTGATTTCTTTATTTCTTCTTCCTTTTTTTGGTTTTTGGGTTACATCCCATGACACGCTCAGGAGTTGCTCTTGGCTCTGTGCTCAGAGTTCACTCCTGACAGGCTTAGGGGTGCGTATGGGATGCGGAGATTTGAACTGGGGTCCATCCTGTGTTGGTTGTGTGTGAGGCAGATGCCTTACCGCTGTGCTATCACTCTGTCCCCATGCTCCTTGATTTCTGAATCTGTTGTTCATCTCCACTGGATGGGACCACTAGCTTGGAAAAGGTCATGAACTTATGAATTATTTTAAACTAATAATGAGAAAATTTAAGTGAAGGGTAATTCTACAAATTCCCTCTGAATGGAAATTTGAAGTACCGAAGCACAGCATTTTGTTTTCTGGCTTTTCTACCAGCCTTATTTGAAAGTTTTTTCTAATTCATTTAAAGCTTGTCCTTTACAAGCTGGCGGTTTCTCCTCTTCTTCCTCCATTGCTGCTTCTCTCTGAGGGAGCCTGTGTGAAAGGAGAAGATCCACGTGTTGCTTGCAGCCTGCAAAGTCTCAGCACAAGAGCCAAACTCAGGCTTATGGGACAACTACTCAGGTCGTGGGAGGTAGGTGCTCTACCACAAGCCATTGCCTCAAACCCCTGTAATAAATACTTTAAAAATAACAATTCCTTGGGGCCAGAGAGATAGCACAGTGGTAGGGCATTAGCCTTGCATGCAGACAGATGGTTATTGTAGTTCAAATCCCAGCATCCCATATGGTCCCCAAGCCTGCCAGGAGTGATTTCTGAGCACAGAGCCAGAGATAACCCCTGAGTGCTGCCGGGTGTCACCGCCCAAAACAACAACAACAACAATGACAATAACAACAAAATAATAATAATAACTCCTGATATTGTTTTAGAAGGAAATTATAAAGAGAAGGAAAGAAAATTCTACTGGTTCAGTTGTCTCTTATGAAAGAGATCAAGATGTCACAATCACTCACAGCTGTAAGCAAGTCCATATATAGCAGATTTCAGGGCTACACGAACTTCAGTGATGCTGAGTCTTCCACCTTAGCCCTGGCTGCACTTTCCTTTCTCTTCTGTTGGTTTGACGGAAGTAAAAATCATCAATGCTTTGGACACATGATGCAAGAAGGAGAGCCTTAAGAACTCACCTTTATTTGTGTGCCCCTGTTAAAATGTCTGTGTGCTGTTACAGTTATTCCCCAACCACTGCAGGCAAACTCATTAGGCCCTGTGACCTTTCTGATCCTTCTTGGATATGAAGCTATCCTGAAGACTTGGTCAGGTCAGATCAGAGTCCAAGATGCTGGTGAGTGCAAGACCATCCTAGCTGCTCAGTTGCTTCCTTCTAGATGGGGCTGCAGTGGGGAGGCTGTCTGCTGGGGTCAGGCACCTGATCACCTCCTCCCTATTCTGAGCCAGACCATGGCTGGCCAGAGAAGTAGGTTTCTGGGTCTTCCTTTTATCAATATCTTCATGCTTTCTGGCACCACTCAGAGTTGGCTAATTCTCAAACTCTCAGATGCTCTCCCTGGTGCCTCCCCTCAAGAACCTCCAGGATTCAGAGAGCCAATTATTTCTTTTTTGGGGGGGGATAATTTTTTCTTAAGTCATATTTTTTTATTTAAGTGAGGCAATGCTGGTTTGTAACATTATATGTATTAGGATGATATATGTTAGGGTTTCACCCTCTTTTAATGTATCTTCTCATGTACACCTCCCCATCACCAAAAAACCAATAAATAAAAACCCATTAATTGTCCATTAGATCTTCTGCCCCTTACCACTCACCTTCACCCCCAGCACCTCAGCCAGAGTGCAAGGTTCTTTTGACTTGTCTTTCTTTATATCACATCTTAAACAAATCATCTGTATTTACTTTTCTCCTGATTTAATTTGCTTGGCATAATACCCTCTAATTCTCTTTTTCATTTTTTATGTTGTGGGGGCCGTATCTAGCAGTGCTGAGAAGCTCTATGTTTTGTGGAGCACAGCACATGTGAGACTAATGCTCAAGTATACATGCAAGTATTAGTTCAGGCCACTGAACTCTTTCTGTTCCTCCAATTCTATTCATGTTGTCACAAAAGGTAATCTTTTGTTTATTCTCATGAGTGAGTAATATCCCATTGTTTTTAATCTATATACATATTATCATTTTTAATCTGCTCATCTGTTGTTGGGTACTTGGGTTATTTACATATCATGACCTATTGTACAAAAACATGAACGTAAATGCATCTATGTCTTGAATTCATTTGGGAATTAATTTCTGTGTAATAAAATAGTGGCTCAGTATCATTCTTCTGAATGTTTTTGGTGAAAAAAAAAAACCCCAATATATTTTGGAATCTTTATATGAGGGGGATTGATTTTATTTTTCTGTTCTAATGTTTTCTTTTTCTTATATAATTTCTTTATTTAAGCACCATGGTTACAATTTTTTTCATGGTTGAGCTTCAGTTTTACAATGTATAGTACCCTTCACCAGTGCACATTTCTTTTTATAAAATTTTTAAATTAATATCTTTATTTAAACACCTTGATTACAAACATGATTGTTTCAGTCATGTAAAGAACATCCCCTTCACCAGTGCAGCATTCCCATCACCAATGTTCAAAATCTCCCTCCTCCCACCAAACCCCCGCCTGTACTAGAGACAGGCTTTCTACTTCCCTCATTCATTCACATTGTTATGATAGTTCTCAATGTAGTTATTTCTCTAACTGCACTCATCACTTTTTGTGGTGAGCTACATGTAGTGAGTTGGAACTTCTAGCCCTCCTCTCTTTTGTCTCTGAAAATTATTGCAAGAATATCTTTTATTTTTCTTAAAACCCATAGATGAGTGAGACTATTCTGAGTCTATCTCTCTCCCTCTGACTTATTTCACTCAGCATAATAGATTCCATGTACATCCATGTATAGGAAAATTTCATGACTTTATCTCTCCTAATGGCTGCATAGTATTCCACTTGTATATGTACCACAGTTTCTTTAGCCACTCATCTGTTGAAGGGCATCTTGGTTGTTTCCAGAGTCTAGCTATTGTAAATAGCGTTTCAATGAATATAGGTGTGAGGAAGAGATTTTTGTATTGTATTTTTGTATACTCCAGGGTATATTCCCTGGAGTGGTACAGCTGGATCGTATGGGAGTTCAATTTCCAATTTTTGGAGGAATCTCCACATTGCTTCCCATAAAGGTTGGACTAGGCGGCATTCCCACCAGCAGTGGATAAGAGTTCTTTCTCTCCACATCCCTGTCAGCACTGTTGTTCTCATTCTTTGTGATGTGCACCAGTCTCTGTGGTGTGAGGTCATACCTCATAGTTGTTTTGATTTGCATCTCCCTGATGATTAGTGATGTGGAGCATTTTTTCATGTGCCTTTTGGCCATTTGTATTTATTTTTTTGTCAAAGTGTCTGTTCATTTCTTCTCCCCATTTTTTGATGGGATTAGATTTTTTTTTAAAAAGTTCTGTAGGTGCCTTATATATTTTGGCTATTAGCCCCTTATCTGATGAGTATTTGGTGAATAGTTTCTCCCATTCAGTGGGTGGCTCTTGTATCCTGGGCACTATTTCCTTTGAGGTGCAGAAGCTTCTCAGCTTAATCTATTTCCATCTGTTTATCTCTGCTTCCATTTATTTGGAAAGTGCAGTTTCCTCCTTGAAGATGCCTTTAGTCTCAATGTCATGGAGTGTTTTAGCTACATGTTGTTCTATATACCTTATGGTATCAGGTCTGATATCAAGGTCTTTAATCCATTTGGATTTTACCTTTGTACATGATGTTAGCTGGGGTCTAAGTTCACTTTTTTGCAAGTGGCTAACCAGTTGCAGTGCACATTTCTTAACAATGTCCCCTGTTTCCCTCCCATACTACCTTCTCTGCCTGCCTCTGGGGCAGATATTTTACTACTATTCTCTCTCTCTCTCTCTCTCTCTCTCTCTCTCTCTCTCTCTCACCATATGTATATAAGCCAATCTTAATATATTTTCTTAATATATTTTTCTTTTTTTTGTTAAATGTCTTTAAGTGGAGGCTGGAGCTATAGCACAGTGGTAGGGAGTTTACCTTGCACACAGCTGACCCAAGATGAACCTGGTTTCGATCCCCAGCATTCCAAATGTCTCCCCGAGCCAGGAGTGATTTCCGAGCACATAGCTAGGAGTAAGCCCTGAGTGTGCCAGGTGCGGCCCAAAAACAACAACAACAAAAAGTCTTTAAATGATGATTTGCTACCTCAGACTAATTTTACTGAGTATTGCTCACAGTTGAACTTATTACAGTAACACTCAGTACTTCACTGGTGAAAGGGGGGTGTTCCTTTTTATAACTGAAACCCAACTACAAACAGGTTTGTAATCATGGTGCTTAAATATATTATATAAAAAAACACACATACTCAAAAGCAGCATCTTTCTTTCTTTTTTTTCTTTCCTTTCTTCCTTCCCTTCCTTCTCTTTCTTTTCCTTCCTTCCTTCCTTTCTTCCTTCCTTTCTTTCTTTCTTTCTTTCTTTCTTTCTTTCTTTCTTTCTTTCTTTCTTTCTTTCTTTCTTTCTTTCTTTCTTTCTTTCTTCTTCTTCTTCTTCTTCTTCTTCTTCCTTCCTTCCTTCCTTCCTTCCTTCCTTCCTTTCTTTCTTTCTTTCTTTCTTTCTTTCTTTCTTTCTTTCTTTCTTTCTTTCTTTCTTTCTTTCTTTCTTTCTGTCTTTCTTTCTTTCTTTCTTTCTTTCTTTCTTTCTTCCTTCTTTCTTTCTTTCTTTCTTTCTTTCTTTCTTTCTTTCTTTCTTTCTTTCTTTCTTTCTTTCTTTCTTTCTTCTTCCTTCCTTCCTTCCTTCCTTCCTTCCTTCCTTCCTTCCTTCCTTCCTTCCTTCCTTCCTTCCTTCCTTCCTTCCTTCCTTCCTTCCTTCCTTCTTTCTTTCTTTCTTTCTTTCTTTCTTTCTTTCTTTCTTTCTTTCTTTCTTTCTTTCTTTCTTTCTCTCTCTCTTTCTCTCTTCAATACTCCTTCCCTTCCTCCTTGCCTTTATTTTCTTTCTCAAAGCCAGTGGTACTCAGGGGTTATTCCTGGCTCTATTCTCAGGAATAACTCCTAGTGGTACACAGGGGACCATATAGGATGCTGTGGATCAAACCCAGGTCAGTTGTGTGCAAGACAATTGCCCTCCCTGCTGTGCTATTGCTCCAACATTAAGAGCTGCAACTTGATGCCCCCAAATGTACTTAGTGGTATCACAAGATTGTTATTACATCTTTCTCTGTCTCAGTCTTTTGATAATAAATGCTCTCAATCTTTACAGCAATTTCCCCAAAATCCCTTAGTAATTTTTATCTTTTCTTTGTTTTCTCTAGTTTTACATCAGATGAACACACAGTGTATCTAATGTGTACATCAGATGAACACACAGTATACACACATTATTTAAAAAACATTAAAGCCCCATGATTTACAAGTTATTCATAGTTGAGTTTTAGACATCAGTATTTCAGAATCAGTCCCATCTCCTGCACCTTCTTCATTCCACCAGGATTCCCAGATTCCACATACACCCACACGCCTAACACACTGACAGGTACCTTTCTAAGTTTAGTTGTTGACATTTGAACTCTTGTTTGCAGTGCTATTGGCCCTCTGGTTCAGACATTTAGCTCTCCCACTCCTTTATATCCCTGATGTACTCTGATTCCCTTGGCTTCTGCTCCCCGTTGTCTCTGGTCTATCTCTTCTTCCCCAGTTTCTTTCCTTCTCTATTCTCCATATATTCTGGGACCAAGGGTGATCTAAAACATTACATATATACATATGATTTTATGGACTTGTTTTATTTAACTTACTACTTTTAGCAAGTACTATCTCATATGTGTCAGAAACCAGAAATTACCATTACTCAGGGACAATCTACTACCCACTTTTGTCCCCAAGTTCCTTGAAAAAAAAATAAGCAGTTCCTTGAAAATTCCAGCCATACTCTGTATATGCACAATAACTATATACTTGGACTCCATTCCCCACCCACCCTCACATGAGTAGCTGACACTTTGCTTTCCTGTTGCCTTGTAAGAATAGTCTCTTTCCTCCTCATTATCTTCTCTTACTGCATTATAGTCTTTTTGGTCAGATGTTCCACAGTTTCCTTACCCAATTTATTATGCTTGAGTAATTTGACATTAATTTGCTACAGCAAAAACAAAACAAAACAAAACAAAAAAAAATAAACCAGTACCTCCCCATCATTGTGTTTATGGAGAATATATCTAGAGGGTAAGTTCACAGAGTAGGATTTCTGTCAAAGCATGAGCAAGGTCTAACTCCATTGATCTTGCCCAATGGCTTGCCACTGGGTTCATTGCCCAGTGGCCACTTGCCCCCAGCACTAGAGAGTGTCTAGTTCCTCCTGTGCCTCCCCAAGCAGCATGACTATTTATCATCTTTGTCAACCTTATTGGTAACACACTGTGTCTCTGTTGAGGGAGGCAGAGCTGACTGGCATGTCAAGATTCTTCAGCTACTAGTATTTTCTTATTGTGCGAGTTTTCCTGTGCATGATCATTGAAGGCTCACCTGGACAGGTCTGACATCCTCCCTCTCAATGCTTATCAACTTCAAGGGGTTTCAGAGTTGGGACAAATGAAATCATTATTTTTCAATCTAGAGAAGAAACCTATTTGGGGCCATTTGAGATAAATTCTAGAATTGCACGTAGGAGTTAGTACAAAGAAGAAATGCAGCCATTTAGGTGAATGGAGGAAATCCTGTCACTGAATAGGGGACAAAATCTATCTCAGAGATCCCTGGGGAGTCCTCCATAGTGAGAAGCATGCGCTGTTTACTAGAGCACAGGGCAAAAGTCATCAGTGGTGAACTCTGACTTGGTGCAGGAACAGTTCTGAGACCATGCTCTGATGCAGGCAGCTTTTGCATGGATGATTGTCTCAAGGAGAGACATTAGAGTTCAGGTGAATGTCGCACTTGATAAGTCATGAAAGAAGCAAAAAAGAAAATCTTGATAATAATTGATTCCATCAACAAAACTTTATAAAGAATTAACAATAAATAAATCTGGTCTCTGCAGTTTCTGAATCTGAAGAAAGGATAAATGTAGTTAGATCAATAGAGATAGATATAGATGTAAGAATATAATATGCATGTAGTATGTTTATTATATAGAAGTATTGATCCAATTATTATATAAAATGCAATGTGTCCTAATAGCTAACTTAGCCATTGATTATTTGATAGTAGAGTGATGAAGTATTTAAAAACATTCTATACAGCAAAGAAAAAAGGCAAAATTATTCCTGTCAGTTTTATGTGTGTGTATCAGCAAGGGTGTTGCTTACTATAAGAGACAATCATCTCCTAATGTGGAGATGTCACTGGTTGGAGATCTTAAGCTGTGAGTAAATTCATTTCAACTTTAAAAATGTATTTAAAAAGAAAAACGGTAACACTTCACTCATTCAGAGATGGAGGCAGTACTTGCAAGATTTTGAAATGAGACGTGCAGAAATGTTTTTTTCCTGGTCATTTGGGCACCTTTCACTGGTCTTGAAACAAGCCACAGTGCCTTCAGTTTCTGCTCTTTGATAGCCAGCACAGAGGGGCCATTGATAACCTCAGAACTGTTACTGATTAAAGATGTGGTTCCTTCGGGGGTTTAAGACCCACGGGCCAGTTGGAGCTGGGGCAGAGAGGGGGAAGTGGGGGTTGATAAGCACTTTGCCACGTGATGTGGAACACAAGGCAAAGAAGGCACTGCCTGAAAGTGGCCAGGCCTTGAATCCAGAGGAGAGAAGGGGCTCTGGGAGCCATGTGCATCCAGTTAAGAATAGGAATCAGCACAAAACAATATTAACTTTAGAAATGAGATGAAAGCCCATGTATGCTTGCTTTCACACACAAGGGGAGACCCCATGAGCCCCCTTTCAGCACTGCTTTTAGATGAAAATGATTTTGTTGAATAGTGACACAAAAGGAAGATCCAAACACAGTGAAGAGCCTTCGTGAGGAACAATTACATGTAAGTAGGTTACATGAAAAATATAGTCTCAAGTGCATGGTATCTTGTGAATATTAATTAAGGAAATTATTCTCAGAGCAGCCAGTGTTTAAAACAAGATCTAATCTCTGCTGAGTGGGCCCGACATCCTCCCTCTCAATGCTTAACTTCAAAGGGCTTCGGAGTCGGGACAAATGAGATTATTATTTTTCAATCTAGAGAGGAAACCTATTTGGGCCCATTTGAGATAAATTCTAGAATTGCACGTAGGAGTTAGTACAAAGAAGAAAAATAATCCATAATCTCAAATGTCTGCATCTAAAATGCTTCGAATCTTTTTCATCTGATCTGCCTGTTCTCTCTATAAAAATTGCACAGTTCAGATATAGAATTGGAGAATATGGACCAATCAAAATTTCATAAAAAAACATTTAAATGTATATCAACTGCTATTCACTTTGACTAGGGACCATTAGGAATAAGAACATTGCCATGAACAATACCTACCATCTCTGTACATCTCTATGTCAGGTATGAAATGTTTTGCTCATATGAGCTCAATGGATCTTTACAATGAAGCTTTATAGAGAAAACAGATATGGAAAGGTAAATGTATTATCAGTCAGCTATAACAAAAAATGCAGATGAGCTGGCTTCAATCACAAGAATATGTTTTCCCACAGTTTGAAAGCCAGAATTCCAAGGTGGGGGTGTCAGGGGGACTGGCTTCTCCAGAAACTTCTCTCTCTAACTTGAGACTTCCCTTTTTAACCTGTCTCTCTGTCCTCACTTGGTTTTTCTTTCATTTGCACAGACCAGGTATAACTTTTTGTTTTTTAATTTCCATCTCTTTGAGGATATCAATCAAATATGTCCAAAGCCTGCCTTATTAACCTCAGTTACTATTTTATTGGCCCTATCTCCAAATCGAGGCACATTTTAGGTACTGGGAATCAGAACTTCAACATGTGTTTTGTTGTTGTTGTTGTTGTTGTTGTTGGGCAAAAGAGGCAGTTGTGTGTGTGTGTGTGTGTGTGTGTGTGTGTGTGTGTGTGTGTGTGTAAAACAGTTCAACTCCCGAGAGTCCAAAAAACCAGCCCATGTCCTCACTACAGTTCAGCTGTGGATTTGGGATTTGGACCTTCAGACTAGAACTTAGCTATCATATGTGGCTGCCCTATATACAGCTGGTATGAGGGAAAGGCAACAATCTATGTGTGTTCTTGTCAGGATGATGTTGGGTCATATGTACAGCTTAGGATGGGGGGCAGGGAAAGAGAAGCAAAGCACCAAAAACACACAAAACAAATATCTTATTAGACAAATCTTTCACAGATTATTTTAAAATAATCCTTCTGAGCTTGGCAGCTGTGTGTTATTTATTTAAAAAATTGGGTCAAAGATAACTGATTATTTAGAGGTAGTTGTTGGCGAAATCAGGGCTATTCTTTGGTTCTCTTCCCCAACTGTCAGCAGATTCTGGGGGTGATGGGTATTGACGTTTCCAGATGTTTCGTGGATCCAGTTACATGGGCTGAGAAACACAGATGGTGGCCAGAGATGACAGCCCAGCTGCACATATGAGCTGCACCCATTCAGGGTCCCCAACAGATCTCTGGTCCTCAATGAGTTCATGGGGTTCGGGCAGTGTGTTCTGCTCTTTGGGGATCAGAGGAGTCAGACTGTACTCACTAGAAATGAGGACCCAGAGAAGAGTGGTACTGATGTTGGCAACTTTTCAGAGCCACTTCCTTGCTTGTCACTTGCTTGCATACCTGCCCCACAACCCACTTCTGGCTTCTAGGTTGCTGGGCAGATGCCTTCAGCTTGGTCCCCTCTGCCAGGAACACTCTTATCTTTTACCCTAGCCCTTTGCTCTAGCAGGTAAGACTGATTTCTGAAGACCTCCCTGACCCAGGAACTTAAGTCATCTCTTCCTGCCATGACTCACTGATCTTTAACATTTTGCTCCATTCCAGTATTTCTCACTTAGCATATCTGTTGCTCTCACTTGTTCCTTCACTTAACAAAGTATTTTAACCTCTGAACCATATCTTGTTATGTCTGCTAGCTCCTAACACTAGTGCCTAACACTGGGGAGAGGGTAGCTGTTCAGGACACAACTACATCACAGAAAATGGAAAAATCTTAAGAACAGTTTCCTTCTAGATTCATACTATTAACACGGGCAGTTTCTGAGATTTTATAGAGAAAAAATGATTATTGACTTCACTTTAAAAATCAAAATATTGGAGGCTGGAGCAATAGCAGAGTGGTAGGGTGTTTGCCTTGCACACAGCCAATCTGGGATGAATCTGGGTTCAATTCCTGGAATCCCATATGGTTCCCCCACGCCTGCCAGGAGTGATTTCTGAGGACAGATCCAGGAGTAACTCCTGAGTGTCACTGGGTATGATCCCCCCAAATTAAAATATCTGTGGGTTGGAGAGCTAGGATGGGGAAAAGTGCTTGTCTTACCCATGGTGTATCCTAGTTCAATTAGTAACAACACATATGGTTCTTTAAGCCCTACCAGAAATAACCCCTGAGCACAAAGACAAGAGTAAGTCTTGAGAACAACTCGGTGTGACTCCCCTTACCCCCCCAAAAATTATAAAATTTGTCCACACTAGGTCTGAAATGAGTTGAAACTGAGTAGTTATTGTTCTATTGGCAGGATTCTTGATACATGGTTTGTCTCAGTCTGACTAACCCATTCCTCATCTCTCCGCCTTCTTGCCCTCTTCATAGTCACAAAGCCCACTTCACCTTAGTGAAGTATCTTGTACTCTTGGCCCCATCAAAGCGACTCAACCTTCTCTTCTACTTTGGCTGCTACTAGTGTCCTGTTTTTGCTGTCCCTAGTATTCTCCCCTGTTGTCTGTTCTGAAAGGCCACCAAGGCAGAAGGATGCTCCTTGTGGATCAGGGCAGATGTGTGTGCTCTGGCCAATGAGAGCTGGCGCTGTCAGACACAGGCTCCTCGCTGAGGCCGCAGCTCTGCGCTCCAGCCAACAGAAACCTTTTCACAGAGGACTTTGCATGAGACGTCACAGTAGACCACAGGAGAGTCCCAGGGGAGAAGTCAGCTCAGGAACTTCCTTCCTGCAACAGTAGCACCCTGTTTGCTGGCTCCCGTAGTGGAACCTGGTCATTTCACATACAAGCTGCCACAGGTTTCCAGCTACCGTCCTAGCATGCATGGAGGTCTTCTAGAAAGAATAGGAGCACTGTGTCCTGAAAAAATGCTCCCCCAGAAAAGCACAATCCCAGGCTCTCTGTTATCTATGCTGAAAGAAGTTTATTTCTCTGGCTATGCCTGGAAGGATGTGATGCAGATCCTGAATGCAGGAGCCATGTGAGCCCTGGCCCATGGATGTCCAAGAGGGACTGCCATCACTCACTTGGCCAGGAAAATCAGGGGACTTTTTCTCGAACATGAGGGATGTTTCCCATATGCTATCACAAAGCATGATTTGGGAAGATGTTTTGCCCCATATGTGTGGACTGAAAGTGGCCTTCAGATTCTGAGCTGGAGGATTCACAGGAATGGGCATAGAATGCAGGTATGGGGATAACATATTACCAGGAGCCTATTCAGTCATCTGCCTTCATAGCCCCCAGAAATCTGCGTCCATAAATGTACTCCTGTGCCCAGCTTACAGAAGCAATCTGAATTCATAGTGGGCCCCATGTCCAGTTTCCAGAGGGAAATGATACATCTAAACAGGATAAGTGAGACCCCCCCCCCACCCCCAGCTGGTCTCAATTCGAATCCATGTCTATTTAGTTGAGCCTCAAGTTCTGACTCTGTTATTCTGACCTTCCCCTATTAGTCTATGTCCCTGCCTGCTCAGTTACTTCATGAATAGCCACTGAGCACCTACTATGGTCCAGGCACTATGCTAAGTGCTTACACTGCTACTGAGAACCAATCAAACAGTGAATCTGCCCAAGTAGAAGTTACACCCGATTCAGTGTCTGTTACGATGCTGTTCAGCCTACACCTCCATAGCTGTGAAGACTATCCATAGGTATAAAATCTTGGGGAGAATGTAAAATGGGAGCAGAGGTACTATATAATTATTGTAGATAAATTGTATTCATTTTTGTTTGTGGACCATACCTGACAGCACTCAGGGGTTATTTCTGGCTCTGTATCCAGAAATCACTCCTGACAGGATCAGGGGACCATATTGGATGCTAAGGATCGAACCCAAATTGGCTGTGTGCAAGGCAAACAAACACCCTATGCTGTAACTATTAACCAAAACAAAGGTGTTCCCCAATCTTCCTCTTTCTTATACATCTCCCTTATGACTTGTAAAAGCTCACCTGGATTACTCTTGACCTTCCACCTCCTGGTGATGGGAATTGGTTTAATAAAGAAAGAGCAGTTATGTCTTTTGGCTCAGGCAGAGACTATGAAATGAAAAAAGCCACAGATACCATGATCATTCTTTACTGACTGGCTTGGCTTATTTATCCTTCACTGCTTTTTTTGTTTGTTTGTTTTTTGTTTTTGGGTCACACCTGGCAGCTCTCAGAGGTTACTCCTGGCTCTATGCTCAGAAATTGCTCCTGGCAGGCTCAGGGGTTCCTATGGGATGCCGGGATTCGAACCACCGTCCTTCTGCATGCAAGGCAAAACGCCCTACCTCCATGCTATCTCTCCGGCCCCGCTACCTAGCTTTTTAAGACCCATCTGCATGGGGTTTAGAACTACAGTGTCTGGTGCTCTCACAAACCATGTAGCTTTATTTTATAACTGGCACCTGAACAGGGGCCCAGAGACCAAGAAGATCCCAATGACAGTGAGTTACTTGACCCTCTGGTGGGTAATCACCATGATGGCCTCCTTGACCTGGACTGAGTGTGCAGTGCCTATCACTGGAGCATCAGTGCACATGGCCCCTGTTCTGTACATGGCAGAGACCCTGCAGGCAGGACAGCAGCAGGCAGTGAAGGGGAGAGAGCTGAAGACTCTGAGCAGCATCCCAGTGGCCAAGACTCACTGCCTTTCTTCTACCAAAGGTGCTTTGTGCAAGGACTTCAGTCTCCCAACCTACAGCAGTAGCTATTGAGGTCACGGATGGAGTAGAAACCAAAGAGAAAGCTCCATAGGAGGGGGACCAACAACAAGGAGATGAGCAGGTTTTCCCACCCAGATTCCAGGCCAAGAACTGAAGGCCTTTCTGTCCCAGACGACCTCAGCAGCCTACGACAGAGGTGAAGATGGAGGAGAAGATGGAGAGTACAAGCTCAGCCGAAAAAGCCCACTGCTTTCAGAACCTCCTGTAACTTTCTTCTAGGTTAATCTCTTGACCCTGTTTTCTGTTTAAATTGTGTTAAACTTCTGGTTAAAGTGTTAAACTGTGTTCTATCTGTATAGCTCTTATGCTACTCTTTTGTTCTATGTTCACTGCAAAAGATAGTTTTGTATCCAACTTTAGTGATTTAATATTAGTTTGTACAGTTCCAGGGAAATACATAAAAATAGCTCCTGGCAGGCATGGGGGACCATATGGGACACCGGGATTCGAACCAACCACCTTTGGTCCTGGATCGGCTGCTTGCAAGGCAAACACAGCTGTGCTATCTCTCCGGGCCCATGTTGTTAGATCTTTAATGGTTCTTGGCTATCCTAGTAAACGTTTCCCAATTGCTGTGAACTTTGATTATGTATATCATTTAGCAACTTATTCTCAAAATTGTGTCTGCGAAAATGTCTTTTGTCCACAGAAGTTGATGGAAAAGGAACTTGGATACTATAGACTCTTATCACAGAGCTCAAGAATGTTTTAGCAAGGGACAGAGCGATGGCACAGAGGTAAGGCATTTGCCTTGTACATGGCTGACCCAGGACAGACCTGGGTTCGATCCCCAGTGTCCCATATGGTCCCCTGAACCAGGAGTGATTTCTAAGTGCATAGCCAGGAGTAAGGCCTGACCATCATGGGTGTGGCCCAAAAACAAAAAACCAAAAGAATGTTTAGCAAACTTATTTTCAAACTGTATATATATCTGCAGAAATGTTCTTGTGATTTTTATTTAGGGAAGTTTATGAAAAGGAACTCAGATATTCTAGCCTCATATTACAGTGTTCAGTGTAAGAATGTTTAAGAAATTTCAAATTAAGTGTATCTGCAGAAAGATTCTAATGTTTATGCTCAGAAAGTCTATGAAAAACTGTATGCACAATCTGATCTTTGACACTTTTATAGCCAACTTTTTGTAAGTTCTGATCTGGGGTTCCTACCTTTGGTGGAAAACAGTATAATAAAACTTGTAGCTTTTCTCTCTCTCTCTTTTGTTTTTAAACATAAAGGGTGGAATTGTAAGATGACACCTAGCTATTAATCCAAAACAAAGGTGTTCCTTCATCTTCCTCTTTCCCATAAAATTCTCTTTTGATTTGTAAAAGTATAACTGGATTACTCTCAACCTTCACTCTCCTAGTGATGGGAAATGGTTTTATAAAGAAAGAGAAGTTCTGGCTTTTGGTTCCGAGAGACACCTCTTGGGAGAAGCCATGAGAAACCACTGACTCCATTCCTTTCTCCTGAATGACACCTCACCACTACCTTCTTCTTCGGATCCATCGGTATGGGTTTAGAAACACAGCGCCTAGGGTGATATCACAACCTCTGGGTTTTACTTCACATTGTGCTATTGCTTTGGCCCCTGAATTGCATTTTTTAATTTATGTCAGGGCCACCCTCAAGCCTCATCTCTGGCTCTGGGCTAGGGGTTGGTCTAAGAAGACGCTTGGTGAACCTGGTGGTGTGCTGGGGATTGAACGCAAGTCTCCTCATGGAGAACTTTCACTCAGCCTTTTAAACCCTCTTCCTGACCCAGTGCTTATAGATACATGTTCAAGTCAGTTCGGGAAGGTTAAAAGAAATAGTTCCTGCTGAACTTGAAAATGAGGTTGGAGTACATCTATCAATTTTCCTGGAGGGGAAAAAAATCCCCCAATTTTCATTCGCTTCTGAACTTAGCCATATGTTGAGATAAGGAGGGCAGGGCTATAAATCAACTCAGCTCCCTTGGGAGAAAAATGATAGTAATAAGCTTTTAAAAAACGATGATAATAATAAGCTATATGATTTCAAAGTGACTTGCTACCACTCCCTCCTTCCTTCTTTTTTTTTTGACAACTGAAATTGATTTTGAAAGGAAAGGCTGGGGAGATTTTTGTGGAATACAATCCAGACGTTCTCAATCTAAAACTTTATACCAGAGAGACTGCAGCTTGGTAGAGACAGGCTTGATTGAGAAAACCCAACTCTGTGCCCAGCACACTATACCCACTGCCACATGTCACTCACTCAACATTCCCAAGCACCCAGAGATGAAGGACATGAAGATAGAGTGATATTAAAACTCAAATCATTTCAGCTTCTTTTATAATTCCTGATTGTCTCAATAACTTCAAAGAAGCAGATACAAATACAATTAATGAGAAGAACAAACACAACAAGGAAAAGAAATCTGGACCTTGTTTTATGAGCATGGCTTGAATTGATGGGTTTAAAATTGCAGCCATGTTTGTTGGCAAATCTGACTGCATACTCATTTCCAAATGGTATGTTGATAAATAGATATAAATGGGTGTATATTTTCAAGAAATGGAAGTGGCATTAGCCTGGTGCCCCTTAGAAAAAATATTTTACTGGAACTTCTTGGTACCCAATCAGATAGAACCTTGGTACTTGGGTATACTCAGCCATGTCAATTAATGCCTGAATCAGTGTTAGGGTGAATCTTCTGGTCATCTCTTCTTTGGGCTCTTTCTGTAAGGTAATCCTACTTTAAAATATGTATACTCTTATGTATACATATTAAATATGTATACTCTTGACCATGCTGAATAGCAATAATTCTCATACTTCCATTTGGAACAGAAATGAGAACTCGACTAGAGAACTACTTAAATGGAACAAAACTACTGCTGTTGTTCTATCTCTGTCTGTTGGGTGGGCCTCTGTTTAGAAATTGTTCAAATGTTCTGACCTTCCAGGTTTCTCATCTCTAGTACTGTAATGATGATAATAATGGCACAAAAATATTTAGTGGGTGTTAGCTATGTGTTAGACTGTACTTTGTTAATATAGACTTTTCTCAATAAATAATGTTCCATTAGTCCATCTTCCTAGGGATTTATATACATTTTTGGGGGCCACACCCAGTGACACTCAGAGGTTACTCCTGGCTATGCTCTCAGAAATCGCTCCTGGCTCGGGGAACCATATGGGATGTTGGGGGATCAAACCAAGGTCCTGGATCAGTCACATTCTAGGCAAACGCCCTCCTGCTTAGCTATGACTCGGACTTACATGTTTACCCTAGAAGATGCATATTATCATTATCCTAATTTTTTTTCAAATGGTAACAATTCTCATCCACTTTATATTCTAGACTTAATTATATTTGACATATAAAACTAAGAAGAGGAGGAAAGGAAATGTAAAGAAAATTGCTATTGTTTCTTTATGTGTGTGGGTGGGTGAGTGGAAGCAACTTGAAACAAACAAAAACCAGCCTTCTAATTCCTTCTGGCCTATTCAAAGCATGAGTTGGAAAGACCTGTTTCCTTTGCTCCTAAATCTCTCCCATTGTGGACAATTTTAAGAGGAATGAGTTAGGTCTAGTCTAAAAGAATCGAAGCCTTCTGCTCATTCTGTATGAAGGTCAAACGTTATAGAAGCAAAGCAAAGCATCTGACTTTGGAGGGACTTGTTAAAAAGCCATTTTAACCCCAAACTTCTTCAGGGTCCAACCCCTTGATTTCTTCTTTATAGTGTTAGTCTAATGTTTAGCCCCAGCAACAGCCTTCTTTCTAATTCTCCCCTCCAACAACTAACACATACGAATTTAGCTTCAACATGTCCTGGCAGGCCAAGCAGCCTCGTGACCAGTTACACAGAGAAAGAGAAATAACAGTTCGTTCTAGTAGTTGTAAAAGATTACACACAGGCTTGGGTATTTTTCTTTAAGGCTAGCCGTGAATAGGGGAATTCTTTGCACTTCTCTCTTTTTTTTTTTTTGGTTTTCCGGGCCACACCCGTTTGATGCTCAGGGGTTAGTCCTGGCTAAGTGCTCAGGAATTGCCCCTGGCTTGGGGGGACCATATGGGACACCAGGGGAACAAACCACGGTCCTTCCTTGGCTAGCGCTTGCAAGGCAGACATCTTACCTCTAGCGCCACCTCGCCGGCCCCTGCACTTCTCATTTATCGCTGGACAAAGATGTATAGAAATCTTGATTATGAGGGCAGAAGAGAAGCTCTCCAGACCTTGGTGGTGGCGTTTGAGCTGGTCTGGCTGCATTACCCGAATCCTGGGCAGAGACCAATGTGCATTTTTTCAGGTCTGTCTGGAGGTGAGGTCTCCAGAGATGGAGTGACCTGTGTCAGCAGCAGCCCAAGGCACACAATCCTGCAAAATTAAAAAAAAAAAAAAACACACACAAGCGTGGCCAAGGGGAAAGGGAAAGAAGCAACCCATTGCTGTATAAGTCTTTTGATGTGGTAAGGAAATTGCAGATGGAGTTAGTAGCCTTAATTGCAAGGCTCAGGGAGGGGAGTCTTGGATCATCTCTTCCTGCCTTAATCCTCATTGCATCCCTGTCGGGTGTGCATAGAGGGCAGGTGGTGCGTGGGGCCAACATTGAGATCTTGGGGTCCTGTGGAAAGAGGGGGAAGCACATCCCAGTGAGCCCTGGTGGGCCAAGGTGTTGGAGGGCATGTTCCTCACTGGATTCCTACCCCCTTGTATTTGTCTCAGATCTTGTGTCTCCTATCTCTAGGCACTTGCTGCTCACAGGCTTCCCAGAGAGGAAGACACATGATGACGAGTGGAGAAGGCTCAGGGAAATGTGTGTGTGTGTGTGTGTGTGTGTTGTGTGTGTGTGTGTGCGCGCACACAGTGTGGAAAGCAGCACTGTACTTTTTAGAAGGTCTTATGATGCACCCATATCTGCTCAGTTTCCCCTTTACTTTGGCAGCCTTTTATTCTTGGGGTGCTGAATGAAAAAGGGTGGTTGCATCATGAGAAGTACCATTTTGATTATAGATCACTTGCTCTTTTGCAAGATGAGCTTTTCTCTTGCAGGAACTTAAGTCTTCAGTAGTTTAAAGCCAGAGTCAAACGTTCTAGCAAGAGCTGGTCATGCCTTTCGTGGCACTTCGGCTGCTTTCCTGTACTTCTGTCTGTTCCGTGTTGGCTCTGTGTTTTGTGATGCAGTGCTCCTCTTTTTGTTGGACAACTGTAAAAGGAATAAGGGTATTATCAGAACCCAAATGACATTTCTTCATTTTAAAGAAATGAACATCAACAATAACAACAAAAAGGACTAGGGTTTTTGTTTGTTAATCGAGTTGGAAGACATCTAAAAGCTCTTTCAGACTTTAGGATTGAGGAAACCAAGTCAACCCCACTCTGGCACTACCACACCTGCAGTGGGCACTCTCGGTGTCTTCTCTACTCAGAATTTCTACTTTATAAAAAAGAACTAATCACACCTACTAATCTCAGCATCGCAATCGGTGGGTTTAACAGTGCCCTGCGAAGGAGACCCCTCTGTTTAATGAAGCATTTCATTCAGTCTCATTTGGCTAATAAAATCCCCGTTTCTCAGTGGTGTTTGAAGCTGCTTCATTATTCTTTCACGTGTGCTTGAGCCAGTTTTCTGTGAGTGGAGGCTGCTCCAGAGGATGGCTCTGAAGGGCACCTATTAGGAAAAAAAGAGCTCATGAATTCACATCGTCCTTAATGCTGCAATGAGCTGTAATGAAGGCCCCAAGATCAAAGTGATAGAGGAGCCACAGCAGCTGGGGTGCTGGGGTCCAGGCTGCTGCAGAACAGGATTAGGAAACTTCATTTAAGTAGTGGGAGACGTTTCCATGGGCCAGCCTGCTCTGCATTTCACTGTTTCTAAGATAAAGGGACCCAAGACATTTTGGAAAGATAGAGAGGAGTCTCCCCTCAGGAAAAGGGTGTTATCGGATATTTTCCATGGGGGGGGGGGGAATAAAGACTTCAAATTAGCAGCACAGAGAAGAGACTCTGGGCTGTTGTTCACCCAGCACCTGCAAGAGTGGGAGGAGAGCAGAGACCCAGAGACTGTGTGTGTGTGTGTGTGTGTGTGTGTAAGAGAGAGAGAGAGAGAGAGAGAGAGAGAGAGAGAGAGAGAGAGAGAGAGAGAGAGGAGAGAGAGAGAGGAGAGAGAGGAGAGAGAGAGGAGAGAGGAGAGAGGAGAGAGAGGAGAGAGGAGAGAGAGGAGAGAGGAGAGAGAGAGTGAGAGAGATGGGCAAAAGACAGAGAATGGGAGGAGAATGGGCCAGGCTGTCTCTCTGCTTTCTAGGAGATGCACATCCCTCTGAGTCTAAGAACCGAGCCTGAAGCCAAGTCAAGAGCTCGAATCTCAGACGGGACCTCTCTCCACCATGCATGATAGCAGCAAGATGCAGGGAATGGAAAGCAGATGTTGGGGTCTTGGCGCTCCCGGGTTCTCTCTCCTCCTTGAAGGGCTGTCAAGAGTTATTTGTGTTACCTCCCCGCAAAAGTAAGAGACGTTCTCTTAAAAAGATAAATGAAAGCTGAGTACAAAGAGTTAATTTGAAGCCAATCAAACGCTGTGTTGGTCCAGGGCCTCAAAAATCCTTGCATCTGAAGGGCAAATTTCTGTTCAAAGCAGCGCCGGTCCTGGGGAGGGGAATTCCGCCTCCTGCAGCTGCGCTGCGCTGAGCCCACAGTGCTGAGCGCTTCGTGCCCACCTGCTCTCTGTAAGCCTGTGTGGACTTCCCGGGGCGTAGAGCGTGCCAGAGCCTCCTCACCCTGCAGCCACCGAGTGCCCTGAGCAGCCTCAAAGCCCTGCAGAATAGGCAGAGCAACTCCGTGGAGCCCCAGGGCCCCGTGGCAAAGCCGCAGGCTCCCTTTCTCCTTGCAATTCGAGTCCCCTTTCTCTCTGTTAACCTTCCTTGGCTTCCCCTGCTCCCTGTTCAAAAATAGGATTTAGAAAACCAAATTTTAAACCATCACACCTGAAAGTCCCTCACCAAATTCCTCTTCTGTGTTCCAAGTACAAGTCATGCATAGACAGAGGATTCTTTCTACCTACTAGTCGGAAGATTGGTCCACCTGCTTGTTTTGAACTACTACCCGCCCGAGACTTTCCAAGCTCCACTTAATAACTTTTGGTTCTCTCTTTCTCTGCCTTCATGCAAATACTGCTAGTTGGCATGGTCTGAAACTTAATTGTGGCTGCTGTGCATTTGGTTATCAAGCAAGAGCTTCTAGAGAAAGCGGAAGTTTCTAGATGAATCAGAGAGGAAAGCGCCCTTTTGTGCTTTTGAGGGCATCTGCGGTTCTCTGACCTAGGAGGACTCTGAGATCTGATCCCTAATAGTCGATACCCCTGTTTTCCCCTGCCCCCCCTAAAAAATTTCTCTCTCCCTTTCTTCCTTTTCTCCTTTTCTCCTCCTCTCTTCCTTCCTCCTTACCTCCCTCCTACTGTCTGCATGTCTATCTTTGTCTCTGTCTGTCTGTCTCTTTCTCTCTCTCCCTCTCTCTGACACTCTTTCTCTGTTTTTGGGTCATGCCCAGCAAAACTAAAGGATCACTCCTGGCAGGCTCAGGGGATTTAGGAATCCAACCTGTTTGACCATGTATAAAAAAGCTTATCACCCACTATCCTATTGCTCTTTCTGACATGTAGACTCACCTGAATCACTGTTACATCATTGTAAGAAGATATTGTACCATATTTCATACACACACACACACATATATTGGGACCACTCCTAGCTATGTGCTCAGAAATCACTCCTGGCTTGGGGGACCATATGGTACACCGGGGAATTGAACTGTAGTCCATTCTAGCTAGTGAGCACAAGACAGATGCCTTACGGCCTGCGCCACCACTCTGGACCCTGGATTTCCTATTTTATAACTATGATTCAATAGGAAAACACATGATTCCCTTTAAACTAGGTTTAATGAAGTATAAATGGCAGCATCACCTTTATACTTTTCTTCTTTTCAACTCCAGAATAAGGATTTGTATATCTTTATAATTTTCTCAATATTGATCAACTATCTCCTCAAAAAGGTGATGGTCATAGAGGTAGCGGCAGTACAGTGGGACTAGAAACAGGGAACCGGATCTTGTTGAGCATCATGGAATGAAGCTTGTTTCACACAACCTTGTCTCAGATTTGCAAAGACTGCAAGTAAGACAATGCCTAGTACAGCCACTTAAGTCAATTCTTTTAATTCAGTTTATCTGCATATTTCAATAGACCCTTTACACACTGGGAATAAAATACTTCCTATGGTAGAGGGTAGAGTGCAGAATCAAAGAATATGCCTATCAGTCAAAATAGTGAAGCTTCACTAGCAAAACTCACAAAGAAAGGGAGAGAGAAACTTAATAAACAATATTAGAAAGAAAAAGTGAAGATCATTACAGATACTACAGAGATTCAAAAGGTAATCAGAGACTACTTTGAGAACTCTATGGGACAAAACATGAGAACCTGAAAGAGAAGGATAAATTCTTGGACTCTTATAGTTTTTCATGGTTGAACCTGGATGATCTAGCATATTTAAACAGAACTATCACTACTGAGTAAATTAAAATGGTAATCAAAAGTCTCCCCAAAACCAAAGCCAAGCCCAGTTGGGGACACTAACAGATTCTTTCAAACCTTTCAAGAGGAACTTCTACCAATCCTTGTCAGGCTCTTTCATGAAACTGAAGAAACAGAAACACATCCAAATAGTTTTTATGAAGCTAACATCACCTTGATACCAAAACCAGACAGAAATGCTGCCAAAAAAGAAAATTACAGATCAATAGTCCTGATGAACACAGATGCAATGATCCTCAATGAAATTCTGGAAAACAAGATCCAATATCTAATCAAGAAGGTCATATACCACAACCAAGTAGAATTTATTCCAGGAATGCAAGAATGGTTTAACACCTGTAAATCAATCAACATAATACACCATATCAAAAAAAATCATATGATCATATCAATAGATGCAGAGAAAGCATTCCATAAGGTTCAACATCCACTCTTTCTTTTTAAATATATTTTTTATTTAAGTAACATGATCATATTTGGGTTACAGTCATAACCAGAACACCCCCCTTCACCAGTGCAACATTACCCCCTCCCTCCTTCCCATCCCCTGCCTGTTTTCGAGACAGGCATTCTACTACACTAATTTGTTTTTAAGTTCAGTAAGTTGTATTATTTTCCTTAGAGTAAAAAAATATAGTAAAGGTGTGATAGTGGCAATCGCCAATGTTTGCATAGGTCCAGAAAAATGGAGAAAATGAGGGAAAAAAATCCTTGACCTGATTACAAATAGGCCTCACCCCAGAAGTTTATTGGCATAAGACAGACTCTGGGTTTCAGGCATACCAGTCTATCCAACTCCAGTCATTCTCAAGGTCCCGGTGAAACTTTTTCACACTTTAGCTATAGTTGGTATCAGACTTCTGGATTCTGTGCATTTCTTTCGTTGATGTCAGGCTGATGTGGAGCATCCTCTAGTTTCAGCATATCATTAAATGTAGAGCGATCTGCTCTGCATGCAGACTGTTGCTGAGTCACCTGGGTGTTGGGAGTACTCTTTGGAGTCAGTCAATGCCAAAGCAGTGGTAGGTCTTCTCTGGTAGAGGCTTGGATCCTGGGAATGTTAAAGACAATTGTGGTTGTTTCCATAGTTCAGGTGTCAACATCCACTCTTAATAAAAACTCTCATCAAGATGGAAATGAAAGTAACTCTTCTCAATATAGTCAAGGCCATCTACCACAAGCCAATGGCAAATATTATTCTCAATGGACATAAACTAAAAGTCTTTCCTCTAAAATATGGTGCAAGATAAGGCTTCCCTCTCTTATCACTCCTAATCAACATAGTACTGGAAGTACTTGTCATAGAGATTAGGCAAGAAAAAGATAGCAAGGGTATCCAGATAGGAAAGGAAGACATCAAGTTCTCACTGTTTGCAGATGACATGATCCTATACTTATAACTCCCTAAAAACTCTACCAAAAAGCTTCTAGAAACAATTGCTTCACATAGCAAAGTGGCAGGCTACAAAATTAACACACAAAAATCAATGGCTTTTTATACACAAATAATGATAGAAAAGAAATAGACATTAAAATAAAAACCCATTTAGGGACCAGAGTGATAGCGCAGTGGTAGGGCGTTTGCCTTGCATGTGGCTGATGCAGACAGATCTTGATTTGATCCCTGGCAATCCATATGGTCCTAAGCCAGGAGCAATTTCTTAGTGCATAGCCAGGATTAACCCCTGAGTGTCACCAGGTGTGGCCCAAACAAAATTAAACAAAACAAAAAAAATCTCATTCACATTAGTGCCTCACAAACTCAAATACCTTGCAGTCAACTTAATTTAAAAGGTGAAGAACCTATATAAAAAAACTACAAAACACTGCTTCAAGAAATAAAAAAAGGGCAAAATGAAATGCAGGCCCATACCCTGTTTATGGATTGGGAGTATTAACATCATTAAAATGGCATAGTACATATTTAATGCAATTTCTCTAAGGCTACCCATGACATTCTTCAAATAAATGAATCATACACTCTTGAAATTCATTTGGAATAATAAACACACACAAATAGCTAGAGCAACTCTTAGTATAAAGAATATGGAGGCATCACTTTTCCAAATTTTAAATTGTATTACAAAGCTATAGTCTTTAAAACAGCATGGTATTCAAGTAAAGAAAGACCCACGTATCAATGGAATAGACTTGAATATTCAGAGAATGTTTCCCAGACATACAATCAATTAATCTTTGATAAAGAAGCAAGAAATTCAAAATGGAGCAAGAAAAGCTTCTTCAACAAGTGGTGTTGGGACAACTGGACAGCCATATGCAAAAAAGTGAACTCAGTCCTCCAGTTAACACCATGCACAAAGGTAATAATCCAAATGTAATAAATACCTTGATATCAGACTTGAAACTATAAGGTATATAGAACAACACAAAGGTAAACACTCCATGACATTGAGACTAAAGGCATCTTTAAGGAGAAAACAGCACTCTCCAAATAAATGGAAGCAGAGATAAACAGATGGAAATATATTAAGCTGAGAAGCTTCCGTACTTCAAAGGAAATAGTGCCTAGGATTCAAAAGCTACACACAGAATGGGAGAAACTATTCGCCCAATACCCATTAGAAAAGGGGAAAATATATAAGAAATACAAGGTACTAACAGAACTTAACAAGAAAAAAAATTTCACCCCATCAAAAAATGGGGAAAAGAAATAAACAGACATTTCCTCAAAGAAGAAATACAGGTGGCCAAAGGCGCATGAAAAAATGCTTCACATCACTAATTATCAGGGAGATCAAAACAACAATGAGGTTAACATCTCATGCCACAGAGACTGGTACATATCACAAAGAACAAGAACAATTAGTGCTGGCAGGGTTGTAGAGAGAAATGAACTGCTGGTGGGAGTGCCATCTAGTCCAGTCTTTGTGGAAAACAATATGGAGATTCCTCAAAAAATTGGAAATTGAGCTCCCTAGGGATATACTCTAGAACACAAAAACACAATACAAATTTGCCTTCTTCACACCTATAGTCATTTGCAGTGCTATTTACAATAGCCAGAATCTAGAAACAATCCAGATGCCCTTCAACAGATGAATGACTAAAGAAAGTATGGTACTAATCCATTTAGATTTGACTTTTGTGCATGATGTTAGATGACCAAGTGGATGAAAGTTAAAAGCATTAATAAAAGTGTGACTTATAAATTTAAAAAAAGAAAAGAAACTGTGGTACATATATACAGTAGACTACTACACAACCATCAGGAGAGATGAAGTCATGAAATTTTCCTATATGTGGATGGACATGGAAACTACTATGCTGAGTGAAATAAGTCAGAGGGTGAGAGATAGACACAGAATAATCTCTCATCTATGGGTTTTAAGAAAAATAAAGGACATTATTGTAATAATATTCAGAGACAATAGAGATGAGGGCTGGAAGGACCAGCTCACGATATGAAGCTTACCAAAAAGTGGTGAGTGGAGTTAAGAAATAACTACACTAACAATTATCAAGACAATGTTAATGAGTGAAAGAAGTATAATGCCTGACTTAATACAGTCATGGTATTGGGGGCATTGATGGTGGGAATTTTACACTGGTGAAGGGGGGGTGTTCATTTTTTATGACTGAAACCCAACTACAAACATGTTTGTAATCATGGTGCTTAAATAAAAATATTTATAAAATAGTGAACCTACTTACCTAGTTCCAGGTCTCAGACATTAAATGTCTTTGTTGCAAATATATATATGTATAACCCCTCCCAGGCCAAAATGCTAATCTCACCTGAAGAGGCAGACCAGCCCACTTCTGGGAGGGGTTTATGGGAAGGTAACAAACAGGTTGCCTGAGGGGCATAAGGGGGGTTCATAAAGAAGCTTCGGCAGAAGTAGGCAACACTGAGAGATGGCAAATTTAGGATTAAATTCAGGGCAGCTTAAGGGGCTGCTTAAAAAGTTAGCTGAGAAGCCATACATGGTGGCTAGGGCCATTAATAAAGCTGATGTCTCCCGAAATCTGACTCCTGTGGATCATTTCCTCATTGCTACCCTGAACCCTCAGACCACCGGCCAGGCCAAAGAAGTTGCAGGCTCCGTGCTGGAGGAGAAAGGCCTCACTCTCCATCCACCACCATCCAGGACTCTATAATCAATATGTAATTCTACATATATGCACTCCATATATAAATATATATGACTCCATATACTAATTCCTTTGCTGTGAACTGTGTCCTAAGCACATAATTCTAGAATTATCAGAACCATCATTTGGAGTTTTTCCCCCTCTCATATGTGATGAGCTCTAAATTTGTGCAGTAAATGTTTTCAATTTTGGCTTGGGGTATATGCCTAGAAAGGATAGCACACAGATGCCTACCCTCAAGGATAGCCTGGTTTATGAAACTGTGATCTTTCCCGGTGAAATTGATGTGCTTCCAAACATCAGTGTCATTTCTCCTCTGGGGGAACAGTTGTGTACTTGTGCATTTGAGTAGCATCACCTGCTTCTCCAACATCAGGCTCTCCTGGTAAAACCAGGGTTTTGCCACCTGGTAAAACCCTGATTTCTTGTCTACTGTGATTGGTTAGCAGAAGGCACATCAGCCCCACTGACAAAGCCCAGAATTCTCATTGGCCGAGTGAGAGAAATTCTTTCTCATTCTTGACATAGTGGTGTGCATATGGAGGTCTGAGAGAGAAATAGTCATTTTTTCTACTAGGAAGAAAACCAACCTAAGAAGAAAGGTAGCACCCAGAGAAAAGCCAGGAATGAGAGAAGCATAAAGAAACAAGGGCCCAGATCAGATCACCTTGAAACTTGAAATAACCCTAAACATTTATTTTTCACTGTGTAATCCAACATATTATCTTTATTGCTTAAGGCACCATGATCTTTGGTTATTTGCAATCAATAGATTCTGAATTACACAAAAGTGTTCAATAAATATTTGATGAATGATTGCATAGTTATACATACTGTCATTTAGTTCACATAGAAACCATGTTTCTTTTGTTAAAATGCTTAAGTGTGTTTTTAATCACCAGTGAGCTCTAGAAACGACTCAAAAATTGTATTATATTTTTTTCATCCAAAAATTGTAAGATTGTACTTTTACCTGAGAAGTTTATGGATATAACAAGAGATGTTCTCAATTCTTGAAAGATTTCTATATGCTTTCTTTAGAGATAAAAATGCTACTTTTGCTCATTAGCCAAAAATGAATGAGGTACAAAGTCAAAGCAAAATATTGGAAGCCAGTTCCCTAGTAGCAATGCGGGAGACAAATCTCAGAGTCAGTGATGGATTTGTTCCAGGTTGTCAGGCTATCTGCAGTCCCCAACTGTCTGACTTTTGACTTCCCATAGCCCAAGGGGCCACTAGGCAAGCCACCTGCCATCTCCCCACATGCCTGCTGCCTCCCCATTCAAAAAAGAGAAAGGAGTTCCTGTCCTCTCTTTCCCCACATCTGCCCCAATCCTCACTTATGAATTTTTCAGAAGTGACAATTTGTGAGTATTCCATTATGTTGGCCTTAGTCTGCACTTCACAGAAGTAGGAGAACATGGAAGATGATATTTAATTAATGTGTGCCCCCCCCCAGCTGCTCTGGAATCTTTTACTGGCCTCTATCACTTGTCATTCTGAGCTCTCTTCAGGACACCTCACACACCTTAGAGTCACTCAGAGTCACTCAGGTACCTTTAACTGAAGAGGTTCTAAATGACTTCTTACTCGGCAATTCAGAAAATCTGGGGAAGTCTTTTTTTTTTCTTTTTTGGGCCACTGCCATTGATGATCAAGGGTTACTCCTTGCTCTGCACTCAGAAATTACTCCTAGCAGTGTTCAGGGACCATATGGGATGCTGAGGATGGAACCTGAGTAGACTGTATGCAAAGCAAATGCCTTCCCCTCTCTTTGGAAGGCTTATACCTGTGGGCTTCATTCTCCTCATCTGTCAGAGAAAACAGCTTATGGAACTAACTGTCTTGAGGGGTGGTAGAGGGGCCACAAAGGACTTTGTAATGTAAAAAGAGTGCCCCAAATGGAGTCCTCCACTTTTAAATCAGCACCAAGTTGCCGCCCTGCATTTTATTCACTGACGATTTACTTTTCTTCTTTGTTCCTCCATTTCCACATCTGTAATGAGGTGACAATAATATGTATCTAGATGATGTATGAAACTTGAGTAAAGTGATCTACATAAGATCTGCCACAGATATAATTCTATACCAAAATGTAGATACTATTATCTATATTTTATAGATTGGAGTCCCCATATTGCCAAACAAAAACACTAGAAGGGTTTTGCTGTTTGTTTGGTGGCCATACCTGGCAGCGCTCCAGAAATTATTTCTGGCTCTGCACTCAGAATCACTCCTGGCAGGCTTGGGGGACCATATTGGATCCCAGGGATCAAACCTGGTCAGCTCAATGCACAAACACTTTTCTGTTGTGCCCAGCACTGGAAGAGTTTTGAAGTAGAGAATAGAAACGACAAGGATCTGGAGATTGGTTTCAAGCAGCTCTTTCTTCTGAAAATCCTTAAACAGACCCACTCCAATGCTTCTGCCTGGCTAATCACAGGATGTGGCACATTCAGAAGAGAGGAAAGGGCTGTCTGGACACCAACCCCATCCCTGGAACAGTTGAAGTAAAAGATAATTTCCCCTTACCCCCAACACTTCAGGGGAGGCATTTCCTCCTACAGAGCATGGTGACTATCTGCAAAACTAGAAACTTCAGACCTTTTAAAATTTGCAAAGAAGCCATGTCCAATGCTTCAGCTATCCTAACGTTCCTTTGCCAAAGTACCATAGGAATCTAAGTTAAAGTGGTATCATCGTTGTTCTCATCTGCACTAATGTCACATAGAACATTGGCACTTTCTTCTTGGTGGTTCCACGCTGAGAACTTTCTAATGACCAAAGCCTCTCTTTTCCTCAGCCTGGGGAAGTGGCTTTCAGGGTGCTGCATCACCCTGCAAAGAGATTGCAGCTCACTCTGGAGTCTAGTTTGCAGCTCTCTTGCAGTTGTTTCTCCATCCCCAGGCCTGAGGAGCCACACCTCCCTTCAGCAAACCTCTTCTATTTTATAGCTCTCCACCTTTCAGCTCATATCTTCTTTGGCCACTGTTTAAATGTTTTAAATATTTTTCTTGTTTTCCCTTGAGCTCATTCCCTATTAATTTTTCTCTTTCCTGTGCCTCAGGACACAGATTGGTGAGGGTGTCTTTGTCAGAAGGTCTGCTTAGATTAATCCAATTTGCGAGGGTTTGCAGAAGCTGTAAATATTTATAGGAAGAGAAAAGAAATTGACAGAGCACAGAATAAAAGAACTGTGGAAGGGTGGGAGGGATGACCCAACATTACTTCACCCCACATGGTGCTCTCCAGTGGTGCCATCAGTGATTAAGTCCTGGTGCTTCCCTTTCAGAACTGGTAGGAGGGTGGGAAGTTGGTCCTGGTGTGAGGAGCAGATGTCATTACCTCCCTTTCTTCCACCCCCAGTCCATTTTAAGTTATTTTCTGTTGGAAGTTGAGGGACCAATTTGGCCATAATTTGGTCAATTTTATTAACTTCCCCTGCTGCCTCTGCCTGGCTTCACTGACCCACTGACACTATGAGTCAGAAGAAAAATCACCACTCACTCCCAGAGCCTCCTCCTCTCAATATATTGGAAAATGTCAAGGGGATCACAGCTCTTTCTATACTTGTCACGTTATACACATGCGATTTGTTTTGAGGTATCAGATTTGAGTGAAAACATCAAGATTCCATAGGAGAGTTGCTAGAACATTCTTGTTCTCTGTAACAGTGTTTTTAGAAATGCATTTGTGGGTTGGTGACTATATGCTTGATCGTGGGATCAATTGTCATAGAGAAAATTTGTCAACTTGTCAAAACTTATTGCATGGGATGGAGAACTCACCACCACCAACTTAGTCACAATGTAGTTTCATTCCTGAGAAAACATCTTTTGAGAAGTCAACTGTAGGCATTGGCTTATATCCTTTACCTGACCAGGAGCTTTTGCATCAGTGCCTTGTATTTTTCATTGGTTTGTGTCTATTTATGGCCTCAAGTCTCCTTTCTGAATTGCTCTCCAAAGAGTAATTTGTGTATCAAAGGGAAGCAGAGACCCTCATTTTGGAGCTGATGGGGCCTGGATAGTGCCACTACTCATGCTCCAGTCAGCCAGAACTAGGTGAGGGAGCAGTAGGGAGTCTGAGAGGATTATTAATAAGAGTGAGGAAGGAAGAACTAGGTACAGATCAGGACTAAGGAGACAGAATCCAAGCATGGCAGCTACATGTGGAGATGGGGATTTGTTGGGATCCTTGCTAGAAGGATCTGTTCTCTGTTGATAGCCTTGCCTGGCTGTTGAATGTTTCTCTAGTTTTCTGATCCTGCAATCATACAGTTTTTCCATTGAACATTGCCTGATACACTCTCCATACAAGAGTATTCACTATGCACTTTGACTGCTTTTTTATTTTTTAGCTTCCATATTTTCTCTTTTCCAGATGGTTCCATTTCCCCTCTATGCCCTCTTGCTCACTTGTCCCTGTGCACTGTAACAAGATTTTATAGAACCAGTCTCTCTCCATCCATTTTAGATCCATTTCTATGATTATTAACTTTGTCCTCAGTTTGTAGCCACCCATGTTGTTGACTTGTAACTGATTCAAGTAAAGCCTACATAGTATGTGGTTCAGCTACCTCATTTTCATTCCTCTGTGTGTGTGTGTGTGTGTGTGTGTGTGTGTGTGTGTGTGTGTGCTCACAGATGTGCATGCACAAATTGGAAACAGAGTTGCTCTACCTCGGGGCATTCTGGATTCTAGTAATTGGGTTCCTGCCCTTTAACTCTCTGAACAAATCTTCAGATCCCATTTAGCCAGGGGTGAGTTTCTTGCTTGCCTCCTTCTCTCTATCCAACAGGGGATCATATCCTGTCACTCTAAAGCACTGAGTTTCCAAACTTGCTAAGAAAAGCCACCTGCTGGGTGCCTGTCATGAGTCGCTTGTTCAGTCCCTGATCCTAAGGCTCAGACTAGACACCAGGCCAGGAGGTTTTTGGACAGCTGCAGGCAAGGTGCCTGTTGGTTTCCTCTCAAAGTGATCTTTCAATTCATGTTGACCTTTAAAGTTCATGTCTCAGAGAAATCCCATATTTAAGGGTTCTTTTTTAATGGCTCTTGGATATGGAAGAATAGGTACTAAAAAGGAAGTGGTTGGCTCGGGTGTTTCCCCTTACAGCTTTGCTGAGTCTATCTTGTTCCCAGTTCTTGCAGCAGACAAGTGTCTCAACTTTAGAGACCAGGCCATTGTGTCTCAGAGAGGAGAACCTACATATTTTGAGTGATGTGCCCAGCATTTCATCCCGGAATCTCCCTGAACTCTCTAGGCCCAGTTTTGTTATAATGAATGGAACCAAAGTGTGAGGAAGAAGAGAGAAAGAAAGAGAAAGAGACACAGAGAAAGAGAGCTAGAGAGAGAGAAAGAAAAAGAGAGGGGAGAAAATTCTGCCATAGAGGTGGGCAGGAGAGAGAGCAGGAGTGAAACTGGGGACACTGGTGGTAGGAAAGTGCAGTGGTGAAGGGTGTTGCACATTATATGACTTAAACTCGATCATGAATAACTTTGTAACTGTATTTCACAGTGACTCAATTTAATAATATATTAAAAAAAGAAAAATGGGGCCCTTGCACTTAATAATTGTTTATCTATATGATTCCAGTTCCTAAAGATCTTTTTTTAAATCTGGGGTTTACAATAATTTGGGGGCAAGAGGGTCCCCTCACACCCTCATGCTGCCCAAAACTAAGAAGAAAGAACCAGGACCCCTTTGAGAACTATTAACACTCTGGCAGGGTCTGACCCCTCTTCTTTCTTTCTGGTGGCTGAGTTTAAAGCTGTGAGGGGACTTGGGTCCACATGGCTCAACCCTTTACTCCCCCAACTTCTCTCTGAGAGTATAAAAATAACACAGAGGTACAATAGGTCTGGAAACTTAGTCTTGGCTGCTGGCTGGGATCATCATTGCAACTAAACTTGTAAACTAAATTCTGTACAGTGACTACAAATAGGAAAATTGTCTGGTTCTTTTAGTTCTTTATTGCCAAATGGGGAGGAAAGAAGAGAGGGTGAGAAATTCACCAAGTAGAACATTTGTGCTTAATGAGAACTGATAGTACATTGTTGAAGACAAGGTGACACCAGCCACCACAGTGTTGGCCTCGTTCTATTTTGCAACCTCCTACTTTGGAGCACCAATTGCTATCACTCTGATGGCAGAAGAAAGATGTTTATTCTTTTCACAGCCTCCCTGTAATCTTCCAGGCTACTGAGGGGCCAGCCACATGGTGTCTTCAGAAGAGGCCAACCATTCTCATACCAGGAATTCCTCCCAGGCCTTCCCAGTATGACTGGCAGGTTGTTCCCTTTCCTTCCAGAATCTCAGCACCCTAGGCTCCATGCCCCCTGGCTGCCAACTTTTCACCCAGGCCTGACAGCAATTTGTAAAACTTAGCTTACAAAGGCTCTCCTACTGTCTGCACTTTTTTTTTTTTTTTTTTTTTTGTCTTTTTAAATGAGCAATTTGCTCTTGGTTGCTTGGTGCTCTGTGAAGTCAGCCACAAGGGTGACCCATGGAGGGCACAGACAGCTGGTCAGTGAAAGCTCCAGTCAGATTCTCCAACGAGGCCAGAATCCTCGAATTCTTTGTGTTGCATGCAATGCCATCAAAAACCAAGTGCCGGTTCCCCATGTGTGGGGATGTTCAGCAACAGAGAAAGGAACCAAGGAGGAAACTTGAGAGGCCCACCAGCAATGGTCCTCTTCCAGAAGCCACTTTCCTTGGAAAGTGAGATTAGGCCAGGAGAGTGAAGGGAAAAAAGAGGTGGCAAAAATTTGGCCTGGCCCACACTCCCAGGATAAAGCCCACCAACACACTTGTCAAGTGATAAAGACGTGGGAGGAAATAAGAAACCACAGCCCAGGGTCTGGCCTCAACGGCTGGGACATTATCTTACCGCTCATTGAGAACATATGTACCCAGGCAGCAGGAGGCTCTGGGATCCCAAATGGGCTCACACAGAGGGGAAGAGGTGAGAAACTAGGCCCAGAAGAGTCCATATGACACATCCTGAGATCCGATGTCCCCTCTCTTCTTCCTGCCAGTACTCTTAACCCCTCTCTACCATATGCAAAACTGTCCTGTCATCAAGAACCAGAATAAACACTGCAGCAGCCTCAAACTACCTGTGTATAACATTTGCAGAGAGAGAAAAGAGACGGGGGGGGGGGGGGAGAGAAAGATAGGGAGAGAGAGAGAGAGAGAGAGAGAGAGAGAGAGAGAGAGAGAGAGAGACAGAGACAGAGACAGAGACAGAGAGAGACAGAGAGAGAGAGACAGAGAGAGAGAGAGAGAGAGGATTCAGTCTCTCTTTATGGTATTATGGGAGCACCACACTTTGTTCTATTCTGGCTCCCCTCACCAGGGTGGGGGGCGGCACATCTTCAAACGCCTGCTGGTTTAAATGGTGACAGCTGCATGCAACGGGCTTGCTCTCTGCCTGCCCGGTGCAATGAGAGATAACTGCAGGGCAAGACTTCAAAGACAGATCACTGCAACTTTCCAACAGCCAAGGCCGGCTGCCTTCAGTGTCTGCTCTCCACTTGCAACAAGTGCACAGAGGGAGAATAAGAAATGGAACCTTTCTTATCATTATTGGGAGTTGGGGGTGCTATGAGACAAGACAGATTCTGTGGAAGAGTTTAGAGCTTTGCCACAATGTTCTCTAGAGGAATCATTTTTGTCTGAGGTAGATAGTAAGGAGAAGCACATCAGAGCACATGAGTTTGATCGACACCCTTATCTTGGTCAGGGGTTACACATTCTATTTAAAAAGTGAACTAAGCGTTTTCTTTTGTCTGTGTATCTTCCTCTGTGTTGTCATTTGGAACACTCCTTTATATTTTGTGGAGTCACTTATTAAAAGTCATGTTCGACTCTCTGGTGGCCTTTGATCTTTGACTCAGGAGCCGTTACGGGAGTAACTGTCATACAAAAAATTCAGGAGATGACTTGAAATCTTCTGTTGCTCACACTGGGTCACACAGATGGCTGTTTAAGGAACCACATTAAAGGTTCCCCACAACAGGTAGATATTTCCTGCCTTCCCCATCTGGCAGGTTCCTAACGAAATGCACTTCAAGAGTCACTATAACTGTGTAGAGAGACTGATGCTCTGAGTAAAACTCTTTACTGTCCCTCTGTTTAACTACCCACATCACCCTTGTTCATCCTTTCCATGTGTCAAAATCCTAATTGGACATGGACAAAGTGGAACAACCTCTCTAACTTTGGTTTTCTTGTCTGAAATGGGAACAAAGACATCTTACAAACTTGGAAATAAAAATGTCTTATTATCATGTTATCCCTACAGTATGATTTGTTTCTTCAACGCAAAAAGAACCTAATGAGGGGCCAGAATGGTGGCGCAAGTGGTAGAGTGTCTGCCTTGCATGCGCTAACTTAGGATGGACCACAGTTCAATCCCCCGGGGTCCCAAATGGTCCCCCAAGCCAGGAGCGATTTTTGAGCGTGTAGTCAGGAATAACCCCCTGGCATCACTGGGTGTGGCCCAAAAATCAAAAAAAGAAAAAAAGAAAGGGAAAAAAGAACCTAATTGAGCAAGTCAAACCGGAGGTGTTCACATAATGGCAACTACACTAATACCCCCACGTATCTTAAACTATGGGGAGCAGGGGAAACTATGTGCTCTGATTATCGATAGAAAGAGCCAAGATTTGGCAGAATTCACGTGATCATTCATATAAGACAGCTAATGTTGGGGATCACGCAGCCAGTACGTAAAACGTTGGCATGAGTATCACACTTGCCTCTCATTCGTGTTCAGATCAGTGTCTTCTCCCTTCTTAAGCCTTACTCAGCTGTCTCTTTCCTGGCACTGCCCCTCCTGTCAACTGTATCCCTATAACACTGCTATTAGGATCCCTGACATGTAAGCATGTGATCTCTAGCTCACTGCAGGCAAATGTGAACCCCCACCTACCATCATAGCAAAAAAGGAGAAACTGTATTTATATGCTCTTTATAAAAAATAAGGCAAATTAAAAGATACAGATGTCAAGTTTTTAAATAAAGAATTAGGACCATTTGGGGAGTCATTTTAGGCTATGTTCAGGGGTTAAATTTGGCAATTCTTGAAGGACCATATGAGGTGCCAGAGTTCAAACCTGGGATGCCCACATGCAAGGCAAATGCCCTGCTCACAGTACTATCTCTCTGGCATCAGGAATTAGGCTAATTTAATGAGTTTCCAACATCTTCTGTTTTTTAACAAATATGTTTAAAAAGACTCAAATGATTCTCGAGTTGACTCCTAAGAATGAGGCTCTGATAAAAACATTAACAAGAGAACAGAGATTTAAGACAGATGGAATCTTTGGTTGGAGAGAGATAAGACATAGAGAAAGGACTAATAAAATAACAACCAAGAGCAGAGGAAGAGATAAGATGCCAGTGAGATGCCTGTATCCCATTGAGTTCCACATACTGGGACCATTTTCCAGAGCAGCTTCTTCAAGAGAGACAGATCCACAACCACAATGTGGCTCACTCACATCATATTCACACCACTAAGTCAGGAGTGGGATAACCAAATTACATTGACATAATATCCTGCTACTAGTGACATCATTTATTTTAAATGCTCTGGCCATCCATCCATTTCTATACTCCATTGCCCCTAGATTTGCTAGAAAGTAGCAAAATTGCTAAAAGTATGAATCCCATAGGGGCCAGAGAGATAGTATGGAGGAAAGGCATTTGCCTTGCATGCAGAATGATGGGCTCAAATCCCGGCATCTCATATGGTCCCCCATGCCTGCCAGGAGCGATTTCTCAGTGTAGAGCCAGGATTGCTGCCCTGAGTGCTGCCGGGTGTGACCCAAAAACAAAACAAAACAAACAAACAAACAAACAAAAAAGTATGAATCCCATAAACTTCTGCTTGACCCATAGTGAAAAAAATAAAGTGAATTGGAGAAGGAGAAAATGAAGCAGTCAAACATCTTCAACTAGATTTCTTTAGTTCTAACACTGAGTTAAAATTTCTTATTTTTAAAATGATAGAGATGTTTTTTCTGTGTTCTTTCTGAATATAAAATTTATCTGTTTTACACAAATCTAATAAAACTAACTTAATCTACTTTGTAGTAGCCAAAACTCCCTAGACTTCACAAACATTTTAATGGAAGTTAGTGTCAAAATATTAGGGCTGGAACAATAGCACAGTGGGAAGAGCCCTTGCTTTGCTCACAGCTGACACCACATATGATCCTCCAAGGCCTTCTAGGTGCAAGTCCTGAGACCACTAGGTACAAGGCCCTGAGTACAAGTCCTGAGATCACTAAGTAGAGCCCAAGACTCCCCCTCCGAAAGATATCCAAGTTGATCTTTTATAGAAGGTGAAACAACCACAGCAGCTTAACTCTGATAAAAATTGTATTCATGTTAAAGGTCTCAAGTTTCTCCATTCAACTAATAGAAGCAGTGTTCACCTCAAGCCATGGCAAATCCAAATAGCTGGCATTTCCTCTGTAATATACAGGGGTCAGGTATTGAGAAAGAGAAGCAGTATTTGCATAAGCCTTTAGGAAGAAAAAAAATCATGCATGTTGTAGGTGGCCACATAGCAGACTAGATATGCAGGGGTGTTACAAATCTTACCTACACCTACCAATTTTATCAGCTTTATCAAAGGTGGCATTTAGGTCATAAAATTTACTTTCAAGAAAATAAGAGGCATCCTTGGTCAAGAATGAACTTTTTGGATACTTACCACTAACTTTCAAGGCAGTAATTTGGGCTTTTAAAAGCTTTCAGAAAAACATATATATTTCCACATCAAAAAGCATAGAAAGGAAATAAATATTTCCTTTGACAGTGCTGAAATAAATTCACTGATACTACCAATAACATTAAAAAAATGTTCTTGGGGTGAAGGTGCTTGTCTAACACATAGTCAACCTTGGGTCCATCTTTGGAACATATGTAGTCCCAAGAGCATAGCCAAGAGTGACCCCTGAGAACAAAGTCAGAAGTAGCCCTGAAAACCATCAATTATGATCCCCAAATAAAGCAAAACAAAAACCTGATTTGGAGATACAGTATCTGAAATTAGATACTGTAGATTACTCTTCATCTTCATGTCTAGTCAGAGATCAACAAAAACATTTCAGATCAGAGATGTATCTCAGCCGTAGAATACATTTGCCTTGCATGATTGAAGCTCTGGGTTCAATCCCAGAGCAGCAATAAATGCATAAATAAATAAGAGTGACATTTCAGAGCAGAATTGTCCCAGCCCACAGTGGCAAATGGCCTCAAACAAATTCAGCCAGAAGCTAATGAGTGCTGGCTGCACTTCAGGACAAGTCAACCTCTTCCTGCTCTGCTGGGGTTTCCCCCAAGCTCCTATTTTTAAAGACAAGGCCAAAGACTGCCTAGGTCTCACCCAGAAACTTGGGCAGGTCCTTGAGAAATCTCAACCCAAGAAAGCGTCGATTTACATGGCTTAATCTTATCACCCCTTGATTTACAGAACTGAAACTAGAGCCTCCAAGGCAGTTTTCTGAATACATTTTCTCAAGTCATTAAAATATGCATAATATTATCAGTTGCCATTTATAGCTTCGTGTTTCTAGTAACTGGCATTGTTGTTACTTCAGGCAAGCCAGAAAGTAGGCATGCCAGGAACTGACATGGCATGTTAGGTCATCAAAACAAAAGCACACACGCTGATGGATGTCAGGTTGACTTCTTGTGGGTTTTCCCCTTCCTGCCGTAAGTTGCAGTTTTTCTTCTCTGCCCTTCTCACACTACCTACCTGGTTGAGGTGCTGAACCATTAAAGAAGCTGAGTCTCTTTTAGTGATACCCATATTTTAAAGAAGACAGGTGGATCAAAGAGAGGTATCAAAACTCTCACCATTTCTTTTGTCTCCGATCCAATGTTAGCAATGTTTTTCAAAACCATTTGCTATTCCTGAGAGTTGTGCTCAATTGACATCTGTCTCAGGGAGAGAGGAAAATAGAACCTTTGTCGTTGAAGCACTGGGTGGTCAGCGCTTTGTGAGGAAGGGAAAAGAATAGCCTTCAAGAAGTAGTGAGTAGGGGCCGGGCGGTGGCGCTAAAGGTAAGGTGTCTGCCTTGCCAGCGCTAGCCTAGGACGGACCGTGGTTCGATCCCCCGTTGTCCCATATGGTCCCCCAAGCCAGGAGCGACTTCTGAGCGCATAGCCAGGAGTAACCCCTGAGCGTCAAACGGGTGTGGCCCAAAAACCAAAAAAAAAAAAAAAAAGAAGTAGTGAGTAACAGTAACAGCAAAAGGTGTTAGGGAGAAACATAGCAAAGGGCAGGATAAAGCTCAGAAAGGTAAGATAGCGGAGAATCTTGTTTCCAGTCTTGTTTCCACTAATCTCCTTGCTAGGCCTTTGATTGGCTGGCAGACTTACTGTTATTGCTGACAAACAGGAAAAGGCCTTTTCTGGGGAGCCATTTCATTAGTTTCCATTATTCTGAGACCAAGCTTCTATCCTGTTCTCGTGAGAGAAATTAGATTCTTCTTGGTCTGTCAGATTCTGTTGTTTCTTCCTTGTTCATGCTGCTCAGTGTAAGAGAGCTCCCTGAAGGAGGAATAAATGTGGACATATGTAGAATAAACCTGTGATGACAAGAGCAACTGCTGGGCTGGGATCCAAAGTCTTTCCCTTTTCTTTCTGAACACATAGTTAGAAATACTTCAGAGGAAAACTTACTTGATGAACATTCACCTGAGAATCTTACATAAACAAGAAATCGACTCTTATGGTGTTTAAGTTATAAAACATTTTTGGTTGTATCTATGACAGCAGTTTAGTTTAACAAACACATCCATGGTCAAATTTTATATGAACATGTGTGCACAGATGTGAAAATGATTTACCTAAATTATTTTAAGGTTATAAAAATATCTAGTACTGGGGCTGGAGAGATAGCATGGAGGCAGGGCGTTTGCCTTGCATGCAGAAGGACGGTGGTTCAAATCCTGGCACCCCATATGGTCCCCTGAGCTTGCAAGGAGCGATTTTTTTTCTTTTTTTTTTTTTGGTTTTTGGGTCACACCCGTCAATGCTCAAGGGTTATTTCCGGATTTGTGCTCAGAAGTTGCTTCTGGCAGGCTCAGGGGGCCATATGGGATACTGGGATTCGAACCACTGACCTTCCGCACTCAAGGCAAACGCATTACCTCCATGCTATCTCTCCTGCCCTGCCAGGAGTGATTTCTGTGCGTAGAGCCAGGAGTATCCCCTGAGCGCTGCCGGGTGTGACCCAAAAACCAAAAAATAAATAAACAAACAAACAAACAAATAAATAAATAAATCTAGTACTCTAAAAATATATGATTATCCCTTGGATACTCTCAGTTGTGAAAGCACTTTCATGTGTTTTTATCTCCTAGAATCCTTGCAATTTTGCAAGACTGAAATAGTGGTTTTATGGTAAGAAAACTAGGCTGAAGTAGCTAAGTGGCACTTCCAAAGCCACATACCAGTAGGAGGAAAACAGTTTTACCTGGATCAGATTTTCCTCTCTGGAATGGCTTTTCCTGCTCCCTACCGACCTGCCTAACCCACTTCAGCTTTCACCTTCTCACACTTCAGTTCAGTCCACCTCCACCTCCACCTGCTGTCCACAGAACTGTCTGTTCTTTGTAGTCCGCTCAGGCACTTCTTTTATTTTATTAGTCTGATTTATTTCCATGGCACTGAGGATTTCGAGGTAAAGGAACCCTATGACTTAAGCTCACCACAAGACATGACTCCACGTCCAATTGTCAGTGTCCCACAATGGCAGCTTGTCAGGCTCCAAAAAAGTATGAGAACAATTTGAAAGGAGTCTAATAATGGTGTGAAAGCAATGTTTCCTTTGATAGAATTAAAGCATAATTAATAATCCAAACAACAGTTTAGAAATTTACAAGTTTATCAACAAAGCCTTCCTAACTTTGAAAGCTAACTGAAAACAGAGGATTCCCATTTAAACTGTGTGAATAGTTTGAATCTGCTTGGACTAAGACTTTTGGCAATGGAAGTGAAATGAAATAGTCATAAATAATTCCAAAGTTTAACAAAGGAAGTAAACATTAAAATAAATGCATGTGAGCAAGTTAACCACATATTAATGAAGAAAAAGATGTTATCTTTGTTCTTTTCATTTTTTTACTCACTCTTTTAGTATGTTATCACCATTAAGAAATCCAAGTGAAGGGAATTCAAATGGAGTTCTCCCATAACCCCATAACCTGTAGAAGTTAGGAGTGACAATGTCGGCCTGGTATATTCACTATTATCAGTATGTATGATCCTTGGGTTAGAGACATCACATCTCCATGATATATGCAATTGAACTTAACTCTTGTACTTTAGAAGTCCTAATAGCAGAGCTCTCCAGAATGATCAGTCTATCAGAAGTCTAAGACCGTGAAGAAGTCAAAGGAAGGTATGTGGAAAAGGAAAAAAAAAAACACTTCGCTGAGCTATATGAGTCATTGTAAAGGATCCAGCACTTGATATTCCCAGAATTAAAACTGGGATGGGTGAACAGAACTCTTGCCAATATTAGTTTTCTAGAACATGCTTTGGGCATTTGAGAAAGAAAGAGAGAGGAAAATCAACTGGTGAGCATTCCTGGCTCAAAGACAAGATTCAAATAAGCTGTTTAGCTTTTGGGTTTCTGCATTTCCAAACATTATAAAGATCTCAACTCTTGTAAAAAAAAAAAAAAAAAAGAAGAAGAAGAAGAAGGAGGAGGAGGAGGAGGAGGAGGAGGAGCCAGCTGTTTACAAAAGACCATTCTAGAGGGAGAGGGTAGGTCTCAAGAGGCAATTATTTGCCCATAGGAGGTAATAAAATTGTATTAAGCTCTTACTCTCTGCTTTACATGGTCATCAACATGATTAGCTCACTCAAGTTTATTTTTAAGATCCTGTCAGGCACAAACATTAGCAGAACCTGGCATTTCTCCTTAAAAATATATAATTGACCTTTCAAGTCCATAATCTTGTTTATCAAAGCGGATGGCAGGGATTTATGCAGAATTGCTTGCACACCTCTTTGATTTCAACCCCCTGAGGACCCAAACATGCATCCCACCCAATCCTGTTTTATTTTGCCATATCCTGTGCTGTTGAATGGGCTTCTTATAAAAATGAAATGAAACCCCCCACCCCCATGCATACACTTGAGTTTCTTCTGAAGTTCCAAACAAATCTCGCATCAGTTTTGTAAAATATGACTTCTCTTACATTCCTCAGGCAGCCTTTAAAGGTCACAGTTCTAAAGAGTTGGGGAGATGCGTGCATGTACAAGAACCCACAGAAGGAAAAATCAGAAAACTGTCTAATAATGAAGCGACCACACTCTCATTCCAGAGATAATGGCTAGAAATGGTATGGAATATACAGATCTGACATTTTCTAGAACTATAACCTCCTACTGCACTTAATTTTACAACTAAATCTTCTGGCTGAAAAATGCATCCATCCCCAAAATCCTTTCTTCATTACAGAAATAATAATCATAGGAGTTAGGGATCTGTTAGTCTGACACTTGGGATGAAGGGAAAAAATTGAGGAAAGGCCTGGGAAATGAGATGGGAGCAGACTCTGCCTCCATCAAAGTTAATACTCCCCAACACCCTCTTGGCATTTCTCTTTTATGCTGCTGTTGTTGTCATCATTGACATGATCATTGGGGGCCACATGGTGCTGGGGATTAAGTCCAAGATCTCATATGAGCAAGTCATGTGCTCTGCCATGAAGTCACATGCCAACTCCCTTAGGCTCAGTGATCATAGTATATTACATTCCTAATATTTTTAAGAACTGTCACATGAAATGATACTCTCTTTAGAAACATTTCATAAACCATGCTTCTAATAAATACCTCTATCTTTCAAAAAAAGTGAGGTATCATAGTTTACAATATTGTTGACATTATAGTTCTATATCTACAGTGCCATACAGTCCTTCACCGTGTCCACCAATTAGCCTCTTTGCTTACCAGCTCTATGATCAGACTTCAGGAATTTTCCCCCCAGTGGGAATTGTCTTTTCCCTTGCTTTGTCTCTATATACTTTCTGTATGAATATGGTCAACTGGTATTTATATTTTTCTTTCTTACTCACTTCACTTAACATGGAGCGCTCTAATTCCACCCAAATGTCAGCAAACTACACAATTTCATTTTCCCCTTAGCTAAGTAGTATTCCATGAGGATACATATCACAATTCTCTATCCTCTTATCTGTTGTTAGCCATTTGGATTTCCAGGTCATGGTTATAGTAGATAGAGCTGCTGAACATATGTGTGTATGTGTTCTTTGAAGTAATGCTTTTGTTTGGGGGGGGGTGTAGATGTCCAACAGTAGAATCATAGGGCCATATGGAAGCCCTATTTATATTTTTCCCCAAAGGCTCCAAACCCATTTCCAAAGAGATTAACCAAAGTCCTGTCCACAATGAATGAGAGCTCCTTTTTTATTTCTTTAAACAAAATATCCCTACCAACATTTACTGTTTCTGGACTTATTGATATAGATCCACATTGAGCTCTAAATTCTCTCTTTGAAGTCAACTCAGGCATGAAGAAGAATACCTGCCACTCTTTGTTTGGGGCTGAATGATAGGCATAATCCAAACAAAGACACCAAACAAGTCCTCACACTGTTGCCATCCAATAAATAAATCATATAACAAACACAGAGGACATTCCGGAGAACAGGAATGTTCAGAGGTTAGATGCTTGACTCAGAGCAGCAGGCCCCCCAAACAGAGAGCAGTCAGGAGATTGGGGTATGAGGCTAGGAAAGGGATTACATGCCATAAGAAAAAGGAAATTATGTTGATAATGATTCCTGGACTCACTGCCAGCAACTCTAGCCAAGTTGCCTGCAGCCTCATCAAAATATGCCAAATGTAGGTCCAATTTTGTCAGGATTAAGAAAATTCTTCATGCAGATCAAAGCAAGACCCTCAGAATGATTATTTTACTCAACATAAATATTTCCCCCCAAATATGACTTCAGACTGATAGACTTAGCATATGTTAGAGCAATATCCCAGATTACTGTTTTCATACGAATCCAGGGCTGGTCTTTAATTTCACCTAAAACTCATTTGTTTATTCATTTAGTGACTGTTAGTTCTGCATACTAGCTCTCTCTGTGCACAATCCAGAGTTTGGAGACAGGGTGAAATAGGGTTTCAAAAGACAGAGTAGAGGGATGTAGATCTGCTGGCCACTTTCTAGATGTTATATTCAGCCCCGCTAAGCCACAATAACTTCTGAAGGTGGTTGTCAAGATTTAGTGACTGCATATAAAACATCTAACAGAATCCTGGCTCGTGGAAGAGCCCCACTCATTGGACCAATGATTATTTTCAACTGTTATTATATCTTCTGAAGAGTAAATCTATGAGTAACACTCCCACACACTCCCTCTTCACACACACAACATTCAGAGAATGTTCAGGCTTTCTTAATGTCAATATTTGCTATTCAGTTTAGTTCCACATTGTGCTGTTTTTTCCTTAAACAGTCTTAGAAAGGAGCACACAGGGTGGGAGGCTGTGGGGGGCCCTACTTACTCTACATAGGCAGTTATGCCCCCAACAAATCCCTCATCATTTGGGCTAAAAAGCAGGTGCCACTGGCATCTTCAGGGAAGTGTTTATTTACCTCAGAATTCATGCCACTCTTCATCTAGAAAAAAGTTAACTCATCATTAGGGAGAAACAGGACCAAGGTTCTTGGATGTGCTCCTCGCTCTTCTCCCCAGCTTGGCTCTGGCCACTAGTGAACGAGCTGTCCCCTCACTCTTCACCCCTCAGGAGCTCCATGCAAAATCTCCCCCAAGTGATGGACTTGTCTTTTGCAACCAGTTAGCACCTGCTCTCAAAACCTGATCCCTCCCTGGTTTCCTTTCAAGTGGAGCCAGGGGATCAGGGCTTAATTAGCAGTGATCTATCTCCTACAGATCTGCTCCAACCAGATCTTCATCCACACCCCCTCACCCTCCATCCTTCACCTCAGATTTTTCTCTGTTTGTGATTCTCTGCAAAGAGCTCCAGTGAGAGTGGAGCAGGGTCTAGCCATGGCAGCCCCCCATGGAGGGAGGGAATGACAAGTCTCAGGAGTGGCCATGCTCCAGAGTTCCCAAAAGGCACTCCCGTGCACTCATGCCCTGGAGGAAAAACCAGGCAGAACCACATTCCCTGGTGCTTGCAAATGGCCCTTGGGCTGCTGAGGAAGGAGGTTTCTTTTTCATGAGGGGAATCCGTCTCCCTCTCTCCCTGCACCAGCTTGAAGGCAAAATAACATGTTTTGGCAAATATTATTTGGCAATTAGGGCCTCGGCTCACTGCAAGCATTCTTCCATGCGAAATATGCCCTGGAAAGAAAACAGTCAACCACATCTAAGTGAAAAATATAGGAAGTGAACAAGGAGTGACAGAGAAGTGAGAGTCGGAAAAGGGGGAGTGGAGTTGGGGTGAGGGCGTGGGGGCACATCATCGTGGGAGGTGAGGCCCCAGTGAGTGACGTGAAGTTTCCACCACCCTGAGAGCCTTGAAGCAGGATGTAGGCCAGGGTTGAACAACCAACAAGCAAGAGATGCTCCTGGAAGGGCCCTGTAGCACTCTGCACTCCCCTCTGCTCTCAAGGCAGGGCTTGTGGTGGCTACACTGAGGGATGGTGATGCTGAGGAGGGGGGATTCTCTCTCCCTTTCAGCCAGCTGGGACAGGATAAAGCAGGAAGCATGAGAGAGAAAGTACTCCTCACCATTAGCATATTTCCTTTTTTCTTCCTTTCTTTGTTTTTTGGGTCACACCCAGCAGTGCTTAGGGGCTTCTGCTTGGTGGGACTGTATGGTGTCAGGGATTAAGCCCAAGGTTCCAGCATAGGAAGCATGAGCTCAGCCCTTTGAGCTGTCTCCACAGCTCCATAATGATATTCTGGAAAAAGGAAAGAGTACCCAAGTAGAATGCACTCCTCTAAGATGCAGTTTACCGAAAGGCAGGGCCAGTTATGACATGTGGAATATCACTTCAGGTTGCCAACCTCAAACAAAGGCAACAGGTTTCTTCCAATAGGAAAATGGGTTGATTCCAAACCAATGGAAAAGAACAGATTGGAGTGTATTCATGGTGAGATGTTGTTACTTTATCATTTCTAAGACTAACCCCGTAAAACTAACTCAAGGGTCTCAGTTCTGCCGGAGGGGGACTTAGCACCACCTTTTAGGAGATGCAGACATGTTGGGTCCTGTAATTGGCTGATTTATGAAGTTTGGCCTTAAGAATTAAACAAGGTCAATGTGAAGTTGCTGTCTGCATGCATGGGTAATTGAATGTAGAAAATATGGGTAGTGCATGCCATGATGTTCTCTCTTAGATGGAGAACTTTCCCTTTTTTTTTTTTTTTTTTTTTACTTTCCTTTCTCTAACCTTCTTCTGGTGCCCCCTTCCTACCTCCTTGTTTTAGAGAAAAACTAGTCAAGGTAAGATTTTGAAGGTAGCATACCATACACAGCTCAACCTTCCCCATAGAAACTGGATGCCACATTGAGCACACCAAACCCTCTTCTACATGGGCCACTGCAGGTGTGAGCATGAGGCCCTGATGTCTGGCCATCCCAATCTTCCTTTCAAGACCTAAGTGCCTCCTCCAAGTTATACAAAAAGACATGTCAAGCGGTTTTATAGGTGGGTCTGATATTATCAAAAAGATTATTATTCCTAGTATGTAGCTATCCCATGGAAACTACTGAATTCTAGAACTGTAATAAATTACTCCCCTCTTGTTTGCTTAGGCACACTAAAACGGGAAAATACTATACACACCAATAAGTTCTTATCTAATAGAGATGGGAACACACAAATCTTGTAGTGCGATGGGACCTTACACCCTGAACATTGACATAAAGACCTGGCACAGGCCTCAGAAGAATGGGCATTCTCCATTCACCCCTGATCTAGAGAAGACATCTACAAAACATCCAAGGTTGTCTATAATATCACCTGGAGGCAATCCTCTACCAGGGAAGACCCTACAGCTGCTCTGACATCGATCTACTCAAAAGAGACTTCCCTTAACACTGAGAAGACTTAACAAGAACAATGACCTGCTTACTGGACAGGGCTTGCTGTATTGCCCCTTAATTGTGAGGTGAAACTAGAGGATACTCCACACCAGCCTGACTTCAATGTAGGATGTGCAGATTCCAGGATCTTTAATACAGAAGCCTGATGCCAACAATAGGACTGCGTGGAAAATAAAACTGTATTGGCACTACAGACAATGACTCGGATTGAATAAACTAGTTTGCCTGGAGCCTAGAGTTGGTCTTATGCCAGGAAACTTCAGGGGTAGTGGTCTTGTATTTAGACCAAGGCTATTCTTTTCTATGACCCCCATATTTTGGTGGGCCTATGCAAACAATATTTGCCACTCTAACACCGTTTTTACTGTGCCCTTTTGACTAACCCTTAAAAAAAACTCTTAAACTTTTGATGTTAACTTAAACTAATATGTATGTGCATGAATATATAAAAATACTATGCCTTCAAAGTTAAGGAGTCACATAAATCTCATGGCTTTAGGTTGCTTTGTGTACTGCTAAGAAATGTTATAATGTACTACAATCTGGGGACTTGTGGACAAAGTAATTGTACATGGGTTCTACCTTATTTTTCTTAATGTTTTTTTGACTGTAAGTTCAATATTTAGGCGTCAGCAAGGGGATTTCTTCTGAGAACTCTGTTTATGGGCGATTGTTCTTTCACTGTAACTTTACCTTGTCCTCTTTGCATCAATGTTCTCATAATTAAAAATAAAAAATTAAAAAAAATAAAATAAAATAAATTACTCCCCTCACCATTAGTAGATTAAATTTCTAGGTTTGGGTAGGTGTGGTGTGGGAATACATCTGCTGGTGTTGGGGATTATTTCTGACGGGTCCAGGGGTCTCTCCCTGTCAGGCTTGGGGACCACATGGTGTCAGGGTTGGATTGGGTTCAGGCACCATAAAAACCCCTAAACTATTTGTCCAGCCCAAAAGGTTAATTTTTCAAATAATGCTGAATCTCAGCATGGGAATTTGTTTACCCTGGGTTACTTGTCAGCTGTTATTTTATGAACCAGCTTTAGTAACCATTGTAGAAAGATATTTTTCCCTTTCAACATTCTTTATTTCTCTATTAATCTCATATTTATCTTTGCAGTGGCCATGGAAGGACATTTCTGATTTCAGCTTTAATGACAGACAGTAGTGCTCAGATGCTTAGTTTATTAAAACTTGACAATACAATCATGTTTCTGCTTCAGATTGACACAGTTCTGGTCCTCAAGTGCCAAGATCTGCCCCAACCCCTACCCCCCACTGTCTTTGTCACTTCTAGTCTGCCCCATCCCTTCCTGTCCCACCTTCCCCATTCTGTCCCCTGCTGGTGACCTCAGTTATGTGGTCAAAGTCTTAGGACTTGTTTGCCTTGGCCATTGGCCATCCCTTCCTTTGTTTCTTTGTGTGCTAAGTATGAGAAAATCATCCGGCATTTGTGTGCTTCCGTGGGCTCAGGTCACTTCACATGACACACACTAGTTCCATCCCAATGGTAGCTTTAGAAAAAAATGCTTTTATTGTTTCAGTAACATGGCTACAGTAGTTTTAAGACTTAAGGTATTAGTGGACAAACTTACTGCCAACTACCTACTCTACCCGCTTTCCCAGGCCCTCCACAAATACCCTCTCCCTGCCCCTGTCTAGTAAGCTTGTAATCCAAGACCAAGGGTTTATCATTGTTCATTACTTGATACCATCTATTTCAAAAGGCAGGATTATATCTTATTTTTAAATAGCTGTGATATATAAATCGGTATTTTTATATCTCACAACTCTTTTATCACTTTTTCACTGGGAATTTGAGTTGTTTCCATATCTTAGCACTTGTAAATAGTGCTGCAATGAATATTGCATATCTTAGCACTTGTAAATAGTGCTGCAATGAATATTGCATATCTTTATTTATTTTTTGTTTTGTTTTGTTTTGTTTTGTTTTATTTGGGGCCATACCTGGTCAGTCAGGGCTGACTCCTGACTCTGAGCTCAGCGATCACTCCTGGCAGTATTCAGGGGATCATATAGGGTATCATATTGAGACTAAAACCTGTGCTGGCTGTAGTCAAGGCCCTCTACCTGTATGCCCTACCTACTAAACTATAGCTCTGCCCCCCCCCCCAAAAGCATCTCTATAAATGAATATCTTTGTATTCTTGGGATGTGTGCAAAGGAAATCTTTAGATCATGTAGGAACTATTTTTTTTAAATATTTTTAAAACCTTCACATTGTTTCCATGGTGGTGAAACCAGGTGACAAGCTCAGTAACAGTGAGTGAGGCCCCTTTTTCTCCACATCCTCAATAATGCTACATTTTAAAATGAAAATATTTTTAATTTTGGTTAACATATCAAATGCAAAGTGACATTCTACATTGTCATCAATAATTTTTTCTTAGCCTCGTTGTGCCTAGATTTTCTTTTTTTAATATAATTTTTATTTTAATTATAGTGGCTTATATATTGTTCACAGTAATATTCCAGGTACATATTTACATTGAATCAGGGGAATTCCCACCACCAAATTGTCCTCCCATAACCGCTCCCATCCTGCCTCCCATATCCTCCACTCTTCCCCCCAGGGGCTGCTAGAATGCGTGGTCCCTTCTGTGTCTAGTTTATTACTTAGTGGTCTTATAACTGTTTGGTCTTGGTGCCTCCATTTCTGCCCCCTCTAGTTGGGAGGCGGGACTAGAAAGTTCAAGTTATGTGGTTTTGTTTGAGGAAGAGAAAGGTAATATAATGGGATAAAAATCGACTACACCGACTATGAGCAGAATCATTCTAGAGAGGCTCTCATCCTTGGTTTGAGGGACGAAGGGGAAAAGAAGGTGAAACACCACAACAATTCAAAAAGAGGAATCAAATAAGATATTCAGTGAGCACTGTAGCAATAAAAATATGCACCACATAATTGCCATGATCTTGAGATAGGAAATATGACAAGGCACAAAGAGGAAGAAGATAAAAGAAAAAAAAAGTAAATATATAATTTTAAAAATGGACAACTACTTCAATATCTATCCCAAAACAAAGAAATCGACAAAAACTAGATAAAATAATGAAAAATAAAAAATTAAAATTAAAATATAAAAAGAAGGATTATTTAGTGTTTTTTCCCTCTTCCTCCCCTCCCTCCCGCATAGGCACAATAAATATTGGGGTCATCCGAAACGGGAATCCCCTTGGCCTAAGAGATACAGAGTTTCTCTACCCTTGGAATATATTGTCATGGATTATCTATAGACTCCTTTCACATTCATTTATTCTCCCCTTGGTGTTTTTGTGCCATATGGAAGACTTCTGCTCCATTCTGGATGTTAAGAACAGACCTCTAAATCTAGAGGTCTCAGTCTGTGCACAGGTCAAGGAGTGGAACTTATGATGAAGACTTTCTTTGTGATTTTAGAAGTTCTGTTTCTTCGATGTCATTTTAATCTGTCTTCTGTGGTTAGTGGTCTTGGCCCTTGCGCTGAAACTCAGATGGAGCCTGGGATATCGTCTTTCGTTATGTTTCCAGAAGACCCGTTCCATTTCAATTGACTCTGGAATTGGAGGTCATGATTGTTATGCAGGACGTAGACCAAACCCTAGACTAGGGCTTTCTTGTTGGTCCCAGAATACATACTGCCCGGTCATGGTTCTATCAGCCGGTCATCTGTAGATCACGTTCTTGGCTTTTCACGGCCCATAGTGTGGTAAGTCTTCTGATGTTGTTTTATCATTAGTTGGTAAGGTAGGATAACCTGTTCTTATGTCCATTTGTTCCCAATTTTCTCGTTGTCATCATATTAGAACTGGCACATGTTGGAGTTTGAGTAGTATTCAGGATGTCCCAGATGGGCTTTGGTTCCTGTAGCTGTTGTGAAGAACTGTATCGATTCTATGTCTGGGGTTCAGGATTAAAGTCTGGACGGTCGGTGTATAATCTTCTGGCATCTAAGATGGATCCACATGCATTGTCATCAATAATTACCATTTAGATTACTCTCTTAGAAACATATAATCTAGGGGCCAGAGCAATAGCAAGGTAGGGTGTTTTTGCATGTGGCTGACCTGGGTTCGATGCCTGGCATCCCATATGGTCCTCGAAGCCTGCCAGGAGTAACTTCTGAGTGTGGAGCCAGGAGTAACCCTTGAGCGCTGCTGGGTGTGGCCCAAAAACCAAAACAAAAGACCAAGTCTAATCTATACATTTGCCTAAACAACATTCTCAGTTATGCGGAAGTGAATGGCTTACAATCTAATTAGCATTTGTTCCCATTACTATACTACCTTTAAATTTTTTTGTCCACAACATCCAGTGGTGCAGAGCATGGAACCTGGGTGGTCCATGTTAAGGCAGACACCCTCCCCACTGTGATATCGCTCTGGCCCTCTTAATCCACTAACTTTACACTCTTCACAAGGTGACAGGCAAAGCAGGTCAAGCAGCCCTGGAATGAATCTAATCTTAGATTCATGCCCCTTTGCTTTGCGCCAGTTGGTCTGCAATCTGGAGGAGCTACACACTTGGTGGAATGTCTGATATTAAAAAGAGGCCTGCTCCCAGCCTGAAAAAAGTAAATAAGTACTTTGTGTATCTCTCTGGGCATTTATTAGGAAAGCTGTTCTCTCTGCTGATGAGGCCTCAAGGGTCCACAAGGGTTGGCATCTGTCCAGTGGTGCTCTCAGGATTCCATCACTTATTAGGTCAGAGACCTGAATTCACTGCAGCTTGCTTGGAGAGGGTAAGAGTGACTGGAAGAACATCTGGCACATCTAGGAATGTATGATGTATGCATTATGCAGAAACTCCTGCCAAATGATAGTTAAAGGTGATAGAAGAATGCTGGGCCAGCAACAATAGAAGGTATCAATTCCTTTTTGCCAACATTTAAAAAGATCATGGAGTAGAAGGATGGGGGCATTAGTAAAATGCCTAACCTTTAAAATAAAATTTTTATTTATTTGGTCACACCTACTCAAGGCTTAACTCCAGGTTCTGCAATTAGGGATTACTCCTGGCAGGGGTCACTACAGAGTTCTAGGGATCAAATCTGGTTCAGCCTGTGTAAGGTAAGTGCCTTATTTCTTGTACTACTATCTGGCTCCAAAATAATTTTTTTAATCAGTGATGTTTGTCATGTTAACTGACTCATGTAAATTCACACTGCACATGTGGGAACTAAACAAATAATAACCAGGTGAACAGATAGATAGCTAGATAACTAGATTCTGCATAACTATTAGAACCTGGTAGACTTCTCAGATACAAGCATGGTTCCTGACCCAAACTCCTTGGGTACCAACTTTCCTCAGGATCATGTTCTTCACAGTTTCATTGATAGACCTTATTTTGTGCTCATATTCACTCTTATAGAACCCACCCACTAGTTTGAAGAAAAATCTCCCTCGATCATTTTTCTTATTGTTTATTGTTTTAAATGCAACCTGGAAGTGGGCTACCCAAGCACCATGGGCATTTTTCTTCTTCGTTTTTTTTTAATAATATCTTTATTTAAGCATCTTGATTACAGACATGACTGTAATTGAGTTTCAGTCATATAAAGAATACCCCCTTCACCAGTGCAACACTCCCATCACCAATGCCCTCCATCTTTCTCCCCCTGCTTGTATTCCAGACAGGCATTCTATTTCTCTCACTAATTAACAATGTTATGATAGTTGTCAGCGTACTTATTTCTCTAACTGCATTCACTACTGTTTGTGGTGAGCCAGTATTTCCAGCCCTCATCTCTATTGTCCCTGGGCATTATTACAATAATGTCTTTATTTTTCTTAAAATTCATAGATGAGTGAGACTATTCTGTGTCTAACTCTCTCCCTCTGACATATTTCATTCATCATAATAGATTCTATGTAATCCATGTATAGAAAAATTTTATGACTTCATTTCTCCTGACAGCTGCCTAATATTCCATTGTGTATATGAACCATGGTTTCTTTAGCCATTCATATGTTGAAGGGCATCTTGGTTGTTTCCAGAGTCTGGCTATTGTAAATAGTGCTACAATGAATATAGGTGAGAGGAAGAGATTTTGTATTTTTGTGTTTCTAGGACATATCTCTAGGAGTGGTATAGCTGGATCATATGGGAGTTCAATTTCCAGGTTTTTGAGGAATCTCCATATTGTTTTCCAAAAAGGCTGGACTAGGTAGCATTTCCACCAGCAGTGAATGAGAGTTCCTTTCTCTGCACATCCCTGTCAGCACTGATTATTCTTGTTCTTGATGCTGTGTGCCAGTCTCTGTGGTGTGAGATGTTACCTCATTTTTGTTTTGAATTGCATGTCCCTGATAATTAGTGATGTGAAGAATTTTTCCTTTTTTATTTTTTAAAATAATATTTTTATATAAACACCATGATTACAAACAGGTTTCAGTCATAAAAAAAAAAGAATACCCCCTTTCACAGTGCAACATTCCCATCACCAATGCTACCATTTCCCTTCTCTCCCACCACCTTCCATATTTGAGACAGGCTTTCTACTCCCCTTAATCATTGACATTGTTTTGATAGTTCTCAGTGTAGTTATTTTTCTATCTGCACTCATCACTCTTTGTGGTGAGCTTTATATTGTGAGACAGTCCTTCTGGGAATTATTTCAATAATGTCATTTATTTTTCTTAAAACCCATAGATGAGTGAGACTATTCTATGTCTATCTCTCTCTCCTTTGACTTATTTTACTCAGCATAATAGATTCCATTTACATCCATGTATAGGAAAATTTCATGACTACAATTCTCCTGATGGCTGCATAATATTCCATTGTGCATATGTACCATGTTTTCTTTAGTCATTCATATGTTGATGGACATCTTGGTTGTTTCCAGAGTCTGAGTATTGTAAATAGTGCTGCAATGAATATAGGTGTGAGCAAGGAATTTGAATTGTATTTTTGTGTTCCTAGGGTATATCACTAGGAGTAGTATAGCTGGATTCTAATTTTTAGTTTTTTGAGGAATTTCCATATTATTTTCCATAAGGGCTGCACTAGATGACATTTTTACCAGTAGTGAATATGAGTTCCTTTCTCTCCACATCCCCACCAGTACTGATTGTTCTTGGTTATTTTTGTGATGTGAACCAGTCGCTGGTGTGAGATGATACCTTACTGTTGTTTTTATTTGCATCTCCCTCATGATTAGTGATGTGGAGCATTTTTATGTGCTTTTTGGCTATTTGTATTTCTTCTTTGAGGAATTGTCTGTTCATTTTTTTCTCCCCATTTTTTGATGGGGTCAGATGTTTTTTCTTGTTAAGGTGTCAGTATATCTTAGATATTAGTCCTTTATCTGATGGGTATTGGGTGAATAGTTTCTCCCATTTTGTGGGTGGCTATCCTAGGCACTATTTCCTTTGATGTGCAGAAGCTTCTCAGCTTAGTATAGTCCTATTTGTTTACCTCTGCTTGCACTTGTTTAGAGAAGGCTGTTTCCTCCTTAAAGATGCCTTTATTCTCAAGGTTATGGAGTATTTTACCTACATGTTTTTCTATAGAACATAAAGTTTCAGGCCTGTTATCAAGGTTTGAATTTGACCTTTGTGCATGGTATTAGCTGGAGGACTGAGTTTGCTTTTTTGCATATAGCTGACCAGTGTCTCAACACCACTTGTTGAAGAGGCTTTCCTTGCTCCATTTTGCATTTCTTGCCCCTTTATCAAAGATTAATTGATTGTATGTCTGGGGAACATTCTCTGAATACTCAAGTCGATTCCATTAATCTATCTTTATTCCAATACCATTCTGTTTTAGAAACTACAGCTTTGTAATACAATTTAAAGTTGGGGAAAATGATGCCTTACAGATTCCTTTCTCTCAAGGGTTGCTCTAGCTATTCATGGGTGTTTATTGTTCCAAATGAATTTTAGTAGTGTTTGATCCACTTCTTTGAAGAATGTCATGGGTATCCTTAGAGGGATTGCATTAAATCTGTACAATGCTTTGGGTACTATTGCCATCTTATTTATGTTATTCCTCTCAATCCATGAGCAGGGTATGTGTCTCCATTTTTTTTATGTCCTCTTTTATTTCTTGAAGCAGGATTGTGTAGTTTTCTTTGTATATGTGCTTCACCTCTTTATTTAAGTTGATTCCAATATATTTGAATTTCTGTGACACTAATGTCAATGGGAATGTTTTTTGTTTTTATTTTTGTTTTTATTTTGTTGTTGTTGTTGTTTATACCACACTTGGCAGCGTTCAGGGGTTACTCCTGGCTATCTGCTCAGAAATAGCTCCTGGAAGGCATGGGGGACCAAATGGGACACCGGGATTTGAACCAACCACTTTAGGTCCTGGGTCGGCTGCTTGCATGGCAAACGCCGCTGTGCTATCTCTCCAGCCCATATGGGAATGTTATGTAATGTGCATTTCTTCTCTATCATCTTTTATGTACAAGAGGGCCATTGATTTTTGCATGTTAGTTGTGTAGCCTGCCACTTTGCTATATGAATCTATTGTTTCTAGAAGCTTTTTGGTAGTTTTTAGGGTTTTCTAAATATAGGATCAAGTCATCTGTAAACAGCGAGAGCTTGACTTCTTCCTTTACTATCTGGATGCCCTTGATATCTTTTTCTTGCCTAATTGATATGGCAAGAACTATATTATATAGAAGTGATGATAGATGGCAGCCTTGTCTTTACCAGATTTTAGCAGAAAGACTTTTAGTTTATCTTCATTGAGAATAATATTTGCCATTTTCTTGTGGTATATGGCCTAACTATAATGTGAAAAGTTCCTTTCATTCTCATCTTTTTGAGAAAAATTTTTTTTTATCAAGAATGGGTGTTGGGCCTTATTGAATGGTTTTTCTGCATCTATTGATATCATATAGTTTTTATTTTCCTTTTGTTGATATGGTATATTATGTTGATTGATTTACATATGTTAAACTATTCTTGCATTCCTGGAATGAAACCTACTTGATTGTGGTGTACTTGACTTTCTTTTTTTGTTTTGTTTTGTTTTTGTTTTTGGGCCACACCCGTTTGACGCTCAGGGGTTACTCCTGGCTATCTGCTCAGAAATCGCCCCTGGCTTGGGGGGACCATATGGGACGCCGGGGGATCGAACTGCTGTCCTTCCTATGCTAGCGCTTGCAAGGCAGACACCTTACCTCTAGCGCCACCTTCCTGGCCCCGTACTTGACTTTCTTGATGAGGCACTGGTTCCTATTTGCCAGAATTTTGTTGAGGATCTTTGCATCTGTGTTCATCTGGAATATTGGTCTGCAGTTTTCTTTTTTTGCAGCATCTCTGTCTGGTTTTGGTATTAGAGTGGTCTTAGCTTCATAAAAACTATTTGGGAGTGTTTCTGATTCTTCAATTTCATGAAAAGACCCTGAAAAGGATTGGTAGTAATTCCTCTTGAAAGGTTTGAAAAATTTGTTAGTAAAACCATCTGGGCCTGGGCTTTCATTTTTTGTGAAGACTTTTGATAAGCATCTTAATTTCCTCAGTAGTGATTGGTCTATTTAGATATAGAGATCATCCTGGTTTAAGCATGGAAGATTATAAGAGTCTAAAATTTATTCATTTCTTCTATGTTCTCATGTTTTGTGTCGGTATTTCTCAAACTAGTCTCTGATTACCCTTTGAATCTCTACAGTATCTGTAGTGGTCTCTCCCTTTTCATTTCTAATCCTGTTTATTAAGTTTCTCTCCATTTCTTTGTGAGTTTTTCTAGTGGTTTATCAATCATGTTTATGTTTTCAAAGAACCAATTTTTGTTTTTGATGATCTTTCAGATTATATTTTGGATTTCCATTTCATTGGTTTCTGCTCTAAACTTTGTTATTTCCTTCTGCCTACCTATTTTTGGTTCCTTTTGTTGATCATTTTCTAATTTTATAAGTTGTGCCATTTAGCTATTTATAAAGGCCCCTTCTTCCTTTCTGATTTGTGCTTGCAGAGCTATAAATTTTCCTCTCAGTACCACTGCTGTGTCCCATAAATTCTGATAATTTGTGTCTTCATTGTCATTTATGTCCAGGAATGTTTTTATTTCCTCTTTGATTTCATCTCTGACCCACCCACTGGTGTTCAGAAGTAAGCTGTTTAATTTCCAGGTGTTAATATTTTTCTTCTGTGTCCATTTGTAGTTCACATCTAAGTTCAATACATTGATATCAATGAAGGTAGTCTGCAAGATTTCTATTCTCTTGATTTTATGGAGGTATGTTTTATGGGTTAGTATGTGCATTGAAATAGAATGTGTTTCTGGGGATGGAGTGCCATATATATATTTACTAGTCCACTTTCATTCATTTCTCTTTTCAAAGCTTTTATATTGTTGTTAGGTTTCAGCTGAGTTGACCTACTATGGGGTTACAGAGCAGTGTTGAGATCTCCCACTATTATTGCATTGCTCTTAATATCTTCTTTCAGATTTGTCAACAAAGGTATTAAATATTTTGCTGGTCCTTCATTGGGTGCATAGATGTTTACGAGTGTGATTTCTTCCTGTTTTACATTTCCTTTGATTAGTATAAACTGTCCATCTTTGTCCCTTTTAACTTTTCTGAGTGTAAAGTTTGTGTCACCTGATATTAATATGGTCACTCCAATTTTTACAAGGGAATTGTTTGCTTGGATGTTTTTCCTCCATCCTTTGATTTTGAGTGTATGTTTGTTCTATTCAGGTGTGTTTCTTGTAGTCAGCAGAAGGTTGGCCTCAGCTTTTTTGATCCATTTTGCTACTCTGTCTCTTAACTGGTGCATTTAGTCTACTGGCATTGAGAAAGATAATTATCATGGGATTTATGTCACCTTTGAGTATAAGTTTGGTATGTCTGTTCGTCAGTCTTGTCTTAAATTAGACCTTTCAGTTTTTCTTTTAAGGCTGGTTTTGAGTCTGCAAAGTTTCTGAGCTGTTGCTTATCCATGAGGCTAACCCTAACCCTTTAACCTTGAATGTAGGTGCAGTATTCTAGTAAAGTATTTATTCCATTGAGTTTTGTCACTATAACTCACCACTGCCTTCTGGCACTGAGGGTTTCTGTGACAGGTCTGCTGTAAAACTTAAGGATGCTCCTTTGAATATAATTTCCCTTTTTGATCTTGCTGCTTTCAGAATTCTATCCCTATCTGTGGGATTTGTCATTGTGTCTAGGATGTGTGTTGGGGTGTTTATCTTCAAGTCTCTTTCAGTTTGTACTCTTCAGGCATGCAGGATTTGGTTGCATGCAGTCTTTAGCTCTGGGAGTTTCTCTGTAATGATGTCCTTGACTGCTAATTCTTCCTGGGTCTCTGGGACACCAATATTTTTAGGTTGTTTTTGTTTTTCATCTGTTCACAGTCTTTGAGTATTTTTCCATTGTCTGTTTATTTGCTTTGAGGTTCTTTTCCAATCTCTTCTACTTTAATGGAGTTGTTCTGCATCTCATCTTTCAGCTTACTGATTCTGTCCTTAGCTGCTTTTACTTTGTTGGCTTTCCATTGAGATTTTCATTTCATCTACCGAGTTTTTCAGTCATGTTATTCCAGTTTTGAGTTTTCTGATTTCTATCTTTTTTATCTGTTCAGCTAGATCTATGCTTTCTTTGAGTTTTATGAAAATCCTCCATATTTCTTCTCTATACTCCTTATCTGAGAGGTTAACTAATTGGTTGGGACTTTTTGGGTCAGCAAAGCAGTTATCTTCATTCTTGATGCATGGTTTGGGTCTGCAATTTTCCCCCATTGTCACCCTTATGGTGTGGATTTTTCTATGTGTTATTGTGGGGTTATTTGGCTAGAAGGTGAATGGATCTGCGAAGCAAAGCCTCTGTGCTCCTTTGGTTCACCCTTTATAGGTGGGACAGTTCACCTCAAGAAGAGCCCTCAGGGAACAATGGTCAGAGATCAAAGTCCAGGCCACTGGAGAGAAGAGAAGATCCAGATTATCTGCTGTGTTTCAGGTCACACAGCAGAATCCCCCCTTTTTAATATCCCAATTAGTGGATTACTTGTGAACATTTTCCTTCTCCATAATTAAGATAATTATTAATATACAACATGGTTGTCATTGATCAAGAATGCTTGCCTTATCTTCAATGTCTTCCTTGTATGATTACCTGTGTTTTAATAAGAGACTGCAACATCTTTTCTGGCAAGGTAGTATAGTTAATATGAGCTTATGCATGGCTACCAAAGTTTTAAAATTTTAATTTAAGTTAAAATTTAAAATTAAAATTTTAATTTTAATTTAAGCTAACAAAAGAAATAAAAAATAATGCAAGATATTTAGAGTGTCATCTGGAGAGGAAGTAGGCCACCTAGTAAAACTGTCTAAAATGCAGTCAAGCAGAGTGTCTGTACAAGAAAATGATTTTGTTCAGAAAAGAAAAAAAATGTCTTGTTAAAATCAATAATGGAATCTTAATGCCAAGATTGGGAATGAAGGGCTGGAGCCTTAGTACAGCAGGGAAGGTGCTTGCCTTTTCCATGGCCAACTTGAGTTCAATTTCTTACACCACATATGGTCCCCTGAGCCTTTCAGGAATGGTCCTTGAGTGCAAAGACAAGAGTAATTTTGAGAACTGCCAGAAATGGCCCCTCAAACATAATAATTTTAAAAAATTTATTGAAACTGAATTTACCATAGGAAGGGCTCCTAGAATAGTGTAATCTCTAAATATTTGAGCAACTCTATTTAGGCTTAGAAGAGGGCTATTTTGTTGACCTTGGGTGAATCATTTCATCTGTGTTGTGATATCTGGATTCATTAATTAAATGATCTGCTAATCATACAGTCACCCTTCCCAGGAACAGTGAACAGGTAAGAGAGTTGTTATTAGAAGGTTTTTGGTGGCAGATATAGTGCCTATAGTGGTCGTTGGATTGCCAGGTGCAATGACGTCTTTGAAATTCATGCATTACAAAACAAAACCCAATATCAACATTATTCTTAATTGAAAGAAGTTGCATTTTATATGCTAGTTTATAGTCTTTATTCATTGAAAGAAAACTTCTTCAGCAGTGACCCCAGACTGTCTTCATGTGCCACCCAAACTGGTGAGAAACTGGGCAGTTGCCCTGTCCATGATGTGGGAACAGCAGCATTTTAATCCTCTATGAGCTTCTCCATTTCCTGATAATTCAGCTATCTTCTCACATTTGAGGGTTTGTGGTCAATGAAGAATTTGTATCTGGCCACTAGAAACAAGGTCTTTGGATATGCTGAGAATCATGTGGACCTTGTGATTTTTCTAAATGATCAGGAATTCTTTCTCACAGATTTATCAACATTAATAAGAATTGTGGATGCTATATCAATAGCAACAGGCAAAATGGGAGAAATAGCAATAGGAGAAATCCTAAATACTCTCTGAAAGCTTGGTTTTAAAATTCTTCATTTGCTTGATATTCTTTCAAAAGAAATCATTTCTTGTGAAGGATGAATAAAGTTTGCTTTATTTCTGCTTTTCTCTCAGTCAAAGCAATAAATATTTTAATTTATGATGATAAAAACAAAAGTGTGTGTGCAGATTCAAATGTACACTGGAGACAGGCTTGACATGCATTTGGCCCAATTAACTTAATCATTTTTAAAGAGTTTTATGAATATGTTTTTTTTTTTTTTTTTTTTTTTTTTTGGTTTTTGGGCCACACCCAGCGGTGCTCAGGGGTTACTCCTGGGTGTCTGCTCAGAAATAGCTCCTGGCAGGCACGGGGGACCATATGGGACATCGGGATTCAAACCAACCACCTTTGGTCCTGGATCGGCTGCTTGCAAGGCAAACGCCGCTGTGCTATCTCTCCAAGCCCCGTTTTCTACTTTCTATTTCTCTTTTCTTATTCCTTGTACAATCACTCCAAATCATCTTTATTGTAATGTAAATGTTTAGAATTTCAAGTGTCCCCAAGAAAGAAATTTTTCATTTATTATTTATGAAAAGCTTTCCAATAGTTTCTCAGTATCCTGTTCAGTGTTGTGCAATCATTATCACTCTTCATCTTCAGGAAGTCATTTTCTTTCCAACAACAGACTTTAAAACTATAATTAATCTAGAAGAAGAATCCATTGAACACCCAGCATGAGACTGGGAATGAGTGGGCCTTTGTGAACGTAAGGGAGTCTGCTGGGGACCGGTTGGAATATAGCCCCTATTGGTATCAATTGTTCTTGGGCAGAAGGAAGAGGCAGTACAAGACTCAACCTAGCAGATGAGCAGGACATTTCCTGTCTGGTGAACATGGCAGTTGTACTGGGAGGCCCAGTGGTGAGCCCAGTGGCAAAACTCTTAAAGGCAACAGAAGACAAAACAGGAGCAGAGCCTGAGTCAGTATCATAGGTAAAACAATCATTTTTCTTTCCCTTTTGCGATGTTTCTCAGAAATAAATTAGCTGATTTTTCTTCTCCTAGTTATGATTCTATATTTTAGCAAATGCAAAATATTTTGTTAGAGGAACTGGGCCCTGAATGCTACTGGGGAAACAACACATTTTCCCTTCCCTATCCCACCCCCTTAAACTTACCTGCCTGTTTTTGCTACTGGGCAGTAGAGTTTGTGAGCACCACTATTCAGCCCATGGAAAAGGAGATAACTTTAGTAAAGGCATTGGCAGAATGGGCTCAGAGGGGTGGCAAGGATGGCATTTCTCAGCCTTTTTAGTGACAAAGGATAACCAGATAGGCAGGAAACTGAGACTGTGGTCTTAGGAGCTCAAGGATTCTGTTGCTTACAAGTATGGGAAAAGCAGTTAACTCTGACATGGGCACAAGGGTAGATGTCAATTAATATCCTAAGGATGAGAAATGACTTTCTTCTAGGTGTGGTTGTATTATGTTTAATGGCAGAAGCAAAGTGCAGGACCAGCAGTTATAACCAAGCAGTTATAACCAAACTAGAGAAAAATGGACTGTGTATGATGTGATGAAAACATGACAGCACAGTTTGTGGATGAACATCAGGTACTCAACAAGAATTTTCCCAATAAAAATGTTAGATGGGGGTCTGAGTTCGCTTTTTTGCATATGGCTAATCAGTTTGCCAACACCTCAAATCAGTGGAATAGACTTGAGTATTCAGAGAATGTTTCCCAGACATACAATCAACTAATATTTAATAAAGAGGCAAGAATTGCAAAATGTAGCAAGGAAAGCCTCTTCAACAAGTTGTGTTGGCACAACTGATTAGCCACTTGCATAAAAGCGAACTCAGACCCCATCTAACACCATGCACAAAGATCAAATCCACATGGATTAAAGATCTTGATATCAGGCCTGAAACCATAAGGTATATAAAACATGAAAACATAGCTATATAGAACAATACGTAGGTCAAACACAATATGAGACTAAACACATTGAGACTAAAGGTATCTCCAAGGAGGAAACAGCACTCTCCAAATAAGTGGAGGCAGAGACAAACAGATGGGACTATATTAAGCTGAGAAGCTTCTGCACTCAAAGGAAATATTGCCCAAAATACAAACCCATCCACAGAATGGGAGAAACTACTTACCCAATACCCAACAGACAAGGGGCTAATATCGAAAATATACAAGGTACTGACAGAACTTAATAAGAAAAAAAAACATATAGCCCCATCAAAAAATGGGGAGAAGAAATGAACAGACACTTCCTCAAAGAAGAAATGCAAATGGAAAAGACACAGGAAAAAATGCTCCACATCACTAATCATCATAGAGATGCAAATCAAAACTACAATGAGGTACCATTTCACACCACAGAGACTGGCATACATCACAAATACAAGAACAATCAGTGTGGACGAGGATGTGGAGAGAAAGGAACTCTTTTTCACTGCTAGTTGGAACACCATCTAGTCCAGCCTTTATGGTAAACAATCTGAAGATTTATCAAAAACTTGAAATTGAGCTCCCATATGATCCAGCTATTCCACTCCTAGGGATATATTGTAGGAACACAAAATGTAATACAAAAATCCCTTCCTCACACCTATATTCATTGCAGCGCTATTTACAATAGCCAGACTCTGGAAACAACCAAGATTCCCTTCAACAGATGAATGGCTAAAGAACTGTGGTACATATACACAATGGAATATTATGCAGCCATCGGGAGAGATGAAGTCATAAAATTTTCTGTGACTCCACCCCGGATTTACATGTAACTACCTGCAAAACCCTCCAATTCCTAGGAGGGGTCTTGGGGAGATGATAAAAGGTTTGGCCTGAGGGGCCAGAGGGGATTTTCCTGATGCAGCATGAAGGAGAAAGCAAGATAGAGAGATGATTAAGGAAGAAGGTACTATGCAGAGCTGAATAGATATACAGCATTAATGGTTATGATATAGACCACACACGTTGGCCAGGGCAAATAAAGGTGTTATCTTTCTGGAAGCCTGCCTGTGAGTGAGTTCTATACCTGCCGCTCTCCTGGACCCAGACACCCGCTGGCTGAAGGGAGTTGCAGAGCCACATGGCCTGGGATGGCAAAGAAAGGTCCCTCCATCACCATCCACCAACATCCAAGCCCATCATAAGAGATGTGATACTACATCTGGTGCCCTGAACATGGATGTGAACCCTGGACCCAACAGGACGGTGATTATGGTGAGATTCCTGCTCTTCAGTTTGATTTTGGCTCTTTTCAGCAGCAGTGAGCCCAAAGCGGTGGGCCACCACGTGGAGCCAGGTTCAAAGATGCAGCGACCCCTTTGGGGGACATAAAGGCCAATGAAACGTGGGAGGTGAATGCTTGTATCATCCCCATCCCAGGCCCAGGCCCAGCACTGAAACTTTGTTACAACAAACAAAAACCTCGGCCTCCTCAAAGACTGATGAAAAACCTAGATTGGAAATGAAGGAGAAAAAAGACTATTAAAAGCAGACTGATTTACTAAAAACGACTTACAGCCTGAAAGTGGATTTCAACATTGAAAATTTCGGACTGGACTTTTAGTTTAAATCACTTTGAACTTTACACCTAGACGCATTTGCAGCGGCAAAAAGATACATAGAGCAGCAGTGGCATAGTGTGGTAATCACACTAAGCAAAAGGCACTGGACTGCTCCCTCCCTGATCGCAGACAAGCAGGTCTCTTCCAAGGCTGCAGCAGCGGCAGGAAGTGCCCTAGCTGTGGTGTACAAGTTCGCAACTTGGCTTGGCTCTGTTCGGCTGTGCTCCAGTAAAGCCACGTGGAGACAGCGGCATGGGAGAAGACCAGCGTCTGGACTCATGGTTTTAGGTGAAGGAATAATATGGAAAGGACACAGACTTTACACATAGTCTGCACAGTTGGTGTAAAAATAGGTAGTGGTATAAAAATTATTAAAAAGGGGAGATACAGTAAAGCCCAACTGAAATGTTTAAAAAGTTTATAACCACCTGCATCTAACTTTGCTTCAGGTATATCTCTTGATTGAGTCATTTGCTTAATGATTTAAATGTGCTTTATTGGTTTCCATAGTTAATGTTTAAAATGGTAAAATGTTTATTTTGATGTATTAGCCTGTTTTTAAAATGTATGTTCTGTATTTATGCTTTTGTGCTTGTGTGTAGTAAAAGGTTATTAGGAACAAAAAAAAATGTTCCCAAAAATAGGTTAAAGGTATAGGAACAAGAAAGTTCCAGGATCGTGATTGGTAAATCACACTGAAAAAAATTTTTTTTAAGTTACAGGTGTATGGTATATTTTGCAGAAATGTTACGTTTTTGAAAAAGGCTAGTACGTTAATTTTCACTTTATTACGTTTTTGCTATGGAAATATTGCCTGCCTTTGGTGAAAGGCAGAGTCAGGATCGAAAAAGCTTATTATCATTTATTTATATTAAGGGAGGGGCAGATGTAACCCATTCCTCCCATTCCTGGAAGGGGTCTTGGGAAGGTTAGATAAGGCCTTTGACCGGAAGGGCAAGGGAATTGTCTGGATGCAGCACGGAGGAGAAAGCAAGATAGAGAGATGGCTAAGGAAGAAGGTACTATGCAGGGCTGAAGATATACAGCATAATGGTTATGATATAGGCCACACACGTTGGCCAGGGCAAATAAAGATTTTATCTCTCTGGCAGCCTACCTGTGAGTGATTTCTATACCAGCCGCTCTCCTGGACCCAGATACCCGCCGGCTGAAGGGGGTTTCAGAACCTCATGGCCTGGGATGGCATCCCTTCATCACCATCCACCACCATCCAAGCCCATTCATCATAAGGGCTGAATTTCTATGATTTTCCTATACATGAATGTACATGGAATCTATTATGCTGAATGAAATAATTCAGAGGGAGAGAGATAGATGCAGAATAGTCTCACTCATCTATGGGATTTAAGAAAAATTAAAGACATTACTGTAATAAGGTCCACAGACAATAGAGTTAGGGGCTGGGAGGGCCAGAAGGACCAGCTCACAATTTGAAGCTCACCACAAAGAGTGGTGTGCACTGTTAGGGAAATAACTACACAAACAGCTAGCATGACAATGTTAAAGAATGAAAGAAATAGAATGTCTGTCGTGAAAACAGGCAGGAGTGGGGGATGAGGTGGGACATTGGTGGTGGGTATGTTGCACTAGTGAAGGGCGGTATTTTGTTTATGACTGAAACCCAACTACAAACATGCTTGTAATCATGATGCTTAAATAGTTATAAAAAATTTAAAAAGTCATTGATTTTTGTGTGTTAGTTTTGTAATCTGCCACTTTGCTATATGAATCTATTGTTTCTAGAAGCTTTTTGGTAGAGTCGTTAAGGTTTTCTAAATATAAGATCTTCATCTGTAAACAGTGAGAGCTTGACGCGTCTTCCTTTCCTATCTGGATGCCCTTGATATCTTTTTCTTGCCTAATTGATATGGCCATCTTCATTCTCTATGCCTGGTGTCCGCCTGCATTGTTTCCTCATTGTCACACTTGTATTGCAGATTTTTCTACGTGTTATGGTGGTGTTCATTGGGCGGGACAGCTCACTTCTGAAGAAGAGCCCTCAGGGAACAGTGTTGGAGATGATCAAAATCCCAGCCTGCAGGACAGCAGAGAACAGGCCCAAGATGTCTGCTGTGTTTCATGTCATACAGCAGAAAACCAGCTTTACTGTCTGTGGATGGAACTGCTGACCACTAAAGAAAAAGAGCCCTCAGGGAACAATGGCAGAGAGGGACAGCAGAGAGCGGGTCCAAGATGTCTGCCGAGTTTCAGGTTACCCAGCAGAAAAAAAACTTGTAGAAACTTCAAGATAGGGCTAGAAACCTAATCTTATCAGAGGGAGATTTTGGGTTACATTTAATATTGCCTCTTAATATTTAATATATTATATAGCTTTGAATCTCCTCTGCCAAGATGCTATATAATGGCTAAGATATGAAACAATATTCTATGGGGCAATAATACCTCTGTAAAAGTACTAGATACTCTTGGTCAGAAACATTTTATAAAGATCTGACATATAAGACACTATTATTTTAAAATGGTAGAGGTGCTGAAAAATTTCAATTCCATATAGGCTCCCCTAAAGTTAATCCATTCAGCTGAGAAATCTTATATTCTGAGATTCAATTATGAGCCAGGCTCCAGGGTAAAAGTGGAAACGAGGGTTTATTTTTTCCACTCAGAGACACAAATTTGAGATTGCTCGGTATAAGCCATGAGCTAAGTAAGAATGGAAGAGGGAGGCCTGAAGCAAGTCTAGGAGTTCAAGAACTATTCAGAGGAGGGGTTTTCAGGGAGCATGAGATGGGAGAGAAGAGTACGTACAATCCTGGCTCCAGGCCCCTTCTGCACTTCCTGTTCATAATGTGGGCACTTGGAACCTGTGGCACTTTCCTGGGCAATTGGTTGATACTGGGGAGGACCCTGCCTACACATGCTCATGTCTAGGATTCCCTCTACTTACACACAGCTCCGTTCTCTCTGGATGTGACCACTGTAGGCTGCCAGGAACTTAGTAGGAATAGTTCTAGAGTCCCTGTTTGGGAAGGATGATACAAATCTCTATGCTCCAGGATTCCCAACATCTTTCCCCACTGCCCAGATTCCTGGACTTTTTCTTTTCCTGCTCCAGTCAGATTTCAACCCATTTCACATCTTTCCTCCCCATTCACTGGTATCCATCTACCTCTACTCAGACTACCTCAGCCTCCAGTCCAGGACCCATTTCTGTTCTGTTTGCTATCACGTTGTCTTCTGGTATCTTTCACTGAAGATGTCATTCATTCACTCTCTCCATATGTCTATAGACTATTTTCTAGTCCTCTCTTTTGTTTTCATGGAGCCCACAATACATCTTGCTTTTCAACAAAACCAGGTCTTGCAAATGAAAAGCATGGCATTTCAATTTCTTTTCCTTAAAATAAGCTTTAAGAGTCTCTTTTTGGAGACACTCAACACTCATTCCCTTGCTATTGCAAGAGATGCCCTTGACTTCACCAGGCAGCAGCAAGAACTACTGAGGAAGAGAAAGGACACATAATGATAGTCTAAAATAGTGCCATAATATCAGAGAACTTCAGACAGCATCTGAGGCTGGAGACTGACTTGGTAGCAGTGCTATTCTCACCCTTATGATTTGCTCTAGCAACCCAGAGAAAATTAGTTAAATTTAAACACATTGTTGGATTAAACCAGGCTGGGATGCTCATATCTTTGAAAAGACAAGAGGCAAACAACTTGAAGTTCTTGACAAAATAGTTATTATTGAATATCTGAAAAGTAAATTGATAAGAAATAGAACAGTCTAGGGGTTAGAAGTTTCAGTAAATTGAAGATAATATGTGACAAATGACCGTCATGAATTGGTGATTTTTTTTTTAATGAATTGGTGATTTTAAAGATGAAACAGTTCAACTCAGTTGTGTCCTGCCGAAGTGTGCAAAAAAGATATGTTGCTGCTTTTATGAATCTGGTGCTTTAACATCACTAAAATTTCCTTGGTATGTGGGGCTAGAGTGATATCACAGTGTCACAATGAGTAGAGTGCTTACCTTGTGTGTGGCTGACCCAGGTTCAGTTCCTAGCATCAATATGGTCCCCCCTGAGTCAGCCAGGAGCGATTCTTGAGTGCAGAGCCAGGAGTAATCCCTGAACATTGCTGGGTGTTAGTATTCTATAAAGTCTCTCTCAGCCCTCTCACCATGTTCTGCTGAAACCAATCCCTTCACATCTTTCAAACCAAGCCAGGAGAGAAAAAAATACCAGCCAACCTTGTGAGTCATTACCACTTAGCATTGGGAAAACACAATTGAAAGAGAGCAGTAACAATTGATGTTTCTAAAGCATTTTATGATATTTATCATTGCTTTATTCGTAGTCTAATCTTCATGTCAATATCATCTATATTTCACAGAAGAGAGAAATGAAAGCCTGGTGAGTTCATACAGGCAAAGCTAACCCATGTTTCTCTTAATTCATGTCCTTCTCTGCTATGGCTCCTATTTGCTGGCCCATTCCCCATAGTTCATTTTGTCCTTAAGATGAACTGTACATGCCCAGTACACTGCCCTTTTATCTTTATGTGGGCTCTATCCCCACCAAAGCTCACCTAGCCCATTGCACATGGATCCTCGAAGGTCCTCATGGGTGGAGTCATTTCCTGAGGAAGTGGACAGTCTTCGAAAGATGGCAGAAGCTAAAGAGCTTCTCACTGCCCAGAGCTTCCCCATAATTTACTGCCAATTCTCTTGCTACTGGGATTTCCCAATCACATACTCACATAAATTGATTTGATCACGTACTTGATTTGTGAAAAGGGAAGGGTTAAGAGAATGCATTGACTGGTGGCAGGGACTCAGCAGGTAAGGTACAGGAGGTGAAGCAAAAGGTTCCAAGCCAGACCATCTCCTCTCTGGAACCTTTGGGTTTGAGGAGGAATAGGCCAGAAAGGAGAACAGGATTTTTTTTTACAAGCTTGTTTATAAAGATCTTCTTGTAAAAACGAAACTTCAAAGGGAGAGAGTGTATCACTCCTTTCCAAGGAGTCCCCTTTATTATCACAGCATCTCTGCAAGGAAGACAGAGCCAGGGATGTTAATCAAAGAGAGAAGCTGTGTAAAGAACCTGATCACTGGGAAACCACAATCTAGTGTTGTCTCCAGACTCCTAAGTGCCAGCAACCTCCACCAGACTTTTTAACAACTCATTAAAAAGTGACTGTTTGGGATCCTGCTTTGTGTCAAGGAGCCAGAAAATAAAAGTCTCTGACCAAGAGGGTTTCATCCATCACCTGGTCCACAGTGAAGTTGCCAACACCCTAAGCAGGCAAATACCTGGGACACCACATGCAAAGCACAAAGTTAGAAATAGGAACCACGGAGCAGAAAATCACAGGAAGGAGAAAATTTCTCCTGGGGAAGATTGAAAAAGACCTTCTGCTCATTGCATGGGAAGATTAATAAAGACTTGAACTGAAATCTTTAGTACATCACAAGATTTCAAAAACTGGCATTAGGCAAGTTCAGAATTAATTCTCTGAGCGAGGTGCTCAGGAAGGGTAGGCCATCCCTCCAATAGCATTTTTCCATAATCCCACAGAATTCATTTTTCACCTTCTCCAGCCATGGAAATGAAGATGCCTAGTTGATGCAACCCCCTACTTAACCCTAACTCAGCATTTAGTATGTTAATGTAGTAGATCATTTGGACTCTTACAATAGAAGGGATCTGCTTAGATTCAATAGGTCACCATGTCTTATCTGAGATCTTGTGATGCAATCAGGAATGAGGATTCAGGGCTGAGTTCTTCCCTGTTTGCTCCCCATTACTGAGGGAATACTGATAGTTTCTTTTCCTCCACTGACTATTATGCTTAACAACAAAATCTATCATTAAAAATGTATTTCCTTGGATGGCTCAGTAGGGTATTTGCCTTGCATGTGGGTTTAATCTTCAGAATCCCATATGGTCCTCAGAATACCACCAAGAGTAATTCCTGAGTGCAGAACCAAGAGTAGACCCCGAGTATCGCCAGATGTGGCCTCAAAATAAAACTAAATAAAAATAAAATTTGTTTTCTCATTTTACAGAGGGACTAATAAATCCAAGCATTTATACAGAGACAGTCAGATCACTCTGTTATTTTAAGAATAGCCTGACCTTGATAACTAAGGTCATTAGTTGTTTTGGTCACATGTTTATTGAGTCATTTTTTGTTGCTCAAAATAAACAGCATGTATTTAATTAAATAAAGTTGACATTGACCTTTCATGTGATTTTTCCTTCTTTCTTCCTTCTACAAACTGGACCTCCACCCCCAAAACCACCTAAATAGAAATGTAAAAAAATAACTATTTGCACAAATAAGATAATTGTTATGAGCTACATAATTGAATCACTGGACACTTCCCACAAACTCAGAACATCTTTCATCTTAGCCTGAAAGGTGAATTACTCTTAGAGGCAGTATTTTTTAAGCTCCAGCTTAAAAATTGGGTGTGTTTAACCAAAGCATCTAATTAGAAATGACTTAAGGTAATACCTGCTTTTGTCACTTAATATCCTCTAACCATGAAAATCTAGAGGTTTTTACTAATACCACAGAAATCTTCCTTGCAATGGCAGGATAATCTGTAGGCTTTTAACCTCCTGAACTCAGGCAAAGAAAAGGAACTTCAAGACAATGGTACTATTTCTGGCCTCAAAAATTCCTCCTTTTCAGGTACCATATCACAGCACAGAAACTGGTACACATCACAAAGAACAAGAAAAATCAGTGCTGGTGGGGTTGTGGGGAGAAAGGAACTCTCATTCACTGCTGGTGAAAATGCCGTCTAGTCTGGCCCTTATGGAAAACAATATGGAGATTCCTCAAAAAGCTGGAAATTGAACTCCCATTTGATCCAGTTATACCATTATAAGGACATACTGTAGGAACAAAAAATACAATTAAAAATGCATTCCTCACACCTATATTCATTGAAGCACTATTTACAATATCAGACTCTGGAAACAATCAAGATGCCCTTCAACAGATGAATGGCTAAAGAAACCATGGAAAATATACACAATGGAATATTATGCAGCCATCAGGAGAGATATAGACATGAAATTTTCCTATACATGGATGTACATGGAATCTATTATGCTGAGTGAAATAAATCAGAAGGAGAGAGATAGACACAGAATAGTCTCACTCATCTATGGGTTTTAAGAAAAATAAAAGAGGGGCTGGAGAGATAGCACAGCAGTAGGGCATTTACCTTGCAAGCAGCCGACCCAGAACCAATATGGTTTGAATCCCGGCATCCCATATGGTCCCCGTGCCTGCCAGACTGATTTCTGAGTACAGCACCAGGAGTAACCCTGAACGCCAGTGGGTGTGGCCCAAAAACAAACAAAAAACCAAAAAAGCAATCAAATAAATAAATAAATAACATTGAAATAATTCCCAGAGATGAGCACCAGGACAGGCTCAAGATATGAAGCTTACCACAAAGAGTGGTGAGAGCAGTTTGAGAAATAACTATGCTGACAACTATCATAACAATGTCAGTGAGTGAGGGATGTAGAAAGCCTATTTCAAATGCAGGCGATGGGAGGAAGAGGGAAAAGATGGGGGTATTGGTGATGGGAAGGTTGCACTGGTGAAGAGGGTGTTCTTTATTTTGTTTTTGGTTTTGTTTTTGTTCTGGGCCACACCCAGTGATGCTCAGGGTTTACTCCTGGCTAAGAGCTCAGAAATTGCTCCTGGCTTGCGGGACGATATGGGACACCGGGGAATGAGGATCGAACTAAGGTTCGTCCTAGGCTAGCGCTGGCAGGGCAAATGCCTTACCGCTCCTCCCCACCACTTAGGCCCCTGCAGAGGGGGGAGGGTGTTCTTTTTATGACTGAAACCCAACTACAATCATATTTGTAATCATGGTGTTTAAATAAAGATATTATTTAAAATTTTTCTCATTTCCATCCTCCAAAAGTCCTGACTCCCTCAGTTTTCCAGCAGAATTTCATAGAATCTCACAACAGATACCCATTTAAAGAAAAGTGATTTGCAGGTGATGAACTAATTACTCAGGATAGACAAGACAGTATTTAAATCTTCAGCTTTTAGCCTTAACTTTCCTGGATCTGTCTCAATATCTCTATGCTGGCAAAGTATTTACTAAAACAAACCTCCTGAGTTGCCCAGAGACCTAAGGGGTTTCCTTTGTTAATCTCAAAGAAGACTTGGCATCTTCAAACAAAATACCTTTGTGGTTGTGTTGAAATCCTTTTCTCCTTGTCCACTCTGTGTCCTGGCCAAAGTCAGAGCTGAATACATAGCTACTCTAAATTGTGTCCCAGGGGCCCCTTTAATTAGGTGTGGTTGACAGAAGTTATCTTGCAGGAAATTTGAATTAAAATGAGGTGTATCACTTGTAGATCAGGACACTGGAGCACTGGTCAGCACTCCTCAGTTTTCTCTCTTTCCTTCTTATTTTTGAGATACTAAGCACTGAGCAGTCATAAGGAAATGCCCACTTTTCTGGATCCCAGTATGAAATGTGCAACTGGACTGTAAGATTATTAGACGGGGGAAATGAATTTCTATTTGCCATTTCATTTGGGGGTGGCCTTTTGTACAGTAACACAGTGTCTAAGTCATGACATGGTTATAAGAACAGAAAAGGATAATTTTTGTGTGCTCTTAGCACAGTTCCAGTATAGAATATGACAAAACTTTAGCATTTACATGTGAAACCAAGGGTCAGGTTTAGAATGGAAGGTTTAAAACGGAACACCAGAGTGTATTTAGATTTGGGATATGTCTTATAAATATTTTTTTTGTCACTAGATGGTTTTCAATAGGGAGAGAGAATAAAAAAAAAGAGAGAGAAACCTTCCTATTCAAATTTTATGAGAAACCTGATTTAAGTTGGGAATTCTCTGAATTCTCACTGTGATGCTGAGCCACCAGGCAGGGAGAGAAGTGATTGTGACTTCTGAAACCAGTGACTCAGAAGTTTTCATTTGACCCAGAAAACCTCCAGCCAGATTACAGGAGGCACAAGGTCAAATAGATAAGAATCTAAAAGCCAAATAGAAATCTGTAATTAATGCCAACAATCTGCCTTTTACAGCTTCAGTTTGTCACTAGTTGACTGTTAAATTAACTACAGCTCATTTCCTAGCAGTCAACTTACAATCAGGCATAAAATGAAGGGAAGTCATGATATTCATGATTTCAATAGCTATGTTACTTGGCTTTGGAATTGTAGGTCTGTAGCATGTACTTCTCTAGTCTAATTAGGGATTTTACCCTCTCACAGAAAAAATAGGAACCATTGGTCCATATCTCATTTTTGCTGATAATTTTCTGTTTTAGTGTTTTACACAAACTAAAAATAAAACTTACTTTTAAAATAAATAAACCTAAAAATGACCTTAAAGTATATTAGACAAAATCAGTATTTAATTTTTAAAAAGTTAAACCTTCTTTTAAATCTTAACTAACCCATCAGATTTGTTGGGAAATGTTCACTGTGTCCTTACAACATAAGTCCCAAAGATATTGTGGCTTAAAACCACTGTCCCAAATAGATACTGTGCTGCCCATTGTTTTTTGTGACCACTGTAAAGGGACTATCAGCCTAGAGAACTAAGATTTTAATGAGCCACTTTCAGTTCAGTTGTCTTGTTTTAAGTGCTTCATTCTAGTGGGGTTCCTCAGGAAGAGGGTATTTAAGAATTGCAGGAGACTACTTGTTTTCTAACCTTTTGACCCAAGAAGAGTGTCTGGTTTTCTCCAGGCACATTCTTTTAACAACAATGGCCATCACTGGGTCTACAGTCCATAGGGGTTAATTAACCCTGGGAAGAAAAAAGAAGGAACTCACCCTCCAGAGGGCTGATAAGAAAGCAGCAGTACTGTCTACTAAATCAGTTCCAGGAAGTGAATTGGGCTCATAAACTTGATTTTGTTATATTCCCTTTCACTTAATAAAAGCCTTTCCAACTCCTCATGTTCTACTGTCATTTAGAGCCATTTTTCTTTATTTTATCTAATAAATGATGATATACACCTCTAAAGACCCACACCTCGGCAAATACTCACGTATGCACAGAGGAACACAAACACATGTGTGAGATCTACGGCCACTGTGGAATACTTTGAGAAGAAAAAACTGGAGGACTAGGAAGTAATTCAAAGGGCTAGAGCGCATGCCTGGCATGCAGAGGCCCCAGCTTCATCTACTGATACTGCATGGTCCCCCCAATACCAAGGGGTATTTTCATAGGAAGAAGAATACACTCAAGCAGAATACCAAGTAACTCAATCAAGTTGCTGATTTTTCTTTTTCTTTCTTTCTTTCTTTCTTTCTTTCTTTCTTTTTTTTTTTTTTTTGGTTTTTGGGCCACACCCGGTAACGCTCAGGGGTTACTCCTGGCTATGCGCTCAGAAGTTGCTCCTGGCTTGGGGGACCATATGGGACACCGGGGGATCGAACCGCGGTCTGTCCAAGGCTAGCGTAGGCAAGGCAGGCACCTTACCTTTAGCGCCACCGCCCGGCCCCTGATTTTTCTTTTAACTCCTCACACTAACGAACTAAAACTGGAGTAAATATGACCAAATGTGATGTTCTGTCCCAATTCAGGTCTGTCTTCATTATGTATTCAGCTTACTCCTGAAATGTGTACTTTCCTACATGACTGTGACTGGATGCCATCACGTCATTCATGTTTACAAGAATAAAAATGGTCCTTGCTTCTCTGACAGTGTCAGCTGAGAAGAAACTGGTGTATGGTAGAGATAAGGCCCCCAGCCGTTTTAGCTGCCCTGGCATTGCCAGAGGTTGAGACAATGTCCTGTGTCAAGCACTTACTGAGGGTGAGGTGACATGCCCAATGCCCAACATACACTGTCTCCTGAGCTCCTCACAACAATTCCTAAGGGAAAATGCTTTCAACATTGAGCTTGGAGGAGAATTGGGCCTTGGTCCCTTGTGAGCTAAGAAACAAGAGTCACTCCGGGGTCTCTGGGGCTCTGCTACTTCCTCCTTTTACAAATAGCTATTTTTCAAACTTTTCACATTCAGAAGTTTCCCAAACCAGAAGGCACCTCTTGACACTGACTCCACACAGAGTCACCCAAGGGTCCATCTGCCCAGTAGCCACTTCAGGCTCCGGATACCTCCCTGGTGACCTTGAAAGCTGTCCTGGCAGCAAGACCTGGTCTATGAAGTGGAGTCAGCCAGTGCCTCATTTCATGATAGTTCTGGAGGCAACAAGGCTCATTCACAGTTTCCATCTAGTCAGCAGTAGGCCCGGAACAGACACATCTTGAATCCCATCAAAATCTCCTCCCTGACGCGACACACTTTGTTAGAACAGAAGAAGGGGTTTGGCTCTGTTGGGCCAAATCAAGTGAGTCGCATTTTTGATTCAAATCCCTGCTAAACCCTCGACTTAGGCTAGTGGTTAACAATATTTTCCTCTCTGTCTGCAGAGATGACAGGCAGCCCCGCTCACCAGCAGGCCCAGCGGCCTCTGCGCAGCTGCTTTGAGAGGCAGGCTTCATAGATGAAAGGCAAGAGAAATCCCACCACCCCAGTGTCTCCTGATTAGCCCGGAGAAAAGATGAATGACAAACATGTTTCCAATCTGCCTGGCCCATGCAGGGAAATGGGGCAATCTGGCCTGAAAGGGGATATAGACTTTTGTTGAGTGCCAGGGAGGGGGCTTGGGGAAAAAAAATGATTTAAATCCATTCACAATGCTTTCCCTCTTGGTGATCTTTCAGATAAGAAACCCCTGGCTCTGCCTCCGACCCCTACCATGTGCCTCCTCCCTCACTAGCCTTGCCTTTAGTTCATCCTGGCCTCTCCAAGCCAAACACTATGGAGAGGATGGCAGTGGCTTGACCATCTTTTGCCGTTGTGTTGATTAATAAAATTAGCCTACAGTAAAATTCTCTGTAGATAGTCTGCATTCAAATAAGCCTCAGTCACAGCTTCTACACTGTCTGGTTAGTACTTCAGTTTTGTATATACATTTTCCTGTTCTAATTTCCAAGGCACATCAAAATACTTCATCTATAAAACGATTTGCAAGGCTCTCCTGGCAATGCTAAAGATGTGATTTAGTCATTAGAGATGCTGCTTTCTGACAGACTATTTTCTTTTCTTACCAACATAGCCCTGCTGATATTGAAAACTGTCTGTGGTTGATGAAGAGTTGGTTTGAACTATATAACTTCTTTGTGATTTTTTTCCTCCAGAAAATACATCTCGGGAGGACAGAGTGTGGGTGTTAACTAATTTTGGGAAGTTCACCAGCCACAGAGATGGGGAATATTGTCCACCAAAAATTTATAATCTGGCTGTGAACAGGTCACATTTCAACGCAGACATTTGGGTATTGTTACATGTGGGTACTGTGTTGCATTTGGGGGAGCTTTCTAAGACCCTCCACTGTTCTCTTTTAGGGTGTGGGATGAGTAGAGAACCTGAAGATAGTCTTTGCTCCCCCTCCAGCTGCCTAGATTTGTCTAGACTGTCTTGAGTTGTTTTGCTGGTATCAATACTGAGTTTCTCCCAACAATTGCCAAGGCAGCCACCAGTGACCTCTCCCTGCTACCGTATTTACAGAACTGCATTCAGATGCAGATGGGCCTAAATCCTATCAAGCCATTCAACCATATGTGTTAGTGTGCATGCGTATGCGCACACACATGAGGGTGAAATACACATCACCCATGTATTTGCACTTCTCTGAGTTCTCCCAAAACACTTAAACACCCAACCTTAAATTTCCAAATGAGAAATGTTTGTTTGTTCTTGTTTTTTTTCCAGGCAACTTTGTTGGTTGCTATTGCACTTTTCTTATAAATGTTTCATAGCAAACATTTAACATGATTATTTCCCCAATCAGATCGGCTTTGAAATGCTCCTCAAAGTGAATTCATCCCTAACAATAGCTTGATGCAAAAGCTTTTTATTTTCTTCTCTTAAGCACACGGTCTGCTGCCATAGCAGCAGGACTAGTTCTTAAACGGAAGAGAAAAGACACTTTCCATGGATTCAGTGGTGAGAGAAGGTGGGGGTCATAGATGGCGGCACAAGGGGTACCTGCCTGTTCAATGTGAAGGCCCAGACTACAGTAGCCTCCCCTCCCCCTGCTGCCTGTGAGTGCCAGGGGGCAGCATTAGAACCTTAATGGGAAGTGACAAGTTTATGTAAATGATCCACCAACGGATTTGGCTCTTGTAAAACAGAGCAGTTACTTTGGGCTTTCTAATTATTTCATGCCTTGTGGTTCTCTGATGAAGCAGAGATGACTATACTTGAAAAGTTCCCTGTGATTGACAGACTTCTGTCCCCCTGGAGCTCATTAGGACTTCAACTTTGGAAGAAGGGAAATAACCCAACCAGGCACTGAGGAAAGCAAAAGGAATTCACCCCAGCACCAGTGATCCTACAGGTTCATTTGTTAGAATTGATGTTTTCGTGGGTGAAACTCTGTTATCAGGAGAGCACACTATTGCCTCTCTGATCCAAACAGATTCTCTGCTTTGGTGCTCTTAATTTTTAAAATCCACATTTAGAGTCCTACGGCATGGTGTGCAATTTGGAGGACCTGAAACGCCAGCAGGCTCCGCTGTGAAGAGAAACAGGCGGGGAGGAGAGGCCACTTGGTGCAGGTAGAACCAGGCTGAGGTCTCACTAGGCAAGTCAGCCTGCTTTGCTCAAGAGTGAACTCAGCAAGTGAAGGTAATGGGTGAAAAGGAACTGATTGATAAGGAAAGTCCATCCCTTTGATAGGCAGACAGCCCCATGAGAAGAAGACAGTTGAGATGGATGAATCCAAGAATGTAGGGAAAAAAGACCATGCTGGAAAAAGACTAAGTTTCATTTATTTGGTGCTCCTCAGTTTATGGATGAAATGTTTCTATTTTATGGATGAAATATAGAAGATAAAGAAGTACCTTCATAGAGTTAGCTAGCAGTACTCTCAGAACTAGATGACATTCCTTCCCAATGTTTCTCTGAGGCAGAGCCTGAAGGAGATAGAATTGGATACAACAGTTTCCAGGAGGTCAGATAATGGTGAAGTTACGAGCTGAAATGCGAAAGACCAAATCTATCAGTTCAAACAGAACAGCTCAGATTTTTATCCCTGCATAGAGATGTGTAAAAATGGGAACATTCTAAAAAAAAAAAAACTCTATTTAAATACACATGGTTTACAAAGTTGTTCATAATACCGTGGTTTCAGGCATTCGGTGTTTCAACATCATTCCAACCCCCAGAGTGACTTTCCTTTCACCATTGTCCCCAGTTTCCCATACACCCACCAAGTCTGACACCTTGGCAGGCACAAAATGATTTACATTTTATTACTTGTTGCAATGAAGTGGTAAATGAAATGATAAAAAATAGTTCAGTAAAATAAAGTTTGTGAAAATTATATCTCACAGTGGGGCCGTTAAAGTCATACTGACTTTGGTGCTATTTGAGACTTCTGTGCTACTGTTTTTGCTTATTAGCTTCTATGCTACTTTCCTATCTAATTTGCTGTGCTCCTACTGAATTTTTAGTATTGCGAAATTTGTAAATATTAAGTGGCTGCATATGTGGCTGCACTATCTAGGAGTTACAGGATCTGTGTACCTGATAGTTCTGTCAGCGTGATGTCTCTTCAGAGGTTAGTCCTGAAGTTGGGCCATTTTTATGGCCACAGCTGTATGATGTGGGTGATGCTGGTGGGCTTTGGCAGGGTGGACACTCAACCCCCCTTCCCACCAAATGGGAGTATTCTTCTGTTACTATAACTGATTCTGCTTTGAAGAACCAGAGTTTGAGTCTCTGAACAGCTCACTGTCAAGAGGACAGGAAGTACATCATAACTAATACTCAACAAGGAATGATGCAAAGAACATTTTTATTTCTCTCCATGGGTTCATGCATCCCTCTGCTCAAAAATGCTCCAGACCGAGGCTTTAGCAATGCTTGCAACTTGTTTCATAATTCTAACAGTCTATTAATTCTAGGTAGCACAGTATATATTCTAAATATAAGCCATGTTTGCAAACTGAAGAAGGGTGTCACGAATGGAGTAGAAAGCACAGTAATGATGACAGAGGATATTCATTCAACTTCAGGTCCATTCAACATTCAGATCTCCAGCCTTGCCATTGATTCGTTCTCTATTTACTATGATTTTTGTGTGGTCTGCTATAACTTGATAGGTCTCTCCTCAAGATGAGCTGTTCTTATGGCCTTCTCACATTGTATCATGCACTTTATTTTAAGTAATACTTCAGCATGAGACTGGGAACTGTTTTCATGGGTAATTATTCTCCTCTTCAGAAGGTCTGTGAGTGAATCTTCCACTAGGGTCTGTCCTAAACTCCATGTGGTAGCAAAATCTCCAGAAAATGGCATCTCCAGAACCATTCAGCTCAGTGATAATATTTTCTTTATCCCAGCCTGAACTAGGATAAAGTTCCTTGTTTTCTACTCCAATCCTCTTATCTTCTTTGATCATCCCATCTATTGTTTGGACAGCAAATAGGATCTGAGTGATAGTGCAATGGATAGTGCATTTGCTTTGTATATGGCTGAACCGGGTTCGATCCCCAGCACTCCTAGAACTACCAGAAGTGATTTCTAAGAACAGAGCTAAGAGTAACCCCAAAGCATTTATGGGTATGGCTCAAAAACAAAACAAAACAAAACAAAACACAAAAAGAGAAAGTTATGCTTGTTGTGACCTTTGTTGATTTAAGTAGATAATAGTAGAAAAGTGAGGCAAGTAAAATATATTGAATTTTTGGTTGTGACCATTCCCCCAAAAGAAAGGAAAATATGGGGGCCAGGGAGATAGCATGGAGGTAAGGCGTTTGCCTTTCATGCAGAAGGATGGTGGTTCGAGTCCCGGCATCCTATATGGTCCCAGGTGCCTGCCAGGGGCGATTTCTGAGCATAGAGCGAGGAGTAACCCCTGAGCGCTTCCAGGTGTAACCCAAAAACCAAAATAAAATAAAATAAAATATATTGGATTTTATATTTAGTAAATCTATCCTAATTCTCTACAATTAACTTTGTTGTCCTCATATTTAATCTGAATAATCAAAAAAATTATCAGAAATTATTATAAGTACTATTTAACTAATTGACAAAACAAAGAGAGATAAAAATATCCAGCCAAAGTCACACAAATTGGTGGGAGAAAAAATAAACCAGCTTTTGATTGAAATCTCATTTTCTTAATGCCCAAGTTACTTTTTCTGAAATGCTTTTCTTAATTAACAATGATCATTAACTTTATGTATCATTATTAAAGCAAGAAGGTAGGAAGGAATTGGACATGTATAAAGCAAACAGGAAGTAATAAATTAATCACTAACTAAGGTCAGCTGTTCTCCAGAGTGCAAAGAAAAGAATGGTAGATTGCTCCAGGAGCTTATATTGGCAAGAAAGTTATTTTGACAAAGTTCCTAGGAAGTAGACAGAAAATTTTCTCAAAGATATAATTATTTTCATCAACTTAAAAATTATGGTAGAAATTTAAATGTTTCTTACAAGTTCTTTCTTCTATGTATCTATATTTTATTTAATTAGTTGAAAACCTATAAGTGAGTAGAATGGTGTAATATTTAATGTGTGTGTGTGTGTGTGTGTGTGTGTGTGTGAGAGAGAGGGGGGGTGTAGAGAGAGAGAGAGAGAGAGAGAGAGAGAGAGAGAGAGAGAGAGAGAGAGAGTCTGGAGCCAGAGACACACAGAAAGCTAGAGCAAGAGCAAACGAGAAACAACACAATCCTTGAGCACAGGAGAAACAGCAACAGAAAAAGCACAGCTAACCAGACAGTCAGGCAAGCAGGGAGGCAGGCTTTCTTTGAACTGGATTCACTGTGGATTCAGGCTGGCAGGTAAGCAGCTAGGCCAGTCTGGTCCCCTGGGCCCCTAGGCTAGTAGGATCCCCCCTCACCACCACCATCAACAGGCAGGTTCTGGCTATAAATATCTAACTTCTAGATGCCTTTCATTGGCAGTTACGGTGTGTGTGTGTGTGTGTGTGTGTGTGTGTGTGTGTGTGTGTGTGTGTGTGTGTGTCTGTGTGTGTGTGTGTGTCTGTCTGTCTCTATGTCCTCACCTTTAAAGAGACAGTAGCAGACTTAATGACTACTGGGTCCCTACAGAATGAGATCATCTTAATAAAAGAAATGAGAAAGAGAGAGAAAAGCAGAGAGACAGATAGAACATTTTTAGTTTGACAGATTGGAAAAAGCATTTCACTTCACAGATGTGATGGTTAACAGACAGAACACTTACACACTTGGGACATTTCTGCAAGAATTAGGGGGCCATAGAGTGCTGAATATCAATCCTGGAGCTTTCAAATGCAAAAACACATGTCCTTTTAGCCATCCCAGCCTACAGTAAGCTTTTCTTATCAAAGATTTCACCTGGATCTAATAGCAAATAATACCCAAAATGTCGCCTTGGCACTCACGAAGTCATTGTTCAAAGATGGGAATGTGCACTGTTTAGTATATAGGTAACTAAAGAGAAATAGAGTGGCCAAGACATGGTCACTAAATATAATGAATGAGGGGCTGAAGAGATCATACAGTGAGTAAGGCACTTACTTTGCATACAAGTAACACAGGTTTGATCTTATGCACCTCCAGGAGTAATCCCTGAGCACTTCTGGCTGTGGCTCAAAAATCAAATAATAAGGGGCCGGACAGATAGATAGCACAGCGGGGTTTGCCTTGCAAGCAGCCAATCCAGGACCTAAGGTGGTTGGTTCAAATCCCAACATTGCATATGGTCCTCCGTGCCTGCCAGGAGCGATTTCTGAGCAGATAGCCAGGAGTACCCCTCAGCACTGCCGGGTGTGGCCCAAAAATCCAAAAAAAAAAAAAATCAAATAATAAAAATATAATGAATTATATTTGAAAAGATTTTAGAATAATTCTTAGACTTAAGAAGAATTATTTTACTTAAACCATTGTGATTTACAAAGTCCTTTATAGTTTGATTTCAGACATATAATGAATCAGGGCCAACCCATCACCAATGTCCATCTCCCTCCAACAATATTCCCCAAATGCATCCTATACCCTCACTCCGTCAGTCTGCCAGGATAATAGGTTCATTTTAAATTTAGATCGTTAAAGTTTGAGTCTCTTGATTCCATTGTTGTTGCCTTTGGCTTGGATATTTATATATTAAATATATTATATTAATATAAATATATGTCATATATTTATATATTTGTCCTTTTTTAGCACTAACCGCTTGACCGCTGGCTCCCATATTTTCATATTTGTATTTATTCTCTTCTACTCAGTTTCTTACCTTCTTGTTATACTCTGGGCCCAATGGTGTTTGAGACAACTCCCATTTAGACCATTTTGTTTCTTCATACAGTTATTCTAAATGCCATATATGAGTGATATCATTTTGTATTTATCCTTCTTCTGGCTTACTTCATTTAACAGTTCCATCCATGTTGCTGCAAATTGCATGATTGCATCATTCTTTTTTATATATAAACATTTGACTTTATTTAAACATCTTGATTACAAATATGATTGTGATTAGGTTTCAGTCATGTAAAGAACACCCCCCTTCACCAGTGCAACATTCCCACCACCAATAACCCAAGTCTCCCTCCATCCCACCCCACCCCCACCTGTATACTAGACAGGCTTTCCAGTTCCCTCATTCATTCACATGGTTATGGTAGTTCTCAGAGTAGTTATTGCTATAGCTACACTCACCACTCTTTGTGGTGAGCTTCATGAAGTGAGCTGGAAGTTCCAGCCCTCCTCTCTTTGTCTCTGAGGATTGTTGCAAAAATGACTTTTATTTTTCTTAAAACCCATAGATGAGTGAGACTATTCTGCGTCTATCTCTCTCCCTCTGACTTATTTCACTCAGCATGATAGATTCCATGTACATCCATGTGTAGGAAAATTTCATGACTTCATCTCTCTTGACGGCTGCATAATATTCCATTCTTTATAGCTATATTAATTGTAATATTTCATTATATATATATGTACCACATCTTTATGATCCACTCATCTGTTGCTAAACATCTAGGTTGATTCCAAATCTTGGCTATTGTACTGAGTGCCGCAATAAATAGCAGTGTGCATATATCCTTTTGGATGTTTTTCTGTCCTGGGAATAGATATCAAAAGTGGGATTTCTAGGCTGTATGGCAGCTCAATTTTGAGTTTACTGAGAATCCTCCATATTTTTTTCAATGGAGTTGGAACAGTTTGGACAGTCCAAAGTAACAAAGAGTTCTCACCACATCTCCACCAACAAAGATTGTCCCCAATATTGATATGTGCCATCTTCATTGGTATGAGAGGCTATCTTATTGTTGTGTTGATTTGGATTTCCCTAATGGTAAGTGATGATGAGTATTTTTTATGTGCCTGTTGGCCATTTGTTGGTCTTCCTCAGAGAAGTGTCTGTTCATTTCCTCTCCCCATTTTTGATGGGTTTTTAGGTTTTGTGGAGTTAACCTTTGTGAATGTTTTGTATATCCTAGATATCAAACATTTATATAATGTGTTGAATGCAAAAATTTTTCCCTTTTAGTTAGCTGCCTTCTAATTTCAGCCCATATGTCTTTTGCCATATAGAAACTTCTTGTTTGCCTTAGTCCCATTTATTCAGTTTTATGTGATAGCCCTTGCCACTGGCATTCTATCATCAAAGACTACTTTGAGGTCTAAGTCTTGGTGTGTTTTGCCTATGTCTTCCTCAATGAATTTTATGAATTTTGATCTAATCTCATGGTCTTTAATGTATGTCTAACTGACTTTTATATAAAGTGTGAGGTATAAATTTATCTTTAGTTTCTTATACATGGTTATCCAATTGTTCCATCATTTGTTGGAGAGACTGTTTATTCCATTGTTCTTTGCACTTAGTCGGTTAGAATGCTGTTTCAAGTTTCAAGTTGTTTAAGAAAGTGATCTGGGGCTGGAGTGGTGGCGCAAACAGTAAGGCATTTGCCTTGCCTGCGCTATCCTAGGATGGACCATGGTTCGATCCCCTGGCATTCCATATGGTCCCCCAAGCCAAGAGCACATAGGCAGGAATAACCCCTGAGCATCACAGGATGTGGCCCCAAACTCAAGAAAATAAAAAGTGATTTATTGAATTGTTAGTATAAGAGGTGGCTAGACATATATCTGCTTTAGAGGTTATTTTCCTAAACACATGAGGTTATCTGAAATGCCAACTATATTGCCAACTAGTTCATTGGTTTGATCAACTGAGTTTTGAGTTGTATATTTTCTAAGAGAAAAAAGTGCTAGGCTCAATTTGCCTGGCAATATCTGATATAAATTGAAATGTCTTCACACAGATGCTAGTGCATTCCTGTTGTTTGGGAAGAGAAGGGCTGATAAGAGGGACCAGAAAGTCCCTCTCTCAGCAGACAAAGGAAACTGAGATGGAGCAAGAGACAGCAGGGAGGTCAGGACCAGCAGTGAAAGGAAGGTGGAAGCAGCCTCAAAGAATATTTTTAATTGGGTAAGCCTGAAATAGACCCTATCTTAAGTAATATTTTTGTATATTATAATGATATTTGGTTATGTGATATATTTAGGGTAAATATGAAATATGCAGCTTTAAAATGGTTAGGAAATAAAAAGCGAACCATACACATAGAAAGAGATAGACAGACAAACAGACAGACAGAGACAGAGAAAGAAATGTATGTGTAGGGACTGGAGCCATATTATAGTGGGCATGCAACCAACATGGGTTAAGTTCCCAGCATCCCATATGGTTTTCCTGAGTACTTTCAGGAGTGATTCCTGAATGTAGAGCCAGAAGTAATTCTTGTGCATCAATGAATGTGACCCAAAGATAGATGATAGATAGATAGATAGATAGATAGATAGATAGATAGATAGATAGATAGATAGATAGATAGATAGATAGATAGATAGATAGACAGACAGACAGACAGATAGATAGATAGATGGAGGGAGGGAAGGCGAGAGGGGTGGGGAATATTAAATGTCAGCAGTTGAAGAGACTAAGTAATGGAGGTTCTTGGAAATGTTCTGTAAGTTTTCTTTCTCTTTTTCAAAAATAAATAATTAACTTTAAATGGGGGGGGTTGAGTATTGATTTCTGGAAACACATGTGCACTCAAAGCAATGATTTCAGGCCTTGGCAATTTGTATTATGCCCTTCCCTCTCCATGGCCTTGAGTTGCAGACAGAAGGGCACGGGACTACTCTCATTCTCAGGTTGGACCCCTTTTCAAAGAATAAATGCTCAAAGCTATGAATCTAATCTTTTAATTTTCACTCTTTGGTCAAAGAAGAGATATAATAAAACAACTCTTTGATCTCTATAAAAGGCTGCAGTCCAGATATATTCTATTATAATTTATTTTTATTTCAAAGAAATTAACAAAGTGTTGAGCTTCAGTTCCTTCCTCTGGGACTATGCATAGAAACTTTAGAAAATACATGGCAAATAATTCTGAGAAGTTTAAATTTTGAATTGTGGTATGAGTATGCAAGATTGTTACTACATTTTAATATAATTTTCTAATTTATAGCATCACAAAAATTAAATAATTAGATTAATTCAATGATGACATGTTAGTTGAAAATTTTTATTAGTCAAAATGTCAAAAATATTAACTTTGACTTTTTAAAAAATGTTATTTTATTGAAACAATTTGTGATCTACAGAGTCCTTCATAGTTCAATTTTAAATGTACAATGAGTTAGGGCCCTTCCCATGAAAGTCAACCTCCCTCTAACAATGAACCCAGAGTGCATCCTATACCACCACTCCTTGAATCCTGGCCTACCAGTATAACAGGCCCCTTTACGTTTAGATTTTAAAGTTTAGGTCCTTTAATTCTATTATCATTGACTTTGGTTTGGATATTTAGTTCCATTCTTTCCCTGCCAATGCATCCAAGACCACCTGGCCCCTAGCCCCCAGTCTTCTTACTTCCTTCTTAGTTTTATAGAAAAATGTGGGAATATGTGGTAAAATAAAGTAATCTGTGTTCCAAGGTTCTTTGAAAAGGGTGTGAGTCCCAATTTAAAAGATAAGAGATAAAAAATAAATTTAATTTTAAAAAAGGTGGTGTCTGTGGTAGCAGTATTTTGGTTGGTTGGTTGGTTAGTTTTTGTTTCTTTACATAAACAAAGCAAAATATGGGAAAAATAGAAAGAAAAAAACCTTTGGTCTAAAAACATGGAAACCTTATCCATGAAGCATTCTGCCATAAGACCAACTACAGTGGGATGGAGCGATAGCACAGTGGTAGGGTATTTGCCTTGCATGCAGTCAACCAAGGATGAAACCGGGTTCAATCCCCAGCATCCAATATGGTCCCCCAAGCCAGCTAGGAGCTATTTCTGAGCACAGAGTCAGGAGTAGCCCCTGAGAGCTGCCAGGTGTGACTCAAACCTCCTTACCCTTCCCTGAAAAGAAAAATCCATAAGACTAAATATAGGCTCTGGGCATATTAAGTTGTCTAACTCTGTGGTCCCAGTAAAAGTTCTTCACAATCACAGTTGTCATAGTCAGGTTTTTTGTAGTTAGAGATCCTGGTTTTTGTACAGATCCTATATTGATGTCAAGGTGACATGGAGCGTTTCCTGGTTTCATCTCACCATTAGGTGGCAATGCAGAGAACCCTTCTCTGAAAGCAGATTGTTGTTACCAAGTTGTCAGGGTGTCATATGAACCCACTATGGAGCAAATAGGTGTCAGAGTAGCGTTAAGGCCTTCCCTAGTAAAAACCCAAATCCTGATGCTGGTGTAGAAAATATTGTGCTGGCTCTATAGAAGGGATCCATCAGAGTTGAATGGCTAGTGTTCAATCTTCTGAAGCCTAAGCCAAATCACTATGACAAGTGTTCAGGATAAAAGGCCCCACTGCAAAATAAAATTTATGTGTTCCTATCCCTATTAGATAAGAACTTGTTTTCACATGTAAGATTTCCCCCATTTTAATGAGCCTATGCAGAAAGGAACAATGCCACATGGTACTATTGGTGAATATGGGGGTAAAAATAACAAGCTAAATAATCCCAACAACCTGGTTCTAAGGTGAACTTTCATCCTAAAAGAAACTTATCTACTAAAATTTCCTACTAAATTTTAACTTGACATTTTTACAGATGAAAAACAGTTGAATAGAGGTAATTTTGTATGGGCAACTATGTTCTTTCTATTTAGCATACAGATCCTATTGGAATATTAGGAGTTTTACTTGTTAAAAAATTATTCAAAATCCAGTTGGAAAAAAGTTAACAAGTTAACAAGTTAAACAGATTTAGTTAGCATTACAAAAGAATAATCCTACAGTCATAAATGTTTAAAATTTTACTTTGTTTCTACCCTCTGATATTGTAAATGATGATAATATGAACTTTGGAGTACAAATATTTCTTTAAGACACTTCTTTCAATTATATTTTGGTATATAGCAATAAAGAGAACATCTGGATCAGATGGCAATTTTATTTTAAAATTCTTTGAGGGACCACCATGTTGTTTTCCATAACAGCTGCTGCATTCTGTATTTCCACCCAAAGTACATAAGGTTCCCACTGCTTCAGTTCTCACTAATACTCATTATTTTAAGATGTGTGTGTATGTGTGGAGTGGGAGAGTAAGGGCTATTTAAATAGTCATCTTACAGCTGTGAGATGATCAATTTTATTTTCAACAAGATTTTGGAAGCTTCATTTAAATGATGTTTAAAATGGCAAATAATATCTTTGAAAAGATGCTGAGAGAAAGAACTGCTATTAAATATACATGTATCCATGGGTTAAAATAAAATTTACAATGAGAGCATCAATACTCATTAGATTCTAAAATTGAATGTAAAATTATTTGAGATATTAAAAGATGGCTCTACAAAGAAAACAAAACTAATATCAAATTTGCCAGTAAAAAATTTCTGAGCAAAACTATTTTTATGAAATGTGTGAAAGAAAAAAGTAATATTTCTAAATCTATATTTATATAATTTAAAGTGTGTATCTAAAAATTAGTACAAATAACCTACTTTAATTATAGACAAAATATTGGAATCAGAGCAATTATAACATAGCATGTGAGATGTTTGCCTTGCACACAGCCAATCAAGGTTTGATCTCTGCCATTCCATATGGTCGTCTAAGCCCACCAGGAGTAATTACAGAGCATAGAGCCAGGAGTAATTCCTGAGCTCTGCTGGATGTGGTACCCTAAAATTATAGACAAAATATTAATATGTTAAAATGGCAATAAAAGTTAATATGGAAGTTTGTCCTAAAAATAGTGCAAACCATGAATTCATTTATGTTGGAGTCTTTCTTCTCCATAAGTGTAGAGAGCACTGTCCTTGTTCAACCTTTCTCAGCTGTGGCCCTCTTCTGACCCTGTTTCTTTCCTGCAAATTCCCCCATTTACTCAATTTTTACCTAAGCCCCTCCTTGGTCTATTCTGGAGGCACGCAGGAGCCATATGAGACACAGTTGGGAAATGCCAGTATTGAATATGTGTGCTTTTTTAGAGTTTCCAAAGCATCTTTGGCAGTCAAGTAATTCTTTGAGGAGAGATCAGAGAAAAGTATGAAAGAAGTGACTTTGAAAATGACAAATTACATTTTTCATAGCAATAACATGAAGTGATCCTATCTACACCCTAGGAGTCAGACTCCAATAGTTACAGCATAATTCTTCCAAGGGACAGAGAATGTCAGTGGTCACACCTGGTGGTGCTCAGGAGTTACTCCTGGCTCTGCACTCAGAAATCGCTGCTGGCAGGCTCAGAAGAACATATATGGGACACCAGGAATCAAACCCTGGTCTGTCCTGGGTCAGCCGTGTGCAAGGTAAATGCCCTGCCACTGTGCTATCTCTCAGACCCCAGAATGTGATTATTATAACTAAACACTAAGTAATGTGGTGATTGGCCTAGGAGCACATTTCTGGTTGGCCTCTGCCACAGCTTCTTCCCAGTGACTCACACAAAAGTTCTGGACTGGGTACAAGGCAAGGTAGACTAGATAGATGATCTTGATTCATCAATATTCAGTGAAATATTACTAATATGCAATCGTCAGTGAAATATTAATCTCTTGGTGTTCAAACAGAAGTTTCAGACTGCTACACACTAAAACAAAGGAAAAATACACTAAAGGTTATCAGTGAAATAGCCACATTGCATGGTTTTAATTCAACAAGCAAATATTGAGTGCATGATAGATACCAGGGCTTGTGTTGGAGCAAGAAATAGCCATGCTCACGAAGTGACGGTGATAATACAAAAATGATGGAGAGGGTGGTGATGAGTATGCAAGTTCCTGAGTACCAACCAGGTGCTAGAATGTTCTTAAGTCTATACGAACTAGCCAAGTAATTCTCACATAATTTTTCTAGGGCCTAGAATTCTAGAATCTGGACACTGAATTCATTTCTTAGTCCTCTGTCTATTGGCATTTCCTTTCCAGGTCTCCTTGGACTTCATGATGATATCAGGGTCTTTCAGATCTCAAAGCCAAACAGAGCATGAAGGTTTTTTGTTTCTTTGCTTTTTGTTTTTTTCCTTTTTTGGCCACACCCGGTGATGCTCAGGGGTTACTCCTGGCTATGTGCTCAGAAATCGCTCCTGGCTTGGGGGACCATATGGGACTCTGGGGATCAAACCAGGGTCCGTCCTGGGTCAGCCATGTACAAAGCAAATGCCCTACTGCTGTGCTATCACTCTGCCCCCCGATTATGAAGCTTTTTAAGTCGAAAAAGCAAAGAATGGGGCCGGAGTGGTGCTGAAAGTGGTAGAGAGTTTGCCTTGCACGAAGCTGACGTAGGACAGGCTGCATTCAATCCCCTGGTGTTCCATATGTACACCCAAGCCAGGGATGATTTCTGAGCACATATCCAGGAGTAACCCCTGAGCGTCACTGGGTGTGACAAAAATAAACAAACAAGCAAACAAACAAAGCAAAAAAGAATTTATCACCCTTTGTAAATTGCCAGATTTTCTGAATTCCTCACAAGATCAATCACTGCTAATTGAAAGTTTTATCTAGCTCTAACATCATCTGAAATGTAGGTGTTTGCATTAAAATTTCATTGTTTCCTAAACTATGATTACTTAAAATATTATCTAATATCTGGGCCAAAGTGATTTATTGTTGAAATGTATTATGTGATGGCCTGTCCACTGGTTGTTTCATGATACAGGGATGTGATGTGGATAAGAAAGAACTTGTCATACTAATGAGGATTTCAGTGGATATATGACTGAAATTGTATGAAAGTACACAGCTATGAAAATGGACCCTCAGGAAACTTCTAATTTCAGTTAGAAACTATCTTCATACAATGAATAGTTGTTTATAAAATTTATTGTTTTCTTATTTTCTCTCTCTTTCTCATAAGACAATTGAAAGTAAAATTATGAGCTATGTATCTGTCACAAAAAGAAGTAATAGAAAGTCACTGAGTTTTGGAAAATAATATAAGGGGAAATGAATTAAGGACCAAGTGGATAAGACATTGGGGGAAGACGAGGAAAGGGGGCTTAAGAGAAAGTCGGGTGCCTGCATCCAGCTGAGAGCTTTGACTTATTTTCTCACAACAAAGAAACAAGTAGCAGTGACTTTGACCTCTTGGAAAGATTTCAAAGATTACAAGAGAAAACTTTACAGTAAGGAATGTGGCATCATCGCAGGAAATCAAAGAATAGCACATGACTTTCACTTGCTCACAAAAGGAAAGATAAAGGACTAAAGGAGACAAAATGAGCTGCTCCAGAGAGGAAAAAAAATGCTTTTACAAGTCTATCAAAGGGATCAGACACCAAAGGGTGCCACTAAGTAAAGGAGGAAGAGAAGACATGAAAACCCCAACTATTAAAATACTTAACAGATCACACTAAAATGCAAAACTCCTTTGCTCATGAGGAATCCTGATACATAGCAGATTTTTCTCTAATCATTGAGATATCAAGGTTGGCCATCAAGGAATTGAATTCAGTGTAATTATCTGTCCTCACTGACCATCTTCTTCACAATAACGCTAGTTTGGAGATGAATTTGCTGTGTACAGATTGAAGAAACCCAGCTTGGTTCCTCCTTCTCCCTCATTTTCTTACACACACACACACACACACACACACACACACACACACACACACACACACACACACCTCCTTTCCCATGCAGAACCATGGGCTCTCTTCCTGAGCCTTCCACCTCACATATGTTTACTGAGTATCTTCGAGGTGGTAGGCCTTGTCTTACAAAAGTGAAGAGACACATTTCCTGCCCAGCCTCAAACCACCTGACTCTTTAAAGGTTTAATGGCCAAGCATGCTGAGCACTCAGGGAGCACTGCGCAAATGATCTGCATGGGCTTAACCCAGTGCAGTGGGTCAGGAAGAGCTTAGAACTGAAAGATGAGTCACAGGACCAGTTGTGGAGGGATGAAAGGTTTCTCCAGGCAGAGAAAGGCCAATGCAATGGCCCAGAGGCAAAGGGCACGGGTGTGTCCTTCACGACTGCTGGGAGACCCGAAGACCAGAACAGGCCATCACTGTGGGACGGGTTTGTGAAATCGGTGACTGAGAAAAAAAGACTCAGGGGCTAGCGTTTGGCAAGCAGACTTGGACCAAATGGAACCCTGGGTCCCTGAGGGCTGTGCCCAGCTGCAGTGTGCAGGCTGTAACCATCTATGTGGCCTCTGTCCCAGGAATCAGCTCCTCTGACATCTTGTCTACAAATTCAGACAACCAGTTGCTTCTCCGCAAACAGCTCCACCTGAGTTGGCTAGGCTTGGCTTGCTTTCACCTACAAGCTTCATTGCCAACAGCTCTCAACTATAGAAAAGTGAAATGGTGCTTTTGCTGGTGCTCCTTGCTTTCTGGTTTGACTCCCTGCCTTCTTACCCCACTCCTCCTCTTCCTCTTATGGTCACTTTCTCTGCTGAATTTCTTGTACTCCAGAAGCCATGAAAAAAATACCACTGGATTTTTTCCTAGCAGACCCTTTTTGAGAAGTAGTTGGAGGCTAGAACCCCATCTGATTACATCTTTCTTTGTCACTTGTTCCCCTTTTGCCTTAAAAAGGGTGATTTTTCCACAGTGATTTTCCTAGTAGAAGATGGAGAGGCCGTTATTAATATGTCTTCAAGTTAATATATTTCATGTCCTTTCATCTATATTACCCATCTCTATCTTCCTCAGAGGTCTTGTTTACATAAAACAGGACTCTTGGATGCAGAAAGTGCTTAATGAGTCTTAGCATAACCACTACAGAGCAAACACAGCACATTCACTCTTTATAATTAGGAGTCATTTGACAATATTAAAAAAAGTCTTTAGTGAATGGTGCCAGGCAGCTTCTTTCTAGATTTTTTTATTGCTATAAAGATCAGCCATAAACAAAATTATGAGCTTGGTCTATGACATTCTGGCAGTAGGTTTTAACAGTAAGGCTATGCTTGAACTGTACTCAGATTACAACCTTGAATTATTTGGGCCTTCTACCCTATTAAATTCTCCTCTTCTCCCCTTTCCTTCTCTTCCCCCCCTTCTTCCTTCTCTGCTAGTTTCTCTTCCCTCCCTTCCCTCCATTTACCTTCTTTCAACACTTCCTCCCTTCCTGTTCCAACCATTTAAACACAGTCAGAGCACAATACACAAAGAAAATTTTTGGGGAGCATTGGCTGCCTTAGACCTCCTCTCATCCTCATTCTTCACATGATGTCTCCTTCAGGGAGACTAGTTTTGACAGGCAGCTTTCCCTCTGAGACTACCACAAATGTATGCACGAAGTGCTAGGAGTAAGAAGTCTTGTTTCCACAGTCATGGAACACCTACTAGACACTTGGTATTTTGTTTCTGAAATCCAGATATAAGAGTATCTAATTCTGCCCTCGTGGAACTAGAAACCCTGAGAAGTTCAGGGAATCTGTAGTCTAGGTTTTGAAAGGTGGCTAAGAGTTTGTCGACAGATAAGGAGGACTGCGGACACAGGAGGATCAGAATAATAAAGACATGGGCATGTGAATGCACACCAAGGACCGGGAAGGCTTCTAATGGTCTCATGGCATTCCAGGAAGGCAGGACAGATTGGGAAGAAGATGCTGAGACTGAGGAATATTTGTTTTGAAGAGATACTTGTACCAGCCATGAGTTTCTCAGTCATACAGAAGTGAAGCATAATCACAGTTCATGGTAAATAATGGGAGTAGTCTATATTTTCCTTTCCTTTTATTTTATTTATTAATTTTCATGTTTGGGATCATACCTGGCAGTACTCATGACTTACTCCTGAATCTCTGCTCAGGGATCACTCCTGAAAGTGCTTGGGGAGCCATCTGGAGAACCAGGGATCTACGTGCCCACTCATGTGCCAGACAAGAAATCTAACCCCTCTACTTTCTCTCCAGACCCCAGAGAGACATTTTAAACTCCTTCCTATCTGTAGGACATTGACTAGGTTTTAGAATAAAATTTTTTTTCAAACTAGATTAAATTTGTCCATTAAATTGGACAAATCCTTTGAAGTTCAAATGTGCCATCAACGTGCTAAGTGTTATTCAGTAACCAATGAAGGAAAAATTTCTTTCCAGCATACAACCTAAAAGAGAAGCTATAGGTTTGAAGATGCTGGAAGTGTCACTTTCTCCTTCTACTTTCTTCTCCTTCCCAAGAACTTTTCATAGTATTGTTTAGGTGATGTCAAAGGCAACTCTGCTCTGCCTAAATATTGGAATAACTGGGAATAACCACTAGGTGAACAGGCTCTAGAAAGCATTGGGATAAACTGTCAGGAAAAAAGAGTAAAGCCAGATCAGATGAGAAACCTTAGGGGAAGATAATAATTGGACAGAGCTGGAATGATTATATTTAGGATCAAGATAAAATACCCTCAATCAGGGACTCAGCAGAGGAATGAATGGCCTTGCCAGAGAGTTCCATGGGTAAAACTCAAGATGAAGAAGGATGAGGGGGTGAGGAGGAAGCAAGAGAGAGAGGGAGGGTAGAAGGAGAGATAGGGAGAGAGAGAAAGAGAGAGAAAATAGAAGGCTTTTGCTTTGCACACAGCTGACCCAGGTTCAATCTCCAGCGCCACATACCGTCCCCCAAGCTCTGCCAAGAGTAAGCTCTGAGCGCAGACCAGTATGCATTCCCAAACACATTTAAAAAGATCTTTGCATTTATTTTTTTCTTTCCAGAATAATATTTATTTGTTTATTTTTAAAATTGTTTTTTTTTAAAGCACTGTGGATTACAAGGTTGCTTTTTCCACATAGTTAAAAAAAAAAGTTGTTCATGATTGGATTTCAGTCAGATAGTGTACAAAGCCCTTCACCAGTGCACATCTCCCACCACCAATGTTCCCAGTTTCCCTCTCATCTTTCTATGCCCTTTCCTCTGCCTGTCTCTGTGGCAGACATTCTTCTCTCTATATTTCTTTTTTAAATCCTCTTAGCTATTGCAATGTAGCAATTCAGCCCCTGAAGAGGTTGACTGATGGTGGGATGGAGGATGAGGCCTTTTTCTTCCAGCTCGGAGCACGCGTCTGCCACCCTGTCTAGCCCACGGTTCTGAGGTGAAACAGCGGGTAAATAGCTCACAGACAGTCAGGCTAGTGGAAATATTCGCTTTATTCGGAGGACAAAACTGAAGTCCAAAGACTCAGCTTCCGTTCCAGCCAAAAAGCCCTGGCCTTCCACAGACCCTTGTTTTTATTCCCCAGAATCAGGTACCACCCAATGGTGGGATCAGATATCAACCAATGGTGGAAGCAGAATCAGGTACTACCCTAGGGTGGGGGCAGAATGCCAGGTCACACCCTAGGGTAGGGCACAATCACCAATCAGTTTAGGGTGAGTAACATAGTAATCCCCTAAAATATTTACATACACAACATTGCAATATTGTTACTGTAGTATATCATGCATATTACTTTTTCATCTTTCAGCGTCTAGTTCTTGTCCAGAAGAATCATTTCCAACTATCACTGTCATCGTGGTCCCATCTCTATTTTAACTACACACCCCCACTATTTGTGCCAAGATTCCCATCATGGCTCTCATCTCTATTGTTTCTGGACATTATATTATATTGTCTTATTTTTATATCCTACAAATGAGTGTAACCATTCGTTGTCTATCCCTCTTCCTCTCACTCATTTCACTTAGCTTAACACTCTCCAAATTCTTTCATATATAAGTAAATTTTATGACTTCATTTTTCCTAACAGTTGTGTAGCATTCCATTATATAGATGTACCACAGTTTTTTAATACACTCATCTGATTTCAGGCACTGTTCCCCCCACCCCCAGATTCTAGCCTTTGTACATAGTTCTGTGATGAATGCAGAGGGGGAATCTTTGCATTTAAGTGGTGAATAACCTATTTTTTAAATATCTTTATTCAAGTACCTTGATTACGAACATGTTGGGTACTAGTCATAAAAAACACAATCCAAAAACAAACAAACAAAAAACAAAAACAAAAAAAAACACAACCCTTCATGAGTGCAACATTCCCATCACCAATGTTTTCAATCTCCCTCCCAAACCACCCCCCCCACCTGTATACGAGACAAGCATGCTACTTCTCTCACTCATTAACATTGTCACTATAGTGGTCAATATAGTTATTTCTCTAACTGTACTCACCACTCTTTGTGGTGAGCTTCATATCATGAGCCCGTCCTTCTGGTCCTCATCTTTATTGTCTCTGGATATATTACAATAAAGTCTTTTATTTTTCTTAAAACACATCGATGAGAGAGACTATTCTGTGTCTCTCTCTCTCCCTCTGTCTTATTTCACTCAACATAATAGATTCCATATACATCCATGTATAGGAAAATTTCATGACTTTATCTTCCTGATGGCTGCATAATTGAATCACTTATTTTTTTATTTTATGTGACCTATAACTTAAATTCAGCAACATTTTCTATAATATGAATTTCACCAACAAAGAACTATTAGCCTTACCTGTAATTTTTTTCACTAATAAAAAAGTTATTTTTTTATTATAGTTACTGCAGATATTTTAAAATGTCATCTGTGGTTCTCACTGGATTTTTTTTCTCACTGAATGTTTTTAAATTCAGGAGTAGAGAATGTCCAGGCCTAGTGCATGCTAGGAAACACATGCTTCTTGTGGGCTGCCCATGGACTATCTGCCTGTATTTTGGACTCCCAGATGATGCTGCAAATATCCACACAGCTCATGACAGAAAAATGGTTCCCTGTCTCAGCCTAACTTCAGTTTGGGTTCACAGCAAAATGGAGTGAGAACTACTGGCTCTGTATTCCCTACACACAGCCTTCCAGCTGTTCATACCTCCCATCAGAGTGGCATTTTGATCACAATCAATGAACTAGCACTAATACACTATTATCAATCAAAGTATGTAGCTGACACCAGTGGCCACCATTAAAGTCATGTGTTACATGAGTTTGCATGCCTGTTCAGAGGCATGATGACTACTGGTGTCATGCGCTGCTTGGGTTTACACACATAGCCAGTGGCATGATGACCAGGGGTGTCATGTGTTAAAAAGATTTGCATACATGTCCAGTTAGTAGCACAGTGACTATTCGTGTTATGTGTTACATGGGTTTTACACATTTCCAGTGGCACAATGACCATTCATGTCATGTGTTACATGGGTTTTTACACACCTGTCAAGTGACATGATGCCCATTGATGTCATGTGTTGCATATGTTTGCATGCATGACCAGTTATGGCCCCAACAGCTCCCCTCTGTGCTTGCTCTAACCCCATCTCCCATAGATATGTCGTTTTAAAATAGACTGATAGACATTTTGCTGTAATTAGACTTTCATTTTATTTTAAGTAAATTTGTAAATCTAGGCACCATGACTCACAAATGGGCCCCCAGTTGAGTCTGAAGCATACACAGATCCCACCCCAGTCACCCAATCCCACCAGCAGCATCTGCTCACCACTGTCCCACATTCCTGCCCATTCCCCAACCTGCCTCCTTAATAGGCACATTTTTTGAGGGGTTTTGGTTTTTCGGGCCACACCCATTTGATGCTCAGGGGTTACTCCTGGCTAAGTGCTCAGAAATTGCCCCTGGCTTGGGGGGGGACCATGTGGGACGCCGGGGATCGAACCGCAGTCGCGATCTTTCCTTGGCTAGCGCTTGCAAGGCAGACACCTTACCTCTAGTGCCACCTCGCTGGAATAGGCACATTTTTTTTAAGTTTAATTATTGTGGTTTGGGCCTTATGATTATAGGATTTATGGCTCTGTGGTCTAGACATCCTGTGTATTTTGTGTCTTCACAAATGCTGAAAATGGGTCATTGGCTTCATTAGACTCTCAAAGAGTTGAAGACAAAATTACATTTTAAAGAATTCTGTTCCTTCTTATTCTCATCTTCATTGATTGGAGTCTTCTCTCTTTTTCCCCCACTATTAGACTTGATACTTGTGACAGCAATAGAAAGAAATTCTGGTTACCAAGATCTATTTCCTTAAAAACATTATTGGGGGAGGAGAGGTATCAAGAATAGAAAATTTTTGTCATATTGTCAAATAATAACTAGAGATTTATTGTATGTTTAGAACAGAACCAGATCTTTTACATTTTTCAATAACATAAGAAATGATGGGAGAAAATGGAGCTTTCTCACTTTTTTCCCTGAGATATTTTTATACCCTTTATAGAAAGCACCTGGGAGCTAGTGGCTGTGAGCTCAGAAATCACAAATATTTAAGCAAGAGATGTTGTTTGAAATGTATCAGCTTAGTTAGGCCAGGGAGATCATAGAGGTCTAACACACGCCTCCATGCTTGAGGCCCCAGATTCCATCACTGGCACCATACAGCCTCTCAAGCTGTTAGGCGATCACGAGCTCTGTGAGTCCCAAGCAGCCACTGAATCACCAGGCTGGAGTACTGTGGCCCCATCTCCCCATTCTTCCTAGGTAACTTGATCTTACCTGCAAGACCCCGCCCATTCCTGGGAGGGGTCTTGGAAAGGTTAGATAAGGCTTTGACCAGAGAGGATTAAAGTCTTTGGCCAGGATGGAGAGGAATTGACATTTACCTGGATGGAGAGCTATGGCTGAGGGAGAAGCGAGAATGCAGGGCTGAATGCGTAAATGGTTAGCAGCCACATCTGTTGGCTAGGGCTAAATAAAGATGTTATCTCTCTGGAAGCCTGCCTGTGAGTGAGTTCAATACCCATCGCTTTCCTGGACCCAGACCCACCGGTTAATGGGGGATGGAGCTATGTGGCTGGGGCCTAAAAACAAAGGCCTCCATCCACCATCCAAGCCCATCTTAAGGGCTGTAACACTACAGAGTACCAGGTCCTGAAAACCAAACCACCAGGCTTAATCTCTAGTCCCACTGGAGACCCATATAAAAGTATTGTAGCCACTTATGTGAAGATGGCCTAATAAAATAACTAAAGAAAAAATGACCACAACTATAATTCCCTACATATTGATCTACCATCTTTCAAGTCCTCAATCCAAAAATAAAAAATTAAACAAATGAAAAAGAAGACAAACTTACACTTGTTTCCCAAAATTATAGAGTATTATAAGTTGGTGGTTAATCAAGAAAAATTTAATTAAATAAGAGGGGGCCAAAGAGATAGTATAGATAATAGAGCATTTGCTTTGCACACGGTCAATCAGGGTGGTACCTCCATATGGTCCCTTGAGATGCTCCAGGATTGATCCCTGAAAACAGAGCCAGAAGTTGGCCCTAAATACTCCTGGTGTGTAGTCCCAAAACTAAAAACAAAGAAGCACACAAACAAAGTCATTGTGGAAAAGAATAGCAACATTCCTAATTCACAAGGGAAAACATGGATGCAGAGTGGGCAAGTCATTTCTTCACAATCCACAGGTGGTAAAGGGTAGTGTCAGATTTGCACTCAAATCTCTCTGACCTCAGTGCCCTGCCTCACTCACCTTCATGAAAGGAACAAGCTATTTCTGAGAGGGCCTAAAACACAGAGGCCCCAGGCATGAGTCACACCATCACCACATTACTGACCAACTGTCAATCTGTTGGGCGTAAGTCACCCATCATTATGCCTTTGGTGTTTTTTGCTTTAAAAAAGTGAGAAAATATGCTACCAATCACCCACTTACCTGTGAGCTGGAATGAACTGAGGAATGTAGAACTTTAGAGAATTAAAAGTGTTATAAATAGTAATATGACACAGGGCAATAAATTGGGCAAAGAATGTAATGTACATGTTGGAACATAAACTGGAATTAAGCGTCGTAAATATAAAAGAACCCAAGGCATGTGGGTCTTTGAATTCTAGCAGTTAAATGCTTACCCTACATTTAAGATTAATAAGCCACCAAAATAGCGCACTCAGAAAGGCACAATCTGAGAAGGCTGGTAGGACAATCAGAGGGCTAATCTGATTTATGTCCCTAATGATTTTATTTTAAGGAAAAAATATAGATTTGACAGTTTATTATCATGGTCAGGGCAGTTTCTAACTTTTTGACATTATTAACAGAGTTATTCTTCCCAACAATCATGAGTAAGAGATATCATTACCCTCCATTAAATGTAGGACAACTGAGGAATAGTATGTTACCAGAAGAAAAAATTTAAGCTGGCTTGGGAATATGCCATCTTTACTGAAATATACTAATATTACATAATACTTAGATATTGGTAAACTATTTTTATTGTCATGTTTTGGAGACACATCCAGTGATTCTTAGAACTTACTCCTGGTTCTGAGTTCAGGAATTCTCCTAGAGGGCTCAGGGGACCATATATATCTGTTTGAAGATAGCTGTTTTTTAATCTCTCTTGTGTAGTAATGCCTGATTAAATAATCTCTTATTTGGATAATTTCAACTTGGACCAGCCTCATGCAAGGCAACTGCTTTACCTCGGGTAGATCTTTCAGCCATTCAAAATTACTATTATTCATTATTTTTGTTTTTTTTGGGGGGGCCACACCCATTTGGTGCTCAGGGGTTACTCCTGGCTAAGCGCTCAGAAATTGCCCCTGGCTTGGAGGGACCATATGGGATGCCGGGGGATCGAAATGCGGTCCTTCCTTGGCTAGCACTTGCAAGGCAGGCACCTTACCTCTAGCGCCACCTCACTGGCCCCAAAATTACTATTATTCAAATCTCTTCTTCTCCCACAATCTCTTTCTGTTTATCCCTCTTCTCTTCTACCATTAGATCTTTGTCTCATACTCATTTCTCAGAGCTCCAGCAGTAGGTCAAGAATTACTGAATTAAACTACAACTCAGCAAAATGCCAACATGATAATCATGTTCTTTACAGTCTTTTCAAATGAAGTCATCTAGGCTAGCATATTAATTAAACCAGTTTGTGTCAAACAATATTAAAATAAGATGTATTTGCCTTGGCACATGATAGAACAAAAGGAATATGAAGTACCCTTTATTTCCTTTCTCTCTACTCAGTCACCCCCATTACTCTTTAAAACCCATTCTTTCTTCCCCCAGCAATTCTCACAGTTTCTTTTACCTAAACACTCTGGCCTAAATTGATGCCTCCCAAATAACTTTTTAAATGTCATTTCATTTCATAGTATTTCCAAGTAAGCCAAATTCTGAGAAACCATTTTCTCAGATTTCTTGAGATTCTGAGAAACATACGATTTTCCCAGCATCCTCTTGGGTCCATATTGGTCGAGAGGACCATACTCTGAATCCTAGACCCACCCCACTCCACAGTCAAAACCACCCTGAATCAGAAGAGGAAGTTGGAACACAGATCTACCAGTAGATCACATAGATGTACATACCAATAGGTCTCATTAACTAACACTTCCCTGTCTACCACTTACTGCTTGTGTGAACTTAAGAAATTATTTAATCAGGCATTACTATACAAGAGAGATTAAAAAGCAGCTATCTTCAAAGACAATATGAAAGAAATCCACTAAAAGTGTACTTCTACTTATGTCTCTCTTATCCTTCTTGATACTTGATAAACATGCAAAAATTAATATTATTGTAGGGGCCAGAGAGATAGCATGGAAATAGGGTGTTTGCCTTGCACACAAAGGAAGGTGGTTTGAATCCTGGCATCCCATATGGTCCCCCAAGCCTGCGGGAGTGATTTCTTAGTGTAGAGCCAGGAGTAACCCCTGAGCGCTGCCGGGTGTGACCCAAAAACCAAAAAAAAAAAAAGATTCCTTATTCTTTATATATGTTTGTGAGTACAATTCTGTGTGTAGATATAGTTGTTTTCATGAAATGTGTTTGAGATTGAACTGGCATTCTACCTAAAAATATTATAGCTGGCATTCTGCAACTAAGACAAAATAAATTAGTTTGCTATTCAAGCCCATCTCCTCTTTTAAACAATGTATTTCACTTGCTTGTCTCTATATTTCTTTATTTGCCTATTTCCACTTTGGAGAAGCCCATGTTTTCTCTGGGAAAATCCACCTCCTTTCTTTCTCCCTTCAGATTTTTCTAAAAATGTTTTAATAAAATTATCACCAAAAATAAATGAATGAATAAAATAAAATCTGAAAAAACAATGGTGAAGCTTTAATCCTTGTAAAGAAGTGAACAGGAATTGAAGATTATTTTTTATCAAATAGTAAAATGCAGGATGAAGCAAAATCAGGGCAGCAGGTTGTTTCTAATACAGAACTAACCAGGTATATTGTTGAGATTATAAAAAAAAAAGTTTATTATCTGTAAGAATGCCATTTATCTTGAAAGAATGAGAAAACTAGAAGAATAGGAACTGAAAAGCAAGAAGAAAAAAACTTTGTGATCATAATTGCCTTGATACAAGTGAAAGAAATCTCTGTTGAGTTATTAGACATATAGAAACCCCTAAGCACTAGATGATTAAATGCAAAAAAATTTTAATAAATACAGAATATAATTAGAGCTAAAACAAACTCTTTTTTGGTTGGAGAGATAATACAGTGGGTAGGGCTCTTACTTTGCACACAGCTGACTCAGTTTCATGATTCCTGGCACCATATATGGTCCCCTGACTCCTACCAAAAGTAATTCTTGAGTGCAAAGCCAGAAATAACCCCTAAGTCTCTCTTTTTTTTCCCCACACATTCTCTGTGGAGGCTACAAAGCATAAGTAATTTTCTAAAAAATATAATCCATAAACTTTAAAAATATATAAAAGTTGTTGTAGTGTCTTCTTAGAAATTATGAGAGAAATAAACTAAAGCCTATGACTTACACAAAATTCAAATGTATTCTAAATATTATGAAAAATTAAACAAAAATAAAATTTTCAGTGAAAAAAACTAATAATCACATAAGCCAATTTTTCAGCAAAAAGTTTCCTAACAGAGATGTTTCCTTTTAAAATTAAACTATAAACAACAAAAAATTTAAATCAGCTAAGAAAAACAATTCATTTAAAAGGAAAATAGTCATTTTTCTTTATATTTAAAGTATTAAAATTCTCTTCAATTTAATTTTTTTTTTTGGCCACACCTGGTGACACTCAGAGGTTACTCCTGGCTATGTGCTAAGAAATTGTTCCTGGCTTGGGGGACCACATGGGATTCCAGGGGATCGAGCCATGGTCTGTCCTAGGCTAGCACAGGCAAGGCAGACACCTTACTGCTTATGCCACTGCTCCAGCCCCCAAATTAATTATTTTGTTTGTTTGTTTGTTTGTTTGGTTGGTTGGTTGGTTTTGGGGCCACACCTGGCAGTGCTCAGGAGTTACTCATGGCTCTGCCCTTAGAAATCACTCCTGTCAGGCTCAGGGGACCATATGAGATACCTGGGATCAAACATGGGTCAGCCATACCCACTGTGCTATTAATTTGCCCCCTCAAGTTAATTTTTATATCAATATAAAACTAAATAAAATTACATAAAGAGCTCAGGCACAAAAATAATAGAAACCTGATTGTTAATAGAACAGTACAAAACACAGAATTTTTATGAAAGAAATACAATAAACAAGCTTAGAAACATTTTAGCATCATTATTAATCAAAGAAATTCAGGGACACAATTTTTTTTTTTTTTGGTTTTTAGGCCACACCCTGTGATGCTCAGGGGTTACTCCTGGCTATGCGCTCAGAAGTTGCTCCTGGCTTCTTGGGGGACCATATGGGATGCCGGGGGATCGAACCGCGGTCTGTCCTAGGCTAGCGCAGGCAAGGCAGGCACCTTACCTCCAGCGCCACCGCCCGGCCCCAGGGACACAATTTTTTAACTGTTAACAAATATGGGGCAGGAGAGAGTGCAACAGGCTATATACCATGTAGGTTTAAGGCCTGGCACCAGGTGGTACCCCAGATACAAACTGTGAGAAGCCCTGAGCACTCCCAAACCAATGAACAAATAAATATTGTTTTTCAATAAGAATACTCATCATTGGTATTCTGATCATGAGGCCACACACTCATATTCTAGTATTAGAAGAGAGGAATACAAATCCTTCAGCACAATGAAATGACTTTTTGTTTGGTTTTGGTTTTGGTTTTTGGGTCACACCCGGCAGCACTCAGGGGTTACTCCTGGCTCTATGCTCAGAAAATGCTCCTGGCAGGCTCCGGGGACCATATGGGGGATGATGGGATTTGAACCACCGTCCTTTGGCATGCAAGGCAAACACCTTACCTCCATGCTATCTCTCCATTCCCTAAATGACTTATTTTTATTAATTAAAAAAAACCTGAGGCCAGAGAGATAGCACAGCTGTAGGGCATTTGCCTTGTACATGACCAACTAGGGACAGACCCGGGTTCAATTTCTGGTGTCCCACATGGTACCCTGAGTCTGCCAGGAGTGATTTCTGAACACAAAGTCAGAAGTAAACCCTGAGCACTGCTGGGTGTGACCCAAAATCATAAATAAATAAATAAATAAATAAATGTTTAAATAAAAACTTCTAAAAAATAGAAAAACTGAAAAGAAGAGCTTACTAAACCTTCTGCTATTGCTATATGGAGTTCATTGGTGATACAATAATTTTCACAAATATACTTACTACTAAACTTTTTCTTCTTTCCTTTCTCTTTCATTTCTTTAGTTTTTCTTTCTATTTTCTATTTTTTTTAAATAATTTTGCTCTTGGTCATCTTGAAACGAATGTATTGTGATCAGTTATGTCAACTATGTGATGCATTTTCTTTAAGTAAATTTAATAAAAAAATGAAAAAATAAAAATACAAAACTAAACACAAAGGTGCTTACAGTAGTGTCATATTTTGCAATAAAACTTCTTTTTTTTTTTTTTTTTTTGGTTTTTGGGTCACACCCGGCAGTGCTCAGGGGTTACTCCTGGCTGTCTGCTCAGAAATAGCTCCTGGCAGGCACGGGGGACCATATGGGACACCGGGATTCGAACCAACCACCTTTGGTCCTGGATCGGCTGCTTGCAAGGCAAACGCCGCTGTGCTATCTCTCCGGGCCCGCAATAAAACTTCTGATCCAAATGTCCCTGGATGTCTCAACAATTACTTTCTCTAGGAATTTTTGACTATCAGGCATTCATGATCTTCTTTGTTACAGGTACTTATTGGTACCTGAAAAACATGAAAAATATGAAAATATATAAAAAAGCATAAAAAGCATAAAAATAACTCAGACATACTGGATGAATGGATGGATGGAAAAAAAGAATCAAATGAACCTATATTAAGCAGTAGTGAAAATCTCATGGCAATTATCTTTCTCAGTGTCAATGGACTAAATGCACCAATGGATCAAAAAGCTAAGGCCAACCTTCTGCTGCCTACAAGAAATAAACCTGAATAGTCAGAACAAACATAAACTCAAAATCAAAGGATGGAGAAAATCATCTAAGCAAACAACACCCTTAAAAAAGCTGGAAAGGCCAGACTAATATCAGATGACACAAACTTTGGACTCAGAAAAGTTGTAAGGGGCAAATATAGACATTTAGTACTAATCAAGGAATATATATAACAGGAAGAAATCATACTCCTAAACATATAAGCACTAAATGAGGGACCAGCAAAATATTTAATACAATCGCTGACAAATCTGAAAAAAAAAAAAAGATATCAATAGCAACACAATAATTATGGGAGACCTCAACACTAACCTGTCACCAATTGATAGATTAACCAGACTGAAACCCAACAAAAAAATACTAGCTTTGAAAAGAGAAATGGAAGAAAGAGGACTAGTAGATATATATAGGGCACTCCATCCCCAGAAACCTGGATACACTTTTTTCTCCGATGCACAAAAGTCATTCTCCAGGATAGACCACATGCTGGCCCATAAAACATATCTTTATAAAATAAAGAAAATAGAAATCATGCAGACTACCTGCACTGATCACAGGCACTGAAATTAGACATAAACTACAAAGGAACATAGAAGAAAAATTTTAACACCTGAAAATTAAACAGCTCACTACTGAACAACCAATGGGTAAGAGATAAAATCAAAGAGGAAATCAAAACATTCCTGGAAAAAATGACAATAAAGACACAAATCATTAGAATTTATGGGACACAGCAAAAGCAGTACTGAGAGGAAAATTTATAGCTTTGCAAGTACATATCAGGAAGGAAGAATAGTTTTATGACATAGCTTATAAAATTAGAAATGATCAACAAATGAAACCCAAAATAAGTAGGCAAAAGGAAATAACAATGCATAGAGCAGGAAATCAATGAAGTGGAAATTCAAGAAACAATTTGAAAGATAAAGGAAAGCAAAAGTTGGCTCTTTAAAAAAAATAAACAAGTTTAATAAACCACTGGCAAAACTCACAAAGAAAGGAAGAGAAAAAAACTTGATAAACTGAATTAGAAATGAAAAGGGGGAGATCACTACCGATATTGCAGAGATTCAAAGGGTAATCAGAGGCTACTTTAAGAAACTCTGTGGCATGAAACATGAGAACATAGAAGAAATGGATACATTCTTGGTCTCTTATAACCTTCCACAGTTGAATAAGGATGAGGTAGCATATCTAAACAGACTCATCACTATTAAGGAAATTAAAATGGTGATCAAAAGTCTTCCCACAAACAAAAGCCCAGGCCCAGATGGGTTCACTAATGCATTCTTTCAAACCTTTCAAGAGGAATCCTTGCCAGGCTCTTTCATAAAATCGAAGAAACAGGAACTCTTCCAAATAGTTTCTATGAAGCTAATATCACCTTGATACCAAAACCAGGCAGAGATGATGCCAAAAATGAAAATTATAGACCAATGACCCTGATGAACACAGATGCAAAGAACCTCAACAAAATTCTGTCAAATAGAATTCAATGCCTCATCAAGAAGGTCATTCACCATGACCAAGTAGGTTTCATTCCAGGAATGAAAGATGGTTTAACATTTGTAAATCTATCAACATAATACACCAATTCTACAAAAAGAGAAACAAAAACAATATGATCATATCAATAGATGCAGAGAAAGCATTCAATAAGCTCTAAGATGCTCATCAAATGGGAATGAAAGGAACTTTTCTTAATATAGTCAAGGCTATCTACCACAAGCCCATGGCAAATATTATTCTCAATTAAAATAAACTAAAATCCTTTTATTCTCTAAAATATGGTACAAGGCTGCCATCTCTCACCACTCCTATTCAAAATAGTACTGGAAGTACTTGCCATAGTGATTAGGCAAGAAAAAGATATCAAAGGCATCCAGATAGAAAAGGAAGAAGTCAAGCTTTCACTGTTTGCAAATGACATGATAATATATTTAGAAAACCCTGAAGACTCCTCCAAAAAGCTTCTAGAAACAATAGATTCATATAGCAAATTGGCAGGCTACAAAATTAACACAGAGAAGTCAATGGCCTTCTTATACATCAATAGTGATAGAGAAGAAATGGACATTAAAATGACAATCCCATTCACATTAGTTTCCCACAAACTCAATTATCTTGGTGTCAATTTGCTATATGAATTACTTTCCCCATTTTTAAACTATTACAAAGTAATAGTTATCAAAGCAGCATGGTATTGAAATAAAGATAGATCCTCAGATTAGTGGAATAGACTTGAGTAATCAGAGAATGTTCCCCAGACATACAATCAACTAGTCTTTGATAAAGGGGCAATAAATCCAAAATAAAGCAAGGAAAGCCTCTTCAACAAGTGGTGTTGGCATAACTGGTTAGCCACTTGCAAAATATCGAACTCAGACTCCCATCTAACACCATACACAAAACTCAAATCCAAATGGATTAAAGACCTTGGTATCAGGCCTAAAACCATAAAGTATATAGAACAACATGTAGGTCAAACACTTTGTGACATTGAGACTAAAGGCATCTTCAAGGAGGAAACAGCACTCTCCAATCAAGTCGAAGCAAAGATAAACAGATGGGAATATATTAAACTGAGAAGCTTCTTCACCTCAAAAGAAATAGTGCCTAGAAATCCACCCACAGAATGGGCGAAACTATTCACCCAATACCCATCAGAAAAGGGGCTAATATCAAAAATATACAAGGTACTGACAGATCTTAATAAGAAAACAACAGATAGACCATCAAAAATGAGAAGAAATGAACAGACACTTCCTCAAAGAAGAAATACAAATGGCAAAAGACACGTGAAAAAATGCTCCACATCACTAATCATCAGGGAGATGCAAATTAAAACAACAATGAGGTACCTCATTGTTCATGCCACAGAGACTGGCAAACATCACAAAGAACAAAAACAATCAGTGTTGGCAGGAATGTGGAGAGAAAGGAATTCTCATTCACTGCTGGTGGGAATGCTGTCTAGTCCAGCCTTTATGGAAAACAATATGAGATTCTTCAAAAAAAAAAAAAAACCTAGAAATTGAGCTCTCTTCTGATCCAGCTATACCTCTCCTAAGAATATACCCTAGGAACACAAAAATACACTTCAAAAATGCTTTCCTCACACCTATATTCATTGCAGTGCTATTTACAATAGCCAGACTCTGGAAACAACCCAGATGCCCTTGAACAGATGAATGGCTAAAAAAACTGTGGTACATATACACAATGAAATATTATGCAGCAGTCAAAAGAGATGACATCATGAAATTTTCCTATATGTGGATGTACTTGGAATTTATTATGCTGAGTGAAATAAGTCAGAGGGAGATAGATAGGCACAGAATAGTCTCACTCTTCTATGGTGTTAAAGAAAATTTAAAGTCATTTTGTAATAATGTCCAGAGACAATAGAGTTAAGGGCTGGAAGGGTCAGCTCACAATTTGAAGCACACCACAAAGAGTGGTGAGTGCTGTTAAGGAAATAACTACACTAACAACTGGCAATTAACAACTGACAATGTTAAAGAATGAGTAAAATGCCTGTCTTGAATAAAGAAAAAGGTGGGGGAAAGAGGGGCATTGGTGGTGGGAATGTTGCACTGGAGAAGGGGGGATTCTGTTTATGTCTAAAACCCAACTACAAACATGCTTGTAATCATGGTGCTTAAATAAATATTTTATATATTAAAAATAAAAATAATAATAGTAAAGCAGTAGTGATTTCCAGTAGTATGGCTCTTGATGAAATATGAATTTACTAATTTGCTAATTATGAAAAGTATATTGCAACTTGAAAAATGCTTCAAGATGAAGTGAAAAGTAGGGAAATACAGAATGTACAATTGTACAAATATGATTGTAGCTTGATAATTAATTATGGTATAATTATGCTAGAAAATAACATAAACTTAATTTTTTTTCAGAATTGTGGGATTGTGGATATTTTGGATTTTTCTGTTATTTGCTTTGGAAAAGCATATTAATTTTTCTCTCATAGGAGGTAGAGTAAGTTTCATAGGCCTTGAGTCAGAGGACATGAATACCATTTTTCTCTCTCTCTTTAATAGCTTTGTGACCTTGAGAATTACTGGAACTCTTTGAGCCTCAGTTTCCTCATCTATTAAATGGGAACTATAATAGCTACCTCTCGGGGTTGTTGTGAGATATAAATGATCTAATAGATGTGAAAGGATTTAATAAACTATAAATTTCTACATAAATGTTATTAGAGTAGCCTCTGTTTTTAAGAGAAAAAACTTTGTTTTATTTCTGCCAAATTATTTATGTTTAGTCATTTCCATTGTATGCACAACCAATCCAAAAGAATTTAAAACATAGGACATCCTAACTTTTTAAAAATGATCAGGCAGTGGATTCTCCACTGACTGACTGTCAAGATTCTTTATGAGATGTTGAAAAATGGCCCCAAGTGAACTAATTTCTCCAGATGCTCAAAGGAGGTCATCAGAGAGAATTTTCAGAAAAACAGTCAAGACATCACTGTTTCTTCTTCAAGGTTCAGTACAATGTTTGCACCCACAGGGTCTAAAAAGTCAGTTCTTAGTCACTTGGTGGGGTATCTGTGGAGCACTATTTGGAAGATTCTGGAACAGTTGGGCAGAAAAGAGTGCTATGCATTGGAATGCCAACATAGATTCTTATCAGCCCTTTAAGAATGTAGCCCTTCTTTTCCTTAGGGGTATGGAAAGCTCCTTTACAGCATTTCAGGATTATAAAACCAAATCTTTCACAGCGTTTCCCCAGAGTTTCCCCAGATACTGTTGATCTTCCTTTTTCCCCCTTGTACTTTACTTCAAGAGCCCTTGGGAATGTTCTGGCCAGGTTCAGAATCATTGTACAGAAGCCTCCTAATTTCAGATGTGTTAGTATGGAATGATTATCTCAGTAGTTTCTAGACTGAGGTCCCAGTACACAGCACAAAACTTTCTTCCACTGACTTTGAGACACTTACTCCTAAGTCTGAAGTGACAGGATTTGTTTCCCTGAATGAGAACACGTACTTTCCCATTTGCTACTAGTATTCCGGAGATGTGAGCACAAAGCCCATGGTGCGGCTCCATGTCAGTCAACCTCTTGAAACAGAGATAGAAAACCTACCAGATTCAAGCATGAGAATTCAACAGGAGACAAGTGGCATGATGGCTGAGAGTCCACTGGTTGGGCTGGTTCTCCATTTGTTCCACCATTAAAAAGGTGTGGATGGCATTTCTCTAATAGAGTCAAATAGATGACTCCATTTGCTTACATGCTCGCACCCACAAGGAAACCATGAAACCCTATTTAGGATTCATTATGTTCATAGCTCTGGGAAAGTTTTAACTAGATCAATCTGGCTCCAACAGTCAGTTAGAGCTGCAATTTTGAACGCATAATGCACAAAAACAAAAACAAAAAGTATTCTTTAGAAGTGACAAAGACCCAAGAGCTTCAAATACTTTCTCCCAACATTTTTCCTTTAGAAAGAACAAACATGTGCTCGCTTCGGCAGCACATATACTAGAAAGAACAAACATGAAAAAAATTCAAGGAGATTTATCCTGATTTGCTGGTGGATTTAGAAATCATTATCACCCCCATGTTATTTTTCCCACCTTTATTTTTGTTTCTATTTAAATCTATATAAATTCACAATGGCTTTCTTTTATGTTTTCTTTATCAGTTCTTCCAGATGCCTTAAACATACTAGATATTTTAGAGGAAATTGTGTGTTTATTTTGTTTGTTGTTCTCTTTTGAGGCCGTACCTCAGAGTGCTAAGGATTTACTCCTAACTTTACACTCAGGGATAACTCCTGAAGGGATTTGGAGGAACATATGTGGTGTCAGGAATCAAATGTGGGTTGGCCACATGTGAGGCCAGTATTTCACCCACTGTATTATCTCTCCGACCCCATTAAACATACTGTTTTAAAGCTTTAACTTTACTTTTTGTTCACTCACATAAAAGTATATAAATGCATATACTGAGATGATCTACCTCTAAACCACACCAAAAATTCTTTATAACTTCTGTCAAATTGTAAGCTTGGAATTATATTATTGTTTATCACAAGTTCATTAATTATAAAGCCATCTGGTATTCACTGATTTTAGATGTGTGGCATCTGATTGAAATATGGCCTTCCCTTGAGGATAATGGTTAGGAAGAGTGTTGCATATTATGCACAATAAGAAAAAATATTCTCTATAACCACCTACTGTAAAAGTAATACTGAAGAGTCAAATTGACTCACTTTTGGGATTATTTTTCTGCCTGGTTTCTTTTAGAGTAAAAAATGAGCAAAAGGGAAAAAAGAGAATGAAGAATAAATCCCAAGAGATATTAAAATGGCACTAACTGTAACTTGAGGGTAAAAAAAAATTACCTTTGATTGGGACTTTCAAGACTGTGGCCATAATGCCCTATGTCCATTCACTGAGTCTAAGCAGTTTTTACAGCCAGTCATAAAATGGAAAGTAAAGGTGCATTGTGAAACAGTTGGCACATTTTTAACAAAGGTAAGACACGCTGGCACCACTATAATTTATACCCATTAGCATGGAGTTCAGTTGTGATCCTATGGTAGAGGGCACAGCTAATAAAGGAACTTCAAAAGAAGAGAACACATTATGAAATGTCGATTTGGGTAAGGAGTTTACATTTTCAACTGTGGTGAAACAAAATTTAACTTGCACAAATATCACCATTACCTCCGAGAAATAAAAGAAATTCTAGAAATGATTTTTACTGATTTTAGCATGATATATTTTACTATAAAAGACCCAGTTGTCATCACTAAAATCTGCACATTAACTTTTAAAAGACATAAAATGATAACTCTTGAAAGCACCTACGACAGGTTATCTGTCAAATCTATACCCGGAAAGATTTTTTTGAGAAGACAGAATAACTGGACCATCTTGCTAAAAATTGAAATTAAGTAGCTCTTCATTCTAACTTTTATAGGCAGGGCATTTTAACCCCTTAATCTTTTGCTGTAATAACCCATTTTCCAGATAAATGGTTCTTTAGTTCTCTGCTTCTCTCATTCCTTCTTCCTTCTGTGAGGAGAAAAGTGGTCCTCTTCCATGCCTCCCTCAGAAGCGTTTCTATCTCTTCTAATCCTTGTGTTCTTTAGTTGAGAGATTCCATTAAAAAAAAAAAACTGGATGCTTTTGAATTTTTTCCCTTTTGTTTTTTTGTTTTTTGTTTTTGGTTCCACTTTGCAATGCTCAAAGGTTTCTCTTTGCTCAGCTCAGGCAAACTATTCCCTGGGATCCAATAGGTATATGAGGATCTGCTCTCTGCTCACCTTTAGTTTACATAGTTAGTCCAAGGCAAAAATATTCAGATCTTGAGTTGCTTAAGAATTTGCAATGCTTCCAAAATCAGGATCTGTTAGATGTAAACCTTATTTTACCTAGAAGAAAGATCATTCCTGGTTCCTTTGTCTGTTTGTTTACAACTTGGATTTACCCCAAAACAGAGGTTGTCTTACTTGTAAACGTGGGTAGAACTGGCTCCAGATAGCCTGTCCTTACTGCCCTACCCAGTGGTGGTCTCTGTCTCAATCAAAATGGCAGTTCTGGCAGGCAACTGGGTCTCCATATGAGGTAAAAGAATGCCAGACTACATGCGTTTCACTTTCAGCCTGGTCTGGATTATTTCATGCGCGACTCTGATTCAGACTCATTCCCCTAGTGTTGGAGATAACAGCATGGGGGGTGATTTTACAAGGATCCCCAAATTTTCTATCAGAATAAGAGTTTATTCTGTCATGCACTAGAGAAGGCCCACAGAGTGCTGTGGTAAGGACACTGAAGAGGGGTGCTTTTTTTTTTTTAATATTATACTACTTATAATTTATTTTAACTTTTTACTGTAGTTTACAATGTTGTTCACAATACAATTGCTTCAGGCATTCAGTGTTTCACCAACTTTCTTTCCACCATTGTCCACCATTTTCCCATCTGCTCTACATGCCTAACTGCTTAGCAGGTTCTTAGCAGGTACAAAATAATTTATTTTATATTGTTTGTCAAAACAAAATGTTGACTGAAATTATGGTAAAATCGTTTAGTAAAAGAAAATTTCTGAAAATTGTGATCTCATAGTGTTATTAAAGTCATTGCATATTTCTTTTAGAGGGGTGCTTTTTACTATACAATTTTAGTGGGACTTCAGGTCTCTCTGAGACTCATCAGTTCAGAATAGGCAGGTGGTAAGCAACAAGACAGATCTTAACTGGAAGTTGTGAGAAAGGTAGATGTGCACTGTTGGTCCTGTACTTCCTGGACTCAAAGGCCAAGAAACCCAGATAGAAGATGTAGATTCCATGGCATAGGCTGACTGGTGTGTGTGCGTCCGTGTGTGTGCGTCCGTGTGTGTGCGTCCGTGTGTGTGTGTGTGTGTGTGAGTGTGTGTGAGTGTGTGTGCGTGTGTGCGTGCATGCGTGCATGCATGCGTACACATGCTCTCCTCAGTCACAGAGCTTCCTCCTCCTGCCCTGTCCAAACTTCTGGACGTGATTCACACAATGGGTACTGCTTTGTCATCAAACTAAAACAGATTTGATTTTGTTTCAACAAGTGATTATACTTCAGGTGTGCTATAAATCCCAAATTCATAACCCCCCAACTACGGCTTCATTATGGTTCTTTAGTCCATTACCACTCCCAGTGTGGTCTTTGGGCCTGCAGTGTACTCGAGGGAGCTTGTTAGAAATGCAAGCTCACTGGCCCAAACCACATATTTATTAAATCTGCATTTTAACAAGATTCCTCAGCGAATTTTGTGCACACTGAAGTCTTAGAAACACTGCTTAATAAATGACTATCTCTTTTTATTAATAAATGTTCACTGTAAAATAATCTTATTCCCCTAGACTCCCTCACCAGAAAGTAAAAGTTACTAATTCATAAAAATAATATATAGCATTTCTAATTCTCTTGTAAAGTCACCAACAAATCATCTGTCTTTATGTTTGCAGGATGGACCTATTCATTCAAGCACAGAAGGAAAAAATAGTATATGTGCTTTTATAAATTATTAGATAAGTTTTTTTCTCATGTAATTTTTTGGTTTTTTATGAGGTTCGAATATATTCTTTCCTTAAACTCTTATTTTTTAAAAAAGATGACTTTTGGCAAAATATATGCCATTCCCTTCCATTCTCTATTTCTCCCTAGATTAGGTTTTTCTATCACACCTTTAGTCTAACAGTGGTCCTCAAACGATGGCCCTCGGGCCACATATTGTATTAGTATCTGTTTTGTTTCTTCATTGCAAAAAAAGATATATGCAGTGTGCATAAGAATTCGTTCATAAGTTTTGTTTTTACTATAGTCAGACCCTCCAATGGTCTGAGGGACAGTGAACTGGCCCCCTGTTTAAAAAGTTTGAGGACCCCTGGTAGAATATATCAAAAGAGAACCAGGTGCCCATAGATTAACAGCTGTTTATCATCTGAATTAACTTTGGGAAAAAGAATTTCTTCAGTAGCAGTCACAACAAAACTCTGAACACAAAAAAGCTGAGGACGATTGAACCCCACTCTCTAATTCAGGGCAAGTGGCTACCCCTTGGAGAGAAGGGGGGATGTTTCACAGGTGTTTCCATTATTCAGAAGTAGAAACTTCTTTGATTTGGGAAGTTATTTTTCATGTACAGGAGTGCTATTACCATTAATTAATATGTAAATATTGAACATTTCCAGAACAACAATAAGCAACAGCCAAGCCTACTAAATCAGACAAACAGAAATGCTCCCCTTTCAGAGGAAAGGAGCCTGTGTTACCAAAAGTCCATGAACCCTTCTCTCACCTGATCAAACGAATTTGAAGGGAGTTGCTTCTCTTTGAAATGCTCCACACCGTAGTCCACAGCTTCCAAACCCAGCCTAGGCTCTCTCTCCAAACACAAATAGGGGAAGAAGTTAAATATATCTGTGACATCCTTGATGCACAGAAATGCTTTCCTGGAGATCATGTAAGTTGGAAGATAGGTGAATTTTCAGCCTAGATCCTCACTGTTCAACCAAAAATTGTTCCTACTACCAAGGAGCACCCAGAAGAATCTTCTGAGAGGCAGGTAAGCTTCATGCTCTATAGAGACCCCTGCATATTGAGAACTACACCTTGGCTAATCAGGAATGTGTAGTGTTGCGGTTACATATATAGTCCAAGGCAGGAACATTCACCGCTTGCATTGCTTAAGAATTTACAATGCTACTAGAACTAGGATTCCCCCAATTTTTCATCAGATTAAGTAGTATCTAACTCTCCTGAGTGCATTCCTAGTCACTTAGCTCTAAAGTCATTATTCTTGTTTCTTGATTGATATTGACATTTCCTTTTCTTGCTGGAAAAACCAAATTCATTTGTATGTATGGTAGAATAAACAATGGTTCCAGTAAATGAACTATTGCCATTTCTATGTTTGTAAATAGTGATGCACAGTTTATTTAGATTCTTTTTTGTTTTGTTTTGTTTCTTTTTTTTTTGGGGGGGGGGTCACATCCAGCAGTGCTCTGGGGTTACTCTTTGCTCTATGCTCAGAAGTCACTCCTGGCAGGATCAGGGGACCAGATGGGATGCTGGGATTCAAACTACTGTTCATCCTGAATCAACTGTGTGCAAAGCAAATGCCCTAAGCTGTGCTGTCTATTTAGATTCTGAAGTCAAGCAAATCTACTATACACATGTTAAGCCACTTTTAGAGAAAATGAATTCTCTTGAAATTAGTTTTCTTTCTCACTTTTTTCTTTCTTTTGGGGGACCATAGCCAGAGTCCTCAGGGACTTTCTCCTGGTTTCATGCTCAGAAATCTCTCCTGGTGGGTTTCAGGATACCACATAGTGTGCCAGGGATATTCACATCTATTGTATACAATAGAGTACTCCCTGTACTATCTTCTCGCCCATTTACTTTGCTTCTTGTTCACATAAATTCAATTCCACTAAAATCATCAATGATGTAACAGATTTCTGACAAAATTTCCCACCAACCCCTTCACCCGGCCCAGATTCTTAAGCCGTCATCTGGACACCTACATATTATGGTCACTAGTTAACTGTCTCATGTTTCATTTAATGTGATATTTCCTCTTTGAGGTCCTGTAGTTTTAAAAAAAAAAGTACACAAAGAATTAAATTTCACTTCAAAGGAGTAATAAAAAGAATGTTATGCTTGGCCCAAGAACTAAATTATTTCCATCCTCATGAAAAGCAGCCAGCCACAGGGCTCTTTAGACCAGGAGTAAAATTAGTTTCCTAATAGGTAGCCACCCATTCTTTTTTCCCTGAAAGGACCAACTTTTGCCCACATATTCGATTCAGAACTAGCTACACTCAAAATGAGATAGCATGGCATTTGCCTGACAAAGAACAAACAGCTGAATTGTGAGTGACAGGAGATCATGTTCATGTTGTAGCCCATTGTTCTTTGTGTGCTCAGCATCACTGATATGTAAATAGAAATATCTTTTTCATTTACCTTACAAGATGCTTCCATGACTTCTGTTAGCTACCTCTTTCATATCTGGTATTTCCTGATTTTAAGTATCCAGATAATGGGTTCATTTATGATGTTTAACACAACTTGGTGTGTTCGAGTAGTAAAAGGGCAAATAACATGCGAGTGATGGTCATTCAGCACTTTGTGACCGTGTAGTCATAGCTGGGTGAGGCTATGGATTTGCCTCACCAGCCCTGTATCTCAAGGAACAAGAGAGATGCTCACTCCAATTTCAGGCTTTCCTCTGCAAAGGTATGTAGTGCCAGGGATGAAACCAGAGACTCCAGAGTACAAACCAGAACCATGCACCCCAACCCTTTGAGCCATAGGGTAAGTATTTTTCAGATGAGGAAATAGAGACTTAATGAGGTTATCTAGCTACCTTCCACATTTGGAAACATCAGAGCCAGGAGACCTTTCTTCAGTCAATGCACAATAAGCTCTAAGCCTAGTGTTTTTTTGAAAGTATATCATGCTCACCACTCCTTGGACTGGCCTGAGCCTCTCTCCTCCCTTCAGGTAAGCTTAGTCCTGTGGAACCTCAGGTTCCCTTTCATTAGGTTGTTTAAGTGAGATTATTTATTATTTTTATTCTTATTTTCCTACTGTTACTATTTTTTTATGGTTCCTTTATGTTACATATATTGAGAGAGTCACGATGGATCTGTTTTCTTCTCATTGACTTCACTCAGCATAATACCCACAGTGAAGTGTTTTTTTTTGGGGGGTGGAGGGGTTTGGTATTTGGGTCACACTTGGTAGCACTCAGGATTTACATCTGACTCTGCACTCAGAAATCACTCCTGGCAGGTCTGGGGGACCATATGCGATGCCGGGATTTGAACCACCATTGGTCCTGGGTCAGCTGCATGCAAGGCAAACGCCCTACTGCTGTGCTATCTCTTTGGCCCACAGTGAAGTTTTTAATAAAGTCTTGTTTATTTTGCTATGTTGAGTATTAAGCCAGGGTTTCATACTTGAAAAGCAAGCAATCTGCCATAGAACTCTACATCCAGTCCCCAAATGGAGTGTATTTAAATTGTTTTTGGAATTGTAGTGTTCTATTTCTTCAGTTGGTTTTCTCTGTTACCCAGTTCCCTCTGTATGTCTTATTTTCTTTGTCAATCTTGGTCTTGGATTTTTTTTCTTTTTTTTTTACTTTCTTTTTTATATTTTATTTAAACACTTTGATTACATACATGATTGTGTTTGGGTTTCAGTCATGTAAAGAACACCACCCATCACCAGTGCAACATTCCCATCACCAATGTCCCAAATCTCCCTCCTCCCCACCCGACCCCCGCCTGTTCAAGACAGGCTTTCCATTTCCCTCATACATTCTCATTATTAGGACAGTTCAAAATGTAGTTATTTCTCTAACTAAACTCATCACTCTTTGTGGTGAGCTTGCTGAGGTGAGCTGGAACTTCCAGCCCTTTTCTCTTTTGTGTCTGAAAATTATTATTGCAAGAATGTCTTTCATTTTTCTTAAAACCCATAGATGAGTTAGACCATTCTGCATTTTCTCTCTCTCTCTCTGACTTATTTCACTCAGCATAATAGATTCCGTGTACATCCATGTATAGGAAAATTTCATGACTTCATCTCTCCTGACAGCTGCATAATATTCCATTGTGTGTATGTACCACAGTTTCTTTAGCCATTCGTCTGTTGAAGAGCATCTGGGTTGTTTCCAGAGTCTTGCTATGGTAAATAGTGCTGCAATGAATATAGGTGTAAGGAAGGGGTTTTTGTATTGTATTTTTGTGTTCCTAGGGTATATTCCTAGGAGTGGTATAGCTGGATCATATGGGAGCTCGATTTTCAGTTTTTGGAGGAATCTCCATATCGCTTTCCATAAAGGTTGAACTAGATGGCATTACCACCAGCAGTGGATAAGAGTTCCTTTCTCTCCACATCCCCGCCAACACTGTTTATTCTCATTCTTTGTGATGTGTGCCATTCTCTGTGGTGTGAGGTGGTATCTCATCGTTGTTTTGATTTGCATCTCCCTGATGATTAGTGATGTGGAGCATTTTTTCATGTGTCTTTTGGCCATTTGTATTTCTTCTTTGTCAAAGTGTCTGTTCATTTCTACTCCCCATTTTTTGATGGGATTAGATGTTTTTTCTTGTAAAGTTCTGTCAGTGCCTTGTATATTTTGGAGATTAGTCCCTTATCTGATGGGTATTGGGTGAATAGTTTCTCCCACTCAGTGGGAGGCTCTTGTATCCTGGGCACTATTTCCTTTGAGGTGCAGAAGCTTCTCAGATTAATATATTCCCATCTGTTAATCTCTGCTTTCACTTGCTTGGAGAGTGCAGTTTCCTCCTTGAAGATGCCTGTAGTCTCAATGTCCTGGAATGTTCTGCCTATGTGTTGTTCTATATATCTTACTGTTTCGGGTCTGATATCGAGGTCTTTAATCCACTTGGATTTTACCTTCGTACATGATGTTAGCTGGGGACTAAGTTCAATTTTTTGCAAGTGGCTAGCCAGTTGTGCCAACACCACTTGTTGAAGAGGCTTTCTTTGCTCCATTTAGGATTTCTTGCTCCTTTATCAAAAATTAGGTGATTGTATGTCTGGGGGACATTTTCTGAGTATTTAAGCCTATTCCACTGATCTGAGGGCCTGTTCTTATTCCAATACCATGCTGTTTTGATAACTATTGCTTTGTAGTAAAATTTAAAGTTGGGGAAAGTAATGCCTCCCATATTCTTTTTCCCAATGATTGCTTTAGCTATTCGAGGGTGTTTATTGTTCCAAACGAATTTCAAAAGTGCCTGATCCACTTCTTTGAAGAATGTCATGGGTATCTTTAGAGGGATCACATTAAATCTGTATAATGCCTTGGGGAGTATTGCCATTTTGATGTTGTTAATCCTGCCAATCCATGAGTAGGGTATGTGTTTCCATTTCCGCGTGTCCTCTCTTATTTCTTGGAGCAGTGTTTTATAGTTTTCTTTGTATAGGTCCTTCACATTTTTAGTCAAGTTGATTCCAAGATATTTGAGTTTGTGTGGAACTATTGTGAATGGGGTTGTTTTATTTTTTTTTATTTAAACACCTTGATTACATACATGATTGTGTTTGGGTTTCAGTCATAAAAGGAACACCACCCATCACCAGTGCAACATTCCCATCACCCAAGTCCCAAATCTCCCTCCTCCCCACCCAACCCCCGCCTGTACCCTAAACAGGCTCTACATTTCCCTCATACATTCTCAATATTAGGACAGTTCAAAATGTAGTTATTTCTCTAACTAAACTCATCACTCTTTGTGGTGAGCTTCCTGAGGTGAGCTGGAACTTCCAGCTCTTTTCTCTTTTGTGTCTGAAATTTATTATTGCAAGAATGTCTTTCATTTTTCTTAAAACCCATAGATGAGTGAGACCATTCTGCGTTTTTCTCTCTCTCTCTGACTTATTTCACTCAGCATAATAGATTCTGTGTACATCCATGTATAGGAAAAATTCATGACTTCATCCCTCCTGACAGCTGCATAATATTCCATTGTTTATATGTACCACAGTTTCTTTAGCCATTCGTCTGTTGAAGGGCATCTTGGTTGTTTCCAGAGTCTTGCTATGGTAAATAGTGCTGCAATGAATATAGGTGTAAGGAAGGGATTTTTGTATTGTATTTTTGTGTTCTTAGGGTATATTCCTAGGAGTGGTATAGCTGGATCGTATGGGAGCTCGATTTCCAGTTTTTGGAGGAATCTCCATATTGCTTTCCATAAAGGTTGAACTAGACGGCATTCCCACCAGCAGTGGATAAGGGTTCCTTTCTCTCCACATCCCCGCCAGCACTGTTTGTTCTCATTCTTTGTGATGTGTGCCATTCTCTGTGGTGTGAGGTGGTATCTCATTGTTGTTTTGATTTGCATCTCTCTGATGATTAGTGATGTGGAGCATTTTTTCATGTGTCTTTTGGCCATTTGTATTTCTTCTTTGTCAAAGTGTCTGTTCATTTCTTCTCCCCATTTTTTGATGGGATTAGATGTTTTTTCTTGTAAATTTCTGTCAGTGCCTTGTATATTTTGGAGATTAGCCCTTTGTCTGATGGGTATTGGGTGAATAGATTCTCCCACTCAGTTGGTGGCTCTTGAATCCTGGGCACTATTTCCTTTGAGGTGCAGAAGCTTCTCAGATTAATATATTCCCATCTGTTAATCTCTGTTTTCACTTGCTTGGAGAGTGCAGTTTCCTCCTTGAAGATGCCTGAAGTCTCAATGTCCTGGAGAGTTTTGCCTATGTGTTGTTCTATATATCTTATGGTTTGGGGTCGGATATCGAGGTCTTTAATCCATTTGGATTTTACCTTCGTACATGATGTTAGCTGGGGGTCTAAGTTCAATTTTTTGCAAGTGGCTAGCCAGTTGTGCCAACACCACTTGTTGAAGAGGCTTTCCTTGCTCCATTTAGGATTTCCTGCTCCTTTATCAAAAATTAGGTGATTGTATGTCTGGGGAACATTTTCTGAGTATTCAAGCCTATTCCACTGATCTGAGGGGCTGTCCTTATTCCAATACCATGCTGTTTTGATAACTATTGCTTTGTAGTAAAGTTTAAAGTTGGGGAAAGTAATTCCTCCCATATTCTTTTTCCCAATGATTGCTTTAGCTATTCTAGGGTGTTTATTGTTCCAAACAAATTTCAAAAGTGCCTGATCTACCTCTTTGAAGAATGTCATAGGTATCTTTAGAGGGATAGCGTTGAATCTGTATAACGCCTTGGGGAGTATTGCCATTTTGATGATGTTAATCCTGCCAATCCATGAGCAGGGTATGTGTTTCCATTTCCGCGTGTCTTCTCTTATTTCTTGGAGCAGAGTTTTATAGTTTTCTTTGTATAGGTCTTTCACATTTTTAGTCAAGTTGATTCCAAGATATTTGAGTTTGTGTGGCACTATTGTGAATGGGGTTGTTTTCTTAATGTCTATTTCTTCCTTATTACTATTGGTGTATAGAAAGGCCATTGATTTTTGTGTGTTAATTTTGTAGCCTGCCACCTTGCTATATGAGTCTATTGTTTCTAGAAGCTTTTTGGTAGAGTCTTTAGGGTTTTCTAAGTAGAGCATCATGTCATCTGCAAACAGTGAGAGCTTGACTTCTTCCTTTCCTATCTGGATTCCCTTGATATCTTTTTCTTGCCTAATCGCTATAGCAAGTACTTCCAGTGCTATGTTGAATAGGAGTGGTGAGAGAGGACAGCCTTGTCTTGTGCCAGAATTTAGAGGGAAGGCTTTTAGTTTTTCTCCATTGAGGATAATATTTGCCACTGGCTTGTGGTAGATGGCCTTAACTATATTGAGAAAGGTTCCTTCCATTCCCATCTTGCTGAGAGTTTTGATCAAGAATGGGTGTTGGACCTTGTCAAATGCTTTCTCTGCATCTATTAATATAATCATGTGGTTTTTATTTTTCTTGTTGTTGATGTTGTGTATTATGTTGATAGATTTACGGATGTTAAACCATCCTTGCATTCCTGGGATGAAACCTACTTGATCGTAGTGGATGATCTTCTTAATGAGGTATTGAATCCTATTTGCCAGGATTTTGTTGAGGATCTTTGCATCTGCATTCATCAGCGATATTGGTCTGTAATTTTCTTTTTTCGTAGCATCTCTGTCTGGTTTAGGTATCAAGGTGATGTTGGCTTCATAAAAGGTATTTGGGAGTGTTTCCACTTGTTCAATTTCATGAAAGAGTCTTGCCAGGATTGGTAGTAGTTCCTCTTGGAAAGTTTGATAGAATTCATTAGTGAATCCATCTGGGCCTGGGCTTTTGTTTTTGGGCAGACTTTTGATTACCATTTTTATTTCATCAATGGTGATGGGGGTGTTTAGATATGCTACATCCTCTTCTTTCAACCGTGGAAGATTATAAGAGTCCAAGAATTTATCCATTTCTTCCAGGTTCTCATTTTTAGTGGCATAGAGTTTTTCAAAGTAGTTTCTGATTACCCTTTGAATCTCTGTCATATCAGTAGTGATCTCTCCTTTTTCATTCCTAATACGAGTTATCAAGTTTCTCTCTCTCTCTTTCTTTGTTAGGTTTGCCAGTGGTCTATCAATCTTGTTTATTTTTTCGAAGAACCAACTTCTGCTTTCGTTGATCTTTCGGATTGTTTTTTGGGTTTCCACTTCGTTGATTTCTGCTCTCAGCTTTGTTATTTCCTTCTGTCTTCCTATTTTTGGGTCCTTTTGTTGAGTACTTTCTAGTTCTATTAGCTGTGTCATTAAGCTACTCAGGTAAGCTCCTTCTTCCTTCCTGATGTGTGCTTGCAAAGCTATAAATTTTCCTCTCAGTACTGCTTTTGCTGTGTCCCATAAGTTCTGATAGTTTGTGTCTTTATTGTCATTTGTTTCCAGGAACCTTTTGATTTCCTTCTTGATTTCATCTCGGACCCACTGGTTATTGAGTATGAGGCTGTTTAACTTCCAGGTGTTAAAGTTTTTCTTCTGTGTCCCTTTGGAATTCACAAATAATTTCAGAGCCTTGTGGTCAGCGAAGGTAGTCTGCAAAATTTCTATCCTCTTGATATTATGGAGGTATGTTTTATGTGCCAGCATGTAGTCTATCCTGGAGAATGTCCCATGTACATTGGAGAAGAATGTGTATCCAGGTTTCTGGGGATGGAGTGTCCTATATATATCCACTAGGCCTCTTTCTTCCATTTCTCTCCTCAGGTCTAGTATATTCTTGTTGGGTTTCAGTCTGGTTGACCTATCCAGTGTTGACAAAGCAGTGTTGAGGTCCCCCACAATTATTGTGTTGTTATTGATATTGTTTTTCAGATTTGTCAACAGTTGTTTTAAATATTTTGCTGGCCCCTCATTTGGTGCATATATGTTTAGGAGAGTTATTTCTTCCTGCTCTACATACCCCTTGATTAATATAAAATATCCATCTTTGTCCCTTACAACCTTCCTGAGTATAAAGTTTGCATTATCTGATATTAGTATGGCCACTCCAGCTTTTTTATGGGTGTTGTTTGCTTGGATAACTTTTCTCCAGTCTTTTATTTTGAGTCTATGTTTGTTCTGACTATTCAGGTGCGTTTCTTGTAGGCAGCAGAAGGTTGGATTGAGATTTTTGATCCATTTAGCCACTCTGTGTCACTTAACTGGTGCATTTAGTCCATTGACGTTGAGAGAAAGAATTGTCCTGGGATTTAATGCCATCTTTATATCGAAATTTGGTGTGTCTTTTGGTCAGTCTTGTCTTAGATTAGGTCTTTCAGTTTTTCTCTTAAGACTGATTTTGAGTCTGTAAAGTTTCTGAGCTGTTTTTTGTCTGTGAAACCATGTATTCTTCCGTCAAACCGGAAAGTGAGTTTTGCTGGGTACAGTATTCTAGGTGAAGCATTCATTTCATTCAGTCTTGTCACAATATCCCACCACTGCTTTCTGGCATTTAGTGTTTCTGGTGACAGGTCTGCTGTAAATCTCAAGGATGCTTGCTTGAATGTAATTTCCCCTTTTGATCTTGCTGTTTTCAGAATTCTGTCTCTATCTGTGGGATTTGTCATTGTGACTAGGATGTGTCTTGGGGTGGTTTTTCTTGGGTCTCTTTTGGTTGGTACTCTTCGAGCATGCAGGATTTGATCACATATATTCTTTAGCTCTGGGAGTTTCTCTTTAATGATGTTCTTGACCGTTGATTCTTCCTGGAAATTTTCTTCCTGGGTCTCTGATTCTTAAGTTGTTTCTGTTGATCTTATCATAGACCTCTATTTTCATCTGTTCCCATTCTTTGACTAATTTTTCCATTGTCTGTTCATTTGTTTTAAGTTTTTTTTCCAATCTCTCCTGTTGTATGGAATTGTTATGTATCTCATCTTCCACAGCACCAAGTCTATTCTCAGCTTCTGATACCCTGTCCCAGAGCTTATCCATTTTGTCATTCACTTCGTTTACTGATTTTTTTTCAGGCCTGTTATTTGACATGTTATTTCAGTTTGGAGTTTTGCGATTTCTGTCTTCATATTTTCTTGATTTTTATTAGTGTTCTGTTCTATTCTATTCATGGTTTCTTTGAGTTCTTTGAGTATATTCCATATTGCTACTCTAAAGTCCTTATCTGAGAGATTGATTAGTTGGTTGGTCGTTAACTGGTCATCAGAATTGTCATCTTCATTCTCTATGTCTGATGCTGGCCTGCGTTGTTTCCCCATTGTCACACTTGTATTGTGGGTTTTTCTACGTGTTGTGGTGGTATTCATTGGTTATATGATGCAGGCAACCCACTTCTCTGGCTCCGCCCTTTCTGGATGGGCCGACTTGCCTCCAAGGTAGGGGAGTCCTCCGTGGATGAAGCCTCACACAGGATCAAATCTTAGGCCCAAGCACGCAGCAGAGAAGACAGTCTGGAGAGAAATTCTTGCTTCTGTGATCCAGTACAGTTCTTAGTGTGGTTTTTTTCTTCTTGTGATGGTGTTCTTTTTTTAGAAAGAGCGCACGGCTGCGTAGCGAAGTGGAGCTAAGTGCCTTCTGGAGCCTCTTTTCAGCCCACTCTCAGGAGGTTTATGCAACAGGATAGCAGAGAGACACACACAGGCAGCACTCACAGTTTTTCACAGTCGGGCCCCACTGGTCAGGCGTAGTTTTCACTCGCTCGCTGGGCAGCTTCAGAATGCTGTATTTTTGGGGTTCACTTCCCAGGACTCTGAGGAGAGTCACTGGCTCGCTGGGTAGCTTCCGAATGTAGTTTCTTTGGGGTTCGCTTCCCAGGGCTCTGAGGAGAGCTTCCAGAGTTCAGGAAAGACAGAGAAGGGTGGGGCCGGAGAGATAGCATGGAGGTAAGGCGCTTGCCTTTCATGCAGTAGGTCATCGGTTTGAATCCCGGCACCTCATATGGTCCCCCGTGCCTGCCAGGAGCAATTTCTGAGCCTGGAGCCAGGAATAACCCCTGAGCACTGCCGGGTGTGACCCAAAAACCACAAAAAAAAAAAAGACAGAGAAGGGTAGGACAGGGCTCCCTTCCGGTGCTCAGTTTCCTCAGAAGAAGCACAGCCGGGTGGAGACTCTGCAGGTAGAGCAATCAGCACTCTGCCTGGAGACCCCCACATCCAGCCATTTCTTACTCACTCACTGGCTCGCTGGGTAGCTCCCAAATGTAGTTTCTTTGGGGTTCGCTTCCCAGGGCTCTGAGGAGAGCTTCCAGAGTTCAGGAAAGACAGAGAAGAGTAGGACAGGGCTCCCTTCAGGTGCTCAGTTTCTGGTTCGCTGGGTAGCTTCCAAATGTAGTTTCTTTGGGGTTCGCTTCCCAGGGCTCTGAGGAGAGCTTCCAGAGTTCAGGAAAGACAGAGAAGGGTAGGACAGGGCTCCCTTCTGGTGCTCAGTTCCTCAGAAGAAGCACAGCCCGGTGGAGACTCTGCAGGTAGAGCAATCAGCACTCTGCCTGGAAACCCCCACCTGCAGCCATCTCTCACTCACTCACTGGCTCGCTGGGTAGCTCCCGAATGTAGTTTCTTTGGAGTTAGCTTCCCAGGGCTCTGAGGAGAGCTTCCAGAGTTCAGGAAAGACAGAGAAGAGTAGGACAGGGCTCCCTTCCGGTGCTCAGTTTCCTCAGAAGAAGCACAGCCCGGTGTAGAGTCTGCAGGTAGAGCAATCAGCACTCTGCCTGGAAACCCCCACATGCAGCCATTTCTCACTCACTCACTGGCTCGCTGGGTAGCTTCCGAATGTAGTTTCTTTGGGGTTCGCTTCCCAGGGCTCTGAGGAGAGCTTCCAGAGTTCAGGAAAGACAGAGAAGGGTGGGGCCAGAGAGATAGCATGGAGGTAAGGCGCTTGCCTTTCATGCAGTAGGTCATCGGTTTGAATCCCGGCACCCCATATGGTCCCCCGTGCCTGCCAGGAGCAATTTCTGAGCCTGGAGCCAGGAATAACCCCTGAGCACTGCCGGGTGTGACCCAAAAACCACAAAAAAAAAAAAAGACAGAGAAGGGTAGGACAGGGCTCCCTTCCGGTGCTCAGTTTCCTCAGAAGAAGCACAGCCGGGTGGAGACTCTGCAGGTAGAGCAATCAGCACTCTGCCTGGAAACCCCCACATGCAGCCATTTCTCACTCACTCACTGGCTCGCTGGGTAGCTTCCGAATGTAGTTTCTTTGGGGTTCGCTTCCCAGGGCTCTGAGGAGAGCTTCCAGAGTTCAGGAAAGACAGAGAAGGGTAGGACAGGGCTCCCTTCCGGTGCTCAGTTCCTCAGAAGAAGCACAGCCCGGTGGAGATTCTGCAGGTAGAGCAGTCAGCACTCTGCCTGGAAACCCCCACCTGCAGCCATTTCTCCTGGGGTTGTTTTCTTAATGTCCATTTCTTCCTTATTACTATTGGTGTATAGAAAGGCCATTGATTTTTGTGTGTTACTTTTGTAGCCTGCCACCTTGCTATATGAGTCTATTGTTTCTAGAAGCTTTTTGGTAGAGTCTTTAGGGTTTTCTAAGTAGAGTATCATGTCATCTGCAAACAGTGAGAGCTTGACTTCTTCCTTTCCTATCTGGATTCCCTTGATATCTTTTTGTTGCCTAATCGCTATAGCGAGTACTTCCAGTGCTACGTTGAATAGGAGTGGTGAGAGAGGACAGCCTTGTCTTGTGCCAGAATTTAGGGATTTTTTTTCTTGACTTTTTTTTTTTAGAAATTTAACATTTCTCTTTTCATCCTTCATTTGCCTTAAGAAATTATTTGCTGTATATATTCATTCTTGTATGCTTCCTCATTTAGAGTTCTCATTCAATTTTGTTGTTGTTGCTGCTGTTTTTGTTTTGGGGGCCACACTCAGCAATGCTCAGGGCTTACTCGTGGCTCTGAATTCAAAAATTACTTCTGGCAGTGCTCAGGGAACTATATAGGATGCTGAGGATCAACCCAAGCTCTGCTGTGTGCTGTGTGCAAGGCCAGCACCATTATCTGCTATACTATTGCTCTGACCCCCACTTTCCTTTAATTTTTAATTATGTTTTACACATTGCCTGATTTAAGATTGTGATTTTTGTTGTTCTTATATGTTTTGAATAATTTTTTTGGGGGGGGAGAGTTTGCCTCCTCTCAGTGGCAGTCAAGGCTTATACCTGTCTCTGCACCCCAGGCTAACTCCTGGCTGTGCTTTGGGGACCATATAAGGTGCCAGGGATTGAAAATGCCTGTCTCAAAGTCAGGCAGCAGGTAGGGGAGGAGAGAAATGGAGAACATTGGTGTTGGGAAAGTTACACTGGTGAAGGGTAGTGTGCATTCGATGACTAAAACCCAACTATGAACATGCCCATAACCACGATGCTTAAATAAAAAAAATTATTATTTAAAAAAGTAATTTGGCCTCAATGTGGATACTTTTTCTTCTTGTGGAGTTTACTCCCAGCAGTGAATAATACTCAGGGCTCACCAAAGTAGAACCCAGTAGTACCCAGTAGTGCTTATCAGAGGCAAACAATGCCAGGGATAAAATTCAGGGCCTCGCCTACTCAAGATATGGTTTCTACTGACCAGCCAAAACTCAGGCACCATGGCTAATCCTGCCATTATGAATGCTGCCAAAGGGAGCACATTGTTATTTATTTTTTTGAAGATTAGTAAGCTCTTTTTTTTAAAGATAAGAGATAAAAATATAATAAGAAGGTATGTGTGGCAGCTGCTATTACTGTTGTTGTTTGCATAGGTACAGAAAAATATGGAGAAAATAAAAAGGAAGGAACTTTGGCCTAAAAAACAGGGATACCTTACCCAGGAAGTATCCTGGCATCAGACCAACTACAGGCTCCAAGAATACTAACTTGTCTAGCCCCAAAGTCTTTCTCTGTGGTCCCAGTAAAAGCTCTTCACAATCATGGTTGTTGCTTTCAGGTTACTGTAGTTAAATATTCTGTTTTCTGTACAGATCCAATGTTGAAGTCAGGGTAACATGGAGCATCTTCTGGTTTCATCTAACCATTAGGTGGCAATGAAGTGAACCCTGCCCTGAAAGCAGGTTGTTGCTGCTTACAAGTCATCAGAGTGTCACATGAACACACACTGGAGTAAGTCAATGCCAGCAGTAGAGCTTTCCCTGGTAGAAGTCCAAGTCCTGGTGCTGGTGTAGAAAAGCCTGCTGTTTCCATAGATGGGATCCCAGGTTCAAGGGTAAACGGTCAATGTCTGTCTTCTGAAGCCTAAGGCAAGTCACTATGGCAAGTATTCAGGATGTAAGGCCCCACTACATATAAAATTTATGTGTTCCTTTATCTATTAGATAAAAACTTGTTTGCATATGTAAGATTTCTCCCCTTTTTAATGTGCCTATGCAAAAAAGGAGCATTGTTATTCATTTTTATTGTAAAAGTTTTTCTGAACTTGAGGAAGTGTTTTGGTCCATACAACTTTCCTAGTTCCATGGACCTCTTGCTGCTATTTTTGTAAATTATTTAAAAATATCTTTGGCAACTGCAGATGAGTCATCTTTAAAATGATCAATCTCAAATCCTTGAAGAACTTTGTAAATTATGATGGTTTAAATAAAAATTAAAAATATGGTCAAGATCATAATAACTGAGAAAAGTGTGTTTGGTTGGGGGAGAGTGGACACTGTTATGCCCATGAGGGTCCAGGCTAAATCTATCTTGTTTCTTGGCTTTTTTCATATGTGCTGTCCATGGAGTGTTGGTTTAATGATCTAGCCACTATTTTTATGGCCAGTTTAGAATAATGGACTATTTTTTGTATAAAATTTTTCTTAGCCACAAAATAATCATTTTTCCACATATAAATTTATTGATTGATCAGAAAAAATTTTTTTCTTAGACATATGTAATAGAGTACTTAATAGCATACCATTTACCCTGTGCTTTTTTTGTGCAGAATTCAGGAAGTCTCCTGCTCCCCTTCCCCAAATCATTACTATCAGTCCAGCATCCTAAAAGCACCCTATCAGCATCCCTCAACATCAGATCTTGAAAAAAATGAGGCCTTTCTTATGATGGGAGCAGATTCGAGGGCTCTTTTAATTCTAAACAGGCTAGAAGGTAATGTAGATTGTGGCTACACATGCTGTTTGCCCCATGCGTTTAAAAGCAGAAACTCATTTCCTGTCACATGTGACTCTAAGCATCCCACAGTGTGCAGAGCCCGGACTGAACCCCAGCTCACACTTGGACAATTCTCTGTCGGCAGCTTAGGATAAGGCATTTGACATTCAAACAATCATCCTGATAATTTCCTTCATTTAACTTTTCTTTAAGTGGTGTCTGAATTTCTCTAGTTGATTGTGTTTAGGGAGTTAAAAAAGGAAATCACAAATAAACACAAGTATAATTTCTGCCAGGCCTTGTGTAGTTGGTGGGATTTCCTCCCTTCTACACCAGACCAGGTTGTGACAGTCTAACACTCCATGAAATAATTCACCTTATTTCCAGGAGCACATATTGTTTTCATACTCTTGTTGTTTTATTTAAAAAAAAAAAAAAAAGCTTTCTAAGTCTCATCTAAAGCCCCAGTTTTCATGATTTCAGGCACTTGCAGAATCTGTAATAGCGTCTTGAGTAGTGTTTTTCAGGTATATCTGACAGGAGGGTAATATGGTTGGCCCAGACCCCACTAACTTGCTTCTCCTGCTAACACTGATGGATACTTGGAGAGAACCTGCACAAACAACAGTCTGTAATTAAGCAAAATTAAACTTGTTAGAAAGAATCCACGCAGCCCCCAACAATTCCTTCCCAAAGGTGTTAGTCTGTCTCAATAGGAATGCTACAAATTTCATTTCTTTTGCCTGCCACTGTGGATTCTTTAATCAAAGTGCTAAAAAGCAATTAAGGAGAGGAAGCAAAAAGGACACACACACACTTAATCCATAGACCAGATGACCAACCCCAAAATAAAGGACAATGAGCTTCATAAAGAGAATCTTATTCTCTTTCAAATCTGCCAGTAGACCATGTTGGAACTAGACAGCAGCTCTTTCTCTCCAAAATATTCTCAGGAAGAGGGGGGCCAACCTCAAAAGGCCACCCTAATACATACTGATCCCCACACACTCGGCTACTCATGGTTTGTTTTCTTAAATAGCAAAAGTTTATTTCACTGCTCCATCAAAATTATTTATCTCATTTATCATACAGTTCCTGCCTGGTGTATTTTGCCAGAACTAACATGCAGGAAAATTATGTTAATGGGTCTTGGACCAGTTTTAATGTACTTCATATAATCAAGAAACTAAACAAACAGAAGGGGCTCTGAAAGGTGCTCATTCTACTGGGAAGAACTGCCTACTCTCAGACACGTTTTTCAGGAGAGTAACTGCCAGGGATCAAACCACCACTAGAATCCTGAGAAAGACCTGTTTATTCAAGAGAGAAAAGAGACTGAAGAACTGATCACAGGACCCAACTCCATGGAGTTCCGAGGTGTCCATTAGCCAGCAGTGATTTCATGGAGAGAGCTTGAGAAGTGATTTGGAAAAGATTCCTAAAATGAAAACTAACAGAGAGAACAATTAACTGGCCATGCTGGAGAAGCCAATGTGGTGAAAGTCATCCACTGCTTGAGGAAATCCATCTCTGCACACACAGGGATGTCACTATGATGCAGGCCGGGTGGTCACTTTTTCATGTACTGACGTAGAGAAAAAGTCATATTATAAAGAGGTCTTTCTACTACTTCTCAGAAATAACACCCTAAGCCTTATTACAAAATACACCACTTTATCATAAAATTCCCTCCATAAATAGTTCTTTAGAAAAACTTCAACTCACTAAGGAACTGGAATTTGGAGGAATGGTCCTCAATAGCTTTGCTATGTTTATTTATTTGAAACTTGTATCTGTTAAATTTTCTTTTTACAAACAACTGTAAAAATAGTTCTTGAGAACTCAGAGTTTGGCTAACCTTTGGAACTTAATAATTGCCAAAACACACAAACATGTGTTTGTGTTAATAATACTCATTATTAGCAATATCAAAAAATAATAAAAGCTAAATCTAAAAATGATAGTATTTGATGGACTGATTTGCCACTCAAACCTATGGGTCGACCTAATTGAATAAACTGGCCAGAGAAAGAGCCAAAAATATGAAAAAAGTAGGGACTGGAGAGATAACATGGAGGTAAGGCGTTTGCCTTCCATGTAGAAGGATGGTGGTTTGAATCCCGGCATCCCATATGGTCCCCCGAGCCTGCCAGGGGCGACTTCTGAGTATAGAGCCAGGAGTGACCCCTGAGCGCTAATGGGTGTGACCCAAAAACCAAAAATAAAAATATGAAAAAGTTTTGGGCAGGTCTTTTTCTGACAAGGCTCAACAACAGCCCAACTTTACAACTGGAACTTTTATTCTTTGACTCAAATGACACAGCCTTTATTAAAATAAAAACTACTCCTCTAAAGAGATAGGGGACATGAATTTCATCATTTCAACTCAATAGAGGCTTCAAATTTTTCCTTACTGTTGATTGTAATAAGGAGCAGCTGAAGGGTGGGTGATAGAGAGGAAGAAAGAAAAAATGGAGAGGCAGCAGAGGAGAGAAAGAAAAAAAAAAAAACAAGGGTGAGAGAACCAAGTGAGAGGACCACTGAGGCTTGAAGAGACAGAATAATTAGATCAGGAGTAGGAGTAGAAATGGAGGCAAAATTTTAAACATATCTCTTCCCCCCCAGTTACAGTCTATCCTACAGGTAGAGCAATGTATTAATCTCTATTCAACCTCTTGACAATACGAGGTCACACTTTTAAAAAGATGTTGACCAACTGTAATACATACGGAGGCAGCTAGGATATTTAGCTAAAGAAGATTTAGCTAAATTATGGTAATTATCAGAGTTTGTGAATGGAAGAGAGAAAACTATACCATTATTATTATTATTATTATTATTATTATTATTATTATTATTATTATTATTTTGGTTCTTGGGCCACACCCGGCGGTGCTCAGGGGTTACTCCTGGCTGTCTGCTCAGAAATAGCTCCTGGCAGGCACGGGGGACCCTATGGGACACCGGGATTCGAACCAACCACCTTTGGTCCTGGATCGGCTGCTTTCAAAGCAAATGCCGCTGTACTATCTCTCCGGGCCCAACTATGCCTTTATAAGTATTGCCCTAAAAAAGTTTAGAGCCAATGAATAAATGCACAATTTGAAAATTGGACAATAGGGCACACATATTACTAAAATTGAAAATAGCACAAAAAGGGGGAAATTGTAGCCAAACAGGGGGAAAACCCTACTTTACAAAATAAATATTACTTTATCTGTACATGTATTTAGGAGTTGGCTGCTGATTGTTCATTAGCATTATTCTAGAAAGAATTATAGCAGTGAGTATTTCAGGCAACAAAACGAAACCTCTAAAAGGCAAGTGACAAGTACTGCTTTAAATAATACATAAAAAGGAAATAAAATGGCTTGGTGTCAGTTCATGTTCAAGCATAGATGGACCTAGAAACTTCAATGATATCAAGAATCTTCTCTATCACTCACTCTTGCTTTCTTCTGTGTATGTTCATACATGACCAAGCAGGTCTTAAACAACAGAAGTGAAAAGGGGTTTCCTCTCTATTGATACTCTCAAACAGACTGGAATTCACTCTAGCTTGGGTGAGATGTCTCCCTGAATCCATTGCTATGGCTAGATGAAATCAATCTCATTAGCTAGAATCAACTCATATGTTCACCGCTTCATAGAGCTCATGGCCATGGGTATGAAGCACTCCTGGAGGCAGATCTATAATATGAGTAATATGCAGGTGTCCAAATAGGAGAGGAAGGTGAGGGTAATATCACAGGACTCTTGGACTGTCTTGTCAAGGGACAATAACTACACTCCTTGGAAAGGGGAGAGTTTTGAGCAGGTAGAAATGAGAGTTAATTCATTATCTGTTCTTCACAGTTTAGAAGATAGGCCTACAAAACATTTATAGCTTCTTTCATTAAAATTGTATTTTTGCTACCCTACTCTTATTAAATTACAAATTTGGTATTTATTTTATAACTACTATCAAATTAAAGAGTTTAAAGACCATGGGACTTGAGAGGTAGTACAATGGGTAGGGCCCTTGCCTTGTACCTGACCCTCCTGGATTTGAGCCCATATGATTCCCCTGAGCCCAACAGGAGAGATTCCTGAGCACAAAGTCAGAGTTACCCCTGAGTCCCACCAGGGGGTGAGTAGTTCCACCTCCCAAAAAGGACTTTAAAGACCCGTTACTTAATACGCAGTCATATTAACATAGAGAGAAAACTATCCAAATAGCCTGTTCCCTCCCTTAAACATTATGATTCTTCTAGACCTATTTGAAAAGTCTAGCATAAGCTTGTTCTTCTCCTAAAAGAAGCTGGTAGAAATGTTGGCCAAAAAAGAACCAATTTTAATCAATGCAAATGTTTCTCTGCACATGTATAATATATATATATACATATATATATAAATCTCTAATAATTATAACTACATAATAACTTATCAATGATGATCTGCATTGGTAAATTATCAATGTCTTGATTTTAAATATTCTAAAGTTTCACAACTGCAGTTACTTGGCAAGTATTTAACATGATGGAAATGAACCAGAAACACACTTCATTTGCTAACAGTACTTCTTGCCATGTTTTATTTTATTATTATGTTTCTTCCCCACAACCTCAGTTATTAGTGTAAGCATTCTGGGGCTGAAGGGATAGGTCACTTGCCTTGCATGTAGTCCACCTAGGCAGTTATTCTTGACATCCCAGATGGTACCCTGAGCATTATCAGAAGTGATCCTTGAGTACAGAATTTGAAGTATGCCCTCAGCTCCTTCAGATGTGGCCCTACAAAAAAGAAAAGTTAAAGCATCCTATATTCCAGATAGAAAATGGCAATCATTTAAGTGGAATCACTAACAGTTCACCCTTTTCAAATAGGAGAGGGTCATTAAATACACATTTCTTGAGTTGATAGAGTATTCTGTTAGACTTTTCAAAATCAATGTTGTCCTCACTATTAGCTTCAACAAATTTACCACTTTTGAACTATGAAAATGTCAGTCCCACTCTTAGAAGTAGTAATATCTAACAGCACTATAACCCTGCCTTTGTCTTGGGCACAATTCTCCTTAATCTAAATCCTTTGATTAGTCATTCAGCAAGAAGTATCTCATCACACTGAGGTCTGTAACCCCAAGAAGTGTATGCCAAGAAGTCATCCAAACAAGAAAGGCCTGAGTTAGAGAGGAGATTTTGAAGCCAGAGCCAAAATGTGAGAGGATGACAAGAGTCGTGGAGGCATGAAGCCACACAAGGAACCTTCCCTGGCTGTTTGTTCTACTTACCATGTCATAGGCAGGACAGGATGGAACATATTTTGAAACAATAAAAGCATTTTTAAATGGGTTGAATTTTTTCATTCAATTTATAAGAGGGCAAAGGAATTTCTATTTTTAGGTATCTATTTAAAAAACCCAATCTACTATATTTGTCTCAAAAATGATTTTGATTTTGTAGAAAGAAAGTCTACAAATAAAGTATACAAACCAGAATGAAACTCGTGTGGTCAGAGAGAAAGCTCAGTTGGCTGAGCACATGCTTTGATTATGGGGTTCCTGGATTCTATTCCCAAGCTCAGCTGGGAGGAGTTTCCACACACAGTCTAAAAATCTAAAAATCTTTTGCAATAAATCCTGTGTTGTGTGAAAATATCTCTTTTAAATTAGGAGAATGAGAATGGGAAAGAGAAGGAATAAAAGGTAGGTAATAAAGGAAAAGTAAGCCAAGAACACACATGAAAAAAGGTTCTTTGCAACTTTATGTACATCACATAATTTAAATATACTAATATTATTCATTATCTTATTATTTATTTGGGTTTCTGCGCACTACAAGGTGATGATCATGCTTATTCCTGGCTCTACAATGAGGAATTATTCCTGGCATTGACCATGGGGATTGAACCCAGGTCAGTGGTGTGTAAGGCAAGTGCCCTACTCTCTTTCCTACTAACACTCCAATCCCTATCTATCATTCATTATTGTAATGCAAATTAACACATTGAAATGGCACTTTTTAGCTACACATCAAAAATTAAAGTAAGCATGTGCCAGCAAATATGTGATGAGAGAAATTATATAATTTGTCTTGAGGACAATTTGGCAAAATGTCAAAATTTTAAATAATATCTCCTTTGTGCAAATTGATAAAAATCCCAAACCCAGAAAAAAATGTGAAATCAGAATTTTAACTAACGAAAAAACAAGCCCCCTAAAAGTACTATTGTTCCAAGATGATTAATGATGTCATTTATAGTGTGAAGGAATGTGAGTGCACTTGAACTGGCCTGAGGGGTAGCAGGTCAACTCAGAAGAATATTTATGAACAGAACTAATAACAAATTCTGAGCTTTACTTTGATCTGTGGCTTGCTTGAATTGCTTTGGACTTAGTCCTCCCCCAGACTGATAATCCCTTAGAAACAGAGGATATTCAACTCCCAGATTTTTTTTATACAGGTTAGCAACTGATAAGCAGCACTGTTCCACTTACCACGTCATAAGGCAGGACAGTCTGGAACATCTTTTGAAACAATAAAAGCTTCATTTTTAAATGGGTTGAATTTTTTCATTCGATTTCTAAGTGGGCAAAGGAATTTCTCTTTTTAGGTCCCGTAAAAAGAACCAATCTGCTGTATTTGTCTCAAAAGTAATTAGTTTTGAGGAGGAGGGGTAAGGAGGAGAGAGAGTGTGTGTGTGTGTGTGTGAGGCAGAGTGACAGAACCAAGAGGTTTGTTGATGTGGGTTAATGGGCCTAATTTCACAGAGGAACCATGCTTAAAATGGGTCCTGAGCAACAGTGAGGAATTTGGGTGCAGCAGAAGATGAGAAAAACCTACCAACAATATGAAGGGCAAGGTCAGGAGTCTGGAAAGGGCAGAGAAATGTGAGACATCAAAACAAACCTAGAGAATGATGGGATTTTAAACTTACACTCATCTAGAACCATTATTTCTAGATACTCATGGAAAGACCTAGGGAAACTGTTGTTGGGTCTGAAGATATTCATATCCATAGGTGAATCCCAAATATATATTTGTATGGCTCTGCCTCAGGAATTATTGCTAATCTAGCTGATGGACTGACTTAGCTCACATTTCTCCTTTGAGTCTTATCCTGTCAGACTTGTCTTATGGAAGCCCCCCAAAGTAATAGATGTATGATGTTCAGAAGAGACCTAATAGACAATAAGTAAATAGATAGTTACTAATTGTTTCTACAAGTTTCTTGTCTATCAGCTCATTGTCCACATCACACTTTAGACCACATAGTCCACCTTGACAAATGCTTGTCTCCCAAAACACTCACTTCAAACTGAGCACCATGGAAGCTGTCACTTATTTGTGTGTACATCACATATGACAACCTAGACCAAACATCAAGTGTGACACTGAGGATCCCAGATGGCATGTTTAAGCCACACAGAAACACAGCACTGTGGAAACAGTGGAAATTCTTGGGGGCACCCATGATGCCCAGCCTGAGCTTTGGATCTTTTAAATGTTTTTTTGGAATAGACATGGAATGGACACAAAATCAGGTAACATAAGCAAACAAGTTACCTCCTAATGCAAACACCTTTATATTCTGAAACCCTGACAACCTGATATTAAATATCATTTCAAAGTCATCTTGGCTTCATTTTGACTTCCAACCTTTGAGGAAGGTTGTTGGATCGCACTTAAAAGGATTGTTATCCTCTAAGGAGGAAGACCACAATACCACAAGAAACAGGGGGAAAATACAACCATCAATTATCTTACAACATTGACTAAAGGCAAGAGAGGTTTCCAAATAGTGTGGCAGCTGCTCTGAGTCATGACGCGATTTCCCCTTTATCTCTATTTGCTTAAGGTACGCACGTTCTTTCCCCCCACCAGCAGTTTTCTGGGTAACTAAGGAAGATTTCTAACTGGAGTTGGAATTGTGTCCGGATGAACTTTCCTCTTGGGAAATGAAATGACTTGTATTCTATTCACTGCAGAAAAGAATCAAAGAATTACTCTCTGGTTAAATGCTCTAGCTTTGTGGCAGTCCCTCTCTATTCTCTGATAAACCCTAAACTCGAACCTGCTCTTGCTACTGCCAGTTAACATGCAATGGGTCAGGCCGTAGTGCCAAGGAAAGAATGCTCTGAGGTACCGGGAAGTGTCCAGAACCTCCCTACCCCCCATTTTTTTTGTTTGGGAAATAATCCTCATGAACAATGAAAGTCAAGGAACTCCCATGGGTTGGACCTTCCAAGAAGGCTGGTGGCAGAGATTTCCCAGGTATGAGGTTGGTTATTGGCAGGCACAGGGCATAGCTCTGCAGACCAGATGTATGTACAGACCAGATTGTATGTACAGAAGGAGCAGCTCCGAACTTGGATGATGGGTCTGGCAATTTAAGCATCAAGCAATTCTTGATGGCATCTAGAACATTCCCATGTCTTGAGATGTAGGACAGCCAGCAGTATAAACACAGAGTCTGAAGTGTGATTCAAACAGAGCCTCAGTTTACACCCTGGCTAAAATTCCAGCTACAAGAGCTCTCACTCCTCTTTGTTTCTGTGAATTTTAAATGTGTTGCTACCTATAAAAAACTGTACCAATGCCTAGCATACAGTAATTGCCCCATGTTTTCTATTATTGCTGTTATGCTAAGACTAGAGTCACTAAGCCCTGGTTCTATTTCCAGAAATCTTCATCAAGATGAGCAAATTGGAGGATTAAAATAAAGAGCCTGGAAAGGTGAGAAGTTGACTGGATGCAATTGGTTGCAAATTTTAGCCTCTGGGCTTGGCATGTTCTGGTTGTTGGAAATGCCCATTGTCTGGGACTAGCTGATTGGGCACCGGTAATATGCCCATGCTGGCTCTCAACAGAAGCTCTCTCCCCAATGCTGCACACCAGGACCACCTCTCCCATGGAGGTCTGTATATATCCTGGCGTGCATCTGGCCCACAGATGCCTATGGGCCAGTCAGTAAGGATGTGTGACGGCATCTCTTGCTGTGGCAGGAGGGGGAAAAGGATCTCGAATCCAGATTGACAAAGGAAGTGAGCAGGCACTGTGTGTCTCTGCCATCATGTCCATCAATAAAATTAGATCCTTACATGGTCCTTTTTCTGCACAAATATTGTTTGGAGAAGCACACTCCAGCAACCAGAAAGTTTTTGCCAGTAAAAAACAGACCCAGTTCGGCTGAGCTCTGATCCCATAAAAACAAAAATTTGGTGATAGGAAATAAACCTCAAACACTGAGTGGTCTGCTCAGTGGCTGACAGATGCGGCTCAGTGGGAGTTCGAATCTTGAAGACCTTTGACATTTGCAGACTCAACTACTCTCAGTAGAGCATTGGGAAGCAACCTCACTGGTATGTCATGTAATCTTATGTAAGTCTGCTGCCAGGCAGGCGTTCTTGAGAGACCACCCACTGTAGTGTGACCAGGGGAACCATCCTAGCATTGTCAAGACTTGGAAAGATTCAGAAAGTTCAAATGATGCTGTTTATCATTGCAAAAAGTGTGCACTAAGTCTGTCCTGGCCATCAGCTTTCCACCTAATGTCCAGTTTGAGGACTGTTTTAGAATAAACCCCATCTCTGATTAACTGTTTTTTAGTGGTTTTTTTTTTAATTTACCAATAAAAGGAGAAATAAATTGGTAGTTCAGATTTGGCCAATTTGTGTGAAGGCTTGCAGACAAAAGGCCACTGTAGGAAGGCCAGGGAACTTCAAAAAACATACTGGAGTTTCCACAGAAAACAATGTGGAGTTTAATAAAATTTTGCCCTTTCAGGGACCTATGTGGGAGTCTTAAGAATTTACTCAATTGTCAAACAGAACACAAATCTGAAGACTATTTATTCTAATTTTGTTTCTACCAAATGAAGGCACTGAGATAGCAAGATGACGACCTAAGCACCTCTACAAACACCACCAGGGCTAGTTATTGAAATTAAGGATCAGATAGGTTCTTGGTAATAGGAATGCCTAGTTACATGTGTGCTGACAGCTAAAATCCAATCTTTGACCTGGAGAATTTGCAATATCATATAAAAACAGCCCTGAGTAAAGAGACAATTGGTTTCCATGGACCCTCATAAAGGATTGTTTGTTAAACTCTTTGCATCAATGTCCTAAGTTGATCCTCACAGCTCTAAAAAGGAGATACTAGTTTTGTTTAGTAGCTTGAGAAACCACATTTGCGTAACTTGTTCAAGGAAAGTCATTTATGTTTTCAGTAAGTGTATTTACACAATTACGGTCAGTAGGCAGGCTTCGAGTTAGCATCATAAAATCAACTTTCATCTTCTGTTCACTTGGGGGGGGAGAGAAATTAGTTCCTTGCCACCTCCATGAAACCATGATTATTCAGTGCATTATGCACAACATAATTCTAGAGATCAATTAGTCTATGATCAGTGCTTTCTTACAAATCCACCTGTCTCTTGGTTGGCCAAGATTTTGTTACTCCACGGGATTCCCCAGAGGAATTCTGGGCCAGTCAACATAGCCTAAGTAGATCCATGGTTTGCCAACATTTGACCATTAGCAATAAAAAAGTCCTGTTTGGTCCAACATCTTTCCTAATTTTCAATATCTGAGTTGAGTCAGTAAAATGAATAGGACAGTGTGTAATGGAAAGACAGTAACTAAAACCATCAACAGGACATGATTGAAAAGGACTTTGTTTTGAGTGCAATGCTAGAAAATTGGCAAGAGTGCCCATCTGTTTGAAAACTCAGTAGGCACCAAGCAATTATTTATGACTCCAATGAACTCACTTTACGGTAGATGAACAGACTGAAGTTAACACTGTGTAAAATTACCTTTAAGTATAATTTTGGATTTTTCTCTATATAAAAGGAAGTAGGCAATAGTAATGCTGCAACAATCCACTTATGGATAGTTGGGTTCGTTCTGTTTTTCTGTGGGTGGCTGTGGGGAGAAATACTCTCTCAGCAAAACTTTAGAGGAAAATGAGTTTCATGTCATGACAAGTCCGGTCAATGAAACGATCCGGGATTTTTCGGGCAGAGATAAAACATTGACAATCTGGCACTTGCTGATTTCTAGAGTAAGATTACAACTCTACTAGCCTTACAAAGATCACCTGGATTTGTGTACCCAGCTGGGCAGTTGTGTTCCAAGATGAAAAATGTATTTTGGCTGACTTTCCTCAGAACACACCTTCATTCAAGAAAAGCCCCTAGGAAAAAACAGCCTTCCTATTCCTGCCTGCCTCCTTGCAAACTCCTGCTCATCATTCAAGATGCATCTCAAATGTCACCTCTGCTGTGAAGCCTTCTTTTGGCCCCAAGGCAAAGATGCACAATCTCTCAGCTGCTCTTCTGGCCTTTCCAGGACACACCTTCCCCACAATCTTCACACACCTCATTGGTATTCTAGAACCATCTGCCCTGGCATGTTGCCAGCTGACATCCAGGGCCAATTCGAGTGCCGGAAGGTTTAGACACTTATGAATCTCTCTACCTTCAATGTCCTAGTGAAAGGTTTTCTTCAATATGGAACAAAAAGTATGTGTGTATGAGTGTGTGTGTGTGTTTGTATGTGTGTTCTACAAAATGGATAAATTCCTTGAGCTCATAGGTTAAGTTTTACTGATTTTTCTTTTTTAATTGTATCTATTTGGTGCAAATATGTGTGCCTTACACTACATTGAAATGAAGTGAATGAAAATAACATAATCTCTCCTGTTTTACAAATGTCATTGTCTTCACTTCCTAGAGTCCACCCATATTCATTTTTCCTCCCCTTCTCTGTGTTGTTAGTGCAATGATCAGGAAATTGTACAAATGGTACTTGGTTGTGGTTGTGGTATTTAAACACCATGGACTTGTGTTTACCCACATAGTTACCACACACTCAGGCCAAGGTGCTCATAGGGCCTGAACTCCTTAACGGTGGTGATCAGGGACATTCTAATTGGAGCACTCACCAGCCATCACTGTGGCACTCAAATATTCTTCTAGGTCTGGTGCTTGTAGGCGTTGCCCCACATTCACACCCTCTGGCTCTGTTAGGACATGGTAACTGAGGGAGATGGAGCAAGGCCAGACATTACTTGCAGTGTCCAGGATCTCATGCAAAGTATTGTCTGGTTCAAAGAGCAGAGTTGTTCCAGTCTCACTTCTCAGTGCATGAGGTAGCACCAGGAGGGGTTAAACTATTGGCCTTACTTATAAGGTAAGTGCTTTGGCCACTGAAACATCCCCTACTTCATATAAAGTTTAAAATGTACTTTAATAGAAGTAGCATCACATTTGCAAAGGGATCTAAATGTCAATTTCCAGTCTTAAACTTTAGACACATCACATCCTTAGTACCCCTTCATTTACTGTTGGTTCACATGACAGAATTGTTGGGACTGGGCCTGAGAGAAACATTCAAAGCACAAAGCTGTGACCAAATCATGATTCTACTACACTCATAAGTCTCAGTGATTTCTCAAGAGATAGAACAAAAGTCCAAAGAAAAGTCCTTCCTAGGGGCCTACACCTTGTAGCCCAGTGTCTTGCCAGCCCATCCATCTCTTTCACTCCCCTTTGCACAGACCTGCAGATTCTCCTACCCCAAGGGTTTGTCGTTGTCATTGTTGTTGTTGTTCTGTTGTTGTTCTTCTCCTTCTCCTCTTTTTCCTCTTCCTCCTCCTTCTCTTTTTCCTCTTCCTCCTCCTCCTCTTCTTAGTCTTCCTCTTTGCCCCACCAGAACTTCTGCCTCAGCGGGGATATGTCACTCAGGCCTAGACTCACTAGCTCCTCAGAGAAGCCTCCTCCAACCACTCCTCTCAACTGCATCTCTAGATGCAGTTCTAGAACATCTCTCTTTTTTTTTATTATTTTGTTTACTGCCTCTCTGTCCTGTCAGAAGGCAAACCATCTGCCAGTTTGTCTTCATCACTGCCACAACCTCATAGACTAGAAAAATACAGGGGCTCATTTTTGTGGAAAAAAGTGAATTCCTAATAAAAAAGAGAAAAAACTGTCCGTGAGAATTGAAGCATTTGGAGCAATCATATAGAAGAGTTGTTCTATAGACACGAGATGTTTTCTTTTCATCAGCCACAGGGAAAACGGAAGACTGCACACAAAGAACATTCTGGACACAAATGTGCAGTGGTTGTCTCAGCAACAACATCTCCAAGTGTGTCAGCATTGAGAGAACAGATGTTTCTTTTGCCTGTGGGCTAACAGCTGTGCTGGACGCTCACACACAGGGTCCAACCTCACTTCAGTCAGTGGCTTCTCAGGGGGAGAGACTGCCATGGCACTTCCTGAACAGGTCTTTCTGCACAAACAGGCTGCCCCTCAGAATAGTGAGAGGTTAAGAAGGAAGAAATCTTGTCTGCCCGGGGCCAAATTGTCACTAGGGCTAATTGGCTCTTCTCAATTACATATAATTGCTTCTTCTAGTCTCTGGTGTTCTTCCCTACTACCTCTCAGCCCCGCCACCCAGCTTTCAGAGTGCTGATCTACTGAAACTCTACCAGAAGCCATCCTACAATGAAATCCATTGCTTTGGGCCATAATGAAGTATCCCCTAAGCTGTGTGCTAGACAATGTGCTCAGGAGGTCACTGTAGAAAGGAATAACTGATCATCTTTTCTCTCTATGGTCTGCTCTGCCTGCTGGAAGAATGAGAATCTAGAAAATTCCTGACTCCCAGCCTTTCCCCCCCAATTCTCATCTCAGCACCTCTATTGTGTTACCTTCTCCCCATTTCTTAAAGAATGGTGGGACCAGGAAGGGAGCCTGCTTCCGATGAAGTCCTCAGGTTCATGTGCTACTACACAGAGAGCATGGGGCCCGTTGTGTGACCCAGGTGAATCAGCCAACGGCTGCCCCCATGACTCCCTCCACCATTTTCCACTGCTGCTGGAGGAACTGTCATGATGTGTCATTGTATGACCGTGTCACAGAAAATGCCTTTGAGTGATGGGTCCTAGGCCCTACTGTGTACCTGCTGGCTACAGGTGCCATAAGGGACAATAGACCTTCAAGGGTTTATGCCAGGATTATTTCCCTTTTTATTTTATTTAATTTTTTTTTAATTTAGTCACCATAAAATTACAAAGTTAATAATGGTTGGGTTTCAGTAGTACAATGTCCAACACTGATCCCTTCCCCAATGCCACTTTCCTTTATAAATCCCACCCCCACTTGCCTCCCACCCACCTGTCTGCCTCTATAAGGGGTATGTCTATGTATTTTTTTCCACTGTGGTTTACTGTACCATTGCTGATAGGGTTTCATACATAACACTTTCCCACCTTTCAGCACTGCTTCCTCCTCCTCCCAGCTGAATGCATTCCTTCACCACACACATCCATCTTCTCTACACAGCCCCTCAGGTGCATGTTTCCTGCTGAGTAACAGTCCTCAGGGCTTTTGTTTCCATTGTCCTTGGATATTCATTGTCCCACCATTATGCTTCGTTATATTCTTCTCATATATAAGAGAGATCAGTCTGTGTCCACCTCTCTACCTCTGACTAGCTTCACTCAGCATGATACTCTCCAGGGTCTCCATATAGCAGCAAATTTCCTGACTTTATCTTTTTTATGAATGAGCAATATTCATTGTGTCTATGGACCATAGTTTCTTTATTCAGTCATCTATTCTTGGAACACTTTAGTTTCCAAATTTTGACTATTGTGAACAGTTCCTCAAGGAACATAGGTGCATGGATGTCTTTTCTCCATTTTATTTTGTGTGCTCAGGATTTTAGAGAAGGGGGTGGGGGCACCCCATGTCTTCACATATGAATGAGAGTAGGATAGCATCTGAGAGACCTGAACTTTAAGGTGAGAGCATCAGGAATTCATGCTCCAAGTTAAGAATGTATGAGGGAAATGGAAAGCCTGTCTAGAGTACAGGCGGGGGTCAGGTGGGGAGGAGGGAGATTTGGGACATTGGTGATGGGAACGTTGCACTGGTGATGGGTGGTGTTCTTTACATGACTGAAACTCAAACACAATCATGTATGTAATCAAGCTGTTTAAATAAAATACATATAAAAGAAAAGAATGTCAATTCTTGCTACTTATAGACCATGTGCTTCAGGTAACCAGCCTCCTCTTAACCCTAAATTCTGGAAATGGTAGTTAAAAAACACAGTACCTACCATGCCAAGCGCTGAAAGGAATTAAGAAATAAATTCAAGTGTTTAACTCAGCTCTAGGCATATTCTATATTGCTTCTCATTTTTCGAACAGTGCCACGAATCAGCTAAGACCGCACAATGCAAGGCAAGTGCATTTCCTCAGCCACATTCTGGCCCCCAAGTAAACTCTAAATGTGTCAACAAACTTAAATTTTTACTTGAGCAATATGGAGCATTTAAGTTTCTAAATGCTATTTACAGATACATGATCATTAAATGTGCCTTCTGGTGTAAATGCTCCATGAGTTTGATATGGGTGTTTATACTAGAATAGCACAGGTATTCCCAGTATTCTGGATGGGGTAGAGAATGGAGGGTGGGTAGAATATTTTTCCATAAGGTTAATTACCCCAGAGTCTGTCACTCAGCTGTCTTGTCATGAGTCGAACCAGCAAAGTGAGGGAAAAAACTTCCTAGGATACCCACTTCCTAGGATAATAGTGAGACCCAAGTGTCATAAACTGTGTGCCACTTCCTTTCTTTACATGGTTGGGAAATATTTAGTCTTTATTTGGAAACTTTTATTGTTTTTTTTTTATAGCGAGACTATTTCTTTATTTAATTCCTGGAATGGTAGCTAGTTAGTGAGCATATATACATATTTTTTTTGGCGGGGGGGGGGAGGCGCTTGGGTCACACCAGCAGCGTTCAGGGGTTCTTCCTGGCTCTACGCTCAGAAATCACTTCTGGCAGGTTCGGGGGACCATATGGGATGCCAGGATTCAAACCACTGACCTTCTGCATGCAAGGCAAATGCCTTACCTCCATGCATTCTCTCCAGCCCCGTGAGCAAATTTTTTATAACAGTCTTTTCTGCCCTTCTTTTCCCTGTTGTCTCTCACATTCCTTTTATTTACATGTATACCAAAATCTGGTTCAAGAAATATATGGTGACACCAACCACAAAATAAATTTTAAAAGGTACAGAGTACAAAGAAGAACTTAGCAGGTGGCATCCTGCTAGACACTCTTTTTGTCCTGAAAAAAAAATGTTTAAAAAGAGCTCTTACTCTTTATGCAAATAAACATTGACTACAAGTTGGAACACATTCAGCTACCTCCTCCAGCAAATTGTCTTTTCAATGTCAGAATTCTTGAAAGTACTTAAAGAAGAATTTACTTCCCTCTTGAGTTGCATTGATGTATTTTTAATACTGCTATTTCCTTTATTGTTGCATAGAGATGCATTCTAATTTTGTTTGTGGTTTATAATAAAAAGGAACCAAGGGGGAAATAGAGAAGGGTCTATTGAAAGAGTTAAATCATTTCCCTACAGCTCTGCTAAGCGGAACTGATAGTCTTATTCTGACTTAGAGAACTGCAAGAGAAAGGCTGCCAACATCTGTTTTGGTCAGAGACAGATAAAAGAGACTAATTCATAGCGGGAATAACCCATGTATGGTATTCTGTATTCCATTACCCTTTCCACACAAAAAAACACACATGATATAGATAGACAGATTTCTACCTAAACTTTTCCACTGCAAGGAAAAGTGGAAAGCTCCAAAGAGTAATCATTGGCTTATTTAGTTCAGATGAAGCCCAGAGATCCTTGAACCCTATTTCTACCTCTGAAGAGTTGGGGCTCTGCCATTTGATAGAGCTGTTCTTGATATTTAAAAATAGTCAAGAAAGTCATTTTTCTTGAAAACTATAGAAACAACTTACACCAACAACTAAAATTTGGAAATCATGTAAAAATACTTCTTTTATTCAATTAGTCTTTTTTCCTTTACATGAATTCAAGAACTGATTATATATAGCTTCAAACTCATGAGTTTAAAAGTATCTCTCCTTAAAGGCATAGATGCAAACAGATGGATAAGAGATGAAGTTAGCTCAGGTTAATTCGGTGCAATGAGTGAGCCACACTGAAATAATAAGGACCTGACTATCAAGAGATCAAAAACAGAAAAAATATGTTGTACTTGACTTAGACATACCCGAGGTGGAAGATGGAGAGAGATTGATTTCTTTAGTTATTGGATAGTGTGTTGGTTGGTCATTTGGCTGGGAAGAAAATTTTCCTTTCATAACTAGAGAACATGGAAAACCAACAGCCAGACCTTTCATTAACTCAGACAAATAGCTCAGGTTTAAAAGATGCTTTATCTTTGGACCCAAATCTTTGCCTTCATGACAAAGTGTGGTAATAGAAAGAGGGTCGGGTTTTTTTGTTTGTTTGGTTGGTTGGTTGGTTTTTGTTTTGTTTTGGGGCCACACCTAGTGACACTCAGGGGTTACTCCTGGCTATGCACTCAAAAATCGCTCCTGGCTTGGGGGACCATATAGGATGGCAGGGATCGAACCAAGGTCTGTCCTGGGTCAGCTGCGTGCAAGGCAAACAAATACCCTATTGCTACGCTATCACTCTGGCCCCAGGAAGAGGGTTTTATAATCTTCCTAGATCATGATTGGGAAAATATAAGATAAAAAGTGTAAGGTAACTTGCATGCCTCATTGACCCTTAATTTTATTCCCAGGAGAGGGAAAATTCCACCTTGGCAACTCCTCAATGAAAAAATACAGATTACACTCTCATTCTTCTTGAGATTGGAGTTTTCTCCTGCTGCCCCCAAAATAAGCATGAGTAATTTGGGTCTATTCCCACTCTTATTCTTCTATCTACCCTTTTCTATCTTTTATTTCTGCCTTTTACCTTATCTGTTCTCCAAAAGGTGGGGAAAGTGTCTTTCTTACACCTGAACCCTGGAATGCTACTCATGGTCACTGAAACTGTCAAACAGGGAACACAGAGATGTGCAAACCATCATATTTCAAAGCTGCATACAGAGAAAGTAGTTTTGTCTGAGCTGAGGAAGCCAGCACAGAACAGAGCAGACTGAGATGAATGTGTCTTCATCTCAGACTCTTGAATGCCTCGTTTTCAAGCTACTGTCTTGTATGTCTTGTCATTTATGACAGCTGAATGTCAGAGATTCAGAATCCAGCAAAAAAGTTCTGCTTATTCATTAAATATCTTAGAGTCTTAATCAGAACTCAAAGAAATGAGACATGAATAGCACCCCCACACCATGTTTTAAACATTTTTGCCATTTCACCTTAATGAGAGATATTTAAACTTGGCATAACTCAGAGTCTATAGATATAATTGATTGAAGTGTCTCCATCTATATATAAGACATTGTATATTCAGACCAATCGTTAAGGTCTTCTCCTGGCAGAACATACCACACTGAACACATGATAATCATATATTCAATGCTCATCCTAATCATAGAACAGAACAGTGCCATGATAATGGAAGAAATATTGTTATGTTCTCTGTTCTTACCAAAGCAAGAAAAACTGCTACTACCCTTCAGAAAGATTTTCAACACGAGAGAATATTCTTTTTTTCTTTGCATTCCAGATAATTGAATTTCTTTTTTCATCTGCCAAAAAATGTCAGTGCTCTGATCCTTCTAAGAAATCTGGGAGTAGTAGCCTGGAATTATTTATGATTTATGCCTACTGCCATAAAGGATTTGAGGTCTGTGATTCAGAGAAATGATATGACCAACATGCCCTTGACTTTTGGACCAAAGCCTTGTGCTTCATTTACTCTAACAGCAAAAACAAAGAGTCATAGAATGCAGTTAGGGCAAAACCTTTCCTCTGGAAACAGTAGAACACTTAGAAAACCAAGTCCCAGAGAAGCAAAATCAACTTTTCAAGGCTAAGGGGCTCCTCAGTAACAGAACAGGGTATAGAAGCAGATCCACATCTTTCCCACTTGACCTGATAAGTCTCCACTCCTGTGTAAGAGTTGTTAAGGAAATGCATCTATTACAGTGGTTACCCTTTTGTGAAGTGTATGGAACAAAACAAAGTTAGAATATTAAGTCTATTTTCCCTTAAAGCACCACATATTTTTACCTTGGTTCTTAGAATAAAAGGGGGGCATCTCCAGTACATCTCTACCGAGTGCCTCAACTACCCAGTAGGCACCATGGCCCTACTGTTCTACCATTGTTTTTGGGGTACCGCCCTTGGAAAAGCTGCTGATTTTAACAGACTCTAAGCATCCCTTGCCTCTGTGGACACCAGTGCCCATCATTGGGCTCCCAGGTTCCCCTGGTGATGTGGGAATTGAGAGAAATGGTGTAGACATGCTAGGAAGCAGTGCAGAGTAAAAGATATGAGCAGGATGCAGGTCAGTAAACTGGGAAGAGCTACAGAAAAGCAGAGATATATAGGGTGTAGCCTAGCTAATAAAACACATGCTACAATATATGTGAGAGCCTGTGTCCCAAGCACAGGAAGAAAGAGGCAGAGGCAGAGAGAGTCAGAAAGAAGAATGAGGGAATGTGATAAGTTATCAAACCAAAGAGAAGAGATTGAGCCAACTCTGAGCCATGAGTTGGGAATGCAAGATAAAGCAAAGAATGCCATGGGAGGGAAGTGAGGGCCAACCACTAGCGTGGTTTTCATGTGTAGATTTGGAATGAATCAGAAGATAGGCCTCAGAGAGGGTGACTAAGGCAAAGTTGCAGCTTGTATGGGTGTGGGAGAGTCCCCAGGATTGTCCCTTTTTCCCCACTAGTGCCAGAGCTTCTCCTTATCTGTCACAAAGTAGATTCCATAGAGATTTCGAGCAGGAGGAAGTAATTCAACATTATTTATGAAGGTTCGAGTGTTAGTAAAAATTTGTCAGCTCTTCAGAAAAACAAATGTATACATGAGAATAGACATCAGCCTAATATAAATATAACTGCTATAAAAATGAGCCTACAGTTTACAAAGAAAATATTCATGCCTTTATAGTATAAAGGCAATTGATCCCACGTCAAATGCTTTCTTTAATTTTTATATAACTCTTGGATCCTTCCTCAACCCTTGGATACTATTACCCAGTAACTATAACTCTTAAATGAATGTTAGTTATATTGTCATTTATGTTTGGGAGTAATATATGAGACACAGATAGGAACAAACATTTGTTTGTTTGTTGATCATTTAAGCAACTTCTTTGCTTAATCCAAGAATGTTTGAATATTATAAAAACTGTCTCTTTTTCTGAGTAAACAAAAGTGACTACAGGCATAACATAATCGAAATCTATTTTTCTTTTCCTTTTTAAATTTTTCTTTTTTCTTTTTTTTTTTTTTTTGGTTTTTGGGCCACACCTGGTAACGCTCAGGGGTTACTCCTGGCTATGTGCTCAGAAGTTGCTCCTGGCTTGGGGGACCATATGGGACACCGGGGGATCGAACCGCGGTCCGTCCAAGGCTAGCGCAGGCAAGGCAGGCACCTTACCTTTAGCGCCACCGCCCGGCCCCTTAAATTTTTCTTTATAAGCTATTGGAAATTACAGTATTATTAATGGTTATTTTGTATGTCTTCATTCTAGCATCACACTATCACCAGAGAACCCCACCCATTCAAATTCCTTCATCACCCCCCAGATTTATTGCCTATTTCTGCTTGTTGCTCTCTTACTACAAATCTACAGATGAAGTAGATCATTTGGTGTCTATCCCCTTCCTTCTCACTCATTTCACCATCATGACACCATCTGATTGCATACATGTCACAGAAAATTGCAGCATTTGCCACTATGTGTGTATATACATGTGTGTATGTACTATGGATGAATGAATCAAGAAGGTGGGATGCATATACGTATATCACACACACACACACACAAACACACACACACACATATATATAATCACTTTCTTGATCCATTCATTCATAGTTGGGTATTGGGATCTTTCTTATCTTGATTATTATATTAAATACTGCAACAAAGCTAGGTGTGCATGTCCTTTCAGATTACTGTTTTTGTGTTTTGAGGTTAGATACCAAGAAATAGTGTGTATAAGATGATGCTGGTGATATCTAATTCTGGGCGATATCACCACCTCATCAAGGTCAGCTTAGGGTGGAGTAGAAAGCAATGGACAGGAGTGAACTGAAACAAAACTCCTGGAGCAAAAGTCTCGCTGCAGTGAGACAACTCTTTATTACCAAGGGAGAAGGAGTATTTAAACAGTTATACAGTCAATAGGATTTACCTGTGCAGGAAGTTTGTACAAAGAGAAGAAAAGGTCCTTACTGATTAGGTATAGGTGTAGCATTTGGGTCTGCAGACATGACCTATGTAGTGGGGGAATATGTCCTATGTAACTAGGGGGGAATGTGACCTACAAGGAGGTAGGCTCCATTGTGACATGCCAGGTGTTTGCTCTAACTGGCGCTCATCTTCCTTTCCCCTGGCAGACTAGGGGGGGCTCAGTCTACAATGTGCTTTCTTTCAGGGATTCCATTGGTGAGATGAGAGTCTGCCCTCCTAAAGTGGCAAGCTCAGTGGGTTTCAAATCTGGTCTCTGAAGAGCCAGACTACAGTCATGTTACTGGGTCATGTGGCTCCCTTTTTAAAGAAATGTTCACATTGCTCTCAGTAGAGATTGAAATACATGACATTCTCACCAGCCACAAATAGAGGGATCCTTTCTCACCACTATGCCTCCAACATGGCCTATTTTCAGACTCAGATAGATTCTATTCTCACTGGTGTGAGATGCTATTTCATTGATATTTCAGAATTTATCATGCATTATTAACAGTTTCTCCATGACCTTCTTCAGTCAAGTAAATTAACAAAATCACGCTTTAATTTGCAGCTGATTCTGTGAAGTAAATACAGTAAATCTTGATGAATTTAAGTTTCCTTCTCTGTCATTGAGAGGGTTGTGAAGCCATCCACAGCTAGCTTGTCTTTATACAATATATCTTCTACAGACATCAGAGATGTACATAACCTCAAGGACATTGCTCACATTAAAATGGCAAGTTTATGCAAACCAAAACCGACCAGGAAACCAACAAGGAATTAAGAGGCAAGGCAATGGAAGGAAAAGTTCAGTACTTAATAAACAAAGACAAAAGAAATAATGTAAGAATTGTAGGTATACCAGAAGGGGAGGAAACAGGGAAAGGGGAAGAACAAGTAGTTAGGGAAATAATAGCAGAAAACTTCCCCACCCTTTGGAAAGAGGATTCTGTGCAAATCCAGGAAGTGAAAAGAGTCCCTAATAAAATAGACCCTAATAAACCAACACCAAGACATATAGTAATCCAAATGGCAAAAGAGACAGAGAGAGAGAGAGAGAAAGAGAGAGAGAGAGATGAACTCCTTAAAGCAATAAGGGAAAAAAAAGAACCTCAAGTACAAAGGAAGGGACATAAGAATCAAACCAGATCTCCCAGTTGAAACAATTCAAGCAAGAAGACAGTGGAATGAAATATTTAAATGACTGAATGAAAGAAATTTCCAGCCTTGGGTACAATACCCAGCAAAACTGTCATTCATATGGGATGGTAGCCTAAAAACATTCTCAAACAAAAATGAACTTGCAGTATTTGTGCAAACAAAACCGATCTTAAATGACCTACTCAGAGATGAACTACACAATCCAAACCCCCAATTGTAACAATAACCACCCTACACAACACAACTGCACAACAGTTCTCTCTGTCAATAATCTCCCTAAATGTTAACAGACTAAACTCTCCCATTAAAAGACACATGGTAGAGAACTGGACTAGAAAACATAAACTAGACTTCTGCTGCCTGCAGGAAACACAAAAACAAGTACAGGACAGGAATAGGCTTAGAATAAAAGGATGGAAAACAAATTTTCAAGCCAATGGAAAACAAAAAAGAGCAGGGACAGTCATTCTTATATCAGACCAAATACCATTCAACCTCGAGAAAGTGATCAGAGACAAAGAGGGTCACTACATACTAATCAGGGGAACACTAGATCAAGAGGTACTAACCCTGATAAATATTTATGCAACTAATGTAGAGTCAGCAAAATATGTGAGGCAGTTGCTCCCTAACATGGAGAAAGACATGAAGGGATATGTGATAATAGCAGGATATCTCAATACTTCGCTATCACCACTGGACAGATCCAGCAGACCGAAAAATAGCAAAGAAATAAGAGCCCTAAATAAAAAATGAGAAGACCCAGGGCTAATAGACTTATATAGGGCCCTCCACCCACAGAAAATAGAATACACATTCTTCTCAAGCCCCCATGGAACCTTCTCCAGAATAGACCATGTCTTAGGATTCAAATCTAACCTATATAAGACAACAGATGTAAGGATCATTAGAAGAACCCTATCAGATCACTATGCAACAGAGGCCAAAATTGACTGCAAGAAGAAGCAATGGAGAAAAACTAATACCTGGAGATTAAACAACATGCTGCTCAACAACAGCTGGATCAAGGAAGAAATAAAAAGATTCTTTGAGACAAATGATAATGAAGAGACGACTTGTCAAATTTTGTGAGACACAGCAAAAGCAGTAATTAGGGGGAAACTCACAGCAATACAGGCCTATGTCAAGAAACAGGAAAATGACAAAATCAATGGTTTAAAGGATCATCTCAAGGAATTGGAACAACAGCAGCAAAGAAATCCAACCACAACCAGAAGGCAAGAAATAGTAAAAACCAGAGCAGAAATAACAACATAGAAACTAAGAAAACAATACAAAAAATCAATGAGACCAGGAGTTGGTTTTTCAAAAAAATAAACATGATAGACAAACCACTGTCAAAACTCACCAAAAAAAAAGAGAGAAAACACCCAAATCAGTAGAATCACAAATGAAAGGGGAGAGATTACAACAGAACCCCAAGAAATACAACATATCATGAGATCATATTATTAACAACTATACTCAGTTAGGTTAGAGAACCCAATAGAAATCAACAAATTCCTGGAAAACTACCACCTTCCGAGACTGGAAAAGGAAGACCTAGAAAGCCTAAACAGACCAATCACTTAAGAGGAAATTGAAGATGTAATTAAGGAACTCCCTAAGAACAAAAGCCCAGGCCCAGATGGATTTACAGGTAAATTCTATCAAACATTCTGAGAAGACTTACTACCATTTTCCACAGGCTCTTCCAAACCACCAAAAACCCCAACTCCTTTTATGAGGCTAATATCACACTCATTCCCAAAGATGGCAAAGACACCACCAAGAAAGAAAACTAGAGACCAATCTCACTAATGAACATAGATGCAAAGATACTCAACAAAATCTTAGCAAATTTAATCCAGCACTTCATCAAAAAGATCATACACCATGACCAAATGGGTTTTATCTCAGGAATGCAAGGTTGGTTTAACATATGCAAATCAATCAACATCATACACCACGTCAACAACAAGAAAGACAAAAACCACATGATCATATTAATTGATGCAGAGAAGGTGTTTGACAAAATCCAACACCCTTTCATGTTGAACTCAGCAAAATAGGGTTAGAAGGAACCTTCCTCAAGATAGTTACAGCTATCTATGAAAAGCCCATAGCCAACATTATCCTTAATGGCAAAAAACTAGAAGCACTTCTACTAAGGTCAGGAGCTAGGCAAGGCTGCCCACTCTCTCCATTCCTATTCAATATAATCTTATAAATCCTTGCAATAGCAATCCGACAAGAGAAGGGAATCAAAGAAATCCAAATTGGGAAAGAGGAACTCAAACTATCTCTTTTGCAGATGATATGATGATATACATCAAAAACCCTAAAAAATGCACAGTAAAACCCCTAGAAACAATTAACAATTACAGCAAAGTGGCTGGATACAAAGTCAATACACAAAAGACAGTAGCGTTTCTCTATACAAATAACAAAGCTGAGGAGAGAGAGATTAAAAATATAATTCCATTTAAAATAGTATCAAAATATCAAGTACCTAGGAATCAACCTTACAAGGGAAGTGAAGGACCTATACCAGGGAAATTTCAAAACAATTCAGAAAGAAATTGAAGAGGATCTAAGGAAATGGAAGAACATCCCATGCTCATGGGTAGGTAGAATCAACATAATCAAAATGACTATCCTACCCAAACTTCTATACAGATTCAATGCAATCCCCATCCAAATCCGGGCATCATTCTTTCAAAACTTAGAACAATCAATCATAAAATTCATCTGGAACCACAAAAGACCCAGATAAAAAGCCAAACAGATACTGAAAAACATGAAGCTGGGTGGCATCTCTTTACCTAACCTGAAGCTATACTATAAAGCCATAGTGATCAAAACAGCATGGTACTGGAACAAAAACAGAGCCTCAGACCAGTGGGTTAGAACATAATTTCCAGAAATAAATCCCCAGATATACAGTCAACTAATATTTGACAATAGAGCCAAAAACTTGAAATGGAACAAAGAAAGTCTCTTTAACAAATAGTGTTGGTACAACTAGAAAACCATCTGTAAGAAACTGAAAATTGACCCATACCTCACTTCTTATACAAAAGTCAACTCAAAATGAATTAAAGACCAAATTAGATCAGAATCTATAAAGTTTATTGAGAAAATAGGCAGAACACTCGAAGACCTATATATTAAAAAAGTCTTCAAGGATGGAACACCAATGGCACGGATTTTAGCATCAAACATAAACAAATGGGATTACATCAAACTAAGAAGCTTCTGCATGGCGAAGGAAACCCAACTTAAAACAAGGAGACAGCTAACTGAATGGGAAAATATTTTTGCACTCAACACATCAGATAATGGGCTGATAACCACAATATACAAAGCACTCAGAAAGCTGAGTCCCCCAAAACCAAATAAAGCCATAGAAAAATGGGGAGATGAAATTAATAGACACTTCTCCGAGGAGAACCGAAAGATGGCCAACAAACACATTGAAAACATGCTCACCTTCACTCATCATTAGAGAAATCCAAATCAAGACAACAATGAGGTACCACCTTACACCAGTGAGGATGGCTCACCTCAAAAATAATGGGAACCATCTGTGTTGGCAGGGATGCGGTATGAAAGGCACTCTCATCCACTGCTGGTGGGAATGCCCCCTAGTCCAACATCTATGGAAACAGTCTGGAGAGTGCTCAAGGAACTCAGAATTGAGCTGCCATTTGACCCAGCAATTGCTCTCCTAGGTATCTACCCCAAAATCGGAAGGACATTCATCCCAAAGTATGTGTGCATCCCACGACTTATTGCAGCACTCAGTATAATAGACAAGTCTTGGAACCAACCTCGATGTCCAACAACAGATGAGTGGATCATTAAGATGTGGTATCTATACACAATGGAATACTACATGGCAATCAGAAATGATACAATCACAAACTTTGCAGCAATGTGGATGGACCTAGAACATATTATGTTAAACAAAGCAAGCCAAAAGACGAAAGATAAACACAGAATGATAGCACTATTCTGAAGTACCTAGAATATATCCCAGATATACAACCAATACCCCACAATTAAATAACAGGGGGTAATAGGATAGAAATCTCAAACACTGTAATAATCACCATATACTGGGGAGTAGAGCCCAAAACAAAGGGAAGAGAAACAACACAAAGTCTGATCACACATTATATCATAAAGAAACCAGCAACAGCAGAAACAACAGTGCAGAGAGAACAGGTATGTAATTATCGTTTTACTACAAAGGCCCATAATAACTTAACTAGGGATCTTATACAGGATTACAGGTAAAGATTAAGATGTAAAATTACTGAGTCCAACAGAAACATCTCAAAACATTATGTTTGAATGCCTTAACCTCACCTCATTTAAAATAACCTCACCTCATTTAAAATAACCTCTCAGTTTTTTTGTTCATAGAGGTTCCTGGATACAAAGGGTGAACATCCTACGGTGGTACCTCAGTGCTCAGTCACACAAGGCACTATACTCTGCTTGAACCATGAAAATGGCCAGATAAAACTCTTTAACCTGTCCTTTATCCCTAGATTATGCCTTCTTTTAGGACCTGAAGCACATGACCAGCCAGATCACCAAAGCAACAACTGTGACCTACAGAGTTTTACCACAGGGCCTAAGCATCGAACATGTTCAACCAAACTAGCATGCACTTGCTCTTATACCCTCCATTCTCATTACTTTATATATTTGTTGTGGTTGTTGTTTGTTTTGTTTTGTTTTTCCTACTCTCTTCTTGTCTCCCTCTTCCTCCACCTTCTCCTCCTCACTATCATTCAATCTATGTCCAATAAAAATCACACGATTACCCCCTCTATAGGAAAAGCTGACATATAGGGGGCTATGGGCAATACTGCAGAGGGTAAACACCTATATAGATAGACTTCACTAGCACAACGATCAGTACTCAAGACATGAAACCTATACATATCCAAAAGTTGAACTATTAGTTTCCTTTCCTTACATGTACTATACTTACCTATGTTTCTGTACTCAGTGCACCTCTTGCCCTCCTAACCTCTCTACATTAATATACACCTAAGCTAACTTCTATATGTTTATATGTGAGCAGGAGTACATGGAGATAGGAATCCTCCTTAAGAGACAAACCTAAGCCACAAACAACCCATACCTCTACCCTATATAACCCATCTCATATACTAACCCTTCCATATACTATCCCCTCTCCCTCCCCCAGAAATACGGCTATCCCTTCACCCCTCAATTCCACCACATTATAACTAGCCACCCTCAGTTCTTAATCCATTAGGCATCAAGACCGACCTCCTACCCCAACAAGGCAGTACCCACTACACAAGTGAAGAGACACCCACCCAAACTCTCACCTCGTTCCCGGCAAGTAAATACAACCAACACCCCGACTGACCCATGCAGTGTGGCCCTCTCACCTCTCCCAAATGTGGACTGTGGCTTGATACCGGGACTAGCTCCAAAGGACCCCCACTGGAAGAACTCTACCCAAGACCTCCCTGACTGGACCCCACACTTCACAAGGAAATCTCAAAAGACAATGGGGAAGCCTGTAATTTCATCATAAATATAGACCTACATAACACTACCTCTTACCCTGTTTCTCCCTAAATGTAATCTCCTGTATCACTTTCTCCCTTTTTCTTTGTTATTTTTTTCTTTTTTCTTTTCTTTTTTATTCTAATTCGGTTTTTGTTTGTTTTGTTTTATTTGTTTTGTTTTGTTTTTTTGTTTTAGTTTCTGTTATTTGATTTGATTTGTTTCTTTTTCTTTTGGGTCACTCCTGGTGGCACTCTGAGAGTGCTCCTGACTCTATGCTTGGAGATCGCCCCTGGTGGCATGAGGGACCATATGGAATGCCAGGATTTGAGGCACCATTTTTCTGCAGGAAGGACAGACGCCTTGTCTCCATGTTATCTCTCCCGGCCCCACTTTACTCCTTTAATTACGTCTGTTATTTAATTTTTTTTTAAGAAATTCTCTTTTTCTTTAGATATGTGTGACCATATATATTCATAGTTTCTGTCGGGTATCGTTTTCTTCTCTCTCCACTCCCAAATCCACCAGCAATATAATATAGCACTACTTCTTCCTGCAAATACATATTAAACAAAAGGGAAATTTTATGTGTAAAAACTAGCTCTTATCTACTAGGGATAAGAACTCATACTTGTTTACAACACAGGGACATCTCCCACCCTGAACGAATGTCATGTGGAAACAACTTAGACTCCAGGGAACTAGACACCGACCATCCAGCCTTGACTCCTGGACCCCAGACATAGAAATGACAGAGTTCTCCACAACAGCTCCAGGAGCCCAATCCCCTCCAGGGCATGAATAATGCTGCTCTGACATAAACATGTGCCAGTGCTAAATTGATAACCCGACAACGAGGTTGTCATCTTCTTCATCAGCCAATGATAAGACAAAATCAGAAAACATGTCACCCTTTGATCTGTGCAAAAGTCAAGATTGCTATATACAGATGACTGGATGTTACAACCAGGACGGGACAGTACACATCCAGGGACCAACAACAACAACAGCATCAAAAAGCTCTAGCCTAGCTTTTGGTCTACAATCTGTTCAACAAACAAGAGCTCCAATTCCAGAGGTCTGACTGAGACAACCGCAACTGAATGCGTCTTCCAGAAACATAATGGAAGACTTTATCCCAGTCTCCATTTTAGGAGCAACATAATGACCAAGACCACCAACTACAGAAGATGGATTAAAACGACACTGAAGATGCAGAACTGCTAGAACCACAAAGAAAGACTTCATCATAAGCTCCATTCCTTGAGCTGCACAGTCACCAATATCTCTAGATACAGAGGTCTGATTTTACCATCCATGATGAAGCAGAAGTCTTCCATACACCACGAAAACACCGAGGGGAGAGTAAATGATCATGCAAGGAGTCTATAGTTAATCCCATGACAGTACACTTCAGCGGGGAGAAATCCTGTATCTCCTAGGCCAAGGGAATTCCCTCTATAATATCCCCAATAGTTACTGTGCCTATGCAGGGGGAAAAAAAGGCACAAAACAATCATTTTTCCACATATTTATCAATTGATCAATTTTTTGATGTCTTTTTTTGGGGGGGGGGCCACACCCGGCTCAGGGGTTACTCCTGGCTGTCTGCTCAGAAATAGCTCCTGGCAGGCACGGGGGACCATATGGGACACCGGGATTCGAACCAACCACCTTTGGTCCTAAATCGGTTGCTTGCAAGGCAAACGCCGCTGTGCTATCTCTCTGGGCCCTTTTTGACGTCTTTATATTAGTGTAGAGATTGAAGTTGATGTCTCCAATATTATTTTATTTTATCTTATCTTTCTCTTTCTTTTTGCACTACAGCATGAGTTGATTTCAGAACTGAGACTGTTGTGTGGTGTTTGTCTTTATTGCTGTGGTGCTCACTGGATATTTAACTTGGTATTTCTTTCTGTATTATGGTGGTGTTTCAATTGCCTTTTTTACATCCTCTCTCAAACTGAGGTTGAAATTCTCTGGAAGGACACTGCCTATTTTCAGCTTATTTGACTTTTTTCCTCTTATTTTGTACCCCAATCTATTGCTTTTCTTTCCTTCAAACAAAGCCACATTACTTGATTTATCTAGCTCTGCTTCTTAAATAGAGGGGGAGACAGGGGAGAGTACCAGTACCAAACAGATATATGATCACTAATAGTGAGCAGGACAAAGAGTGGACCACCTACTCTAGCAGTCCGGGGAGTGAAGGTGGGGTATATGGATTGCAGAAGGGGAACTGGGACAAATTTGGTGATGGGTATTCCCCTGATTCAATGTTTATATGTACCTAAAATACTACTGTGAAAGATATGTAAGCCATTATGATCAAAATAAAAATTAAAATATGACAAGTTTATGGAATAGTGTTACTTCTAATATATATGTGTTATATATATAACTTCTATCACTGTAAATTTATTCAACTTATCAACGTATTCAACTATCAACTTATCAGAAAATCTTAACAGTCAGCTCTGGTAAGCAGGTACAAGCTGACACCCATTCCATGCATAGAGGGCATGGGGAGGGATTCTTGGGGAAATGAAGAACCAGCGGAAATATCACTATTTCATAATAGAAACGCATATAAAGTCTGAAAGCCATTTATTAAACAATTTTCAAACCTTTATCCAGTTGGTAGAGTTGACATTTCTGTCAAAGTGTGGGGGCTTGAATTCTTTTATACCCCCTAGCCTATAATCAAACCACACTACCCCACAAGTCAGCTATAGATACCCAGCGAACAGAAGGGATTCATTTAACGCACCTCATGAGAGCTTCACTTTGTCGGATTCAAAATCCTCTTTCTGGAGCCAATTTTTTCGTGTAATTCATTCCAACCCTTTGATGGAGAGGCTTGCTCTCTTGAAGCTGTTCAGATGTGCAGCCAGCGGGGCTCTCTGGCCACACAGATTTCTCCAGCTACAGTTGCCGGGGCCAACTGGCTGCCCAGCGACACCACATGGATTTATAACATTCCTGAAGGGATGGTGATCCATAGCCTATAAATGAATGCATTATGCTTATTCACATCTGTGTTTTTCATCTGTGACAGGTATTTTATGGACAGGAACCTTCATTTAAATGTTACATACATTCCCCCTTTAATAAATAATGTGAATATAATATAATTGAAGCAAGAAAGACTGCTTTTGTTTTATCGTGACGGCCTCAAAAATGAAGGGACTCACCATAGACTAGAAATTGATCATCAAAAAGAACAGTTACATTAGAAGGCATATTTGTCTACCATTGTTTAACCAAAATGACAGAAGAAGTAGTGATACAAGGAACTTTGACTTTATATAGGGTCATTTTGTATGGCTCAGACATAAGAAACTAGAGAAATCCACCATTCGGTCAAGTTATTAATTTGGCCAAACTATAAGCAAAGCCAGAATGAATCAATTAAAAATGCTAAGATGCAAGCATGCTCTTTTAAAAAGACGTAAGTTTTATTTATCTGAAATATAATACCTTGTTCACATTCATTGGAGTGCAGACGTTTCAATGCATGAGAAACTGATGTCAATGAGGAAAAATTTGTGACCTAGTCTCAAAAACTCCAGTACAGTAAAATATATCTGAAGCACTGACGTATCGCTTAACTTAAACAGAATTTCCAGAATAAATTTAACTTAGTGTCTTCATGAGTAAAGATAATTTTTTATCATTTTAAGATTGTCTCCTGGGGCCGGGAAGGTGGCGCTAGAGGTAAGGTGTCTGCCTTGCAAGCGCTAGCCACGGAAAGATCGCAACCGCGGTTCGATCCCCCCGCATCCCATATGGTCCCCCCAAGCCAGGGGCGATTTCTGAGCGCTTAGCCAGGAGTAGCCCCTGCGCATCAAATGGGTGTGCCCCCCCAAAAAAAAGATTGTCTCCTGTACATAAGTTAAGAAATATGTTTACACTTTTGTTTATAAATTGACTTAGAAGTAAACATTTTCTATATTAATAGTGTTAAAATCTAAGCTACAGGGGGCCAGATCAATAGCACAGCAGGGAAAGCGCTTACAGGCAGCCAACCCAGGTTCCATCCCCCGCATCCCATATGGTCTCCTGAGCACCTCCAGGAATGATCCCTGAGCTCAGAGCCAGGAGTAACACCTGAACACTGCTGAGTGTGCCCCCCAAAACCAAGCCTTCAAGCTTTCAAGCTATGGGAATATTATAAAAAGTTATAGTTCTCTCTTCATTTTTTCCTATCCAGAACCTTTTCTTTTTTTGTTATTAGTAGCACCCTGATTTTTCCCAGTAAAACCATTATTTCCCTTTTCATAGCCCATCCAGATACTTTGAGTTGACCCCAAAAACAGCCATAAAAGGGCACATCACACACACACACACACACACACACACACACACACACACACACACACCTAGTTAGAGACTTCTAGCTACTTCTCTGTGAAGCTTATTTGGGAGTGACCATGTGACTCCCTCTGACTGAATAACTACGTCCCCATCTTTGCTGAAGCTACCGCAAGAGATGTGCTGTTCTGCTGATATGAATGTGGACTGACTGTCGCTGGAGGGCCAGGCCAGGACTGTGGTGCTGAAAGAGAGGTAGGCACAGGCTGCTGAGGGCCAACTAACCTGTTTCTCACTTAGACTAATAGCTACCACTCTAGGCCTTCCTGTCTCATTGACCTGAAGCTAACTGGGTTTGTGCCATTATCAGATGGGTCCCTTGCAAATGGCTTTTCTGCATGTTCTTTTGGATCATATTTTCAAAGCATGTTCTTCTTGGTTATATTTGAAACCCCGATGAGAAGGCATAGGTTTCTTCATCTGACATTAGGCCTAATTTCAGATACTGCTGAGTCTTCCCACTCTTATCAAGGACTTTTGAATCTTGAAAGCCAAGCTAAATTTTTGATTGTTGTTGTGTTTTGGGGGACACACTCAGCAGCATTCAGAGGTTACTCATGATTCTGCACTCAGAAATTACTCCTGGCAGGCTCAAGGTACTAACTATATGGGGATGCCGGGGATTGAATCCAGGTCGACTGCATGCAAGGCAAATGCCCTCCCTCTTCACTGTGCTATTGCTCAGGCTCTCAAGCTAAATCTTAACAAAACCTCCTACTAAAATGATTTTCTATATGTCTTGATGGTCCAAAACAGCAAATATATGTGTATTGCTTTCAGAAAATAGCTCAAGTCTTAGGAGAATGATTCAAAAATTCCTTTATACACAGCTTTGTGTGATGCTTAAATTATACCAATCACCTCCAGGGACAAAGATATATAAAGGTCAGAACTTAAAATTGGGGTAAAGCTTGGGGACCATCTTGGGTCTCTTGGGTGTAGCCCAGAGAACCCAGGACTGCTTAGATACCCTGCATATCCCTGGCAGCACAAGGCTTCACAACCTCCAGGCCTTATGGGTGAACCACTGTCTGGGTAGTTGAGAATAGCCATTGCAACCCCTGGACTTCTGAGCACATCTTAAGGCCCCCCCAAAAAGGGGAGGCATTTCCATAAATTCCGAAAATGATTTGGGCTTTAACCGACATTAGGAAAGAGGTGTCTCAGGAGAAAAGATAAATATAATGGAAAGGTGCTGAGTACTGAAAAGGTACGAGGGACTCAGGAAAGATTGAGATGCCAATAAATGATGAATAAAGGACCCTTTAATTGAGGAGGGCATTGAACATATGATAAAGAACCCATAGTTTATTTCACAAGCAAAGAATGAGCTACTGCAGTTTTTAATTGAATGAGTACAAAAGCTCAGCTAAGATCTAAGAATACTTGAGCCTCAATGTGGACGCTTTATTGAATGTGGAAAAGGAGAAAAAGTAGCGATCATGTTAACTTACAATGTTAGAATAAGGCAATGTTAGAAGTTGAATTATGCAAGCTCTCACAGCATGGACAAGAAGTCGTAATATATTTAGAGACTTCTTTTATATAAGTTAAAAACAGAACTCACTAAAATTATTAGGAACTAAATTGGGGAGGTGCCAATAATTATGTTTTGTTATTTGTTTTGGGACCACACCCAGGGATTACTCCTGGCTCTGCACTTAAGAAATACTCATGTCAGTGCTTAGGAAGATCATATGGGTTTCTAGGGATTGAATTTGGATCAGCCACATGCAAGGCAAGTGCTCTCCTGTTGTTCTATTACTCCAAAGTCTGTGCCAAAAATTCTTAATAAGATAATGGGGCTACTACTTTTTACTTTTTTTTACCTGTGCTTTGATTCGTCTCTATTTCAGGACCATGATTAGTGTTCGGTTGTTGTCACTATTGCTGTGGTGCTTCTCAGGTTTTTGTTTGTTTTGTTTTGTTTTGGGTTTGATTTTTCTTGTTTTATTTTTATGTTTTCCTTCTTTTTTCCCTTTCTTTTCTTAAAATGAGATTTATAGTTTCTAGAAGGACACCTCCCGCTTTCTTTTTTGCTCTTTTAAATTTTTGCCACCCCCTTTTTCCTTTTCTCTTTTTTTATCCTTTTTCTTTTTTTTTCCTTTTTTCCTTTTACCTTCAAACAGAAATACATAACTTGAACCATCTTGTTCTGCCTCTCAAATTGAGGGGGAAATAATGGAGGGCACCAAGACCAAATAGTCATATGAACATTGAGTAGAAATAAAAAATGATCATACTTAAATACCAAATCCAAAGCCAACGACAACGGAATCAAAACCCAACCTACAACAAGCTACACACAGAGGGGACCACTTGTACTAGCAGCCCGGGAGGCAAAGGAGGGGTGATATGGAATGCATGCTGAGAATAGGGGTGGAGGGAGGACAACAATGGTGGTGAGAATGCCCCTGATTCAATGTCACTATGCACCTGAAATACTACTGTGAATGATTTGTAAACCACTTTGGTCAAAATAAAAATTATTAATATAAGAAAAGATAATGGGGCTACTGGCGATACCAGTCAAATAACAAAAACATATAAAAATGTAGTTGCTTGGGTTTGAGTTTTTTTTCCTTTCTGTTTTTGGCCATAACCGGCTGCATTTAAGGCTTACTTCTGGTTGTGTCTTAGAGATTACTCCTGGCACTTTTGCCCTCAATTATTATTCTTTTATAGAAAACAAAACAAGGGCCCGGAGAGATAGCACAGCGGCGATCCAGGACCAAAGGTGGTTGGTTCGAATCCCGGTGTCCCATATGGTCCCCCGTGCCTGCCAGGAGCTATTTCTGAGCAGACAGCCAGGAGTAACCCCTGAGCACCACCGGGTGTGGCCCCAAAACCAAAACAAAACAAAACAAAAAACAGCATTGGGGATTTGGGTGATTGTTTTTAATTTTACGTTTTAAAATGTTTTTCTGTTCTTTAATATTTTTATCAACTTGTTTACAAACCAGTGGAAATTGTAATTCTACAAAGCTTCCAGTTGAAAATATATATAATTTAGATAATGATAGATGATTCAAATTGACTCTAGAGGAGAGACAAAAGAGCCATAGGTTTCTCGCTGTGCTCTGGAAGCCCATCAATGGGAAGGCATCCAGCCTACAGAGAGGAAAATGAGACCCTGGAAGAGAAGCACTTATTTTGTTGGACTGATCTTACAGGCCAAAAAAAAAAAAAGTTGCTCATGACTTCTTTGGGATAGACGGCACAAGATTTCAGGGAAGCAAGACGCTGCAATCTTGGTGTATAATTTCTACCTATTCCCTTGGATCTGCCAGTATCACAGAAAATAATAATTCATCAATTATCAGGTTAGAGGTATAGGAACAAAACAGAGACCCCTAAAGTGAGAATCTGGGAAGAGATAAGGGAAAGGGCCCTTTTCTATTTAGGGGACTTCTGAAGGGAACCAAGCCTATAAGTCTTGACTGGGTGATCAAATAGGAAATAACATTGGTAATTACATGGACTTGATTTTTATCCTAATGACTATATCCTGATATCAGTTTTCAATGTACTATGACTGCTAAGATTTTATTGCTAGTACCTTTTTTGTTTTACTGAATATGCCACATAATTCAATCAATACCCAAAGTTTGGTGAATAGGAAAGCCTATCAGTAGAGCAAAGGCATATCAGATGAAGTAGCCCAAAATGCTTCCCTTTCTTCTTTCCTCACTTGCTTCCTTCCATTCTGCTTCCCTTCCTCTATTTATTGAAAAATAATTAACATAGAACAAACAGCCCCTAATTAAAGTAAATGGTTTAGTGAGCTTTGGCATATGGATATACCCATAAAACCATAACAGACTACTACTTTACACCAAAAACTTTTCTTATGACTTTTTAGGGGCCACATCTGGTTATGCTCAGGGTTTAGGAATTACTCCTGGTAGTGCCTAGAAGAAAATATGGAACACCAGAGATCAGACCTGGGTATTAGAGGCCAAACCTGGGTCAGCCATGCGCAAGGCAAGCACCCACCCACTATGCTATCTTTTCAGACCCTCTTGTGGATTCTTAATCTATCCTTTCCTCCATTTCTTTCTTATTATAACCTCTGAGAATGATTTGTGATTCTCGCCTGTTATTCTGTATACAAATATTTTGTTTCTTTTGTAGTATATTCATGTTTCTTTTGGATATATCACAGTTTAACTCTTAACTCTTAACCTATGAACAGATGAATAATCCTATAGGTTGTTTCCAATATTGTTAGAAAAATTACAATGAACATTTGTGTAAAATAAAAATTTATTTGCATGGAGATATGCTTTACTTTATCTTTTGTGGGCAAAAATCTATAAGTAAAATTATTAGTCTTATAACAGCTACTTTTTTTTTTTGTTTTTTTGTTTTATGGGTCACACCCAGCATCGCTCAGGGGTTACTCCTGGCTCTCAGAAAATCGCTACTGGCAGTATCAGGGGACCATATGGGATGCTGAGATTCGAACCATCGTCCTTCTGCATATAAGGCAAATGCCCTACCTCCATGCTATCTCTTCGGCCCACAGCTGCATTTTTAACTCTTCAAGAAATTGCCAAAATTACATAGAACTTATTTGCTATTTTCCCCTTTTAAATGTTTTGTAGGATTGACATATAGAGTCATATGGGCCTGCAATTTTCTCTCTGGGAATATTTTTAGCCATTAATTCAGTATGTGTAATAGGTGTATTCACTTCATATTAGCATAAGGTTTACTGATGCTGTTTTGATCCTTTCCTCTTTTTTTCTTTCTACATATTTATGCAGTTATTTTATTTCAGTGCTATCTGCTAAGTAGTTTCTGTGACTAGGTCTTTAAATGTATAAACTTTGGGCCAGCTATAGTACAAAGAGTAAGCACTCGTCTTGCCAATCTGCCAAACCAAGTTCAATCCCCAAAACCCCTTATGGTTCCCGTAAACCACGAGAAATGATCCCTGAGTGCAGAGCCAAGAGTCAGCCCTGAGCACAGACAGGTGTGATTCCCCAAAATAAATAAATGTTTAAACTTTTCTTCTATAATGTTTAATCTAGAGCTACTCCCATATCTTATATTTTCATTCCCAGCATTTCTTTTCTTAATCATCATAAATGTTATATAGATTTGTTTTTGTCTGGGGTCCATATTTTATATTCAGCTAAGTGACTGGATTTAAGCTTAATAAAATTTATGAGAAAACATTGTTTAAAAAGAAAGTGATACTTGTGAATTCATTGATTAGAATCCTGTTTATAGAAGTATTGTAAAGAACAGTCCTTTGTTCATGTGAGTGAGATCCGGCTGTCAGCATGACAAAAATATAGACTTAGGGATTATCAGGGAACCACCTTGAACTTGTCCACGCTGTCAGTCACTTTCCCTCAAGAACCCTTCGCATTTTCCATATTCCACAAAGGATCTTACCCTTAAAGGGGATAATTCTTGACTAAACTAGAACTTTAAAGAAAATTAATTCCCAGTGTATCTGTCCCCCCTTCCCACCCCCTGCAATCTAGCCTTCTTCCCAGAACCTTGGCACAGTCTCAAATTTGGCCTACTTTGTTTCTCATGCCTGGATGAACTCAAACCTTCCCTTGACCTTTGTTATAAACTTTCGAGGCTCCCATCTGCCTGTCCACCTGGTCATTGCTTGGCCTGAAGCCCAGTATATGTTAAAAGCAAAAGGCAGGATATAGGAATCTACTTGTTTCCTCAGAACTATGGAAAGGCAGCCAGCGGTCAAGAGAGATGGATATGGTACATATTTATATAAAGCTAAATGAACCAAGGACACAACTACAGTATCCATGGAATTCAATAAAAATATATTTTAAGCCAAACATTGAGCAAAGATTGGATACAACTCTAGCCCTCATAATGGGGGTTCCCTTCTAGTAGAAAATAGGCAAGGGAAGAGAATTACAGCTGTTTCTTGCATTTCTCGTTCCAAACTTTTTACTTTGACTTCTGTGGGTGTTCAGATAACAGACTCCCTACATAACTGTTAGGTGACTATCACCTAGCCCATTGGTCTCCACAGCTTTTATGTTTCTGTTATTATGACTGAATCATAAAGTCCCTAAGCATAGGGCCATGTCCTTGTCCTCTCTGGTCACTTCCAGTTACTAAGATAAATTTTTCCTAAATTGAGATATATTTAACTCACATATGTAAGAATCAAGTGTGAAGTAAAAATTATGCAATCAATTCATAATGTATGAAACAATTCCTAATAAATAGTAATAATCTATTACTGAAGAAGACATTAGATGATTGCAATTCACAATGACAAGCTAATAGATTAATTAACAAGAAGTTCAAAAGTAATGGGACTGGAGAAATAGTACACATATGGCACATGCCTTGCATGTGGCTGATCCAGGTTGATCCCCGTCATCCCATGTGGTTCCCTAAGCCCACTAAGAGTGACCCTTGAGCACAGAGCCAGAAGTAACCCCTGAGCACAGCCAGGTGTGGCCCCAAGCCAAAACCAAACCAAAAAAGAAAATAATATAAAAATAGATTCAAGTTTAAAAGTTCATAATATAGATAGGATAAAGTTCTTTATTGCTTCTTTACTATCCTTAAGGTCTGTTTTAAATCTAACTACCCATGTGAAAGTGAGATTATACTTATATATAAGCACCACAAACAAGTTGTCTTTGTTGACAACAAGAGTGGTTTGCAAAATGGCTCTTAAAATTCATTTTTGGAAACTAGAATTCTACATACTGCTCTTGTTATCATTTCTTAGTTTCTTGGCTACTCCTTTTGTCCTTCATGGATAAAATGTGCCTCAAATAGAGAATTTTGTACCTACGAAGTTTTATACCTAAAAAGAGGTATTCAAGGTTTAGTTAGCCACCAATGATGAGCAGGAGGTAAGAAATTCAGTTTGTATTGGGTAGCACTTGTCCAAGTGACAAAAAGCAGACTCAAACTGCCATGGCAATAAAGAATAAAAGAAAATATTTGTGTGCTATGGGTCCAATTAGATGTTCTCAGATTCCTTTTGTTCTGTGATCCTTCCATTTGGCTTCTTTTTCTGTCTTCATTCAGCTCATTGGCCAATTCTACTTTTGGTAGAGACCATCGTTAGTAGCCAGATGGGCTCTAGACCTTCCCCATCATATTTGGTAGTGAATAAAGAATGGGGGAGGGTTACCACACTCTGGTTTCTTATGTGCAATGTCAGACTCATGGACAAAGTGTTTAAATTTGCTATCCAGAGAAGGGGCAGAACATTATATTTTGGCAGTTATAAACTCAATGACAACTTTGAGTTTCCTAAACATAAACTATGTTGTACAAAATGACAATTACCCAATCTGCAGGTACATTAGTCTGCCCTTTAGAAAACAGTACTTAGGGATGGAGAGAGTGCTCAATACACACAGACCAAGCATGTGGGAGGTCTGTGTTCAATCCCCAAACAACACCAGCAGAGATCTCCAAGCATTTCGTGGGAGTAGACCCTGAACATCTCCTGAATCCCCAAACAAGAAAACAAAAGAGAAGGTTGTACTCACTTAGTGACTCTCTTAAATGCCATGATGAGATTTATAACCCAGTTTGAAATTACATATTTATGTTTTCACTTCTCCATTTGTTATGATAAAATATAACATTTAGGTCTGGCCTTTGTCTCTGGCATTAGACTTTTTAGCACATATAATTTTGCAGTTCAAATGGTATTTCATTCAAGAATTTATCCCCCGCAGAGTGGTTAGAGAAAAGTAGGTGGAAAATAAGTATGGACTGAACCTCCAACCGACTTACCTTCAGCCCTGCTAGCTAACTCAAACTTGTAAGGTAGTGCCTGCATCCCCCAGGATGTCCTCAAGTCCTCAAGAAACACCTTGAAGAATTTCATCCAATGAGTGCACTTGTGGAGCCATCAACCAACCCAATAACCAAACAAATCCAGTCCCACATCATTCCCTTGCTTCAGAACTTCCCTTCACATGGCCTCAGCTAAGGTCATGGGATAACTTCTTTAGCCCTTCCCCCATTCCTCCTCAAAATATATTTAAATTTGTGACCATTTTCTACTCTTTACTTCTAGCACAGAGTACAATTTCCTGCTCTCTGAGACAAACTCCTTTGCTTGTAATCTTGATCCTGTACAGTTCATCTTCCTTGTTGACTATGACTTCTCTTTTTTTTTGTTGTTATTATTTTATTTAAACACTGTGGCTACAGTGGTGGTTTGTAGGGGTAATTCTCGGGCTCTCTGGTTGGTTGATTTTCTGGGTGTTGATGGCTGCCACCTGTAGTTCAAGGTATTTGCCATGTTCATGTTCGTGGCAACCATGGAATGGTTGGAGCAGCGCAGAAGAAACCAGGCAGAGTCACAAAAAAAAATGCCAGGGGAGTTGAGAAGCCTCTTGGATCTCATTGAGCCAGTCAAGCTTCTAGCTCTCTGCTGCCTTCCCTGCCATTTTATTAGCCAAAGTTTAGCCTAAATCACCTGAGGGTCAGGTTTGACATAATTAAGGGAACTTGTGCTACTTAACTCAGGAAAGGTGAAAGGAAAAAGTCAAAAGTGATTTTACAGGTGTATGACAATAGTTTGTAATACAGTTGTTTTTCACAGATGCAAAATTTCACAGATGCAAAATTATTGAATTTCAGTCACACAATGCCCAACACCCTTCACCAGTGCATATTTCTCACGACCAATGAACCCAGTTGTCCTCCCACTCTCCCCCTGGCCTTCCTATGGGTCAGACAGTTTTCCTCTCTCTCTCTCTTTCTCTCTCACTTCCTTTCCCCCTTTTAGATATTGTGGTTTGCAATATTGTTAGTGAGGAATATCATTTCTATCACTGTATCTCCTTTCAGCACCCAATTCTTGGATTATAACTTTTCTTGATTTCTACTTCTCCCTTCTAGCTCTTCCCCCAGTAGCCTATTGACAAGTAAACTCTTCCTGTCCTCAGAGCATTCCCTTGATATTCTTAACCCTCAAGCTACCATTTATTCTTATGTCTAGTCTTCACTGCCAACTTCTTGAAAGAAACCTATACTCAGTGATTTCCACTTCCTGACCACCCACTCCTGTGCACTCTGGCTCTCAGCCATGTGGCTCTAATAACAGTGTTTTAACACAGATCACCAAGAAAAATACAGGATACTAAGGAAATCACTTGAAACCAAGGTTAAAAAAGAATAGAGATAGAGAGGTAGGCTTTTACAGTAAAAGTTTCATAAGAATTAAATGCCATCCAATTCTCATGACTATACATTATTAATTAAAGGAAGAGTGGAGATTGGTAATTGTTTTCTATAAAGGAAGAAGTCTTAGGGCATGAATGATAAATGATATGTACCCTTTATGTTTAAATTTCCATTTTGTTTTAATTATTTTACATCAGGTTGTAGGGCACACATAGTATTCTTTATTTAGAAAAACAGTTCCCAGGAATATCAGTGGATTGATTTAAATCTTTTTCTCATTTTCCTGATTGCAGAAAAAATGAAAAATGAATTTTGGGAAAGCATATCTAAAATGAAGATCTAGCTACAACCATCATCCTCATTGACACATACCATATCAACTCTTCTGACTACGTTTTGTTCCACATATCTTATAGTTTTGGGTCTGATATCAAGGTCTCCAATCCATTTAGATTTGACCTTTGTGCATGGTGTTAGATGGAGGTCTGAGTTCACTTTTTTGCAAGTGGCTGACTAGTTGTCCCAACACCCCTTGTTGAAGAGGCTTTCCTTACTCCATTTTGTATTTCTTGCCCCTATATCAAAGATTAATTGATTGTATGGCTGGGGAACATTCTCTGAATACTCAAGTATATTTCATTAATCTAAGGGTCTGTCTTTTTTCCAATATCATGCTGTTTTAATGACTATTGCTTTGTAATACAATTTAAAGTTGGGTAAAGTAATGCCTCTCATATTCTTTTTCCTAAGGGTTGCTCTAGCTATTTGTAGGTGTTCATTGTTCCAAATAAATTTTAGGAATGTTTGATCTACTTCTTTGAAGAATGTCATCGGTATCCTTAGAGGAATTGTATTAAATCCATACTATGCTTTGGGGAGTATTGCCATTTTAATTATGTTAATCCTCTCAATTACAATCCATGAACAGGGTATGTATCTCCATTTCCTTGTGTCCTCTTTTATTTCTTGAAGCAGGGTTTTGTAGTTTTCTTTGTATAGGCCCTTCACTTCTTTAGATAAGTTGACTCAAAGGTATTTGAGTTTCTGTGGTACTAATGTGAATGGGATTGTTTGTTTTTTTTAATGTCTCTTTCTTTTCTAACATTGTGTATAAGAAATCATTGATATTTGTGTATTAATTTTGTAGCCTTACTTTGCTATATAAATCGATTGTTTTTAGAAACTTTTCGATAGAGTCTTTAGGGTTTTCTAAATATAGTAGCATGTCATCTGCAAACACTGAGAGCTTGACTTCTTCCTTTCCTATCTGAATGCCCTTAATATCTTTTTCTTGCCTAATTGCTATGGCAAGTCCTTCCAGTACTATGTTGAATGGGAATGATGAGAGAGAGCAGCCTTGTCTTGTCTTGTACCAGATTTTAGAGGAAAGATTTTTATATTATCTTCATTGAGAATAATATTTGCCATTGACATGTAGTAGATGACCTTGATTATTTTGAGAAATATTCCTTCCATTCCCAGCTTGTTGAGAGTTTATTTTTTATCAAGAATGGGTGTTGGACCTTATTGAATGCTTTCTCTGCATCTATTGATAAGATCATATAATTTTTATTTTTTGTTTTGTTGATATGGTGTAGTATGTTAATTTCTTTACATATGGTTAATCTATTCCGGCACTCCTGGAATGAACCCTATTTGATTATAATGTATGTCCTTCTTGGTGAGGCATTGGATCCTATTTACTAGGATTTTATTGAGGAGCTTTGCATTTGTGTTCATTAGAGATATTGGTCTGTAGTTTTCTTTTTTGCAGCATCTCTGTCTGGTTTTGGTATCAAGGTGAATGTTAGCTTCATAAAAACTATTTGGAAATATTTCTGTTTCTTCAATTTTCTGAAAGAGCCTAAAAAGGATTGGTAGTAGTTCCTCTTGAAAGGTTTGAAAGAATTTGTTAGTAAATACATCTGGGCCTGGGCTTTTTGATTATCATTTTTATTTCCTTTGTAGTGATGGATCTATTTTTATATGCCAGATCATCCTAATTCAACCGTGAAAGATTATAAGATTCCAATAATTTATCCATTTCTTCCAGTTTCTCATGTTTTGTGGCACAGAGTTTCTCAAAGTAGTCTCTGATTACCCTTTGAATCTCTGTAGTATCTGTAGTAATCACCCCTTTTCAATTCTAATCTGATTTATTAGGTTTCTTTCTCTTCCTTTTTTTTGTGAGTTTTTTTAGTTTTGCTAGCGTTATTTTGTTTATGTTTTCGATATTTAAGATTGTTTTATTGGATTTCCACTTAATAGATTTCTGCTCTAAACTTTGTTATTTCTACTGATTTTTTTATTTTGTTAAACATTTTCTAACTTTGTAAGCTGTTTTTGCAGGTCCCTTCTTTCTTCCTGATGTGTGCTTGCAAAGCTATTTATTTTCCTCTGAATACTGCTTTTGTTGTGTTCCTGAAATTCTGATAATTTGTGTCTTCATTCTCATTTGTTTCCAGAAAGTTTTTGATTTCCTCTCTGATTTAATCTCTGACCCACTGGTTGTTCAGTAGTGAGCTGTTTAATTTCCAAGTGTTAAAATTTTTGTGTATGTTTCTTTGTAATTGACTTCTAATTTCATGCATTGTGATCTGAGAAGGTAATCTGTACAATTTATATCCTCTTGATTTTATGAAGATGTGTTTTATGGGCTAGTATGTGGTCTATGCTGGAGAATGTCCCGTGTGCATTGGAGAAGAATGTGTATCCAGTTTTCCAGGGATGGTTTGCCCTATATATAGCTAATAGGTCACTTCTTTCATTTTTTTTTCAGAGCTAGTATATTCTTGTTGGGCTTTTATCATGGTTGACCTATTAAGGAATGACAGGGTGATATTGAAATCTCCATATTATTGTGTTGCTATTTATGTCTTCTTTTCTATTTGTAAATTGTATTAAATATTTGGCTGGTCCCTCATTGGGTGCATATATGTTTAGGAGTGTGATTTCTTCCTCTTGTACTTATCCCTTGATTATTATGAAATGTCCATAGTTGTCCCTTGTAACATTCCTAAATCTAAAGTTTGTGTCACCATATATTAATATGGCCACTCCAGCTTTTTTAAGGAAGTTGTTTGCTTGAATAATTTTCCTCCAGCCTTTGATTTTGAGTCTCTGTTTGTTCTGACTATTCAGATATGTTTCTTGTAGGCAACAAAATGTTGGGTTCAGCTTTTTGATCCATTTTGCCCCTCTGTGTCTCTTAACTGGTGAATTTAGTTCATTGACATTGAGAGAAATAATTATCATGTGTGTCATTTAGTGTCGTCTTTTGGTAAGGTGTTTGTTATGTCTGTTGGTATATCTTGTCTTAAAGTAGACCCTTCGGTTTTTCTTTTCAGGCTGGTTTTGATTCTGTAAAGCTTCTGAGCTGTTGTTGATACATGAAGCTATGTGTACTTCCTTCAACCCTGAACGTGAGTCTGGTTGGGTGCAGCATTCTAGGTGAAGCATTCATTTCATTGAGTAGTGTCACTATTTTCTGCCACTATCTTCTGGCCTTGAAGGTTTCTTGTGACAGGTCTGCTGTAAATCTTAAAGATGCTTCTTTGTACATAAGTTCCCTTTTTGATCTTGTGGCTCTTGGCATTTTATCCCTATCTGTGGGATTCACCATTGTGACTAGGATGTGTCTTGGGGTATTTTCTTTGGGTCTCTTTTTTCTGGTATTCTTCAGGCATGCAGGATTTGGTTGCATGCAGTCTCCTAGCTCTATGAGTTTATCTGCAATGATGTCCTTGACTGTTAATTCTTACTGAGGATTGTTTTCTTGTATGTCTGGGACGCCAATGATTCTTATGTTGATTCTGTTGAGTTTATCAAACACTTCTATCTTCATCTGTTCCCATTTTTTGAGTTTGTTTTCTTACTGACGAATTATTTGCTTTAAGGCTCTTTTCCTATATCTTCTGTTGTATGGAGTTGTTATGCTTCTCATCTTCCATTGCACTGATTTAGTCCTCAGCTGCTGTTACTCTGTTGGAGAGGCTTTCTAGTGAAATTTTCATTTTTCCTACCAAGTTTTTCAGTCTATTATTTCAATCTGGAGTGTTCTAATTTCTTTTTTTATATAAATTATCTTTATTTAAACACCGTGATTACAAATATAATTGTAGCTGTATGATTACAGTCATGTAAAGAACACCTCCTTCACCAGTGCAGGATCCCCACCACCAATTTCCAGGATCTACCTACTCCCCACCCCACCCACACCTGTACTCGAGACAGGCTTTCTTTTTTTTTTTTTTTTTTTTTTACTTTTTTTTAATATAATTTTTATTTTGATCATAGTGGCTTACATATTGTTGACAATAATATTTTAGGTACATATTTACATAAAATCAGGGGGGATTCCCATCACCAATTTGTCCTCCCTATACCTCTGTTTTTGTCCTACCTCCCATATCCTCTTCCCTCACCCCCAGGGCTATTAGAATATGTGGTCCCCTCTGTACCTAGCCTACTACTTAGTAGTCTTGCACCTGTTTGGTCTTGGTGCCTCCCTTATTTCCCCCTCTAACTGGGAGGTAGGACTAGCTAGTTCAAGTTACATGGTTTTGTTTGAAGAAGAGAAAAGTAATAAACTGGGGTAAAAGTCTAATACGCCAAAAATGGGCAGAATCCTTCTAGAGGCTCTCATCATCGGTTTGAGAGACGAAGGAGAAAAAGAAGGTGAAACACTCCGCCAGTACAAAAAGAAGTGTCAAATATCCAGTAAGGACTCCAACAATTACGATAAGCACCACAAAAAAAAAAAAAAAAAAAAAAAAAAACGCCATGGTCTTGAGATAAGAAACATGGCAGAGCACATAAAGAAAGAAAAGAAGAGCTTCCTGGGAGCCGGGAGTCTAGCAGGAGGAGGTTTGGCAGGCCCACGCCATGCCGGAGGCCTGCTTGGCCAGGCCTAGGGGGGGTGCGGGACTTGGGTAACCCCAGCACCCCTCTGCCGCCTTGCTCCAGATCTCCAGGGCTTCCCCGGGCCACACGCCTGGGCAAGCCGGTGAGTTGGGTCCCTTGGTGGAGCTTGAAGGTACCCTAGGCCTTCCCCCACTATCCATGCGGCTCCTTAGGGAGGGTCTGGGTGGGGCTCTGAACTTCTGTTCTCCCAGCTTCTTGAAGGATCTCTCCTTCCTGGGAGCCAGGAGTCTAGCAGGAGGAGGTTTGGCTGGCACTGGTAATCTCTGTCCAGTGTACATTTTCAAAATCGCGCGGGGGCAATAGCCCCCGCGCGCACAAGAAACATTAATAGTACTCTCACAAGAAACATTAATAGTACTCACTATCATTGAATTGTGTTTTTATGTATGCAGAATGTCCATTTTGTACTCTGCCCTTTTGCATACCCCTTCATAAGTTCATATTTCTCTTTAACTTCTTTATCTCCTATCATCATTACTCCTTTTTTACCCTTTCTAACTTAAGTACTGTTGAGTCCTAATTCACAGACCAAAGTGGTGCCCTAGAGTTAACACCCACCCAACTATTTTAAAAGGCATAAAAAGGACACATATCTTTTCAACATTTTATGGGTGTTTTCTTTGACGGCTATAACTTTTGCTAAATACTTTCTTATACAGTGATGATCCCCCCCCCCCATGTTTTTTATCTTCTCCTTGTGAACTGCTCAATATGGAATTTGGTGTGAAAGAATCCCTCAGTTTAATACTTATGTTTGAACCAAGTCATGGGTCTTGTTGGAAATGTTCTTATGCCCCCATATATCTGATAGCACCACGTGGCTTTATATCTTGTTTGCGTAGGCACACTAACATGGGAAAATACTATACATACCAATAAGTTCTTATCTAATAGAAATGGGAACACACAAATCTTGTAGTGCAATGAGACCTTACACCCTGAACATTGACATAAAGACCTGGCACAGGCCTCAGAAAAATAGGCATTCTCCATTTACCCCTTGATCTACAGAAGACATTTACAAAACATCCATGGTTGTATATAACATCACCCGGAGGCATTCCTGTACCAGGGACGACCCTACAGCTGCTCTGACATCGATCTACTCAAAAGAGACATCCCTTAACACTGAGAAGACAACAAGAACAATGACCTGCTTACTGGACAGGGCTTGCTGTATTGCCCCTTTATGGTGAGGTTTGTCTATAACATCACCTGGAAGCAATCCTCTACCACGGAAGACCCTACCACTGCTCAGACATCGTCCTGCTCAAAAGAGACTTCCCTTAACACTGAGAAGACTTAACAACAACAACCTGCTTACAGGACAGGGCTTCCTGCATTCCCCTTTCATGGTGAGGTGAAACGAAAAGGCACTCCACATCATGACTTCAATGTAGGACATGCAGATTCCAGAATCTTTAATACAGAAAAATGAGACCAACAACAGAGACTGTGTGATAAGTGTGTTGGCGCTACGGACAATGTCTTGGAGCGAACGATAACTTTCTTGAGGCCTAGAGCTGGTCTTATGCCAGGAAACTTCAGGGGTAGGATCTCTTTGTATTTAGGCCAAGGCTATTCCTTTCCATGCCTCTCATATTTTGGTGGGCCTATGCAAACAACAATTGCCACTCTAACACCGTTTTTACTGTGCTCCTTTGACTCTAATCCTTAAAACACACCCACTTAAAATTTGAGGTTAACTTAAGCTAATATGCATGTACATGGAAATGTAAAAAATACTATGCCTCTAATGTTTAAGGAGTTATGTAAGTTTGATGGCTTTAGATTGCCTTGTGTGCTGTTAAGAAATATTATAATGTGCTACAATCTGGGGACTTGAGGGACAAAGTAATTGCACATGGATTCTGTTTTATTTATCTTAACTTTCTTTGGTGAAAGTTCAAAGTTAAGATAACAGCAAGGGGACTTCTTCTGATAATTATGTTATGGGTGATTGTCCTTCCACTGTAACTTTACCTTATCCTCTTTCTTTGCATCTTTTGTTCTCATAATTCATAATAAAAAATTATAAAAAAAAAGTTAAAAAAAAAAAGAAGAGAAAAAAAGTATAAATGGGGACAACTTCAATAACCACACCAAAACAAAGAAATCGACCAAAAATAGATAGGTAAATAAAAATAATAATAATAAATGAAGATAAAAAATAATATATAAAAATAAACAATGTTTTGTGCTTTTTGCTTTTTTTTCCCTCCTGCCCTGGCACAGTAAATATTGGGGTCATTCGAAAAGAAATTCACTTGGCCTAAGAGATATGGGGTTTCTCCACCTTTGGAGTATATTGTCATGGGATTAACTATAGACTCTGTTCAGGATCATTTACTCTCCCGGTGGTGCTTTTGTGGTGTTTGGAAGACTTCTGCTCTGTCCTGGGTGATACAATCAGACCTCTATATCTAGAGATCTCAGTATCTGCACAGGTCCAGGGGTGGAACTTATGATGAAGTCAGTCTTTGTGGTTCTAGAGGTTCTGTTCCCTCAGTGAGACAGGCTTTCTTTTTCCCTCATTCATTCACATTGTTATGGTAGTTTTCAGTGTAGTTATTTCTCTAACTGCACTTATCACTCTATGAGGTGAGCTTCATGTCATGAGCTGCACCTACATGGGAAGATGGGGAAATAAGGGTTGGGACTGAGGCAGTAAAATATTTGTGGTTTCTGAGCATAGTTAGAATGACCTGTGTGTCTTTTAGTGCCCACATTACTGTGTCTCAGCAACTACCACATTGCCAACCTGAGCACTGAACCATGAGTCCTGCATAACTGACTAAATATCATGAGGAATGCCCTAGCATTGTTTGGGAGCTCCCCACCAAAAATTTAGGGTTCATAAATTGTATTTCTTAGGCTGCTTTCTTCAAGGCAAGAAGGCTCATAACTAGGTTGCTTCATCATCACTGGGCCAAGCATGAAGTAGTGGAATGTTTTTTTCAAGTAACCTGGAAAAACTAGAGGCAGTGTCAGAATGCATCTTATGTGAAAAATCACAAAGATGAGCATGGGCAGACAAACAGTCCAGCCTTAACTTCCAAGGATTAAGATTCTAGATTTGGTAGGGCCAGAGCAATAGCACAGCAAGGATGGCATTTTTCTTGCACATGGTCTATCCAGGTTCAATCTCGGGCATCCCATTTGGTCCCTAAGCCCACTAGGAGTAATTCCTACATACAGAGTCAGGAGTAACCCCTAAGTACTGCCAGAAATAGCCAAAAATAAAGGAAAGAATAAAAAAACCATGAATTCAGTATTGGGACCAGAGATATAGACAGGGCAGTGGTTAAGACATTTGTCTTGAATTGACCCAAACACAATCATGTATGTAATTAAGGTGTTTAAATAAATTTAAAAAAAAGAAAAAAAAATCATAAAAAAAGACATTTGTCTTGAATTGTGGCAGACCCCAGTTTGAATCTCTGGCATTACATTTGGTCTCCTGAGCACCACCAGGGGTCAGAGATCTGAGAAGACAAAGCCAGTAATAACCCCTAAGCCACCCATCCTCACTCCCCACACACACATACAAGTAAATAAATAAAACTTTATTTAAAAAAAAGAATTTTGGGTTGAGACACCAGTGATATCTCAGTGTACTGGAACAGAAGCTTGTTACATGGGAGACCCTAGATTGACCCTCAGCATCACATGAACCCCAATGCCACAATCAGATAGTAGCCAAGTGTGGCTCCAAACCACCACACCCAATCAGGTTTGAAAGTCACTGTAGTTATGTTTAACTAAGAGTATGATTAGCTAAGAATTTGGTAATGGAGTCCATAATGCACTTTTCTATGGCTGTTTCCTGACAAGCCAAGGAAAAAGTTGGGCCTGTAATTCAGACTGAAATCCATCCTGTCCTTTGTCCAACATTGCTCACTTACACAATGTCATTCACACACCAAAGGCAATTCGAGTTACCACGAAAACAAGCCACAGGGACACTATAGAAATTTCCCACAATTATTTGTTCCAAAGTAAATATATTTCCTTTGATTTTGACAAAACCATAAAACACAGGCGTGTACTGTGAGGCTCTGTTAAACTCTGCTTTTTTACCAATACCCTAGAGGCTTTATTCTTTGAAATACACCCGGATTACATCATGCTAAAATCTCTCATCACTTGGCGTGTGAGTGTATTTTACCTAACAAACAACAATGGAGACAACAATGAACAAACTCCTGGATTAAGATTCTGATTTATCTTCCATTTGTGAAGGATAATCATATTCTAGTTTAAATAAGTCTCTTTCTTAAGTCAATATTTCAAAGCATGCAATTGATGACCAAGTCTTAGGTCCCCGATATAATACATAACAGAGAATATTTGTACTGGTTTAGCTGAAGTAATGGGCAGGTGTCAGCAAGGGCACAAATACCAGAGTGTATAGAAGATCCTTGTTGCTAAATCTTGTCATCATCCTTCTCAGTCAAGTAAATCATTTTGTTTCCATGGAACTTTCTTTTCTTTTCTCATCCTATAGGCCTCTTTTCTAATATTTTCAAATATTAGAACCTCTATAACTCTGCTTTGCAAACTCAGATTCACCGCAAGAAATCATGTTTTCTTTTTTTTCCCCTTGGGTTTTGGGCCACAAACAGCAGTGCTCAGGGATTACTTCTAGCTGTGCACTCAGAAGTCACTCCTGGCAGGCTTGGGGGGGCCATATGGGATGCCAGGAATCAAACCTGGGTCCATCCCAGGTCGACTGTGTACAAGATAAATGCCCCACTGCTATGCAATCACTCCAGCCCCATGTTTTCATTTTATTTATTTATTGGTTTTGGGGTCACACACGGTGGTGCTCAGGGGTTATTCCTGGCTCTGCACTCAGAAATCGCTCCTGGCAGGCATGAGGGACCATATAGGATGTAGGGATTTGAACCACCACCTGTCTTAGATCAGCTGTGTGCAAGGCAAACATCCTACCACATTGCTATCTCTCCGCCCTATGTTTTCATTTCAGATGGCAAATTTCTCTTTTACTTCATCTCTTTCATTAACTTATGGACAAAGTGGGATTATAAAAGTATGATAAGTGTTCACAAACTTCACCAAGAAATCCCCCCACTTATGGTAGTTCCCCATTCAGTTAATAACTATTGAGCATCTACAATATCCTAGGAATAAGCCTTCCAATAAACAAGACAGAAGGGTCTCATAATTCTATGGCATCTTTTCTACTGGTTTATTTCTATCTAGAACCATGCATTTATTTCATCAACACTGAGACCAGATCACTCCACACCTAAAAATTCAAACTACATCTTTCTAGTTACACTTTTGCTCACTCCTTTGCTCTTCATAATTTGTTCCTTGGCATCATAGACACCATTAGTTTATCATCACTTGGATATCTTCATAGATGGAGCCAGAATTTTTCTGCTTTAGAGCCCAGTAATTCGCCATAATGGTATTCTAGCTTACACTCTCATTCCTGATCTAGCCAACATGATTCTTTCTCTACTTTCATTTTCACTGTACCCAGCTAGTTTAACCTGGTCCATAGGAACATCAGTGAAAAGTCAGGTCCTTGGGAAAAGTCCTGATCTTTAGCATCAGCCAGTGGTTTGCATTTTGCAAACTGTGTGACTTTTTTTTTTCAAGAATTACACCTCTTTATAGTATATTTTCAAAAAATATTTATTTTAAGCATCATGATTTACAATACTTAATTATAGGGTCTTATGCACACAATGTTCCAACACCACACTTTCCACTAGAAAGTGTTCCCCTCTCTACTACAATCCCAGCCCCTATCATGTTCAGCTCAACTCTATAGACCAGTTCTCAAGTTCTGTTGTTTTTGGTCATTTGTTTCTTAATATCCCACATATAAGATACATTATGTCAACAAAAGAAAAAACAACTATATAATCATATAAATAGATGCAGAAAAAGTATTTGATAAGGCCCAACACCCACTCATGATAAAAATTTCAACAAGATGAGAATGGGAATCAGAGTGATAGCACAGTGAAGGCTGTTTGTCTTGCATGTAGCCAACTCAGGACGAACCCGGGTTTGATCCCTGGTATCCCAAATGGTAACCTGAGTCTGTCAGGAGATTTCTGAGTAAAGAGCCAGGAGTAACCCCTGAGCACCACCAGGTATGGCCCCAAAACAAAACAAAACAAAAAAGATGGGAATGGAAGGAATTTCTCTCAATATAGTCAAGGCCATTTAACACAAGCCCATAGCAAATATTATACTCAATGGAGATCAACTAAAAGCCTTTCCTCTAAAATCTGGTACAAGGCTGGCCCTCTGGCCACTCATATTCAAAATAGTACCGAAAGTACTTGCCATAGCAATTAGGCAAGAAAAAGATATCAAGAGCATCCAGATAGAAAAGGAAAAAGTCAAGCTCTCATTTAGAAAACCCTAAAGATGCTACCAAAAATCTTCTATAAACAATAGATTCATAAAGCTAAATGGCACGCTACAAAATTAACATGCAAAGATCAATGCCACTCTTATAAACAAATAATGATAGAGAAGAACTAGACATTAAAAAAAACATTCACAATAGTACCACAGAAACTCAAAACCTTGAAGTCAACTAAAGAGGTGCTTCAAGAAATAAAAGAGGACACACAGAAATATAACCTATTCGTGGATTGGAAGGATTAACATAATTAATTAAAATGGCAAAACTCCCCAAAGCTTTGTACAGACTTAATGCAATGCCTCTAAGGATGCCCATGACATTCTTTAAAGAAGTGGATCAAACACTCCTGAAATTCATTTGGAACAATAAACACCCACTAATAGCTAAAGCAATCCTTAGGAAAAAGATGATGGAAGGCATCACTTTCCCCAACTTTAAATTGTATTTTACAAAGCTATGGTCATTAAAACAGCATGGTATTAGAATAAAGACAGACCCTCACATTAATGAAATAGATGTGAGTGTTCAGAGAATGACCCCCAGAAATACCCATCAATTAATCTTTGATAAAGAGGCAAGAAACACAAAATAGATCAAGGAGAGCTTCTTCAACAAGTGATGTTGGGATAACTGGTCAACCACATGCAAAAAAGGAAACTCGGACCTCTGTCTAACACTATGCACAAAGGTCACATCAAAATGGATTAAATACCTTGATAGCAGATCCAACACTATAATATATATATATAGACAAAAACAGGCAAAATACTCCATGACATTGAGACTAAAGACATTTTTGGGAGGAAACACTATGGTCCAAAAAAGTGAAAGCAGAGATAAACAAATGGGACTACATTAAATTTAGAAGCTTCTTCACCTCAAAGGAAATATTCACTATGATACTAAGGTCACCCACAGAATGGGAGAAACTATTCACCCAATGCTTATCATATAAGGGCTGAGGTCTAAGATACACAAAGTATTGTTACAACTTAACAAGAAAAATATCATCTAACTTCATCAAAAAAAGAGAGAGAAGAAGAAATGAACAGACATTCCCCTTTTCGAAGAAAAACAGATGGCCAAAAGGCACATGAAAAAATGCTCCACAAGTGATTAGTGAATTATCAGGGACATACAAACCAAAACAACTATGAGGTATCATCTCATGCCACGTGTACACATCACACATCACAAAGTAAAAGAACAGCCAGTGGATGTGAGAGAATGAAACTCTCATTTACTGCTGGTAGGAATGCCACCTAGTTCAGCCTTTCTAGAAAACAATATGGGAATTCCTCAAAAAACTGTAAATTGAACTCCCATATGATTCACTAATACAACTACTAGGGATATGCCCTAGAACACAAAAACACAATACAATAATTCCCTTTGCACTTCAATGTTCATTGCAACACTATTTACAATAGCCAGAATCTATAAACAACCAAGATGTTCAACAAATGAGTGGCTAAAGAAACTGTGTTACATATATACAATGAAATACTATGCAGCCATTAGGAAAAATGAAGTCATAAAATTTGCCTATTTATGGATGAACATGGAAACTCTTATGCTGAGTGAAATGAGTCAGAAAGAGAGAGAAAGAGGGAGAGATAGACATAAAATAGACTTACTCATCTATGGTTTTTAAGAAAAATAAAAGACAATATGGTAATAATGCTCAGAGATAACAGAGATGAGGGCTAAAAAGACCAGCCTATGATGAAGCTTATTAAAAAAAAAGAGTGGTGAGTGCAGTTAGACAAATAACTACACTAACAACTACCATGACAATAATAGTTCGAAGGAGAAATAGAATGCCTGTCCGGAAGACAGGCGAGGGTTGCGGAAGGAAATAAATGGGGGACACTGGTGATGTGAAGTTGCACTGGTGAAGGGGGGTGTACATTTTATGATTGAAATCCAACTACAAACATGTTTGTAACCATGGTGCTTAAATGAATTATTAAAACAAATAGATTATTATTAAAAATATAAAGTAAATAAAATTTATTTACAGATTGTCCCATTATCATTTGTCTCTACTAAGTAAAAAATCCTTAAACTTTGTATTAAACTTTATAACTACATAATAACTTAATTATTATAAAAATAATACTTAGGGCTGGAGAGGTAGGGCATATGCCTTGCATGCAGAAGGACAGTGGTTTGAATCCCAGTATCCACATGGTCCCCCCAGCCTGCCAGGCGTGATTTCTGAGCTTAGAGCCAGGAGTAACCCCTGAGCGCTGCCAGGTGTGACCCAAAAACAAAAACAAAAAAAAATCATGTTCACAGGGGCTGGAGAGATAGCATGGAGGTAGGGAGGTTGTCTTGCATGCAGAAGGACAGTGGTTCGAATCCCGGCATCCCGTAAGGTCCTCTGAGGTTGCCAGGAGCGATTTCTGAGCATAGAGCCAGGAGTAACACCTGAGCACTGCCAGGTGTGACCCAAAAAACAAACAAACAAAAATCATGTTCACAGGTCTATCTATTCATCCCCCTTGAATTACTTATTCTGCTTTATTTTTTCATTTGATTGAAGACCCTCTCCAAAGTCCTTTTTCTGATTGGTGTATGGGCTTCTCTTTTCTATATATTTTCACATCTTTATAGTTGAATGATAGCTGAGATATGCGTGGTATTCTGACACCATGGTTCTTTTCTCTTGGGTCCATCATGTCTCTTTTCGTTTTTCCCCTTAATCAATTATTCTTGCATGTGTGTGGACCTAGGTTTCATCTCCAACATATGTCTGTCTTTCTGCCCATATTTCTGTTTCTCTCTCTCACACACATATAAACATACCACCACTAATAATAATAATGATAATAGCAGCCTGGGGGAGTAAAAGAGAGAAATATGAGATGCATGCTAGGAACAGGGGTGGAGGGAGGACAACATTGGTGGTAGGAATGCCCCTGATTCAATATCACTATGTACCTAATATATTACTGTAAAAGATATGTAATCCATTTAGATTAAAATTATATATATATATATATATAAAATTTGTGGCTGAAGAGAGTACAGCAAGTAAGACACTTACTAGCCTTATATGTAGCTGAGCAGAGTTCAATCTCTAGCTCCCCAAATGGCCTACCGAACACCACCAGGAGCAGTTAGGAGTAATCCACAAAGACTGTGTGTGTGCCCCTCAAAAAACATAAAATAAAAGAAATAAAAGAAAGAGAAAGAAAAAAATAGAGTAATATTTTGGGGTCAAAGAGATAGTACAGGGATTAAGCCTCTTGCTTTGCATGTAGATAATGTAGATTCAATTCTTGACACTGCATTTGGTTCTTCTGTGCCCAGAATTAGAAGTAAGCCTTATGGGCATCTTCAAGGAGGAAACAACATTCTCCAAACAAATGGAAGCAGAGATAAGGGACTATATTAATCAGAGAAGCTACTGAACCTCAAAGAAAATAGTGTCTAGGATACAAAACCCACCCATGGAAGGGGAGAAAATATTCACCCAATACCCATCAGATAAGGGGATAATGTCTAAGATATACAAGGTGCTGACAGAACCTAACAAAGAAAAATCATCTAACTCTATCAAAAAATGGGGATAAGAAATGAACAGACACTTTCTCAAAGAAGAAATACAAATGGCTAAAAAGCACATGAAAAAATGCTTCACATCACTAATAATCAGGGACATGCCAATCAAAACAATATGAGGTACCATCTCACACCACAGAGACTGGTACACATCACAAAGAACAAGAAAAATCTGTGCTGGCGGGGATGTGGAGAGAAAGGAACTCTCATTCACTGCTGGTGGGAATGCTGTTTGATCCAGCCTTTATGGAAAACAATATGAAGATTCCTCAAAAAATTGGAAATTGAGCTCTCATATGATCCAGCTATTCCACTCCTAGGTATATACCCTAGAAACACAAAAATGCAATACAAAAATCCCTCTGCATACCTATATTCATTGCAGTGCTATTTATAATAGCCAGACTCTGGAAACAACCAAGATGCCCTTATGCAGCCATCAGGAGAGATGAAGTCATGAAATTTTCCTATACATAGATATATATGCAATCTATTATGCTGAGTGAAATAAGTCAGAGGGAGAGAAATAGACACAGAATAGTCTCACTTATCTATGGGCTTTAAGAAAAATAAAAGACATTATTGTAATAATGCCTAGAGATGAGGGCCGGAAGGACCGGTTCACACACAATATGAAACCCACCAAAAAGAGTGGTGAATGCAGTTAGACAAATAACTATGCTCACAACTACCATGACAATGTTTATAAATGAGAGAAGTAAAATGCCTGCCAGGAGGGAGATGGGGGACATTGGTGATGGGAATATTGCACTATGAAGGGGGGTGTTCTTTATATGACTGAAACCCAACTACAATCATGTCTATATTCAAAGCGCTTAAATAAAGTTGTTAAAAATTTTTAAAAAGAAGTAATCCTGGGGTAAGGAATAAAAAGAAGTAATCCTTATGCACTGCTGAGTATAGACCAAAACAAACATAAAAAGAATAATCACATTGGTAGGGGCCGGAGAGATAGCATGGAGGTAAAGCGTTTGCCTTTCATGCAGGAGGTCATCGGTTCGAATCCCGGCGTCCCATATGGTCCCCCGTGCCTGCCAGGAGCAATTTCTGAGCCTGGAGCCAGGAATAACCCCTGAGCACTGCCGGGTGTGACCCAAAAACCAAAAAAAAAAAAAAAAACAGAATAATCACATTGGTGGTGGGAATGTTGCACTGGTGAAGGGGGGGTGTTCTTTACATGACTGAAATCATACAACTACAATCATATTTGTAATCATGGTGTTTAAATAAATATTAAAAAAGAATAATAAATTTTATTCCCTGGAAGAACAATGGCTAATTTTGACCAGTGATATAAAAGTTGACTCTATGGAGGCCGGAGAGATAGCATGGAGGTAAGGCATTTTCCTTTCATGCAGAAGGTCATTGGTTCAAATCCCTGCATCCCATATGGTCCCCCGAACCTGCAAAGAGTGATTTCTGAGCATGGAGCCAGGTGTGACCCAAAAACCAAAAAAAAAAAAAAGTTGACTATATTAAACTGAGTATCATAAGAAAAATATGATATATCGCAAAGATTATAATTTAGATTATTCAGAATAAAATTTTTAATGCTAATGGTTGGGGGAAGTTTGTAAAAATTAAATGCAAAGTATGTTTCTCAGGCATCTAGGTGGGTCCATGGAATTGGAAGGGAGTTCCTGATCCTCCTGTATTCCTTTTAATAGTCGCAGAGGTGCTGGCTCCTCACTTACACGATCATCTTCAGAGCTGGTTTCCAGACACGTCAGCCATGTACTCCACATCCCATCCCCTGGACACAAGTACTACACTAGAATCTGAGCCATAGTTCAGTGGCTCTGCACACATGCTCTTTGCAGCGGTCAGCACCAGAGTCTGTGTTCTCCAGCCACTCACAGGCCTTTTGCATTATTCATTCAGCATACTGTGTTCCTGATGCTCAAATGCTCTTGGCAGTACTGAGCATCAGCAACTGCCTACTCAGGTGCTCACATGACAACGGCAGAGGCCAGGCCTCCTCCAAGATCTTCTTCAGTTTGCTGTCTGGGTAAAATATATCATGTACATAGTTTTGAGAGAAAAAAAGAGAACTACCATTTTTCATCTTTTTAATCAAAAATATTGTGATTCAGAAGAAAAATGCCCTTACCCAGGTGCATCTTTATAGATTAGCATTTAGGGCAAAGTGCCAGAAATTCAATACTAAATTACCCCCAGGATCTCAGCCCATAGTTACTGTTGGAATTTTTGGCAAGCAGATTTTCCTGAGGGTAATAGTCAAATTAAGAAGTCTCCTCAAAGAAAGGTGCTCCTCTAAGGCAACACTTCAAAGCTAGGTGTTCAAAGGTGGGGCAGGGCTTAGCAAAGCTGGCTGGTGGTGACTGGGGAAGGAGAAATGCCTGCTCCCCACCCCACAATCCCTCCTTACTAGAGAAGTGGTAAAGTTTGCTGTCCAGTACTAAGTCTCTTTACTTTGCACTCAAAATTAGAGTGAACTCTCTCTCTTTTGACTTCTAAACCCCAAAGTTCTTTAAAAAAAAAAAAAACTAGTTTAAACTAGTGTTAAAATTATACAGTTAGTGTGAGTGCACAAACTTGCTTCACATTAACACCACCGAAGTGCTGACTACCCTTCACCACTGTGTGTGTGTGTGTGTGTGTGTGTGTGTGTGTGACCTGTAACTTCAGAGACCTTGGATTTGTGAAATGGACAATTCCAGAGTCAACCCTTCAGCAAAGGTAAAATATAGATAGTAGTTTGGCAATTTAGGTAAACACTTTCCAAAATCCTATCATACTCTTTGGAGGCAGAACCCAAATCGATAGTTTCTGTTTTCGGTGAATGAGAATCCCCTTAGATCTAGCAGGTCAATAATAACAGTAACCACATTAGCTAACTTTGTTGACCACTTATCCATGTGACATATTTTATTCTAGGAATATGTTCCCATTAGTTTACTCCTCAAAATAGCTCCACAAATTTGTATAGATACCCATTTAATAGATGTGTCTACGGAGATGGAGTGATTTGCTTAAGATTATCCATGCTAGCTCCAGAATTTGACATGCAATACCGATCTCCACTCTCATTACTTTGGTCAAATGTGCACTGATAGAATGTGTCCTTTGGTTGATAAAAAATGACTTTCAATAGATTAACTCCTGCCAAATGAATTGGTAATCTGAAAATGCCAAAGGAATCTAAAAGCAGGAAAGTCAAGGGAATTGAAACATCAAGATGGAAAGGGACAGAAAGCAATGGAAGGCTACAACTGGCCGGCTCAATATTCACCCCAAACAAGACTGTGGCCACAAGATGAAGACCTGCCTCACTAATGAATGGTTAACTGCTCACTGGCCTCTCAGAGCTGATCTGCAGATGGTGATTAGGCATGTGAAAAGGGATTCATCATCATTTGTTATCAGGGAACTCCTGAAACAATGAGATATTCTCTTGCCCTAGTGAGAACAGCATGTATCAAAAAGACTTGATCCAGTGTTGGTGAGTTGTGTTGAGATCAGAACTCTTAGTGGGAATGTTGTCTAGGACAGCCGCTATTAAAACAGTAGGTAGACTTTTTAGAAAACTAAAAATAGGGCCAGAGAGTTAGGAGAGAGATGCTTATCTTGTTCAATCTCCAGCACCACCTGGTCCTATGTACATCACTGGGCACAGTCCTAGAATCTCTCCAGCACCCCAAGGATGACCTGAGTAAACCCAATGTGGTCAAGAAGAATCATTTCCTCAGGCTCTTGCTTCAAACCAAGGGCTCAGTTAGCCAAGAATCACTGGGAAGGATCTCTGGGAACTCCTTAGCAATTTTTAGGAGACACTACTCCCCGGCCCCCTCCAAAAAAGTAAGAAGTTTCTGTATGACTAAGATATTCCACAATTGGATTCTATCTCAAGAACACAAAGATATTAATTCAAAAAGATAGATGCCTGACTGTATTCATTGAGATGCTACAACAGCCAGAATATGGAAATAATTCCAGATCACCTCAGCCACTGGGCTACTGCTTCATAATGGTCCTAATGGCTGGAAGCATGAGCTCCTTTCAGAAGCACCAGGGGTAGATAGATGCAGTGCATGGGGCCTGCCTCAGAGCTCAGGTGGTCAGAATCTGCAGAGATAAATCCTGAAGGAGGAGAGAAGCTCTTTGCCCTGGGTCCTGGGGGGGGGGGGCATGTTCCCTGTGGTACCTGTCTCCCCTTCCATCCAGACTGCAGTGACGTATTTCTATTCAGTGTAATCAACCGAAGGGTGAATTCACTGCTGGGAATGAATGCTTCCCATCAACTTAATTAAGTTTCCACTGTTTAATAGTGTCCCAGGGCAGTTATTTGGCATTTAAAATGAGGCACAGAGATTTGTATATATTATGGAAATCAACTCTTTTTGATAAGGGATGTGAAAGTCCAACCAGTTCACCAACATTGACACCATGTTTCCATACTTCCATGGATGTTCCCCTGGGCTGTGTAGAAGGAAGAACTTCTACTTTCTACACATAAATTAAAATGTAGGCAGCAGTGATCCCAGTCTAGGAGTTTTTCTTGAGGATATGTGCAAAGTTGCATTCAGAAGTAAAACTCGGGGCCGGAGAGATAGCATGGAGGTAAGGCATTTGCCTTCCATGCAGAAGGTCATCGGTTCAAATCCCGGCGTCCCATATGGTCCCCGTGCCTGCCAGGAGGAATTTCTGAGCATGGAGCCAGGAGTAACCCCTGAGTACTGCCGGGTGTGACCCAAAAACCACAACAACAAAAAAAAAAAAAACAAGTAAAACTCTACTTGTCCACATGGGCCAATAGTTAGGATCAACAGCAAGTAACCAAGAAGAGAGTTTGTTAAAAACAACAGCCATCAACAAAATCCTGCAGAGAGCTCCTGAAAACCATTTTCTGTTCACTTTACTGTCAATAGACACAAGAGAAGAGAGAAGTTCCTAGGCATGCAGAAGTTTCTAGGCATGGAGTAACCCCTGAGTATTGCCAGTTTTGCACCAAAATGCTCCCCTTACACACACACACACACACACACACACACACACACACACACACACACAGAAGTTTGTTAAGTGCTGGAGATATAGTAGAGGGAAAGTGTTTGCCTTGCATGTGACAAACCCAGGTTCAATCCAGGGCATTATGTGATACCATATAGCTCCCTGAGCATCATTAGAAGTGATCCCTGAACAAACAAACAAACAAAAAAATCTATTAAAGGCCCCCAAGACCTCAGGATGGCCCCACATCCCCAACACTCAGGATCCAAGAAACATCTCCTCTTGGGTCTCTGCATTGTACCCCCCAAAGAGTTTGGCCAAGAACAATTGGTGGGAGGACAACAGATCTGCTAAATACCATTTGGGGGTCCCCCAGCACCATGAAAAAAATCTGTTAAATACATCTGCTTAAGAGCTCACTGGAAAGTAAAACATCTTCACCATCAACCTACTTTCAGGGTGGTTTATTTGTTTGGTTTTTATTTTTAGGCAACTCCTGGCACTCAGGGGTTACTCCTGGCTCTGTGCCTAGGAATTACTCCTGGTGGACTCAGAGGGACCATATGGATTCCCAAGGATAAAACCCAGATTGGCCATGTGTAGTACCAGTGTACTACACACTGTATGATCTCTTCAGCCCTCTCAATCTGTTTTAAAAACTAGTCATTTCTTTCTCAATAAGCAGCTCCATTGATGAGCCAGCCTTGTGTTTTAACTGTATCTTAGTTTCCTTTAAAATTTCCTTTCAGTTTAGCAGTCTCCCCTTCCCCCCTCCCCCCCCCCCACACACACACATACACACACACAGCTCATCCCCACACGCTGGAGCCTTCTGAAAAAAAAATAGAAAAGGCAACTTTAAGGCAGCAGTAAAGGTCTTTGCTTAACCTATAAACAAGCCAGGTCATCTGGGTTCCTTACCTAGCCTGCTCTGCAAGGCAGCCTTTGAGAGTAAAGAGAATCTTTGCACTTAGTCCCTCTTATTTACACACCAATATTTCAGTTTCCTTACATTCCTATAGAATTTCTGAAGATTAACTTCTAGATAGAAAACTTCATATCTGAAGGCTGAGCAGAGAAAAAAAATTATGTCACCCTCCAGCAGTTCCATCAAGGGATGAAATTTTAAATCACATCATGTCTCACACCCATTTCTTCGTGCAAAATAAATCACTTGAACAGAGTGCAAGCCAATTTTTACTTTAAAAATGTTGTGTCCTAAGGCTGTCTTCTTGAACTTCAAAAGCACACTTTGTAATTATTCTACCTATCAAAGGAAACCCAACATTTCACCTCCAATCTTCTTCAGCTTGTGTTATCACTTTTAATTGTTAATAAACCACATTAATTTTAAACTGATTATTCTGTTTGGAAATTTAGTGTTTTCAAACAGAATACACTGAGTTCTGTATAAATGAACTTATTTACCTAAAGTGAAGCAGGAATTCTTCTCACTACTAAGTTATTGCTTTGATTATTTTTCAGTAATTACCATCATTGGGAGACTTACAATTTGGGTCCCTCATTTTTTTAAAGAACTAATTATCAGGAATGAATTGGACAAAAAAAAATATAAAATGTAAAATGAGACTTTATCAGCATTTGTGCCCAGAATGAATAATACTTTATTTTAAGTTGTAAGCCTGTCTGTGACTTATTTTGATTTTGATTTGTTAAGATTCATGGAGGACTGAAAAATTATTTGAAAATTTCAGACTGGACTTTCCACATGCATAATTCAGATTCATTTAAACCCTGCATTTTCTGGAACAAACTGGAAAGTCTTTCACATGTCAACCTCCCTGTCTGTCCTCACTCTTACCATTAAACTATTTTTGAGATAAAAACATGTTGTGTGTGTGTGTGTGTGTGTGTGTGTGTTTTCACTGGCAAAAGTTGAAAGTATTTCTAACTGACTAGGTCCTCAGGCCACCTAATAGTATCAGGCCTGGACCCTGCCACTGTCACTCTCTCTCCTAATGAAACCTCTGTCGCCATCCTTCTCTGATGCCAGGCACTGTTGTCTGGGTCTCACTAGTTTTGATCCTTACCACATTCCTGTCAGTAAACACCATTGTCATTACCCCCTTTGTAGATAGTGGGCAAAAGCATTGAAAGGTTAGGCCCTGAGGCTCCCAGTTGCTAAGTAGCAGAGCATGCCAGCTCCATGTCCCAGACCTGGCATACAAGCTCTTAATCTCCTGCTCCAGCTAGCCCCATAGTGCCCTGTTGTGCTGCCCTTTTGCACTGTAGGAGGAGGGACAGTGCTTGTCCATTCCTCTGTCTTCCAGGGTCTGCAGAGGGTTTCCTTTACTGCTTATAAAAAAATAGATGGACAGACAGATAGATGGCTGAATGGTACAGCCTGTTTCTGAAAAGGTCTCACAAATCAGCCACTCCCAAGCCTGCTTCTCCACACAAAAAATAGGCAATCACCAATCAAGTAAAATAGTCTTTGTCTCATTAGCCTACATTAATATAGCAGAATAATAAGAAGTATGATTCTACAGAATCGCAGTGTGATTCTGGCACCAGAGTTTCTGGGGGAAGTTGCATTTCCCTAAACTCCTGGCCTTGGTAAGTCCTGCTAGTCCTTCCAGCAGTGCAGACCTAAGCACAAGAATGAGTTAAGAGAATTCTAGGGGCTGGAGAAATAGCACAGTGGTAGGGCATTTGCCTTCAAGCAGTCGAGCAGGACCTATGTTGATTAGAATCCCGGCATCCCATATTGTCCCCTGTGCCTACCAGGAGCACTTTCTGAGCACAGATTCAGGAGTAACCCCTGAGTGCCACTGGGTGTGGCCCCAAAAAAACTTAAAAAAAAAAAAAGGAGAATTCTACTGTGAGTGAAGGTCAGAAAGGTATGGGCCTGGGGTTATGGAAGCCCAGGGTCCAATATCCAGAAGCTGGGTGCTGCCTTCCATCTCTATTTATGTCAGTACCAAAAATTCTCAAAAACAATGACAGGGCCTGAAAAAATACAAAAAGCAAGCAAGAGATGTCAGTGATGAGGAAGAAGAGTGCTCAACAGCAGCAGCCTCGGGTGGGAAAGCTACCCAAGTACCCATATCATTGCTGGCTTCCCTATATGTCCCAGGATATCACCCTACCAGGTAGCACCCAGGTAAGCCCTCAGCCCTGGCCTACCCTGGCTGCTCAAAGCCTCTCCTGTGAGCACTATGATGCTGCTGCAAGGTGGGCTGGAAGAAACTGGATGTGACCTACTGAGACTAGGATTAGCTTAAGACTGAATGTTCCAGAACCTCCTTCCTGCTGACTTGAAGAGTCCCAACTGATGGCTGAGGAGCATCTTCACCATCAGACAGTCAGACACAGATCCACCAGCCGGACCTCACTGAGGACCAAGCACCCTTCACTGTGCCACCTTTCCTGAGTGACTTGCTTTTCAGGCCACAGAGATGAGCTGGCAGGGACAAAGGGAGATGCTGCTCTTCAGAAAATCCACAATTGCAAGGAGGTGAGCAGTGTGACCCTTGCAGTGTTTTGAGACAAGCTGGGGTCCACAAATAGCTCATCTGGCTAGAAAAACCATCTGCATTAACAGATTATAGACTGGACTCATTTTTTGTGTTGGGCTTTTATTGGGGGGACCAGACATGTGTGGAAGCACATAAAATAAAATCCCAAAATATCTCACACAAAAAAAGCATTTTAGAAAGTAGCATCATGGTCAAATACTCTTCAGAAGATAGCCAAGAGGACACAGAATTGGTCGTTTTACTGGTACCAACTTCTGGAATGTAATATTTACAGAAGAAGAAATTGAGGCCAAAGAAGTTAGTGAATGGGACCGGGTCAATAGTACAACAGGGAGGGTGCTTGCCTGCATGTAGTTGACCCGGGTTCAATACTCAGCATCTCATATAGTTCCCCAATAGTGACTCCTAAGCACAGAACCAAGAGTAACTTCTGAGCATACCCAGTGTGGCCCAGAAGTAAACAAAAAGTTGATGAGTAAACACAGGTCGCCATAGAGGCAAGTGTGAGTACCAGAAACCCAGTGAGCAAGGTGGAGCAGAGAGGTGGTCAGGAAGCAGCTGTGACATCACACACACACACACACACACACACACACAGAGAGAGAACAGTGCTGGCAGGGATGTGGGGAGAAAGGAACTCTCATTCACTGCTGGTGGGAATGCCGCCTAATCCAGCCTTTCTGGAAAACAAGATAGAGATTCCTCAAAAAACTGAAAATTGAACTTCCATGTGATCCAGCCATACTATTCCTAGGGGTATACCCTAGGAACATAAAAACACAATACAAATATACATTCTTCACTCCTATATTCATTGCAGTGCTATTTACAATAGTCAGATCTGTTTTTTTGTTTGTTTTTTGGCCACACCCGTTTGATGCTCAGGGGTTACTCCTGGCTAAGCACTCAGAAATTGCCCCTGGCTTGGGGGGACCATATGGGACGCTGGGGGATCGAACCGTGGTCCTGATCCTTGGCTAGCGCTTGCAAGGCAGACACCTTACCTCTAGCGCCACCTCGCCAGCCCCAATAGTCAGATCTGAAAACAACCCAGATGTCCTTCAAAATGAATTGGCTAAAGAAACTGTGGTACAGATACACAGTGGAATACTATGTAGTCATCAGGAGAGATGAAGTTATAAAATTTTCCTAAACATGGAAACAATTATGTTGAATGAAGTAAGTCAGAGAAAGAGAGATAGACACAGAATAGTCTCACTCATCTATGGAATTTAAGAAAAATAAAAGTATTGTAATAATACCCAGAGACAATAGAGATGAGGGCTGGAAGAACCGGCTCTCGATATGATGCTCATCACAAAAAGTGGTGAGTGCACTTAGAGAAATAAGTACACTAACAACTGTCATGAGGATGGTGGTGAGCGAGAATAATAGAATGCGTGTCTCAAATATAGGCAGGGGGTAGGGGAAAGGGGGGGCATTGTGATGGGAAGGTTGCACTGGTTAAGGGATTTGTTGTTTTTTATGACTGAAACCCAACTACACACATGTTTGTAATCATGGTGCTTAAATAAAAATATCATTAAATATTTTAAGAAAAAAGATTTTCAATTTATGGGAGATTTAAAAAAAGAGGAAGCAGCTGTGAGTTTATCCCTCAATCACCATCACCATCTACCCCACCTGGACACACCAGTCACCCCCCCACCTGATCATTAGTGGACACTACCAACACTGATGGGATGTGGCACAGATAAGCACAGCCCTGGCAGAGGCCGTGGGCCCCAGGTGTACCCTCTGTCTGTTGGCTTTGGGGAGAGTAGAGCACCAAGAGTCAGTGTCTCAGTTCCCCTCATCCAGACATGCCTCCCCAGACCACAGACTGAAGCAACGGATCTATGACCTTCTGGGTTTTTTAAAATATGCCGCCATGAAAAATGAGCTGGGAATGTCATAAGTCAGTGGTTCAAACACCCTCCGCTACTTGCTTACGAAAACAAGTTAAAGAGACATCAGAAAGAAGACAGTGCTAAGTGTTAGTAAGCTTCAGGGTCTAAAAAGAAAAATAATGCTCCCACTGTAGAACTAGTTTCTTTTTTTTTCCACAGGCTGGTGTTTAGACTTTGGAAGACTGGTGGTTACCAGAGCTCACTGGCTTTTTTGTTTTGTTGTTTTGTTTTGTTTTGGACTGAGGGCCACTCCCTGCCTTGTACATGGCCGACCAGGTTGGATCTCTGTCATCCCATATGGTCCCACAAACACCACCAAGATTGATTCCTGAGTGCAGAGCCTGGAGTACCACCGGGTGTGACCAAAAAAGAACATATTAATTTTTTTCTATGTCACAATCCCTCCATTCCAACTTAGCACATAGTAGAGTTGGCTAAATATTCAGAGGAGCTTCATCAAAGAGATGAACTGTGCTCATGCTTGGTGCCCTGCCCAGAGCCCTCAGAAGCAGTTTTTTGTTCATGCCATGGCCTCCTTCTCAGGGGTCCAACCTCAGCAACTGGCTCGGATCATTTAGTGAAGCCTCTTGGTCTGGATGACGCCTTCCTCAGTCCTCTCACAGGCACAGTTTCTCTGCTCTGGTCTGTTAGCGTGGGGCACACCTAGACTATCAGCCTAATGCATACATGCACCCCCTTTGGCTTGTCTTCTCCCTCTGCTCCCCTTGCTTCACCAAGCAGCTTCTAGAGCCCTTGCTTAATACATTACCCACAGATGAGGAGGGCAGGGGTTGCTTCAGCAGAATCTGACCTAAGACACAGTCTCCATCCATATCCCATGCGCCTCTGCTGTGTTTCTACAGGGCATGGAAGAAGTGCTTGGAGTGTTCAATAGTGCCTGGTAAGCACAAAAACCACAGCCCCTGTTTCAAGGATGCCCATAGCAGAGATAGAAAGAGCCCAGATTAGACACTGCCAAGACAAATTGTCCTCCTTGCCCAGGACAGACATCCCTGGATATATAAGATAAGTAAACACCAGGGATCAGACAGTGGAGAAGGCACTTGCCTTGCATCTGACAGGCCCTGGTTTGATTCCAGCCACCTTGAACACAGATCCCGGAGTAAGCCCTGAGCACTGCTGGGTGTGAACTCCCAAAAATAAATATAAATAAATAAATAAATACAAAAATAAAAAAAGCATTGGGAAAGACTGAAAGAAAAAAACTAAAGGAAAGATTTTAAGGCGATGAGATTTGGAATGTTTTTTCCTTTTCTTCACTTTTTTTTTATATAGGTCATATGCACATGGCTTTATTTTCTCTATTTAGGTTGTTCCATAGGAAATAGAGAGTAGATGTTTCCTTCAAGTCAGTCCCATGCAAAATGCTATTGTAAACTCTGTGTTGGCATAGAAGAGGCAGTGAGAGTTATTTCCCTGAACACTGAGAAGGTGCCTCTGATTCAAGTAAGCAAGTTAAGCAAGTAGGGTCTCAGCCAGGCCTACAGGTTGGGACTAAACTGACCCATGCCACATGGGACAAGGAAATAGTGAAGATTAGACAATGGCGGGATTGGGCATCACCATTAGTTTCACCTTAGGACCAGAAAGAACTACAGTGATATTTGTATTTGATAAAGTTGTTTTCTGCCACGTGTGAACAACCAGGAACCACAAACAGTAAGTTTGATTTATTGCAGTTGCAAAGATGTGAAAGAGACCATGTAAAAGGGTGCTGGAGAGAGACCAGAAAATCAACAAATGCTCTAAAGAGTTTTTGGCTAAGGGGAAGAGACTAGGAGGTAGTTAGATGGATTCCCGTGTGTACATTGAGCCTCCTTCTCCCCATAATTTTCCTGATTATTAAAGGGGAACATTATTGTGAATAGAAAGTCAGGCCAATAAGTAAATGCCTGATCTATACATCTTCCCAAAGTGTCTCCAAGCAAACAAACTTATATCACTGCAATGGCCCTGACCACTTGTTGGGGTATGGGAGCTTCAAAGAGAGGTCACTCTCAGCTAGGCCTAAAATGGGGTCTGGGGAGCTTTTAAAGATGGCAAGTGTCATCTGAGCAAATCTTTGAGTGGCCACATTTCTGGAATTGACTGAATCAATAGTGATCAGACAGTTTGAGATCACTGCTTATGAGCTGTTTTTCCTTTACAACTGAGGGAATAGCCAGTTGGCATTTCAGCTCAGTCTGCCCAGATCCCTAAAGCAAATTACACACATTCACTGGGCTTTGCTGAGTGATGTAGGCTTTGGCACATGCTTACCACAGGAGTGTCTGCTGAGAACTAGTTCACCTTCCGTTGGGCTGTTACCACAGAAGTGTCTCTCGAGTGTGAGCTGCCACCCCACAGACCCCAGCCTCTCTTCAGACATGCTGCACTGAGCTGCAGATGAGTCTCTGGAACGTTTGCTTGGACCCCAACACTTCCCTGACTGATCTTGTGGGGACTTTTCTTTGAGCTTCAAGTAGAGTCTCAATAGTTTCTCACATCCTCATCTTCCACCTCAGCCTGCCCCATGCCAATATCTCCTAGTCACTCACCCTTCACTCAATTCTCTCCACCCCTCAATTAGCACCTTCTCTCCCTTACAGACTTTCTCCTGCCAATGTTCTCTTTTCTCTTCCATGGGCCTGAAAAATGCAAGTTGGAGCCCCTGCATGGCTCTCCTACTGTGCCTAGAATTTCCCAAGAACTCTATAGTCCACTGTGTGAATAGCACAGGCCACCCACATGTCTCTCACTTATGACCATGACCTTGGTACCCTTCGCACTGAGCCATGCTAAGCTGAGAGTCTCTCTCAATCCACATTAGCTTACTAAAAGAAATTACCTGTAAAGCAAATCTTACTTACAAATAGAGAAAACCAGAAGGCCTTTTATTGCTTCTTTTGGGTTTTTGGGCCACACCTAGCTATGCCCAGAACCTACTCCTGGCTCTGTACTCAGGAATCACTCAAGCTGGCTTATGGGAACCTTATGGGGTGCTGAGGACCCAACCCAGGTAAGCCTTGTGCCAAGCAAGTGCCTTCCCACCATACTATCTTCCTGGCCTCTGCAAGGTCTTTCTTTGCGGTTATTTGTGAGGGATGGGCAAGTGAAGAGAAATCAAGCTCATCGGATAAGGTGATGAATGCTAACACTGTACACGATGATTTGCATTGTTAATAATGGGTCCTTCATTCCATGAGGTAAAGTGGGGGTACTTTACTGAGGCCATATGGGTACTGATGAGTTGCCCCATTTTAAAGGGGCACAAAACAGGAAGGCCAAGATTGTCCTTCTAGAAGTTTCTTCACAGGATGGAGGAGAAAGCTCTCTGGAAATGCACTGGGCCAGGGTTGTATTTTCAGTTCATCTGCAAAGCAGGCCTGATGAGTTATTCCATCTTTATCCTCCCTGTCCCCCAGAATAAGACATCAAAGCACACGCCAGCTTCCCCGCCACAGATAACAGCACTGCCATAAGCTACAGGGTCCACACATGCTCAAACAGAATGAATAAATAATTTCAAATATTTATGAAATATAAATTAACCCAAGAAATACACAACTCCCAGAAAACTCCCACTATTTCACACTGAGCCCAAAAGACATTTGGCTGCATGAAACACAAGCGAATGTTCATTCTATGTCACCCCAGATCGGCTATTTCTACACATAACAAATTCTTCCTGATACCAAGATGTTGACATGCCCACCCAAAGCATTAGGCTTTTGGGGTGTGGGGTGGTAAGAGGGGGGTAGGACAGCTAACTTTTTTTAATGACATTTTGTTATTCGGGGCTTTTTCTAACAATAGAAAAGCAAGTAATATGATCATGAAGAATTCTAAAGGCTCTAATGCATTTATATAAGCACAGAAAATTACTGGTAAAAACCATGGACCATTTACCTTGATCTATGTGTCTAATATGCCATGTCTGCTGGCAGCCAGTGCTTTGATGGTAAACAGCTCGCCTTTCTGAATCTGCCTCCTCCTTTGGCTCAGTGCTGAGAGCTCCCTTTAATAGCCCAACTGGCTTTCCCAGAAAAAGAAAAGAAACAGCCTGACATGTACATATCCGACTTCTTTCTTTTCCAAGATCCTGCAATGATCATTTATATTCATATCTCAAGAATGTAAAGGCCCTAGCCCAGTTCTATAGGGAAGAAATAGAGAAATGAAGATCAATATCCAGTCTTAAATATGCCACCATAAGGGGAAAACTTTCGTCTATGTAAAGATATAATATACTAAAAATCAACCTTTTGTTTTTTTTTCTAGGGGACCTGACCTGAACCTAAGCACTGCTTTTTGCCTCTAAGGATGCTGCAAGCTTATGGGTTATTTGTTGCTGGGTCGGGAAAATTATTTTATTACTAAATGGACTGGAAGGAGACTATGTTTTTTATGATATTTATAAATATGATTAAGTCCACCTCATTAGAGAAAAGAGCAGTGTACCACTTGAGGCTTTGTTTTTCTCCCAAGGAATGGTTCCTGCCAAGGATAAACTAGTACTATTGCTTACACATGTATATCTATATTGCAGGATTTCGTAATCATAATAGAAAATTTAAGATTAAAAAAAAGGCAGAGGAAATCATTAGCATAACCCCCAGGTAAAGAAGTCTGTGAGATGGAAGGCCTTTATATGTAAAGCCAAGGAGACTTATTTCCATATTGCCAAATGTGTCAAGTATTTGCAGAGATGTTAATTACCGTAAATCTCCCTGAAGCTCCCTGAGCCAGAATCTCTCCCTCTGTCCCTCGGGGAGCTCTGGAGCAGACTAAGGAGCTCGCCGTTCCTGCCCCTCCTGTTCTCTGACCTTTTCCAAATGTTCCCAGGTCAACTGGAAATTTTCCCTTGGAGAGCAGAGGCTGGAAGTGGTATTCAGAGACTCAGAGTTACCTACCTCCAGGGGAAGCTCTTGAAGGGCCCCCAACTCCACCCCCTGCTCCAGCCAAGGCTGCAGAACAGCCAGCAGAACAGGCCCCCAGAATCCAGCCTTGGAGCTCCGCCCCTGCCAGGCCACCCGGCTCTTGGCAAAGCCTACCTGGGCAGGCATTCAAGTCTCCGAGCCACACACAGAGCCACCAACCCTGTGTCAGCTCTGAAAGAGCCCGCAGGACTCAAACCCTTTCCCAGGCCTGTTCCTTCCCAGCGTGAAAATCAAGTTGCACAATTCCCAGCAGGGTGGTGCTAGGAAGACAGTTTTTTGAGGACAGAGAGAAGTATCTAAAAGCGATCTTTCCTTGGAAATGTCTATTCTGCTGAGAGAGCTGCATGCTTCAACTCTGAAGTTTTTAACAATGGTTTCGTTCTACGGAGGATGAAACAGAAACCCAGAGACATCGAGTAACTCATCCGAGGTTGGGGACCTGGCAAAAAGCTGAGCTGGATTGGAATGAGTATCTTTAGAAGCTGAGACTCTTAACCGTTGAACCAAGCCATCATACTTACCTTTCTAAAGTAGTGAGGGGTAGACAGTTCCAAAGTAAAGCTGCTTTATTTTTAATTTAGCAGTAATAATTTCACCAAAAGATGTACGAGAATTTTATCAATGATGTCCAAAGGAGAGACAAAAAGTTGTTGCTTTGTCTTTCTATTACACACAGACATTTCGGTTAAATCAAGGAACAGGACAAGCCTGAGTAGGGCAGAGAGGATGTGGCATGTGATCAACCGATCTGATTCTGTGGCCAGAAGGGTTTTCCTGCCGCCACCCCAAAGCTGCTGGTCAAAACCAGTCTGCAGAGAGCTGGGCTGCTGAATCCCACTGTGTATTCGTCACAAAGCAGTTCTGCTCAATGCAAGCTTCTAGACCAGAGAGAAGACAGGAAAGGAAAGCCCAGTGAGAGTGAGTCAAGTCGAGAGTACAGTTAGAGCGATGTCCCACCGTGAATTTCTGTTCTGAAATGAACCACCATCCCACAGACAAAGACAGGTAGGAACTGAATTGACTGGAACATTGTTTTACTCTGGAATCTATCTATACATCTATAATCATTGAGAACTAATGGATCTTTGGCTTTTCAAAAGTAAGCAATAGTTCATAATCAAAGCAAAAGAGAAAGTACAGAATATGGCTCCAAGGGCTGAATCCCCTTTTCATGAGTGGCTTTGCTCCAGAGATCCCCAAAGGGCAAGCCAGGAGTTAATCTGGGCTCAAAATAAATAAAAGCAGGGAGACCCGACAGTCATCGTGCTAGTGCTTTGCATTGGGATGAGGAAGAGGGAGATAGGGATTAAGGCGTTTGCCTTGTATCCCACCACCCCCCAAAAAGAGCCAGGAATAAGCCCTGAGCACCACCAGTAGTGGCCCAAAAACAAACAAACAAAGGGAAAAACAAGGCAGGATAACATTTTTGAAGTATAGCACGTTTGTTAGGGAATAACTTGCACATCTTGGAGCTGGGTTTGATCCCTAACACCTCATCTGGTTCCCTCGAGCCCCACAGGAGTGATCTCCAAGTGCAGTACTATGAGTAAATCTTGAGCGCTGCCAGGTATGGTCCAAAACATCAAATAAATTAAAAAAGAAAAAGTCAAGCACTGCGGGGAGACTGCGAGGTGGGTAGAATTCTACTTATCAGTAGAATGAAGCAGAATGTCTGAAAACAGAGATGAATTGTTATATGACTACTGAACATACTGCCGTCGCTTTTCCAAAGATCAATGAAAAAATCTAATATTCATCAATAATGTTGATGAATGTATGTGGTGATGTGGAAACTGTCAGTAATGCTGCTTTTTCACCTTATACTTCCCACAAAATTCTATTCCAGAGGGACAGGCCAGGGAGATGTCTCCTAAGGGCAGGAGTGCTGGTCTGATACAAAGTAAGCCTTGGGCTTGATACCCTACACTGAGTGATCCATGAACAATCAGAACTGACCCCTGAACAACACTGGGAGTGGCCCCTAACCAAAAACCAAAGCCAGATAAATTTCCAGATGTATCAGTAGGAGGAATGTGGAAATTTGAACCCTACACAATACAAAGAAAACCAGCTCTCGGGGCTGGAGTGGTGCTAGAAGTAAGGCATCTGCCCTGTAAGCACTAGCCTAGGACAGAACGCGGTTCTATCCCCGGAATCCCATATGGTCCCCCAAGTCAGGAGCGATTTCTGAGCACAGAGCCAAGAGTGACCCCTGAGCGTCAATGGGTGTGGCCCCAAAACAAACAAAAACAACAACAACAAAAAAAAGAAAACCAGCTCTCCTGCCTTAGACAGGGACACATGATTGGTTAGTTAATTTTCAACAAAAATGAGGAAATGTGGAAGGACTTTAAAAACTATCTATTTGAGGGAAAATCTTCTTTAATTTAATATAAAAACCACAAGTCATAAAAGATAAAGACCTGGAGATTTAGTTACCTAAAAATAATATCTTCTGGAGCCAGAGAGATGAGTTAAGGGTCTTCCCTGGCACATGGCCAGCCCCAATTGGATTCCTGCCACCCAAACACTACCAGGAGTAATTCCTGAGCACAGAGCCAGGAGGAAGCCCTGAGCACCAAAGAGTGTGACCCAAAAACAAAAGTAGTTTTTTTGTTTGGTTTCTTTTTTTTGTTTGTTTTTGGGTTTTTTTTTTTTTGTTTTTTTGGGTCAGGGTACGGGGGTTACTTCTGTCTCTGTGCTCAGAAATCTCTCCTGGCAGGCTCAGGGGACCATATAGGATGCTGGGATTCGAATCACCATCCTTCCTGGATTGGCCAAATGCCAACATGTCAAAAGCCAAATGCCCTACCGCTGTACTATCTATCCAGCCGCCCAAAAACCAAAGTTTTAAAAATAAGTAAATCTGCTTGGGAGAGAGGACACCAAGCAAAATCATATACAAAGAGCAAACGGTCAATAGGTTTGCAATAGATCCCAGAAAGAAAGACTGTCATTATTGCTATATAAAGAGCTGTAACAAAGCAATAGAAAAAGAGTAACAACCCAGAGGTCAGAGATATAATAGCAGAACACTTAGTTTATGAGGCCATGGGATTCCTAGTACTTCCCATTAATATAACTAACAACCTAATCAAAAATGGGCAAACAGGGCCGGAGAGATAGCATGGAGGTAGGGCATTTGCCTTGCATGCAGAAGGATGGTGGTTCAAATCCCCACATCCCATATGGTTCCCCGAGCCTGCCAGGAGCAATTTCTGAGTGTCGAGCCAGGAGTAACCCCTGAGCACTGCTGGGTGTGACCCAAAAACCAAACCAAAACAAAACAAAAAATAAACAACAAAAAAATGGGCAAACATAGAAAATAGATGTATATATTTCACACAGACTAGGAAATGCAAAAATAAAAAACACCTCCTTAACCAGCAAAACAGATATTTACTACAATTGTTTTCCCTGTCATACTGGTGAAAACCAAAAGTTTTAGGCCTGCCAGAGTTAAAGTCATTGCCTTGCCCACAGCTGATCTTAACACCACATGGTCTCTGAGGCACCACCCGAAATGGCTCCTGAGCACCTCCAGATGTGTCCCCAAACCCATTTAAAGGGGGGCGAGAAGGAAAAATCTCCACCAATGCTCACACTCTCTGATTTAGGAATTTCAAAGCTAATTATTGACACTCCACTCAAAAGGACAAAATGGCACCTACAAGATTATCAATTTGACCATCACCTTATAGAAAGAGCATCAATATTTATCAGTACACCGGGTTCACAGCCATGCAGCCAGGCTGACCAGGTGGAGGAGTAATTTACTTCAGATCAGGGCCGAAGCAGCTCTGTAGAGCAGGGAAAGGTCTCCAGAATGTATGTCTGTGCTTATTAAGCAGCGAAGTACTGACCAACACTCATGTGGATTGATGTGCATTGTCAATGGCCTAAAGTCAGTGCGGACAACAATGGCCAGGCTGGGACCAATGTGGGAGGTGGCTCCTGAGCTTTGTGGGTTTTGTTTGTTTTCATCAGGGACACAAATAAGGAAAATAAACAAGGTCCCCGTGCTTAAGAAGCACAGGCCTGGATAAGAAGAAAGTAAAAAGCAAACCTAACCACCTGGTTTTCCAGACCCCTCTAGGAGATCCGCCTATTCCCCACCCTCACCCTGAGAAAACAATGGGTGTCAAGCCCTCAAAGCCTTGCAACTCAGTTGTCAAGGTAATTGTGTTTATTCTCCTCCAAACACAGTCATTGGAATTAGGAAAGTAAAAGCTTTCAATCTTCAGGTTCTTTGAGGTTATCTTCCTCCTTGCCAGAGAGTCTGCCAGGCCACCCCCTGCACTGCAGCCCAGATCCTATAGGCATTGCCATAGCTTCTGCTTGGGAGAATGATGTCAGACAAATAAAACATGAGAAAAATTGAGTCTGAGATGAAAACCACGAAACAGGCAGCCCTGGGAGTGGTGATGGGGTGGGTCTTGTCTTTAAAACACGTTAGAGGTCGTTATCAAAGCTCAGAGAATCTGAAACTGATGGCACAATCCCAGAGAGAAATTATTTTTCTCTAGGTGGAAAAAACCATCTGATGAAGACCAATGATGTGGATTGAGTCGTTATTCAGAGGCTTATCCTGGGGATGACTCAGTTAAACGTTGATTTCGTCTGATCTGAGTGTGATCTTAGAGTTTTAGGCTCTCTCGAAGTTGGGGTTTAGTTCTGGATCTTGGCAGGCAGAGAACAGAGTCCTCTAACACAATAAGTCACATGTGAAATAGGTCACACAGGAAAAAAAAGCCTCAGGTTGGGCTGGAGCGATAGCAGAGCGGTAAGGCGTTTGCATTGCATGCGGCCAATACACGACGGACCCTGGTTTAAATCCCAGCATCCCCTGTGGCCCCCTAAGTTTTTCAGGAGTGACTTCTGAGCAAAGAGCCAGGAATAAATCCTGAGTACTGCCAGGTGTGACCCAAAAACCAAAATAAGAAAAGAAAAGCCTCAGGTCCCCACTTTTACACCAGGTGCTGTTCAGAGGTAGGTCCAGGGTCTGCACTTAAAATTCCAAGTTCTCTTAAAAATTTCCCTTTTTATAATACTCCTGCTACATTTCCTTGTAGCAACAAATTCAAAGTTAAAAGGGATTTAAGAAGAAAAAAATATAGAAAACAATTCAAAAGAAATCTGCTAGAATATCTTTTGCTTATTTAACACCCTGAAGTTACGCGTCTCTAATAACATTTCAATCCTTAGGGTTTTGTTTTTATTATTTTTTTCTCATTACCTTATGCACTTGCAATAAAAACATTCCTTTAGACCTTCAAAATTCTAAATAAAACTAGAACAAACAGGCGTGCCTTTTGCCAGCTCTCCATCCAAATGTTACCATTGTAAAGCAAGGTAGCCCAACTCAATGAAAAGCTGCTGGTCAATACCTTTGTGTTTGCTGTCTCAAGTATTTATTCCTTCCCACACCCTCAAATTCATTTGATACAAAACAATGTTCATAAAAACAATAAATATTCATTCTTCTTCCACCAGATCTTTTAGATCAAAGTACTGCTCAGCCCAAATCCTTAGCAGCAGAGAGAGATAGGGAGGGAGAGCGAAGTTCTGCTTCAGAAGGGCCTTGGCTTCATCTTTGAAGCAATGGGGTGAATGTTCACTGAGCATATTTTCCTCTTGAAAATCTTTTGTCTTGTACATTTTTGTTTGTTTATTTATTGGGGTGGGCCCACACCTGAAAGATCTGGGGGACACTCCCTGCATGGTGTTGGAGGAGTTTGCGGGGCGGAGGGGACTGTACAGTGCCAAGAATCAAGCCTTGAACCTGGCCTCTCCCCTTCCTGTCTTGTTCATTTTGAAAGTACAAAATGACTTATTGAAGAGGAATATCAAGTGTGAGAACATGCATATGATGAATGACCCTGCCCCTTCCCTCAAAACAATGTTTTACTGTTGCTCCTTTTAGACTTTTGCATCTGGGTATATGAAGCAAGTGCCATGGCCAGTTGGGTGTAAACTCATTTCCAGTGGATCTGGGAGACAGCTTCCAAGGGCAGGAGCATGCATGAAAGTCTGAGTTTGATCTCCAGCACCCAATGAGCCCCCCAAGACCCAACCACCGTGCCACAGAACCCTCCAAACTGCTGTGCATCACTGCAAGTGGTCCCAGTCCCTGAGCACTACTGGGGAAAGTCCCTAATCAGAAAGTTAAGTTCCTCTAGGTTGGGAGATGAAGGGAGGAGGGTCTCCAGCAATGGGAGGTTCCTGTGGAGGAGGGAGGTTCAGTCTTCAGCCTGGAGCGTGATCAATGAAGGAAGGGGGGGGGGGTGGGCTTTCTTTATTTTTTGGTATCACTTTCTTCTTTTTTTAAAATAGTTTTTTTATTGGGCCAGAGTAATAGCACAGCAGTAGGGTGTTTGCCTTGCATGCTGCCAATCCAGGACGAACCCAGGTTTGATCCCCAACATCCCATATTGTTCCACTGAGCCTGCCAGGAGGAACTTCTGAGCACAGAGCCAGGAGTAATCCCTGAGCACTACCAGATGTGACAAAAGAAAAAAAATTTTTAATTTTTTAATTTAAGCACTATAGTTACAAGCTTGCTCTTAATTGGGTTTCAGTCATAAAATATACCACCACCCCCTTTACCAGTGCAATTTTCCCACCAACAATGTCCCCATTTTCCTCCTCCCCATCCCTTGGGGACATTCTTAATTGGGGTTAAATTAGCAGGATTGGAAATGGAGAAGAAACATAGTTTTCTGGAGAAATGATCCCTGTCGTTTCAGACCAAAGGTGTTTGAGGACCATAAGATATAGAATGACACCCAGCTATTAGCCAAGACAAGGGCTTTCTGCCAACTTCTTAATTCCTTAAACCTTTTCCTTTGATATGGAAAAACCCACTGAATATGTACTTTTGTCTCACTCTCTACCTTTCCCCTCCTGTGAATGGGTATTGGTATAATAAAGAAAAGTCAGTGTTGGCTTGCCACTCGGAGACACCATGAGGAAGAAGCCACAGAAGCCACAAGAAGCCACAAGACTCCTCGACTTTCCGACTGGCTTGGCTTATCATTTCTTCACCACTATCCTGCTACTTCAAACCTGTCTGCATAGAGTTTAGAAATATGGTGCACGGGATGATGTACAACCCAGGGATTTTTGTTTTACAATAAGGGGTTGGACCTTGCGCCTTTTCCTGGGGCCTGTCCACATCCCACCTACTGCCCCATCATTGAAAAATGGATCTCTTGGAGTGTGTTCAGATTCAAATTTATCTTCCCTTCTGACAGTGAGGAATCAGCTCCTCATGTCTAACTGCACAATAAAGTGCTGAAGACCAGAAGCAAACTGTGAGCAAGAAACACCACATTGGTGACAGGCGAGAGGAACATCGCTCATCTTCCAGAATGAATTTTTGGCTTTTAAGTGAGGAGCACCAAATTCCTTCAAGTAATAGCTTCCCTAAGACATTTAAAACAATGTATTGAGAGGTCAGAGACATAGTTCAATGGGGAAGGCACTTACCTTGCATGTGGCTGACCTCAGTTCCAACCTGACATCCTGTGTGGTTCACCTGAGCCCTATCAGCAGTAAGCCTTGAGCACAGGACTGAGAGTAAGCCCTGAGCACATGTGGCCTAAAAACAAACACTCTCCCAATTTATTGAGAAATACCAAGTTACCCCTCTCTGTAGCTTACATAATACCTGACAATGTACGTGTATTTATTTGGTGGGTGGGATTTGTGGGTCAAACTTAGAGGTGCTCAGGGATTACTCCTGGCTCTGTGCTCAGAAATCACTCCTGGCAGGTTTGGGAGACCATACAAGATGCTGAGGATTGAACTTGGGTCAACATTTGTGCAAGGCAAATGTCCTCCCCACTGTGCTATTACTCTGGCTCCAATGTGCATGCATCTTTCTAGGCAGTCATTAAGCAGATGCTTCTCTGACTTTTTCTTTGGAGATAAGGCTTATAAAGAAAATGCATCCCTCCGCCTAAGGAGCCTGATCGTACCCTTATGATGGGAAAGATAGTCATAAATCACGTCATAAATCATCTGTGCAGATGTTGATGGAATCAAGTGCTACCGTGAACCAGGAAAGAGGCCGGGGTCCAGCTGGTAGCGATCAGTTTAAAAGGATGACCTGAGAGGATCAAGAAGGTTCCTGACAGGGATGTGTGAAAAATAAGGACAGATAGCGCTAGAGAAATTCTCAGAGCAGAGATTCTGGGCTGGAGAGATGGGACAGCAGTGAATGCTCAGACTTTCACTGATTCCCCAGGCCCTGCAGCGAATAATAGAGAGAAAGGTATGTCCATCTACTGCTCTTTTGTTTCAGGGTGTTATTTCTCCATTGATTTACTTCATTAGTTAATTCAGGTTAAAGAATAGCTTTTTCTACAACCGTGGGGTATTTTGCTGGAGCTATTTAGTGACTGGTTTAATTCTCTGTTCTGCTTTGCCCTTGCATAAAACACTACCTTGCAGGTAATAATGTGTAGTCGATTTGCTGGGTATTTCTCCATTTGGAGTTGTAGAACATGTTGCTTATATGGGTTACACCTTCTCTCTCTTCTCGGGAGGTAAGACACCAGTGATCTGGAGGGAGGAAGAAAGAGCCCAGAAGTCAGAAGGCTGCGCTCAGCAACCCTGGTGCAGTTCTCTCCTTACACCCAGGATATGTCAGTCAGATCAAGAGCAAGGGAGGGCAATCATTGGCTCTTGGGCACAGAATCATTGAGTTGGCAGAACAGAGAGAGGCCCAAGGTGGAAAGCACTAGCCTTGTATGCAGCTGATTCTGATTCAAGTCTCTGGCACCACATATGGGCCCCCAAGGACTGCCAGGGATCACTCCTGAGCACAGCCAGGAGTGCCCCAAGCATCCCCATCTCCCCGACAAAGGAGAAATGATTTCTTCTTCTTTGCAATGAAATTTTCTATTCTGTGTTGATCTGCACATAGTGCTGAGATTTTCTCTTCCTTCCTTCTTTCCTTCCCTTCCTTTCCTTCCCTCCTCCCTCCTTCCCTTCCCTCCTCTCTCGCTCCCTCCCTTCCTTCCCTCTTCCCTCCCTCCCTCCCTCCCTCTCTCCCTTCCTTCTTTCCTTAGATCACACCAATGTCCACTGCCCAGGAACTGGGACTATTCCTGGTGTAGCTAAATCATATAAATATATACTAATTTCTATAGCTCCAAACTCCTGACTTCCAAACTCTATAAATTAGTTGTAACATCTGTTGTAGCATTTTTATTTGGTTGTAAATGTTGCTTTCATCTCACTGGGACTGAAAGAAATGAAGGAAATAGGGTTATCACTCATCCCCCGCTGTGTAGATTTCTCAAGGAGTCATTCTAGATTAAAAATATAATTTATGTCGTTTCCTTGATTTTTATTTACTCTTTAATTTTCCTTTTCTCCTCCTTTTTTCTTTGAATAAAACTTAGAGTAAAGAGAGCATAGGGCTGAAATAGTCACTCCCGCAGTGTTTCCTGGCAGTGTGGGAACCTTCGATAACAGCCCTGGATTCAAGTGTGAGAGGCAGAAAATGGCATTTCCCCGCCTTGTCACGTGAAGCTGAGTGGAGGGAGTGAGATATTCACAGTGAGTAACACAGAGCATTCATTTGGTTTCCAACCTTCCAAAACGAGCTATGATCCTTTCATTTAAACCCCATTTGGGCTGTTGCTATGGCTTGAATAATGAATCTGGTTTTTAGAGGGCATTCACTGCTGGGAAACAAACCTTGATTTGCAAAGGGAAAAGACAAAACAACAGTAAAAACAGCAACCAGCACAAAACCCTCCGTGATTGGGCAGATGCTCCCCCCTACCATTTATAGTTGACTGTTCTCTGTCCAAAGGCCTCCTCATAGAGATACATTTCCTTTATTATCTTCGTTTTCATGTCTCTTCTACTCAGCTACCAGGCAAAGGTGTTTCTTACCCAGGGGCCATCTTCTGGGGAGCAATTTCCCACTTTTGTCACCAAATGCCCCTTTCTGTGGGTTCCTAATTCCCTTCATTTCAGGGGTCAAACATGAAATTCCCACCGCTCCCTGGTGGAAAAAGTGTGTGGACTGATTTCACACACCCCATGCTGCGAGGGGGGGGGGGCCGTGGGGGGGGGCAGGTGAAAGCGCCAGAGCAAGAGCAGCAGCGGCTGAGAGCCTTCACTCTCAGATGTGGCGCCAATCCTGACACTGCCCCCATTATTTTCCTGCTCCCACAGATTCACCTCTACTGCCCAACACAGGTCCCCCAGCCCTGACTCTGACCCCAACCACTCTGTGGTCCCTCCAGTCCCCTCTGACGATTCAGGCCCAGGCTGGTCTACTCATCAGATTATTCTGCAGGGAGCTTTGGAACCCAACACAGCTTGGTGAAATTTCCCTTCCCTGGAAAGCAATGCTTTCCACAGACCTTCCACACAATGCTCACACAGACATACACACACACACACAGTCACACACATGCTCACACACACCAATGCTCACACATGCACCAGAGCACCAACTCACTCACAGAAAGGAAGCCCTCAGACTGCACCCTGGTTGCACTTTCCCAACGCTTCCTCTCTGAGCAGCCCAGGAAACCCTCCTTTAACCCTGCGCCTTGTTCACAGCCTCCCCACCCCACCCCAACCACTACGTTCAACAGCTAAGGCATTGGCCACTTTTAGGCAGAGCTAGAGAAACTATAGGCCAGGGAGTTGAAAGGAAGGAGGGAGGGAAGGCAGAAAGGAGGGAGGAAGGGATGGCAGAAAGGAGGAAGGAAGGAAGGAAGGAAGGAAGGAAGGAAGGAAGGAAGGAAGGAAGGAAGGAAGGAAGGAAGGGAGGGAGGGAGGGAGGGAGGGAGGGAGGGAGGGAGGGAGGGAGGGAGGAGGGAGGAAGGAAGGAACGAAGGAAGGAAGGAAGGGAGGAAGGGAGGAAGGAAGGGAGGAAGGAGGAGAGAAAAGGAAGGAAGGAAGGAGAGAAAAGGAAGGAAGGGAAGGAAGGAAGAAAAGTAAGTCAGGGAAGGAAAGAAGGAAGGAAGGAAAGGAAGGAAGGAGGGAGGGAAGAAAGGCAGGTAGGAAGAGAGGGAGGAAGGGAGAAAGGGAGGAAGGAAGGGAGGAAGGAAGAGAGGGAGGGAAGAAAGGAAGGAAGAATGGAGGGAAGGAAGGAGGGAGGGAAGGAAGGGTACTAGGGAGGGAGGAAAGATAAGAGGGAGGGAGGGAGGGTAAGAGGGAGGAAGGGAATAAGGAAGGAAGGAAGAGAGGGATGGAGGGACGAAGGGAGGGAGGAAAGGAGAAAGAAATGAATGGAGGGAGGGAGGATGAGGGGGTTGGAGGGAAAATGGGATGGAGAAGGGTAGGAAGGTTGAAGCGAGGGAAGGAAGAAGGGAGGAAGGGATGAAGGAAGGGAGGGAGGGAAAAACTAATAGCATATCACATATCACCAAATATGTAGCTTCAAACAGTGCTTTAAAGTAAGTTATCCTTCACAGGATTTCTGGGGTGATAGGGAGACTTACATCCTGATGGGAGAAGACTGTTTCACAGTTAGATGATTGTGTCAAATGTTGTTGAACTATGTGATTCATGGCAGGGGTGGAGGGAGGACAACATTGGTGGTGAGAATGCCCCCGATTCAATGTCACTATGTACCTGAAATACTACTGTGAATGATTTGTAATCCACTTTGGTCAAAATAAAAATTATTAATAAAAAAAGTAGAGTTAAGGGGTAGAGTGATAGCACAGTGACTAGGGCACTTGCCTTGCATGTGGTCCACCTGGATGTAATCCCTAGCTCCCAACCATATAGTCCTCTGAGCCTGCCAGTAATCCTTGAGTGCACAGCCAGGAGTAAGCCCTGAGTGTGGCCAAACCCTTATCATCCACAGAAAAAAAAATAAGGTCTTACACCCTGTGCTATCTCTCCTAGACAGACAATTTGGGTTTTTTTGTTTTGTTTTGTTTTGTTTTGCTTATTGAGGATGCTTGGTTTGGACGCCGACCAAGTCCATGCAAGGCAACTGCCCTATCCACTGAACTATCTCAGGCCCCTGAATGTGTATTTGTGTCACAATACAGATTCCTACTCTGGCATATTCTGGAGCCATTTCTGCTAGGAAATCACCCTTTTGTCTCAGTTACTTTCAGGCTTATATTTTTTTCTTTTTTCTTTTTTTTTGGGGGGGTGGGTTTGGCTCACACCCGGCAGTGCTCAGGGGGTTCTCCAGCTCTATGCTCAGAAATTGCCCCTGGTAGGCAGAGGGGAACTTATGGAATGCCGGGATTCGAACCATCGAATCAAATGCTTTACCTCCATGCTATCTCTCCGGCCCCTCAGGCTTATATTTCTGAGATGAGAATGATTTTTTTTTAAATTATGAAGCATTTGCTTAAGCCTAAAATGCCTTAATAAGGTGTTTTGATTGGAAATTGAAGGCACAGGACAGTTCATGTAGGTTGAGAAACAAATGAGTAGGTGCAGAAGAAAGCAGAGCTAGAAGCATCTGAGCTCCTGAGAAAATAGCACATCTAAAAGGTTAATCGGGAATTAGATAGTTCTATAGGGAAGAAAAGTTAATCCAGGAAATCAGCTTTGATTTCTTAATGCTCAAAGATAAATCTACCATTTGGAATGTAAGAAAATACTCAGACTAGGGACCAGAGTGATAGCACAGCAAGTAGAGCATTTGCCTTGCACGCAGTTGAGCCAGGACGAACATGGGTTCAATCCCCAGCATCACTATGATCCCTCAAGCCTGCCAGGAATGATTTCTGACCTCAAAGCCAGGAGTAACCCCTGAGCACCGCCAGATTTTGACCTTCCCAACCCCCCCCCAAATACTCATAATACTCAGAGAGGGAACATCTGGGCAAAAACATGATGTGAGGGCTGGAGAGAACACACAGTGAGCAGGGTGATTGCCTTGCACAAGGCAATCCCCAGCATTCCATATGCCCCCCCTCTCCGAAAGCCTACTAGGAGTAATCCCTGAGTGCAGTGCCAGGAGTAAGACCTGAATGCATCCAAGTGTGGCCAAAAACAAACAAACAAACAAGCAAAAAAGAAACCAAATAAAAGAAACCCAGAATGTGAAAGAGCAAGCCTGAGACATCTACTTAGCTGGGAGCTTATGAGCAAGCAAGGCAGTGATGTGTGTGTGTGTGTGTGTGTGTGTGTGTGTGTGTGTGTGTGAGTGTGTCTGTGGTCTGTGTGTGCATGTGTGTGCCCACGCATGTACATTCAGGAGCTTTAACCATTGAAGACCTGGGAGAGCAGTGGTGCTGGCAAGCCAGGCAGCAGCAGGAAGCAGAAGTGGTGTACACGGGACTTGGGAGCCCAGGACTAGGAAATGTTCAAGGCTACCTTGGGCTGCTCCATGACGCATGGCCTGGAGGAGTGTTCATGGGACCCAGCAAGAGTGGAAGCTGAAGGCCAGCCTGGGAAAGCTCGGACACTGTCTGCCTCTGACTCAGCCTCCGGAGATTTGCTGTTCCTGTAACACAAAGAAAAACAATCTAGAAAATGATCCAGAGAGTTTACTTGGATAATTCAAGCTCAGGGATTTGGTTGGGAGGGAGTCTAGCATTTATTATCTGAACTGGCAGTCAGAAATTACTAGCTGCAAATGTATGCCAGTTTCTTGCCTTCTGCTAATTCAACCAAAGGGAAGTGGGCTGAAGGCCTAGGAACTGGCAGAGTGGGACTGCAGGACCTTTAAGTCAAATTCAGATCAGGGAGGGAAAAGGGCTTTCTATTTTGCCAGGAATCATGTTGAGTTGAGCCAGACAACAATTTTTCAGCCTAAATTATTTGCCTTGGCTCCTTCCACTTTCTGCATGAGTCCTGTCATGATTCTGAGTCAAAACACTGATCCAAATGGAGTTAAGGGAAAAAGTTTCTTGGGCAGCTGATGGATTCATTTGGATCTTACTACTCAGTGGTCATGTTTGTGGAAAGAAAGTTCCCTAAGCCAATGTTTCATAGGCCAGGGGCCTCCTGTGAAAGGTGGGATTCAGTCTGTAGACTCTTTTTTCCAATCACTTCAAATCAATCACAGAGACCCCTCCCCCAACAAAGTCATGTCAGGGTGAAAGGTGTGAAAAGCACTTCCTGCAGTTGTGCTCTGAGCTGTCTCCTACCTATCAGGAACTTTTCCTCAGCCATGAAATGTCCAATCACTCAAATCACAGGCCCTCTGCAAATGCTACGGCTGAAATTTAGACAAATGACTGCTGAGAAACTGGATGAACAATGAAACCAAGACCTTGTTTGGCATTCACCTCCACAGGCTCTGTTGGTGCTGCTCTTGCCTTTAGACAAAGAGGCGTGGCTTTGGTTTCTAGCCTCAGTTGGGGTTTAGGCCCGAAGCTGAATTCTGGAGCTTCAGATGCTGAAGAATCACAGAGGTTGCTTGTCTACCTTCATTAACACCTCTGCTCAAGAAATGCTTTATGAAAATCAGAAAACCCTTTTTTTTTTTTTGTGGTTTTGGGGTCACACCCGGCAGTGCTCAGGAGTTACTCCTGGCTCCATGCTCAGAAATTGCTCCTGGCAGGCACAGGGGACCATATGGGATGCCGGGATTCGAACCGATGATCTTCTGCATGTAAGACAAACGCCTTACCTCCATGCTATCTCTCCGGCCCCATAAAATCAGACCTTCTACCAGACCTTACCCTTCAGAGAGCTGACCCAGGTTTCCCTTGAATATTTTCAGGGCCTCCTCCATGGCTCTCCCCAAACAAGAGCGAAAGCACCCTCAGTTCTTTGGTCCATGTTCTTCTATGTAGGCCAATGGGGGAAAGAAATCCAAAATTGCTGCATGTATAAAGGGAAAGGCGGATGGTCTTGATAAACAAAATGGCTAATCTGGGATTTGGGGGGAGACATTCAAAACAGAAGGAACCTCCAAAACACTCCCTCCACCCACGATTACCTTTGTTCCTTTAACTGTTTTTCCAGTATCCCAGCATGGCTAGTACCAAAGAGAAGGAATATGCAGCAAGAGGGGCTGCCTTTTGCCATGGCAGATGGAGAGAGGAAAGCTGGTG